>NC_138985.1:21535973-22135973 GCF_964341445.2 Mesoplodon mirus | reverse complement strand
CTGCGCCACCAGGGAGGCCCACACATGGATTTTTTTAATAGTAAATACTACTCAGTCCGTGGTTGGCTGAATCTGCCTACACAAAGGGCTGGCTGTAAGTTATATGTGGATTTTCGACTGTGTAGCGGGTCAGTGCCCCTAACCCCTGTGTTGTTCAAGGGTCAACTGTATATACGTCTTCTAAGTAGTCCTTTTATAATTCTCAGATCTTTAAAGGTTTAACCTCCTAAACTGCAATCATTAGGGAGATTAAGAGTAAACTTTAATTTTTTTTCAGAGAGAAAAAAAAAAGAATTCAATATTACCTTTTAAATGTATCAAAAACACCTGAATCATCAAAATTAATGGCATCGGGGTGTCCAGGAGGTAGACATACATCACCAACATGAATTTCACAACATGGAATGCCATGCTGTACCACAGTCAAGCTTGGATAAAATGATGACCAACCTAAAGTTAAAGCAAACTATTGTTATATAAAGGATGGAGATTGACAGAAAGCATCCAAATTATTTATTATATGATAGCTATGTCACTTCTGAGTCTTAAAAAAAGTATGTGATAGATTTATAACACAAGTCATGTATCTTTGCCACAAAGCAAATCCAAGTGTTTTACTTAAACAATGCAAAAGCCCTCCAAAACTAGTTTAATTCAGCATTTTACTAATATATCAAATGCTATCAATCAGCACTCCCACTGACCTACAAGATAGTAAATGATAAATGATGATGATTGAGACCATGAAATAGTCTCTGAACCATTACGTTTGACAGTGTTAATGTGATTCAGGTGTAAAGCATATTTGGCCTCAACCAAAATTCAATTACCAGAGTACTCCATTCCCCAAACTATATCAAAACAACAGAGAGCTTATTACATACTACATGAATCTACAAGTTCATACCCACAGGAAGTAGAGCTCCACCTGACTACTGCGAAGACATTTAAACATCATTAGGTATTATTATAAGGCATTTCCTATGGTAGTTTTATTTAGTTTGAAAGAAGTTTTCCCTTCAAAAATTTTTTTCTTAATCATCAAAGAATTATGCCATGAGACATAATTATAGATTTAAGAAGCTTTCTTTAAAAAGTTACTACAAATTGAAAATTGAAGCCCTACCTTTATTTTTAACATAGAAAGGGTGGTCCAGTTTACACTCTACAGTAAGTAAACCATCTTCTACTGTACCAGGATCAAAAGTCAACTTCAGTACAGACTCGCCAAATGATATACTTTCTTCATGTGATAACAACTTTAGACCATCAGAACCATAGCCCTGGAAATACATGCATAGAGTAAATAAATTGGCAATGTTCAATTCAACATGGAGTGAAGTTCCTATTACGTGTAAGACTTTGTGGAAAAGGTAAAAATAAACAAGACAGGATCCTTGCCATTAAGGAGCTTTCAACCCAGTAGCGAAGAAAAGCAGATATTACTACAATATAAAGCCGACTGGAATAAGTGCTTCAACCCAAGTACAAATAATGCTAATGGAGTTTAATAAAGGGAGATATTAACTCCAAGAGAAATAGATTGGGGGGGCTTTCAATTCCCAATTGAACTGGAATCTAAAAGAAGAATGCAATTTAGAAAGGTACAAGAACATGCCTTACACCAGGAATAGTTGTGACTAATAACTTCTTTGGAGAGTGCTGAGTATCTGCTAAAAATACAAGATTAGTTCAGAGTTGGGGCAAATAAGACTGCAAAGGAGGGCCCAGTTAGTAGTTAAGTAAGTAAAGGGATCTTAAAGACAGGCAAAATGCTTAAACTTTCCTTTGAGAAGGTACTGGGAAGTCAATGGAAATTTTTTTTTTTTTTTTTGTGGTATGCGGACCTCTCACTGTTGTGGCCTCTCCCGTTGTGGAGCACAGGCTCCGGACACGTAGGCTCAGCAGCCATGGCTCACGGGCCCAGCTGCTCCGTGGCATGTGGGATCTTCCCTGACTGGGGCACGAACCCGTGTCCCATGCATTGGCAGGCAGACTCTCAACCACTGAGCCACCAGGGAAGCCCGGAAATATTTTTATTAATATAATTGTTGATTTTAAGATGATGACAAAGACTACAGATAAAAGGTACCTCTAGTACTCAATTTATTTGAAGATATAACGAGAGAACCCCATTACAGTCTTGAACTGACAAGTGCAGTGGTGGTAGAACCGGGCTGAATTTAAATTCAATCAATATTTATTGAGCACTTAGTACATGCCAGGTGCCAGGCTCTGAAAAACACGTGATCCCTACCCTTAAATTCACAGGAAAACAAAGGAGACAGACATGCCAACAGCTACCTACAGTGTCCAGTCAAAGTAACTAATGAAATAAAAGGATAAATGTAAAAAATCTTTAAGGAAACAGAATGGACCAACTGAATACAAAGAGAGGAAACAGTCAACTTCATTCATGTTTTGAATGAAGCAATCAAGAAAAGGTTTTGAGGACTTCCCTGGTGGTCCAGTGGTTATGAATCTGCCTTCCAATGCAGGGGACACGCGTTCGATCCCTGGTCAGGGAACTAAGATCCCACATGCTGCGGGGCAACTAAGCCCGCGTGCTCTGGAGCCCACGCGCCACAACTAGAGAGAAGCCCGCGCGATGCAACGAAGAGCCCACATGCTGCAACACAGCCAAATAAATACATAAAAGAAAGAAAGAAAGAAAGGTCTTGAATCTGCCAATCAAGAAAGGGTAGTAATACTCTTAAAAGGGGAAAAATGGGCCTGGATGGGGAAGGAAAAGGTGAATCCAGTGTTGGCTATACTAGTAACTAGATTACAGAATCTTCTAATTCTTAGAGCTGTAAGAACTTAAAAGCTAATCCCAGTTCCATCTTACAGATCAGGAAGGCAATACCCAGTGGCGTTGATAGACTGCCCAAGGCCAGTCATGCAAATAGCTGCTGGCAGAGCCAGAAAGAGCCCAGCTTTCCTGAGTCCAAGACTAAAGCAGTTTCCACAGGCCACCAAGGAGATGCTGTCGACATTATCATCAGAGAAAAAGTGGTGAAGAGAGTGAGGAAGGGTAGAACCTTATGAACATTCAATTCAACATCATGGGCAGACAAGCCACCAGTCCAAACAGACATCAGAAGGAGAAGCAGGGCACTGCCATACTACGCACATCAAGGGAAGACAATCCACTATGTCAAACACTGCAGAAATGTCAAGAAGAACAAGCAGAAGTCTCTTTAGAGATCAAAATACAACTAGTAACTTTGAGACAACTTTAGTAGAGCAGCAGAGGCTGAAGCCAGACTACAATGAACTTCACTATGTAATGCTCACAGCAAGAAGGGGAGACGGAAGGCGGCCGAGTCAGGACTGCTGTTCTCAAGAGGCTCACTGGTAGGGCACAGCAGGCGCAGAACAGGAATTTTACACAAGCACACTTCACATGCCCAATTTCTCTGCCCACAGTGGAGATGGAGAAATTGAAGATTTCAAAGATAAAGGTTTCATCCAACATTTATCCTACTGCTTGCTGCCCACTACTGCCTTTGCTTATCGACTCAGAAAATACCAGCATTTTAATGGGTCACTTTAAATGTAACTCAGTCAATTCTCACTTATCCATAGCAGAATTAACCACTTTGTAGATTACCTAAGGTAAGGCTTTGGTTTGTTTATTTATTCATTTTGTGTTTAATGCCAGTTTAATTTCCCCCAAAATAAAATGTGTAAAAAGTGCTAAGAAATACACTCTTGTTCCCATCTAAGAAAGCTTCATTACAAAGGTAAAACCTAAAGCCGCTTCTCCTCTCCATCAGGCTAAGCAACAGAAGAGTCACAGGAGCTCCTCCCAATGTAAAATGTCATTTAAACATGGAAGCAAATGGAAGGACACACATGCAGATTAATAATAAACCTATGTTCCCTTTTGAAAGACTTGTAAAAGTTTTAAGATTTTAAATCAACCTTGTGAGTGCCCATCTGGAGATCTTCCTCATTATCGCAGCCTTCAGTTCTAGCAAAATCTTCCACATCCTGCCATTCCTTACTGCTTCCCTTATGAAAACACAGTCGTGTGCCTAGAGTTTAAGTAAAAAACAAGTATTAGATATGTGACTAGTGTGCTTGCTACACAAATAAACTGTAAAGAATTCAAGCATTTTTTTACCTTTCAAAAAACAGTGCCAAGCAGTCGAAGGCCAGGAATTGCACCACCCCAAGTCATCATCATCCGAGAGGGAGGACATGCAGAAAATGCCAGATTCTGACTCACTGTTTGCCTGTGGAAAAAATATTACAAACTTTCTAGGTTTTTCTTTGTAAGATGTATTTTGTTAATCTGTGTCTTCAGACTATCTATCTATCTATCTATCTATCTACCTATCTACCTACCTACCTACCTAACCTACCTACCTAGTATGCCGGGTCTTAGCTGTGGCATGCCGGATCTAGCTCCCCGACCAGAGATCAAACCCAGGCCTCCTGCACTGGGAGCACAGTCTTAACCACTGGATGGCCAGGGAAGTCCCGAGACTTTCTTATTAGTGGATAACTTAATCATTCTAAACTTAGGGGGAAAAATCGCCTTCAAAAACTGAAGTTCTGGGAAGTTTAGTTAAATGCATGCTCCCACTGGTAACAAACTTTCTTAACATTAATAGAGCTGTACATAAAACTGAATCCAGATCAGTAGGAGAACAGCGAGAGAGACTATTTCCCATCTGCATGTGCTTCAGAAGAACTGCTTAGAGAGGGAAAGTTCATGTTTTTC
Organism: Mesoplodon mirus; assembly: GCF_964341445.2. Lineage (NCBI taxonomy): Eukaryota > Metazoa > Chordata > Mammalia > Artiodactyla > Ziphiidae > Mesoplodon > Mesoplodon mirus. The sequence continues at coordinate 22,131,241 of NC_138985.1, read as the reverse complement.
AGCTGCTGTACAGATTTCATAAAGTTTAACCTCATGAATAAACTTACCCTTTCATGTCTGACTGGTGTTTGCTCCTTCCAGTGGTGATGAGGGAAGGCTGGCCCACCCTTAGAAGAGGACACTGGTGGAGGGCGTGCATAGGAATGTAAACTTTTGCTAGTAGCTATGATGTGTACAGGAGATGATCTAAAATAAAGAAACCGTTTTAACCACAAAGCAAAGGTCCTTAAAGTAAAGCTTTCCTTTTGGTGAACTTCATATTCCTAACACCAATGTTATTACATGTAAGACACCTATGGGAAACGCTAATAAAGACATCAGGGTTTCATCTATAGTATGTTGTTCCTTAACATCTTACCCAAACCCTCTTCACACGTTTTAAACACTGTTTTTTTCAGATTAGATAATATACTTTAAATTCCAAATTACTGTTTCATTTACTCATTCACTCATTTTTATATCACGAAGTACATACAAGTGTGCAGTTTCATTCATGAAGGATGATGCCCCCTTATGCAGGGCTCCCGACCCCTTTCTCTCTCCTACTGTGATGTGGTCACCAAATCTCGGCCCTCCAAGCTCAACGTGACCAACACGGAACTCTTTACCTACCAACCACCTGTATCACTGGGCAGATACAGTGAACTACCTGAAGCTAAAATGTTTAAACTTATTATAGTAGAAAATAGCCTATCTGCAAAGCATCTACACATAAAGCCAGCTACTTCTGCGCCAGGATCACCTTAAAAAGTAAGTTACCTCTTGCCCCGCTTTCCTGTCAAAAGTCTCTTTACCAGGCAGTGCTCCCTTCAGAGTACACGGGGCTCCCCAGAACACACTAAGATCCTTCCCCCACAAACATATAAGAGGGTTAACAGTAAGCAGCAAGCCCATAAAGGACAACCAGTAAAGTATACTGACTCGGGAGTCTGGAAAGCAGCAGAAAGGAAAATTTCAGGGTCTAAGAAGTAAATCTGAATTGTCCCAAATCAGGACAGTTCTCTGAGATGCCAACTAAGGATTTGGTCCTTAACAGAAAAATGTTTACACATGTCTGTACTAATCCTCTTTCTAAAAAGAGGAGGGACATCTTACTTTCCAATTCTTCCCTTATTCTCTGAGAAATCTGATTGGCCCTCATTTTTTAAAACTTAATTAACATTTTTTATTATACCTTCACAGAAATCAATTTTTAAATGAGGATCCATATATAAAACTGTACGTTGCTTTCATGTTCATAACACTTCTTAAGTAAAAAGCCCTCAAATTTCCATGCATTTTAGCTTACTCTCCAATCAACTTTGGGATTTCAAAATACAAATACTTAATATTTCATCTTGCGCAATTTCTTCCTTTTATTACACATTTACATCTTTATGAAGTATAAGAGAATGGCCAAACTGCTAGAAATTCCTTAAGCTCATTCCTGCCTTCGTGACTAGTAAAAGAAAATGGGTTTATCAGTTCTTCTGTTTAACCATTTAAAAGAGAACAATGTAATGTTCTAGAATGTATATGGCCTAAATGTTCTGTAAAAATTAATATGCTGCATGTGTCTGAATCACTAACACCATGGTCTCTTCATCCCTCTATCTACGCAGGGATAATATAAATTTTACCTGTCCTCAACTCCCTTGGTACTATACAGTTACAACTTCAGACATCCCAAGTTCAATAACTAACATAGTTTAACACTCTACAAGAAGTCACAAGAACAGCCACTGACTGGGTTAGAAGGCAGGCAAGACGGCAGAGCGTGACTCTTGGTCTTGTTCCCTAGGAAGAGGGGAAGCATAAAAAAAGCAGCAGAGAGTAACCTACATCTTTAGGGAGCTACTCCTTTACTTGTTTTTTTTTTTAACATTAATTTTCTTCTGAGGGTTTTACTCAACTTTCCATGAACTAAATTATTAATCCTCATGAGTTTACTGTGAAAAATGAAAAGTACTATCTCTAAACTAAAATTGGGGAAAAAAGAAAGTCCAATAGTAAAATCAGGGTGATTTTTTTAAATTGTAAAGCTATTTTTCACTTTTTGACTATTAAGATTACAATGATAACTGGTACAATAAAGGAAGTAATACTTTGAAAGGCAACTTTTCATTCCTGTGGAACTCTTCATGGATTAAACTGAAATTAATTAAATTGAATTTGCTCTAATCAAAACCAATCACCTTGCTGAACAGAAGAAAAACAGCATAATTTGCTGGGCTTCACACCTAACAAGTTTATTCTTTAGCAAAGAACTATACTAACTTAGGAACACTACCAAAATTCAGTTATTCCTACATCACCTATTATGGACTCTGGTCTACCCACCCACATGAGTGCAAACCTGGGTACTTCTCTTCCCTACAAACTATCATATTTATCTATGTCTTTTTTACATAGCCAATTTTATAATTTGGGGGATAATTAATAAAATATTATCCATTTAGGTCTCTCTAGGAATATTAGTTGGAAGCTTCCATAATTTCATAGCACCATTCATTCATTTTCTTAAACTCTGGTCTGGGTATATGAAACAGTGGTTTCTACCAGTGGGAGTCTACTTTTGTAAGTTCAACATTTTAATATTAGCAAACATATAAATAACATAAGGCCACATACACTATGGAAAAAAATAAACCTAGACCAAAAGAAACCAAACTCAAGGTTGATAAAAGTTTAAAATGTCTATTTTAATTATGATTCTTTAGATAAATATAATTTTCATCTCTCTAAGTAGAAATATATAATAAAAGTATTCTTGGTCTGATGTATTTTTTGATGACTTTAAACCACTTACAAATATTTTTGACTCTGCTGTTCTCTTATCACTTTTATCTAATTCTCAAAATATGAAATCATGACATTGGGTGAAATAGCTCTTTGATTATTTTAAGACAAAGAGCTTAATTCTAATGACTTTGATAAACCACTCATGAGATGGTCAACAGCATTATTACTTTTAAAACTAGAAAAAAAGAGCATTTTGTAATGATAAAAGTTCTCAATTAAAATACAGCCAATGTTCCCACCTGTTGTAAAATGAGCACTGCATAAGTGGACTTTGTGGACTGGTGGCGATATTTGCTAATTCTGTTAGCCAATCCACCTCATTTTCACGGTAAGTGTTTTCTGATATTTCTGAGGTATTTTGGTTCCAAGATGGTCTTGGATATTCTTGATGTGACACGTCTGAACTTAGCTGGTATATGGCAGATTGAGTAGGATCACTCTGAACAGCCTGAAGTTCAGGAAGATCATCTGCAAATAAGCACACTCAGAATTATAAGAAGGAAATTACTAATACAAGCAACAATTCTACAATCACAGTTGGAAGAGAGGTCCTCAAATTTAGCTAATTAATTTTGTCAGAGGAAAAGTGTAAATTCAAAATGTTTTCTTGAATGAAAACAAGTTTCAACTGAAAAAAAAATGACATCTTATACATTTAAGGGCCAACAGAGTCTGACAGAAAAGTAAACCTAGCAAATGTAAATGGATTAATGACTTCACTACTCAAACCATGTAACTACCACAACTGTTCACCAACTGTTCTGTTTGTTTTCTGACTTTTTCCCCCAGTTTTTTATAGCTCACCTAGGAATAATCCATATACCACTGAGACATTTTTATGTTAACATGTTAGAGGAAAAAGGCGCTTTATGGGTACACAGATGTACTTATTGTTCACACACTTGAACCTGTTCCAACAAGATTACTGCAACAAATGAAAACAACAATTTTCAAAGATGAAACCTAGATCATATTATATATTTTCAGGTACTACTTGTTAGGCTTTATCTATTCTAAGTTATTTCTTTTTAATGAGAAAGTCTGAACTCAGTAACATTACTTATTTTTTCCAGAAAGTGTGTTCCCGAAAGGTAGTTCATGACAGACTCTCAGCTACCCAAGAAAGAAAACTAGAAATAGTACCCAAGGACCACTCATGTACATGCCAAGGCTATGAACACTGTAAGATAGACTGAATTCTAAAAAATTGAATTAAAAATTAAAGAAAAAGAGGGCTTCCCTGGTGGCACAGTGGTCGAGAGTCCGCCTGCCGATGCAGGGGATGTGGGTTCATGCCCCGGTCTGGGAAGATCCCACATGCCGCGGAGCGGCTGGGCCCGTGAGCCATGGCCGCTGAGCCTGCGCGTCCGGAGCCTGTGCTCCGCAACGGGAGAGGCCACAACAGTGAGAGGCCCGCGTACCACAAAAAAAAAAAATAAAGAAAGAAAGAAAAAGAAAGGAGGGGAGAAAAAGCATCTCGCAGGCCTTAAAAAAGAAAAAGAAAAACCACCACCGAAACAACCCTCTTTGAAACACATACCTACAAACTCTACAGATCCACTGAGTCTCTTCAATATGTCAAGAAACTCTTCTAGTCTTGAGAGTTCTCCTAAACTGTCACTATAAAAGTACATACTCCTAATTCCTATTCAGGGGAATATCCCAGAATAGCTCACTAAAACAGAAATGTCTTACAAGTACTGATTCAAGACACCCGTTCATAAAAGTGACTAGAAGGTATCCCCCCCTTCACAGAGCAGCTAAAATATCACCCCAACTTAAGATAATTCCACTCTGTAATCCTCATGGTGGTGGAGCTGTTTCCCTTCCCTCACTGCCAACACTGTTCTTTGACTATCTTTATTTACTGTAAAGGGTTCATTTCTGTCTTTCAATTTACGGAAACTACTTTTAAACTGAAGTCACGAGGGGTGGTACAAGTTTTTGACCCCCTGAGCCCTAGGTTCCTGATTTCCTCCTGAAACCTAAAATGTGACAATGGAGGAATCAGCCACCTGATTGAACTGGGCTTCCTGCTCAATAGTAACCACTCCTCAATGAATACTCGGGCCCACCCATCTCTTAGCACTCAAACAGGTTATGTCCCAAGACCTTTAAGATCTCCAAATTCCTAAAGAAGACTCCAGCATATAACCCCCTCTACTTCATCATTTATAAAATGAGGACACTCACATCTCAGGTTTTGGGGAACATCAGAGAAAAATGCATCTTAAATGGGAACAAAGCCAAGATGAAAAGTTGGCAGCAAGCCAAGATCACTCTTCACCTGTTCACTGTCTTCAACAGTGACTTCAAAGCAATACAATTCAAAGTCATACCTCAACAAACCTTCACACTTCTACAGATCACGTATCTTTGGAACAGCTCAGCAGTAGTGATAATCACAAATGTCAGATCCTCAAATTTCAAGGGTCCACTGTAATTTCCCCATCATACCAACAAACCAGGCGAGAACAGTGGCCAGTATAATTTGCTGAGCTTACACGGATATTTCAAAAGTAACATCTTTTGAAAAGCCACACAGCAAGGTTTTCATAAGGTGTTCAAAGGCTCCTCTTTATCCACAAAGGCAATTTAGTTTGAAAATTTGTACGAGTCTCTATGATAACCATAAATAGCCCCAAGTTAGGTTGGTTTTAAGTAATACTTCACAAACAATAATAAGAGAACACTGAAAACTTCTAATGTACAAAAACTTGACATACTTTTTATTAGTTCAAGGTAGGTGGAAAAGCTAGCTAAACATGAAAATTAATCTGAATCTCACTGAGATTCCTAAGAACTTCATTTTGTTTACCAAGATCCATGTGCTCATCACAAGAGTTGTATCCAGGTGAGGATGGCAAATTTTCATTACACTGCAGCAACTCCAATGAGTCATTCATTCCTGAAGCTCTCTTGTCCATTACTAGCAGGAGTTTCTGTACTGCATTAGGCACCTGATTTGTCTTCACTTCCCACACCATGTTATGGTGCTCCGACTTAAAAATAATATAAGAAAAAAATGTCAAGTCATGTGATTTGGAAATAATGTAAGTATAAAATCAATCAGAGACATCACAATGTTGTATCTTTAATCACACATTGCTATCTGTATCCCCCTCAAAACCTTTAGACATGGATGACTGAAGGTCTGTTCTATTTTGCACATTTTTTGGAAGATTCTATTTTAATTTCTCTAGTATTTATCAACTGTATTTATCAACTGTGTTCATTATTTTGTTTTCTCATCCTCTGAAAGTGAACAAGTTTAACAAACTTAAAATTACAGTCTCTAACGAATATTTTTAACAGTTTCTTGGGACTTCCCCGGCAGTCCAGTGGTTAAGACTCCGGGCTTCCACTGCAGCGGTCACGGGTTCGATCCCCGGCCAGGGAACTAAAATCCCTCAAGCCGCGTGGCAGGGCCAAAACAAAACACACACACAAAAAAAAACAGACAAAAAGATAAAATAGAAAAGAGTTTCTTAAAATGGCCATATACTATACTCCTTATAAAAATAAAAATGTTTTCTTAATGAGAATTTGGGACCTAACCATACTAAAAAGATACCTGACCTTCTGAATAGGCTACAATGTTTTACAAAGATTAAGAATATAAACTGTGGTTATACCTTTTACACTCTTGCCTTTGGACGATGATCACATTAGTCATTTAACGTGGGTGACAGAAGCAGCAAGATTCCCTGACTTCTCAGGCTCTACCCCAAATCTCATTTCTAAAATGTTCTAAATGAGTTAATATGAAATACACAAAAAATTAAACCATATAGTTTTTTTTTTCTCAAAATAAAACAGAATATACTGCTGTTAAAAGTCACCAAAAGTCGGGAACTCCCTGGCAGTTCAGTGGTTTGGACATGGCGCTAACTCTTACTGGGGTTAGCCGAGGCCCGAGTTCAATCCCTGGTCAGGGAACTAAGATCCCGTGGTGTGACCAAAAAAAAAAAAAAAAAAAGTACCGTAAAAGTCAGGTACCGTAGCCCAGGCTGATCAAAAAATGCAGTGAAAAGACATTTATACCAGAGCTTTCTAAGCCATGTCATAATCACCAACAAACACTGACAGATTTTTTTCTATGAAGGCTTTGCCAATGAACTTTTAAATCATGAAATGTTATCCTGACTATAAAATGTATGACCACTGTGGAAAAAAATGAAAAACGCTTTTCTTAAAAAAAAAAGGAATATAATAATTATCTCTTTTTAAATATGTATGTATGTATGTATATATGTATGTATGTATGTATGTATGTATGGCTGCGTTGGGTCTTCGTTGCTGAGCATGGGCTTTCTCTAGTTGCGGCGAGGGGGCTTCTCATTGCAGTGGCTTCTCTTTCTGCAAAGCACGGGCTCTAGGCACGCAGAGGCTTCGGTAGTTGTGGCTCACGGACTTAGCTGCTCTGTGGCATGTGGGATCTTCCCGGACCAGGGCTCGAACCCGTCCCGTGCATTGGCAGGTAGATTCTTAACCACTGTGCCACCAGGGGAGCCCCTATAATAATTATTTCTAATTCCACCAACCCGAGTTAGATACTGTGACATTTTGATTATCTTACAATCCAATCTCTTTTTCATGCACAGACCTACGTTTTACCTAAATAAAATCATTTATTTTTCCTCATACTTCATATTATATATATTAATAGTTGAGACCTTTTCCTTAACATAAGTTCATAAGCATTTTCCTATGTCATTAATTTTTTCAAAAATCTATTTTAAATAGTTAAATAATATACATCATCAGGATGTACCAAAGTTTATTTATCCCTCCTACTGCTAAACATGTTCACAGTTTTTCCAATCTTCTAAATAACAGTGAATTTACATTCTTTTTTTTTTAAGTATTTGCTTATATCTGGTTATTTCTTTAGATTCCCAGAGACAGATTAGTAGTTCGATGGCAGTTAAACATCTTCTTAAGGCTTTTGACACATACAGCCAAACTGACCACTGCCTTACTTTATTTCTAACATTTTATTTCAGATGCTTTCTGCCTGTACTCAAATATCACCCATTTCTTGGGCACTTAGAGCCTTACACGATACTGACCGTGAGATGCAGTATGGAGTAGTGAAAAGGGCACTGGGGTGGGTGGAAGGAAACAGGTTTGATACCAGCTTAATCATTTACTAAATCTATGAACTAAAGTGACTGAGCTTCAATATCTCCATCTGAAAACAGGGCTAATGACTCCTGCTCTTTTCTTCCTAGAGCAGTTGTGAGGATGAAATGAAACAAAGTGAGTAAAAAAAGAAATGTAAAATGACTTTAAAAAAAAGTTTTTATCCCTAGACTGACATAGGGCAATATTATGCATACTATGGGCACTTTATGTTCTGAACAGGACAGTTATTGAAAACAGTTGACAACAGGAGACCAGACAACTAGCTATTCAGCTTTGGTAATTTCCTCCCTGGGAAATCTGACAAGTTATCCAACACACCTCAATAAAAAGTCACAGATCATACCACTAGTTTAAGCAAATAACAGTTTATCTAAAAGATGTTTGAAGCATTCCCAACAAATGAACACTTTTCCAGTAGGTACAAGCTATTATGTAGCGATTAATCACAGTCTTATGATATAGTTACAGCAAATCTGCTAGGGTATAACAAATAATTTCCTACAAAATTGGTGGCTACAAGAGATGTGGTAACACAAATTGACTTCTCAAGCGTAAGTAGCCAAATCCTGATTCTGAGCCTCCACCGTCTCGTTGCAAAAGCCAAGCAAACTTAGCTTGATCTGAGATTCTCGACCCTCGTGGCACACAGAACCATGTCTGCTTCAAACCAATGATGCCCAGGCCCCACCTTCCTTCCGAAGCATGTGGTTTATTTGGTCTGGGGTACAACCCTGGTGCACTGGTTTTTACTTGTTTTCTTTCAAAAGAACCCCTGGTGTGTTGTGAGAACCAGCAGGCTAAAAATGACTGCCACATTCCTTTTTATCTCAATATATGTGTGTGTGTGTATATATTCATTTATTTAATACATATTATGTACAAGGCAATATACTAGGTGCATCGATGAACAGTTGATCGTGAATCTCAAGGAATCTTCACTTTCGTGGAAAGATATAAGCAAATGACCATAGTTCTACAGAGCCAGGGCTTGGCTATGAATGGGTAAAAAGGAAGGATGGGACGCTCCCAATGAGAGAAACTCACATGAGCAAACTCACACAGTTAGCAAAGTACTGGATGAAATCAGAAGAACATAGAAGCCAGAAGGCAGGATGGCCTGTGTGTCTCCTGGTCATCCATCGATACTAAGGCTGGAAAGGTAGACTGGGATCAGAATCTTCAATCCTAATTTAGGAAAACTGGTTAGTTGGTTTGTTTTTTGTAGACAAGGGTAAGGACTTTGAAATTAGACTACTGAGTTCATATTATATTTGCTACTTGCCAGCTATGTGCCCTGGACAATTTATTTAAAATCTTTATGACTTGTTTGTAAAATGTAAATAATAAAAGCATCTGTATAGGTTGTTGTAAAAACTCAGTGAACTCATAAATGTCAAAAGCTTACAAAGTGCCTAACAGAGCAAACTCTCAATGCAGACTGGCCAGTATTATTATTAGCAACTAGCAGACAATGGGAACCACTGCATACTTTTGAACAGAGGTCTAACATGATCAGAACCACACTTTAAACATTTTTTTGAGTCTATTTAAAAAACCATACGGAAACACGATATGAGTATGCAGGAACATCTATAACAAATACTTAAGGGAGAGTGTATTAAGAGTACAGTATATTCACATTCCCAATTTCTGTCTATGGAGGCTCGCTCCCAGCCTCCTTTGAGAGTTCTCATGAGGGACTTCCCTGGCAGTCCAGTGGTTAAGACTCTGAGCTTCCACTGCAGGGGGCCCGGGTTCGACAGGAAGATCCCGCATGCCCTGCGGTGTGGCCAGAAAGTCCTCATGAAAGAAACAGTAATTGGTAGTATCAGTGCAGACTCCTTGTTTAGTAATGGCCCAAACATGAGAGGAACTAGTTATTCTGTGTAAGTTCTTGGAACAGCCAATTTTTTTTTTTTTTTTTGCGGTACGCGGGCCTCTCACTGTTGGGGCCCCTCCCGTTGCGGAGCACAGGCTCCGGACGCGCAGGCTCAGCGGCCACGGCTCACAAGCCCAGCCGCTCCGCGGCATGTGGGATCTTCCCGGACCGGGGCACGAACCCGTGTCCCCTGCATCGGCAGGCGGACTCTCAACCACTGCGCCACCAGGGAAGCCCATGAACAGCCAATATTAAGTTTAGATAGCAGATTTTAAACCCTTTCTATAGAAAACTTTTCAACACCTCAAGTACAGAGAACACAATTTATCCTGGCTTAATGACTCAAACTCCATATCAACATCTGTACATGCCTCATACACAGATGTGACTGGCATAAGTCAGCCCAAGTTGCAATCTTAAACGTGAAAAATTTCTCACTTTTCCCCTTTACTATGAAATTCAGAGTTGCGCTATACACGTATACCTGTCCTCAGAGCTCTCCTTACGGGCAGGAGGCAGAACTGCAGTTAGTTTGTGGTGTCCTCCCCCTCCCTCTGCAGAGTCCTTTGGTTTTTTCATTCTTCCCAGCTAGGTTTGCTCTCCGCCTCAGCAGCTCCCGGGTGCCCAGTCACCATTCACTCTGCACGCATATCTCCTTGCAACTTCCAGCATTTCTTCAGCACTCTGTCTTACTAATCTACCAACATCCCCTCACAAAACTCTTTAAATGAAGTTAGAAAAAAACATTTTAGTTTCGAAGCAAGTAACAAAAGGGACCAAGTAAATATTTGTTGAACTTGAGTTCTATGTGTTTTCACCTCTCATTGCTCAAGACTATCAAAAGTTTGGTCTTGAGACAGTGGAGGTTTTCCCTCTGTAAACCTCCTGTACAGTAAACGGGAGCCTAGACTTCAAGTCAACAGACTTGAAATTCACCTGCTAGCCAGGTAACCTGGGGCAAGTCGCTTAATCTCAAGGTACCTCTACTTATCTCACAGGGCTATTGTGAGAATTAAATAAAATACATGAAACCAAAATTCAAGGCCATACACAAACGTAAGTTTTCTGTCGCTCAGTTTTCTGTCAAACTATAGTATTAGGGGGAAACAAGGCCTCTGATACCGTAAAGGAACACCAGAAGAGTCCGTACTCAAAAATAACTCCCCACATACACCAATTAGATATTCATTATGATAAACAAGCTCCTCTTTCAAATTTCTCCTGGTAGAGCTAACACTATTGTTCATTCATGATTTGTATACCACTTTGGACATAGCTCATCTTGTGTTTCAGTTAACTCTGTACACGTCAACTCTTCACTAGATCTGTGAATTCTCAAAAAGGAAGAGTAAAATTCTCCAGCAGTTGTACTTTAAAATGTCGTGTTCAATATTACAAATTTTTATTTTATTGGGTGGGGATGAGAAGGCCCTACTGCATTTGTTTTGCAAACTTTCAGAAGTAAATATCCACAAAATCTTAGGAAGAGGAGAGGAAGAGATGCCTAAAAATAGCCAAGTCTCACTGAATGAAAAAGAAGGAAATTAGGTTTTACTATATGCCTATCTACTATGTGCCAAGCATTTCCACATACTTCATCTAATTTTGTATAAACTTCAAAACAGCTCTGAACAAAGTATTACTCTGGATGAGGAAGGACTTCCCTGGAGGTTTAGTGGTTAAGATTCTGCGCTCCCACTACAGGGGGCATGGGTTTGATCCCTGGGTCAGGGAACTAAGATCCCGCATGCCCTGCAGCACAGCCAAGAAAAAAAATATATGTAATAATAATATTCTGGATGAGAAAAACAGGGCTCTAATGACTGAATGGGTGCGACCATTTTCTCTTCAAAAAAAAAAAAAAAAAGAAGAAACTGAGAAAAAGGACAAAAGGGGTAGACCAACATAAGTTGGACATCTAATTTCAACTACGTTCAAATGCCAATTCTTCCCTGACTCCTTATCTTTCCATCCTCATTACGGACACCAAGGAAAGGATCTTCTACATGCCCTCCCCTAATCCTGAAGAACTTCTATATCAAGCTCAAACTCTTTTCGGGGAGAAGGTGAAGAGACAGTGATTTGCAATTACTTTATAACTCTAACGTGAGGAACTGAAGTGGTATTTAAAATAGATTACATAATTCCAAGCTAAAATAAGCCTCCATAACAAACTATATTAAACATAACTTTCTACACCAAAAGCAGTTGAAGCCTTAATGTAGTTCTTTTAGAATATTTTCAATGAAACTTCAAACAAAAGATTTCAGAGAAATGTTTCTACAACTCTAGTTTGCCACAGTGCTGAGGTAAAAAAAAAAAAAAAATCCACACCCCAACAGTGGGTGGTATTCTTTCCATAAAATATATTACTATAGAACATCACTTACCATCTGTATGACTCTGAACAGTTTAACTTCTATGCCTCAGTTTTCTTCTTTCTAAATGGGACCAGCGCCTGTCTACCTTTCACAGTTATTGGAAGTATATAAGACACTACATCACACACCCTTACCTGGTTCCAAAGCATTCTCCTACCAATCAGTCGCCCAGTGCCAAATACATCTATATAAGCTCTTATTAATTTTGTGCTGACTTGACACAAAATACTGAAATTGATGAAGATAACAGAAAACCCCTAATACACCACTACAAGCTATCCACAAACCTGTTAAAAAGAGTACTGTCAATTCACATAGTACTTAAGATGAGTCACTGTATGAAAAAACCTTGAAATCATATATGAAAGAATTCATATATGAAAGAAATTTATTTTCCCAAACTTGATTGTAACCGTAAAAAATTTCACATTACGTATAACAACTTGTGGAAAAAGCTTTTCTAAACTACTACCAATAACTTCTAAAAATTCAATCAACTGTATTAGAGAAGAAAATTATTTTTCTATTTTGTCTATAGAAAATGACAGTGTAAACTATGATATGAAATAACAAAGTAAATGCAGATCAAAATACGAAGGTATATGACTATCATTGATGGGTCAGGCATAAACAAGAATATACAAGAATATCATTGTTAATAAAGAATATCACTTTTCCTGAATTTTGTGATATACAAAGGTATTTGTCGGCTTAAAAAAATTAATTTGTTGTGATTTATCTTCTCATTCTAGATAAATGTTCGCCTTCGCACTCAAAAGATAATACATGTAAAATACCTGGTATTGTCTCATTAACATGGTACTAACATCATAATTTATGGCAAAAAAAGTACTAATGTTTTCATTTCAAACAGAAATACAGCAGACCAGCTAGCAATTCTCCCTCAAGGGCCTTCAACGTCTAGCAGTTTATTCATTCATAAAGCCCGTTTGCCTTCATCACGGAGTATTTGGATAGTGAGGAAAACGTCCAAAGAAATTAAAATACAGTGGAGGAGACAACTCTTAAAGCGACAGTACCATGTTTGAAGTCTGAGAAGCAAGCACTGTGAAACATGGGAAATCTTGGGAAATCCCGGGAGAAGGTAACTTTTAAAATAACATCTGCAGTAGAAGTTTGAGAAGTGAACAAGGGGGAAGAGTTTTCCAGGCTGAAAAAGGTAATGGGGCTTATGAAACTAAATAAAATGGAAACTAGAAAGTGAAATCAAAATTTCATTCTATAAATAATATACTAGTCAAGTTAGAATAAACAAAAACTATTGTTTTAAAGTACTTTGCTATAAAGTAGCTAAACGGCTTCCTCAGAAGTATAAAGTAGCTCAAAAACTTAATGAGTGTATTTAATTCTTTTGAATATAATTCAAATTTCCTTAAAACTTTGTCAACAATTACCTGCTCAGCAAGAACTAAGTAGTTTAATCATGGAAACGCAACAGCTGACCCTAACACTCCCGTTAGCAAGCTAAAGCAGAAAATATCAAAAACAATAACAAAAAGCAAAGACGGAAAGAACTAGAAGTACATCACAAATGTAGATCATTATCAATAGTTAAACAACAGAAAAGTATTTACAAATGTTAAAATTATTTTAATTCTCAAAAGGTAACTTTAATTTCAAAACCACTGTTGGGAATCACCTGTTATTGCTAGTTAGAGGGAAATAAATCTAAAGCACTTAGTCTAAATTGTTGGTAGGACTCCAACACTTCCTAGTATATACACAACTCCCTTTACCCTCCTCCCTTCTTAGCATCACTGGCTCCCAGAGCTAGAGTCTTTGAGTATCTCCCTGCAGCCACAGCTCCTTTTACAAAAGATTCTTGCTGAAAACTCCTGAAGAATGAACTCTAGATGGTGTAGAACGCACCGCGGAAAGTGAAATCCCCGAGACAGCGTGTAGCGTTAGAAGAAGCTACAAAAACCGGGCCCCGACTGTCGATTTCGCCTGGATTTTTTGTTTTGTTTTAATCTGCCTGGGGCAGCAGTATAGGTTGGAAGGCGGAGACTGGAATCGCCTGCCAAGCCCCGCTCTTGGTCACACAGAGGCAGTGCCTCCCGGTTCACGCCAAGTCCATCCCCCACCCTCTTTCGCCATTCATCGCGTTCCCCTCCCCTCCCCCCATCATGTGACCGCAGCCTGGACTCCAGGCTTGTTTTTCCCCTCAGCTCAGCCCCACCGCGCAGGCGCCAAGGAGCCCATTCATTCGAACTGCGTAACAATGAGCCCCAGGGCCCAGCGGCTCCGCGAGCTTCCCAGCTCGGCCCGAGCCCCTCTCGGCCCCTAAAGAGGCGGCGCCTCACTGCAGTCCCCCACCCGCGGCCGGCCAACCACCCCGGGCCAACCTCCGACCCTCCGCCCACTCGCGAGGAGTTGAAGTCAAACTTTCCGGGGCAGCCCCGGCGCCGCGTCGGCCCCCTTCCCCCGCCCAGGCCCGCCCCATCTCCGCACCCGGCTCGGCCACCCACCGCGCCACCCGGCCCGGAGCACCGTCCTCGCCTACGCCTCCCAGCCCCCGCCCCGAGACCCCCATGGGCCGCGCCGCCGCGAAGCCCAGGTGAGCTTGCGGGAAGCGCCGGTCCGGTGGGCTCGCCTCGGGCAGATATCGGACGGTTAACTGCCCCCGCCGTGAGGAAGAGGAGCGCCGACCCGAGCTCGCCCGGCCGCCCGATACCCTCGGGATCCTGCCCCTCCCTTCCCCACCCCCACCCTTTCCCGAACAGAAAGACAACAAACCCGCCGCGGAGTGCGGGCAGCCCCGGCGCGGGCCGCCCTGGCCGCGACAACACCACCAGCAACTCGTGTACCCCTCTCCGACTGACGCTGGCTTCCCCGGCGCACGTTAATGCTCCCGCCGCCACTCTTAGTCCTCAACCGAAACTTTCCTACTTACCAAACCCGTCGCCATTACCAAGTCTTTCAAGCTTCGTCTTCCCCCTCCCCTCAAACCCCCGGAGGTGGAGCCTCCTCCCAGCTCCTTCGCCCTCTTATTGGTCTGTGGAACTGCCATTCGATCCTTTCCCTTTCCCATTGGGTGATACCGTGGTCCGTCTCGGGGGGCGGGCTTGTATTGACTTTTGTGTTGTGTTTAGTGGAGAAGATGGCGTGTCAATCACTAGGGTGAGCGCTTCCGATTGGATTGCTGCCGAGACCGCCGGGACCCGAGCCAAACTTTGCCCGCGAAATGGATTGTGGGTTCGTAGTCTCGGCCTAGCTGCGTTCCTCTTGGGAACTGCACATCGGAGGAACCGATTGGACTACATATCCCAGAAGCGCATGCACAGTGCAGGCTTGATAGTAAACAAGAGTCATAGGGACACGTGTATCAGCTCGTTTGTTTTGGTGTCTGGGACAAAAGGGAGGGGGCGGAGGAAGTGAGTGTTTTAGAGCTTTGGCCTCTTCTCTTCCTCTGCTAGCACTTGAGAGCCGCCCCAAACCTCTCGCAGCACCCATTCCGGGCCATAAACAGCCAGAGTCGCTCGCTGCTCAAAGTTTGGCAGGAGGCCAAGGTATTGTTTTAGTGCGAGGGGAAGGAGATGACTGCACAAGCGGAAGCAGCGCTGCCTCGTGGGGGACCCAGTCACCCACAAATCACGGCCCCAGGCATAGTGGGGATAATAAAGGTGGTGCTGGGCTCCAGTGGGAAGACTTAGCATTCTTTTATCCTGAGCCTGGCCTCGCCCCTCCCTGGACAGCAGCTTGAGATTTCTCTGCCAACTCTGTTCAGTTTCACCCAAGATTTTTTGAATGCCGGCTACGTGCCAGGCACCGAGAGGCTTGGGGATGAACTGTGAGAGAGAAGCTCGGGGTCTGGAGAATTTACAAAGCTCGGGGCGGGAGGGGCGAGGGGCGATTACTATTGACTTTGGAATTAAGGGAAGTCAAAGCGATGTTTTCCATATTGACCAGCTTGCTCGTTGTTTAAGGTAATCAGAGGGGTATAATGTGTGACTTAAACTGATTTAATTTGTGAATCGTTATCTGAATTTCTCTGGTGAGTTTTTGTTAACCAGTTTTCCTCTCCAGAGGTCTTCCCATTGATGAAAGAAGAATGTCTTCCCACTTCGTTTTCACTAGGAGTTCCTCAAGTTACTAATGCTCTGACTCACCCGAGGAGGATGGCTTCTCTGGCTTTATAGTTACCTTCACTTTAAATAAGGCTGTCCAGTCCCTAGTCTATAATTGATGTTTTTACCATTCCCATTACAAAGGCATTATTCACCTTTTTTCCTTTGAACCTTTAGTGTTTAACCATTTAAGCTATGCTTTAGGTTTTACATCTTTAGATCACTATATGTATGCTTAAAATTAAGAGCAGCAAACATATTAGTGAGAAATCTATAAAGTCAAACTTCTGGAAAGGAGCCTTAAATCCTAGCTGGTTATTCCTTTAAACCCCCCTACATTTCCTGAATTTTTAAATCTATCTGAAACCCACATAACAAATCTGGAAATCCAAAATAACTTTCCCATATTGCAACAGGTTTCCAAATTCTCTTAGGGATTCTCTGTTCGAATCCTTAAAGGGAAATTATGGAATAGTCCTCCCTACCATGTGATCAAAGATTCACTTTCTGTATTCACAAATAGTAATCAAACATTTTTTTGTAATTCAGAGGACCAATAAAATGCCTAAATTTTTCCCTGAGTAAAAAGGACAAGATTTGTATTTACTATCATTCAGAGATTAATGAAGTGACCCCAGGACTCGAATGTGGCCCTGCTATCTGTGTATTTTTATTTTCTATTTTCTTCCTTTTTTTTTTTTTTAACAGTGGAGGGCCATTGTGCCCCAGAATTGAAAAATTGAAAATACGAACTCCAGTGTTTAATTTCTTGACAGAAAGAAAAATCCATAGAATTCACCTGATCACTGAAAACTAAAATCTGAGCTATTTATGAGTAACTCGCTCCAGGAAACTAAAAAGCTTTCCCTCCCCCAAAAACGAACTCTCAAGAGCTGGTGCCACTCCTTTCTCCCCTTCACTGTATAAACCATGAGATCTACTTTTGGCTGAACCTTAACTTATTTTAAAAGGTTTTTTAATTGAAAGCGTTTACTAAAAGCCTTAGTGGAGATATTTTTATTTGTGGAATAAATGGGATGATGGGAAGAATAACTTCACCTACAGAAGATGGGAAGAATAACTTCACCTACAGATCAAGCTATTGTACATTATTAGAAATGATTATCTTTTAATGGCCCTGTAAAGGTTTTTCCATCTATTCATTCAAAAATATTTATTCAGTGCCTACTATTGGTTGACCACTGTGCTAGTTGATAAGGATACAAAGATATAAAATATTTTCACATACTCTCGTTTTTGTCCAAGTCATTAAATAGAAGAGTAAAATTCTCATAGTTCAGTCACAACTGATTAAATATCAGTGTTAGAATCTCTATACCTCTAAGTGGACAATTAGTCCTGTCTTCTGACTCTCCTGGGAAACTAAATGCCTACATTAGTACCTTATGTATATTTAACAGGAACATCATCATTCATTCTTGGATGGCTAACAAAACCAGCCGACTCCTAAGCCAGAATAAAGATCAAAGTACAAAACCAGTAAGATCTCCTTAGAAATCTTTACATATGTAAATTCTACTCTCACTACAACAGATATAAAGAATTTTTGTATCACTTATATATTATTTATATATAATAAAATATAAAATGAGGTTTATATTTTATATAATGGATATAAAATCTTTATACATATATATTAAAGAACATCTGTTCATAAGATACTTCCATGATAAAACTGACATTAAAAAATCAGTTTCTTTAAATAGCACCTACTTTTGGTTAGACAGATATCATATACACACACACATATTACACATAAACTATGCCCAGATAGGTCAAGAAGTTGTCTGCTAACATCCAAATGTCTTTTCAGCAGTTTGTAAAATACTTCTGTCTTTATAAAGAAACATCAAGTTCTAGTTTGTTAGTTAAAAAAAAAACTAGATAAATCCTATTTAGGGGTGAAATTAAACAATATATTTCCCTGGATTCCACCATATTTGGTACACCAATGACTACTTTGCTGGACTAAGAAAGGTAGGAGGTAAAGCACATGGCACTGCTTAAATATTTAAAATATTGCTGTTGGGGGAATTCCCTGGTGGCGCAGTGGTTAGGTCTCCGCGCTTTCCACTCCCCTGCACTCCACGCCCCTCCCTCTTCCCCAAGCCTCTCAGTGTGGCCAAAAAAAAAAAAAAAAAAAAAAAAATCGCTCTTCAAAATGTTAAAAGGTAATGAAATCATTCAAATCAAGTACTTAAATTAGAAAATGGAGCACATAGATGGACTAAAATAGTTAAGTGCCCAAACTTTTCAGGTAATATCTTTCTTGGCAGATTATTTAAACTCTTATACAAATATCCTTCCATATATCTTGGTATACTTTATAAAATGAGCTAATTTTATAATTATCTTAGTTCAAAGTACTCAGGTAAACTCTAATTGTAAGGAGTTGCCTGGGAATTAAATGATGAGGGCCATTTCAGAACTGAGAAATATGTCTCTTGTGTTTGTAATTTTTGATGCAATTAAAAGTTTAGATTTTACTCACATGACCATAAAGCAAGACCTTTCTTCAGTGGTTGATATGTGGGTGGGTGACATAACACAATCACCAATAGGAGGAAGAATCAAGGATTGTTGGAACACACAGATACAGAGAACAGAGTAGTGGTTACTAGAGGGAAAGGGGCACAGTGGGGGGAGGGAAAAATGGGTTAAGGGGATCAACTGTATGGTGACAGATGGAAACTAAGTTTTTGGTGGTGAGCACGCTGTAGTGTATTCCAAAGTAGAAATATGTTGTACATATGAAACATATAATGTTTTAAACCAATGTTACCGCAATAAAAAATTGAAAAAGAAGAATTGTTGGGTTTCTGGCTGGGGTATCTGTGGTGTGTCAGTGCTATTGTCATGCTATTGACAGATAGGGAATGTTGGAAAGAAGAGAGATGGGCACTGGGGGAAGGGGAAAGGACGGGGTCAAGTTCAGATGATGAGCTCGCTGTGCAGGCAGGAAAGTTGTTTACACAGTTCCTGGAAGCAGCTGAACGTATTTGGTGTTTAGGACAGCCAAGTCTAGAGAAATAAACATGGGTGTCCTCAGCCCTCAAAAAGTTTTTGTAAGTTGTGCAATTTAGTATTACTGAAAATGTATTAGAGAAGGCAACAATTCTATTCAAAAAAATTGTTTTTCATGTGGACCATTTTTAAAGTCTTTATTGAATTTGTTACAATATATATATATTTTTTTAATGTTTTGATTTATTGGCCAAGAGGTATGTGGGATCTTAGCTCCCCAACCAGGGATTGAACCCTCACTCCCTGCATTAAAGGTGAAGTCTTAACCACTGGACCGCCAGGGAAGTCCTGCAACAATTCTATTTAATCCCACTTTCACTTTATAAAATCAAGAAGCAGAAATGTAACGGTTTTCACCTGCTCAAAGGACAGTTCTCAGGTCTTTCACTGCAAATTTTCTAGAATAGATAATTCCTGTATCTGAACTGTTTAACACAAACTTCCACACAGTTTCTTTTATGTCTGTTTGGTATCCTAGGCCTTTCTCTATGTATTGATATTTTCTTTTAGTTGCCAGTAAGATGTAGCTCATTTTAGAGACAACTCTGATAAAAAGCAATTAAGATCATAGGAGTAATATATATTTAAATGTGCTACAATTAACATTTTTGCTTACATTTAGCTCCCCCCAAATTCACATTATTTCTTCCTTCCATATTTCTTATGCATCTTTCTGTCTGGTCCATATCGTATGCATCGTTTTGTCCAGGCATAAAGAGATACCTGCTGAACAGGTGAATAAAAGGAGAAAATAAGCAGCATGAATTTTCATATTAGTTTATAGTGTATCATATGTTATGCTGTAGGTTATATGTTGTTTTGAATGTTGACCCCGTTAAAAAGCTTCCATGTGCTTTATGTGTCACTTGCTGTGTAGATTCATCACTATTTTTTTTTTTTTTTTTTTTTTTTTTTTTTTTGCGGTACGCGGGCCTCTCACTGCTGTGGCCTCTCCCGTTGCGGAGCACAGGCTCCGGACGCGCAGGCTCAGCGGCCATGGCTCACGGGCCCAGCCGCTCCGCGGCATGTGGGATCTTCCCGGACCGGGGCACGAACCCGTATCCCCTGCATCGGCAGGCGGACTCTCAACCACTGCGCCACCAGGGAGGCCCCATCACTATTTTTTGAGAACAGATCTCATCTTATGTGTGTAAGCACTCTTATAATTCATTTTGATTCCCTCACGGTGCCAATCACACAAAGGCAGACAGTATTTGTCTCATTAATACACGCCAACTCCTTCAGGTTACATAGCATATCAAAATGTGTGCTATAGTAATAAAAATATGGAAGATATTTCAGTTCAGCTTTAAAGGGCAATTAAAAGATTTGCCAAAGATGTCTTTACAGGGAACACCTCTCCTAAGATAATTAAGATATTATTTGGCTTTAAAAAATGCCATTCGTGTACATTTCAAGAATACAGTCATTTTGTAAAGAGAGTTCCACTTGTATTAAATGTCAGCTTTCGGGGCCTCCCTGGTGGCGCAGTGGTTGAGAGTCCGCCTGCCGATGCAGGGGAAATGGGTTCGTGCCCCGGTCTGGGAAGATCCCACATGCCGCGGAGCGGCTGGGCCCGTGAGCCATGGCCGCCGAGCCTGCGCGTCCGGAGCCTGTGCTCCGCAACGGGAGAGGCCACAACGGTGAGAGGCCCGCGTACAGCAAAAAAAAAAAAAAAAAAAAAAAAAAAAAGTCAGCTTTCGGCCTAAAAGATGCAGTGCAGTTCTAGTGATACACAGCTCACTCTCTTGTTCCTCAGCAGGGACTGCGGTAGGTTTTAAGGCAGAGATGGAAAATCAGCAGTTAGAAGCAACTCTATCCAAGATTTTGCCTGGGCATATTTACTGCTCATAAACTCACTCAAGGGTTCTACTCTGTAAGTTTTTTTTTATGTGAAATAGAAAACATAGAGGGTTTCACTTCTGGGTTGTTACAGTCAAGAGTCAAGGCTGCTTTTGTCCTTTCAGAGACCATTTCCAGCTCACTCTTAACCTTCTGCTTGCACCTAGGAAAAAAAGCCATTTTGTTTTTCCAATTGTGACCAAAGCCAAGTGCCTGATGCACATTGAGGCCAAACATATCGGAGTTTGGAGCAGAAAAAGGTTTACTGCAGGCCAAGCAAAGAGAATGGGGGGCCCGTGTTAAATAAAAAAAAAACAAAAACCCCAAACTCCCCGCTGGGTTTCAGGGAAGAGTTTTTAAAGGCAAAATTTGAGGTGAGAGCACAGGGTGTGACTTTCCTCTGATTGGTTGGTGGTGAGGTAATAGGGCGGGGCTTCAGGAATCTTGAGCTCAGCCTGAAGTTACCATCCTCCACCTGCTTGGGGACCTTAGTTCCCGTAGAACTCAGAGATGTACCAGATTGTTATGTGTATCTCTTCAAGAGGAACCACGACCCTTGCCCCTTCTCTGCACTGTTGTTTCTTTACTACTTTTTCTTTCTTCCCACTCCCTCACTTCCCTAATTAGTAACATTGAATCTGCCCTCTGGAACTCAGGGAAAGTTTAGGAGGCTGAAGCCTTTTCCTACAAACAAGAGACGGGACAGAAAAGGCTTTTGTTGTGTACCCCACAGGTCCTGCTCTTTTCACAATTTAGAGTAATAAATGCATCTACTTTAAAGACTCAGTTATAATTGGTACTAACTGAACATTTCACGTATTACATTTTGCAGTGACGTTTTAATCTTTTTGGAAAACGGCAAGTCCTAGCTGTGGTTAAATCAGAATCTGGGAACAACATCTAACAGGTGGCCTTTCATTTTTAAGGTGGAGACAATTACCTCCACATCATCCACCATCACATCTTCCCTTATATAAAAGTTACATGCTTCTTCAGTATTTCCTAAGCAACTTTACGTTTACAAACTTAGAGCATAAAAAAGGGACAGGAAGACCCACATCTGTTGGTCAAATAGTTTTCCTTGGAAACTTTATACACACATTTCTCTATATACTAGGCTCAATAACATCATTAAGAGAATATGAGTGTGGACAAAAAGACATTACCTACCATTTCAGTAAACAAAGAATGTTGCCTGCCCTCAAGCCAGCAGCCACGGTGCCACCCATACCGGTGCGCCCTGAGGGGAACTCAGGATGGAAAAAAACAGGATACTGGCCCTAGATAGTTAAGATATATATCAGAGGAATAATTTCAATGAGCCCAGACTCTTGCATCTCCCCATACATAGAAAAGCACTAAAATCATTAACTTGAGGTGTGTGTGTGTGTGTGTGTGTGTGTGTGTGTGTGTGTGAGAGAGATTAGCAGTAATCTTTTGATGTCTGACTACATTTTTGTTTTTTCAGCAAAAACTCCTATATATCCCCTTACCTCTTTGGAACAGTCCCTCAGAGCTATCTGAGAGGCTGTTTCCTGGGCTGTAGCCCTCAGTAAGGTCCCCAAATAAATATATTATCTCACAACTTTTAGGCTGTGTGGGGTTTTCTGTTGAAGTGACAGACCAAGAATTGCAGGAGGAAGCAAGAGGTCTCGATTGCCCATGAGTTCTGCCATGGATGCACAAAGTAAATGATTTTGATGGAATCACTGATTTTTCTCACTTATACAAATGGGATTGTTAACCTCTCATAATTATTGTTGGGCACACAAGTCCTCCACAAACACCTGGTTTACCTTATTGCTAACATTTCCATTATTCATTTTATTTTCAAGGTGTTTTTTTTTAAATACCAGTAAAGACTAACAACTATATAGTTTCAGTTGCTCAACCAGTTTTGCTGCCTTGAAAAGTATCGTGGAAGAGGTAAGGTTGTCTCAATTCTTTCTCCAATTTCCTTCTTTCTTTTTTTTTTCCTCCAATTTCTTCTCATCAAAGTTCTTTCTGATACTCAACATGAGGCTGTACCTCACACTTTTATTTTAGAAGGCAGCGTTCCTTATCATTCTATTTCTCCCTTATATATTAATAATCCTGTTTCTCCCTTATGTATTAATAATTCCATTTCTCTCTTAGACATTAACATTTTATTTAGATAAGAGAATCCCTTTTTCAGTTGTTTAAGCTCGATAATACAGCTTATCCAGATGTATTACTTACCACTCTAGGCTTATACATTATTCATATTCTTTAAGAATGCCAAAGGCCATCTAGTCCTTGTTACAAATATAACATTTCTTGAAAAAAATGTGGAAAAATTATATCCATATTTTAAAGATGCTTTAGAAAGGAAAAGGACTTAGCACTTAATCCTACATATTTCAGTAAAATCCAAAATTCCTTGCTTCATGCCCTATGTTTCACTTGCAGCATTTTAAATAGTCTGCTAGCCAGGGTTTAAAGAATGGACCAAACACATTCACACAGCATGCGTCACAAGTAGTATTTATGTTAAAGTATATGCACCAAGACATATATACTACCAAATGTCAAACAGATAGCTAGTAGGAAGCAGCCTACTAGCACAGGGAGATCAGCTCGGTGCTTTGTGACCACCTAGAGGGGTGGGATAGGGAGGGTGGGAGAGAGACGCAAGAGGGAAGAGATATGGGGATATATGTATATATATAGCTGATTCACTTTGTTATAAAGCAGAAACTAACACACCATTGTAAAGCAATTATACTCCAATAAAGATGTTAAAAAAAATTAAAAATAAAGCATATGCACCAAGCCCTAGTTCATATCGAAAGGCAGGACACACACACACACGCGCACACACACACAGGCGCACACGCACACTCTCTCTCTACATAAAGGGAAGCACCTTTGTGTTAAGTGTCCTCCCATAATTCTTAGCAACATAATGCATCCTTGAATGAAACATCAACAGAGAATTTCCAAATAGTAAGGACTCTTGGTCTGTGATTAAATAATGGCATTCACAACTCAAACTTGCGGTGTTTTAATTACTTTAACACATAAATTCCCTAGTGTGCTAGATTTACTTGGTTATTCTAAATGGCAGAATTAGTCTGTAACATACCACAACTATTTAAAATCACATATGACCAATAGTTAAGATTTTTAAAAACCTATTGCCCTACAGAACCATACTTCCTTGCTGCATGATGCCCAGGGCTTACCTTTCACATATGCTGTATCTCTGTCATGCTTTTCACATAGTACAATGTGCTCTATGGAAGTCACATTAAAGAAACAAGCGGAAAAATAAAAAAACTCATTGAAAACACTTTATTATAAAAGTGTGCTTTATTATAAGGAAATTTTAAATATAACCAACAATACTGAAAATAATGTAACTGGCATTTACAGCCTTGGTCAGAGTTCTTTATTAAACAGGCATTTGTAGTTAACAATCAGCTTATGCAACAGAACAGGTAACTTGAAAAAGTGAATAAAATTGAGAATACAGAATGATGAACGAGGAATTTGGGGTTCTTTGTGTTTTTTGTTTAGCAGACGTGGCTTTTAAAATCTGAAATAGAAAACAAGTCCTCTTCATGTAGTAAGCTCTCTTCCTGTGGGAAAGTTTGCAAAATTGTTAAAACTGTTCTAAAATGTGGCTGAAGGTATACTTTACATACTTCTTATATATACATTATCTGATTAACATATTTTAACCACGTTTTCATTATACGAGCAAGACCATAAACATTCTCTAGTAAGACCACACTAGCCACAGAATCTTTTTACCCATGTATATATTCCTTTGAAACATGTTTCCCAAAATGAAATTGCTCATTTAAAAGGGAACAACTGGTTAGAATTAATCTCTCTAGACACTGGGGTCACGTAGGCCTAGAAATCATGTAAGAATATATTCCTTTGGTTGAACATAATTAAATTCATTTTATGTAGCAGAATAATAAGCATGTCAATTGTCAACAAAAATCTATTCAGTTGAGCTCATTCTGCACTTTTGAGAGTCTACATTAAAGCAAGTGGCAAGGCCTAATGGTATATTTGGAATGGACAGAAATTCCTTTTATCTTTATATATGTTTTAATTATAAAAATTTATTTCTCCCACCTTGGAGGAAACCCCTGGGAGCAGATGTCTGCAAAGGATTGTATTATGTACATCTAGTGAAGAACAAAGAGATATCTTAAGGGCATGCTGATAAGGACCCCAAATATTTTTGGTATAGGAGACTTTTTTTTTTAGCATATATAATAAGACCTTAGGCTTTCAGAAGACAACAAATAAGTTTAAAGAGCATTTAAAAATATTTGTGACAGGGCTACCCTGGTGGCACAGTGGTTGAGAGTCCGCCTGCCGATGCAGGGGACGTGGGTTCGTGCCCTGGTCCGGGAAGATCCCACATGCCGCGGAGCGGCTGGGCCCATGAGCCATGGCCGCTGAGCCTGCACGTCCGGAGCCTGTGCTCCGCAACGGGAGAGGCCACAACAGTGAGAGGCCCGCGTACCGCAAAAAAAAAAAAAAAAAAATTTGTGACATTAAATGTCAAACTCAAATTTTTAAAGATAACAAATACAGAGAACTGCAAAATGGAAAAAGGAAGCATAGATAGATGCTTTGTGAGGAAAATAATGACCTTTCACCTAAAAGGAGTCTTCCCTATTATTGTAATGACTAAACTGCCTGTCCTTAAAACCACTGGAATATGTAGGTTACTGACATTATGCCAAAAAAGTCAAAAGGTACTTTATTGCAAAAATAGAAAAGGTTTTAAATTGCATATGATGTTTTATACCATTTCACCAATAGGCCAAGGCCAGTACATAACTTACCAAGCCAGAAAAACTCGAAAACAAACATTACTAAATTGTACGTACTATATATAGTGAGTTGTTAAAAGAATGTGATGCCATGCTGTAAAGCATGATTCACTGTCAAGTTCCCTCTTACATGGGCGTAGTCATAACATATCAATTTGAGTGAGTCAAAATGAACACACATTACCTATGACAACATCCTTTAATTATCTTCTTAAACACAGATACTTTCAGTATATTATAATCATCTGAATAAACCTTTCAGTCAAATCATAATTTTGTGGAGTAGAATGTCATTTTATCAATATGTCGATATTTTTTTGATCTACTCTTTTAGAAAGTGATGTTAAAGCCTATTGACTATTTAATCACTACTCTGTTTACTGATACACTGTAAATGTAAAAAAAGGAAAAAACCTGAAATCACAGAAAATGCTTGGCATCTACACAAACACATTCTCAGTGGACTAACCACTACTGTGTAATTTTGTCACTATAGGTCTTCTTGCTCCATACTTTTGCTTCATGCAGTGGGTTCAACAATATCCATGTTTGTTCCAAACAGGGCAACTAATTGTTCTTCATAGGTAGCGATGTTCCTTTTCATAATTTCCATGCAAGGTCCCAAAAGCCTTTCAAATGCTTGCACATCCATGGCTAAGAAGAGGGGAGAATAAAAGAAAAATAACATTCTTTGCAAATCTGCAGAATTTCTAAGTCATTTATGGTATCTATTCCGCATGTCAATGATGCAATGGCATTTTAAGATAAATATCAGATACAAGAAAAAGGCATAAAGATAAAAACATTCCACTTCAAAAAGGAAGCAGCCAGTGAGTGTCCTTTGGCAATATGATGTCCTATTGGAGGTTCCTGATCCAGGTTAAAAGAATGAGGGACTGTTATGTGAAGACCTTGGAATTTTAAAAATAAATTAGTTTTGATGTCACCACCTTAGTAATATGAACTCAAGGGCGGCAAGAGAATGCTTTCTATCTTGTTTTCCCTTCTCAGGGTTTACGATGCTATGTTGTGAAGAATCCAAATGTTCCCTTTTATGATTTTTATTCTTTTACACTATGGTCAATTCAAAATGGCAGCCAAAATAATGATTTTATCCACTGTGTAAGTATGTGCTCTGTGTCGCTTAGCTTGCCTACCTCGAGCATTTTCTAAAACTGAATTTATAACATACACATGAAAATATGATCATACTATCCTACAAATACAAATTAAAATACTTTTTTTTTGCCTTTCAAATTTGCAGAAGTAAAAAAGGCAATGTTGACGATAGAGTGAACAGACACTGCTGCACTGTTGGTACGTGTAAATAAGTACAAATAAAAGTGACCTGGCAATACATATCAAAAACCATAAAAAGAAAACCCACTTCCAGAAAGCATTTCTCAGGAAAAGTCCTATATGTGGAAAAGGAGTCTCTGCATACACCCACACAAAAAAGCGCTCCCCGACCCCCCAAAATGGAGCCAAACCCCACAAATTATTTAACTGTGGGGAATGATTAAATAATTCCTAATGTGTATATTTACCTAATGTTACAGTCTGATGTAATAAATATGAGAAAATGCCTAAGCTATAACGGATGAAAAAAGCAGTTTACAAAACTATTTTAAAACAGAAAACCCATACAAATAAAAAAGATGAGAAGGAATTATAAAAGGATGTGGAAATTGCTGGGTGGTGGTGGTATTGGGTGACTCTTACTTTTTCCTACCTTTTCTGTATTTCTCAAATTTAATGTGAATATAATAATTTATTATAGAAAATAATTAATGGGATTTCACTCACATCGTCTTTACTCCTACTGTCTAATACCTCTACTCAGGGAAATTACCTGTCAGCTTCTAATTGTCTTCTTTTTCATCCAAGTATAATAACCCTTGATTAATAATATATTATTTAAAACCTTTGAAAAAGTCAATTCTCTAAGAAAATTCTGAGGATATTTTCAAATCTTAAGAACATCGAAGCTAAATTTATGCTACTGAACTGTGGATGAAGAGCACAGAGTGGCTAATTACTTTTGAATCATTTCTTTGAAGAAAATGTCACCTAGGGACTTGCCTGGTGGCTCAGTGGTAAAGAATCCGCCTTACAATGCAGGGAATGCAGGTTCCATCCCTGGTCAGGGACCTAAGATCCCACATGCCACGGGGCAACTAAGCCCGCACACCACAGCTACTGAGCTCACGCGCCTCAACTAGAGCCCGCGTGCTGCAAACTACAGAGCCCACACGCTCTGGAACCCAGGCGCCACAACCAGAGAAGAGAAAACTTTCCACATGCCACAACTAGAGAGACGCCCGCGCATTGCAGTGAAAGATCCCGCATGCCGCAATGAAGAACCCATGCACCACAACTAAGACTCGACACAGCCAAAAACAAATATAAAGAAATAAATAATAAAAAATAAATCTTTAAAAAAAGAGAGAAAATGTCACCTATACTGATACCTCCTGAATTATATTTTTCATTATTAAACTAAGTTATGTCTCATATATAAAATCTCAGCCATATATAGATGTCTTCCAGCTGAAGATGGCATTTCTGCTGAGCTGCTGTGTGGTACACAGAAGTAATAAACAGCTGAACAAGATTTTATTGTGCTCCAACAAGCTTGAACCTTTGATTCCTAGTACAAGACGAGTAAGTATTCCTACAGACGTTCCAGCTTGCCCTTCAAAGCTTAGTGTACCTTATAAAAATGCTGTTTGAGCCTTCTTTTTTGGAGGAACACAGTGTATGTTGTTTATTTTAAAAATTCGATATAAAATTTGGTACTCAGGATTCTTATTTTAATGACATACTAAAATGTTATTTCATGCCTATAAAAAAGAACACAATATATAAGTGTGTGAAAATTTTTAAAAGAAAAATGTTGGCTTCTACAAATCGACTTTATAATGCAATGAATCCTAACCTTGTTGTATTTTGTGGGGACCATAAAACTTGTGAACCCAGTAAGATAATCCGTACAACATGAATACGTACAATGCAGACAGAATGATTTCAACCAGGGCAGGCATGCCCAGGGCTGTGTGAGTCCTACCTAAACATTTGACGGTCCCGATGGCGTGTGCGGAAGCAGCTCGGGGCTTGTTAGTTACCAGAGCAAGTTCTCCAAAGTACTGTCCCCGAGAGCACCGAGCGATTTCTACTGCACCGTTCTCCTCCGCCTCTGACTTACCCTGACAAGGTGATGGAAAGTATTAACTTTGACTCAGTTTAAGAAAAATAAAAGTTAACTTTAGTCTAAACATCAGAAGGAAAATCTATTATGTTTCTTGCTAATATTTCATGGATTTTTAGGACTTACCTTCCTTTTCATGGTAATTTTCACTTCTCCAGATTCTACAATGAAAAAAGAATCAGCCAAGTCTCCCTATCAGAATAAAACAAAAACTGAGGGTGAAAATGCAAGTTTAGCTGACGGCAATCCTGGTGCCCGTCACGCCCCTGAAATCAATCCCACCGTGATTTGCCTGAAAGGTGAAACCCCACAGGAGCAGGCTATGTCCCCTCCTAAGTTGAGACATTAAGATCGACAATTACATTGTAACAATTTCGTTTGTAAAAAATTATCTGAAATGATATACTATCTAGCATGGTATTTCTGCTAAAACTAGCCAAGAAAATATGGCAAATAACACTGAGGTAAAAATTTTGCCTGAACTGCAGCCTGGATAAAGCACATACATAGTTAGAAATGCTAGCACCGTTTCCCAGCAGCATTGCCTCTGTCAGCTGCTCCTATGCTAAAATGTGCCACTCTGTGTGTCCTAATCTACAAGCATCAGCATGGCGACCCAAGATAACCCAGCGACTCCCAAAGAGAAGAAAGCAAGCCGACTTCTTAGGGAGTAGTATGTGTGGGCCCAGATGTTTGTCCTGCATCTGGCTGGGGACCAAGCTCTAGATGCCAGTTTACCGACAAGCCACCTCAAGGCCCCAAAAAGATTTCTAAAAGAAAGTGTTGCCATTTTTAACTACACATAGCCATGTTCTCGTTTTGGATTTTAAACAAACTGCCTTGACTTCCAATGACGCCTTCTGAATTAAGTACAGTAGTATAATTATGGAAGATAGCAGACACTGACTTCCCTAAGCCTCTCAAAGTGATTCTGGAGAAACTTAGGTATTTCAAAACTCTTTAGTAGAATTCAAGAAATACGGTATCAGATTATATCACAAGGAATGTTGAGTCGCGATTATACTATACTATAGTGCAGACCTGTATGTTTATAAATGCTTAAAAGACAACTAGTATCTAAAGAAACCTTTAATAAACTCTAAGTATAGTATACATATCTCCTTTCCCTTACCTTTATATCAGGTTTTCATAAGAGCTTCATGTTAAATTTTCAAGTAACTTAAATCATAATGAGTCTATCGACAGCCATGTAATTTTGCTTTCAAAACGTGCTCAAATTGCATGTAAAACTAATGAATTAAGTCCTGTAGGTTGTGCCAATGTCACTTTCTTAGGTTTGATATTGTACTAGCGATGCAAGATGCACTGGGAGAAACTGAGTGAAGAGTTCATGGGACTTTTTGCAGCTTCCTGTGAACCTATAATTATTTCAAAGTAATCTGAAAAAAATCATTTCAAAAGCTCTATACTTTGCGGTTTTTTCAATTTATATCATAGACCCTCAGCCTTGTTCTCTAATTTGTCTCTACGTCGTCCCAATCCCTGACTGCGCTAATCTATATGTATGTGGGAAGTGTGGGAGGATTGATTGATTTACTTGTTTATTTGCCTTCTAAAATAATTACTCTTGAGAGACCTTCAAGATGGCGGAGGAGTAAGACATGGAGATCACCTTCCTCCCCACAGATACATCAGAAATACATCTACACGTGGAACAACTCCTACAGAACACCTACTGAACGCTGACAGAAGACCTCAGACTTCCCAAAAGGCAAGAAACTCCCCCTGGTACCTGGGTAGGGCAAAAGAAAACAGAAAAAACAGAGACAAAAGAATAGGGACGGGACCTGCACCAGTGGAAGGGAGCTGTGAAGGAGGAAAGGTTTCCACACACTAGGAAGCCCCTTTACTGGCGGAGACGGGGGGTGGGTGGGGGGAAGCTTCGGAGCCACGGAGGAGAGCGCAACAACAGGGGTGCGGAGGGCAAAGCGGAGAGATTCCCGCACAGAGGATCGGTGCCGACCGGCACTCACCAGCCCGAGAGGCTTGTCTGCTCGGCCGCCGAGGCGGGCGGGGCTGGGAGCTGAGGCTCGGGCTTCGGTCAGAGCGCAGGGAGAGGACTGGGGGTGGCGGCGTGAACACAGCCTTAAGGGGGCTAGTGCGCCACGGCTAGCTGGGAGGGAGTCTGGGAAAAAGTCTGGAGCTGCCAAAGAGACAAGAGACCACTGTTTCACGTGTGAGGAGAGGGGATTCAGAGCACTGCCTGAACGCGCCCCAGAGACAGGCGCGAGCCGCGGCTAACAGCACAGACACCAGAGACATGCATGAGATGCTAAGGCTGCTGCTGCCGCCACCAAGAAGCCTGTGTGCAAGCACAGGTCACTCTCCACACCTCCCCTCCCGGAGCCTGTGCAGCCCGCCACTGCCACAGTCCCGTGATCCAGGGACAACTTCCCAGGGAGAACTCACGGCGTGCCTCAGGCTATTGCAATGTCACGCTGGCCTCTGCCGCCGCAGGCTCGCCCCGCACTCTGTACCCCTCCCTGCCCCCCGGCCTGAGGGAGCCAGAGCCCCCGAATCAGCTGCTCCTTTAACCCCGTCCTGTCTGAGCGGGAACAGACGCCCCCAGGCCACCTACATGCAGAGCCGGGGCCAAATCCAAAGCTGAACCCCAGGAGCTGTGTGAACAAAGAAGAGAAGGGGAAATCTCTCCCAGCAGCCTCAGGAGCAGCGGATTAAATCTCCACCATCAACTTGATGTACCCTGCATCTGTGGAATACCTGAATAGACAACGAATCCCAAATTGGGGAGGTGGACTTTGGGAGCAACTGTAGACTTGGGGTTTGCTTTCCACATCTAATTTGTTTCTGGTTTTATGTTTATCGCAGTTTAGTATTTAGAGTTTATTATCATTGGTAGATTTGTTTATTGATTTGGTTGCTCTCTTTTTTTTAAATATATAGGTATATATATTTTTTCCCTTTTTCTTCTTTTGTGAGCATGTGTGTGTATGCTGCTTTGTGTGATTTTGTCTGTATAGCTTTGCTTTTACCCTTTCTCCTAGGGTTCTGTCTGTCCTTTTTTTTGGTATAGTTTTTATTTAGGGCTTGTTATCATTGGTGGTTTTGTTTTTTGGTTTGGTTGCTCTTTCTTTTTTCTTTTCTTTATTACTTTTTTTTTTTTTTTTTTTTTGCGGTATGCGGGCCTCTCACTGTTGTGGCCTCTCCCGTTGCGGAGCACAGGCTCCGGATGCGCAGGCCCAGCGGCCATGGCTCACGGGCCCAGCCGCTCCGCGGCATATGGGATCCTCCCAGACCGGGGCACGAACCCGTATCCCCTGCATCGGCAGGCGGACTCTCAACCACTGCGCCACCAGGGAGGCCCTCTTTATTACTTTTTAATTTTTTTATTCTTAACAATTTTTTTTTAACTTTTTACTTTAATAACTTTATTTTATTTTACTTTTTTCTTTATTCCTTTCTTTTTTTCTCCCTTTACTTCTGAGCCGTGTGGCTGACAGGGTCTTAGTGCTCCGGCTAGGTGTCAGGCCTGTGCCTCTGAGATGGGAGAGCCGAGTTCAGGGCATTGGTCCACCATAGACCTCCCGGCTCCATGTAATATCAAATGGCAAAAGCTCTCCCAGAGATCTCCATCTCAACATTAAGACCCAGCTCCACTCAACAACCAGCAAGATACAGTGCTGGACGCCCTATGCCAAACAACGAGCAAGACAGGAACACAACTCCATCCATTAGCAGAGAGGCTGACTAAAATCATACTAAGGTCACAGACACCCCAAAAAACACCAGCAGATGCTGTCCTGCCCACCAGAAAGACAAGATCCAGCCTCATCCACCAGAACAAAGGGACCACTCCCCTCTACCAGGAAGACTACACAACCCACTGAACCAACCTTAGCCACTGGGGGCAGACACCAAAAGCAACAGGAACTACGAACCTGCAGCCTGTGAAAAGGAGACCCAAACACAGTAAGTTAAGCAAAATGAGAAGACAGAGAAATATACAGCAGATGAAGGAGCAAGGTAAAAACCCACCAGACCAAATAAATGAAGAGGAAATAGGCAGTCTACGTGAAAAAGAATTCAGAATAATGATAGTAAAGATGATCCAAAATCTTGGAAACAGAATGGAGAAAATACAAGAAATGTTTAACAAGGAACTAGAAGAACTAAAGAGCAAACAACCAGTGATTAACAACACAATAAATGAAATTTAAAATTCTCTAGAAGGGATCAACAGCAGAATAACTGAGGCAGAAGAACGGATAAGTGACCTGGAAGATAAAATAGTTCAAATAACTACCGCAGAGCAGAATGAAGAAAAAAGAATGAAAAGAATTGAGGACAGTCTCAGAGACCTCTGGGACAACATTAAATGCACCAACGTTTGAATTATAGACGTCCCAGAAAAAGAAGAGGAAAACAAAGGGACTGAGAAAATATTAGAAGAGATTATACTTGAAAACTTCCCGAATATGGGAAAGGAAATAGTCAATCAAGTCCAGGAAGCACAGAGAGTCCCATACAGGATAAATCCAAGGATAAACACGCCAAAACAGATATTAATCAAACTACCAAAAATTAAATACAAAGAAAAAATATTAAAAGCAGCAAGGGAAAAAAAACAAATAACATACATTGGGATCCCCATAAGGTTAACAGCTGATCTTTCAGCACAAACTCCGCAAGCCAGAAGGGAGTGGCAGGACATATTTAAAGTGATGAAAGGGAAAAACCTACAACCAAGATTACTCTACCCAGCAAGGATCTCATTCAGATTCGATAGAGAAATTAAAACCTGTACAGACAAGCAAAAGTTAAGAGAATCCAGCACCACCAAACCAGCTTTACAACAAATGCTAAAGGAACTTCTGTAGGCAGGAAACACAAGAGAAGGAAAAGACCTACAATAACAAACCCAAAACAATTAAGAAAATGGTAATAGGAACATACATATCGATAACTACCTTAAATGTAAATGAATTAAATGCTCCAACCAAAAGACATAGACTGGCTGAATGGATAGAAAAACAAGACCTGTATATATGCTGCCTACAAGAGACCCACGTCAGACCTAGGGACACATACAGACTGAAAGTGAGGGGATGGAAAAGATATTCCATGAAAGTGTAAATCAAAAGAAAGCTGGACTAGCAATTCTCGTACCAGACAAAATAGACTTTAAAATAAAGACTATTACAAGAGACAAAGAAGGACACTGCATAATGATCAAGGGATCACTCCAAGAAGAAGATATAACAATTACAAATATTTATGCACCCAACAAAGGAGCACCTCAATACATAAGGAAAAAGCTAACAGCCATAAAAGGGGAAATCGACAGTAACACAATCGTAGTAGGGGACTTTAACACCCCACTTTCACCAATGAACAGATCATACAAAATGAAAATAAATAAGGAAACACAAGCTTTAAATGACACATTAGACAAGATGGACTTAATTGACATTTATAGGACATTCCATCCAAAAACAACAGAATATACTTTCTTCTCAAGTGCTTATGGAACATTCTCCAAGACAGATCATATCTTGGGTCACAAATCAACCCTTGGTAAATTTAAGAAAATTGAAAACATATAAAGTATCTTTTCCAACCACAATGCTATGAGACTAGAGATACCAATTACATGAAAAAAATCTGTAAAAAATACAAACACATGGAGGCTAAACAATATACTACTTAATAACCAAGAGATCACTGAAGAAATCAAAGAGGAAATCAAAAAATACCTAGAAACAAATAACAATGAAAACACAACGACCCAAAACCTATGGGATGCACAAGAGCAGTTCTAAGAGGGAAGTTTATAGCAATACAAGCCTACCTCAAGAAACAAGAAAAATCTCAAGTAAACAATCTAACCTTACACCTAAAGGAACTAGAGAAAGAAGAACAAAAAACCCGCAAAGTTAGCAGAAGGAAAGAAATCATAAAGATCAGATCAGAAGTAAATGTAAAAGAAATAAAGGAAACAATAGCAAAGATCAATAAAACTAAAAGCTGGTTCTTTGAGAAGATAAACAAAATTGATAAACCATTAGTCAGACTCATCTTTAAAAAAAAGGGAGAAGACTCAAATCAATAGAATTAGAAATGAAAAAGGAGAAGTAACAACTGACACTGCAGAAATACAAAGGATCCTGAGAGATTACTACAAGCAACCATATGCCAATAAAATGGACAACCTGGAAGAAATGGACAAATTCTTAGAAAAGCACAACCTTCCGAGACTGAATCAGGAAGAAACAGAAAATATAAACAGCACTTGAAGCACTGAAATTGAGACTGTGATTAAAAATCTTCCAACAAACAAAAGCCCAGGACCAGACGGCTTCACAGGCGAATTCTATCAAACATTTAGAAAAGAGCTCACACCTACTCTTCTCAAACTCTTCCAAAATACAGCAGAGGGAGGAACACTCCAAAACTCATTCTAAGAGACCACCATCACCCGGATACCAAAACCAGACAAAGATGTCACAAAGGAAGAAAACTACAGGCCAATATCACTGATGAACACAGATGCAAAACTCCTCAACAAAATACTAGCAAACAGAATCCAACAGCACGTTAAAAGGATCATACACCACGATCAAGTGCAGCTTATACCAGGAATGCAAGGATTCAATATATGCAAATCAATCAATGTGATAAAACATATTAACAAATTGAAGGAGGAAAACCACATGATCATCTCAATAGATGCAGAAAAAGCTTTCGACAAAATTCAACACCCATTTATGATAAAAACCCTCCAGAAAGTGGCTTAGAGGGAACTTACCTCAACACAATAAAGGCCATATATGACAAACCCACAGACAACATTGTTCTCAATGGTGAAAAACTGAAACCATTTCCTCTAAGATCAGGAACAAGACAAGGTTGCCACTCTCACCACTATTATTCAACATACTTTTGGAAGTTTTAGCCACAGCAATCAGAGATGAAAAAGAAATAAAAGGAATCCAAATCGGAAAAGAAGAAGTA
Source organism: Mesoplodon mirus (assembly GCF_964341445.2). Lineage (NCBI taxonomy): Eukaryota > Metazoa > Chordata > Mammalia > Artiodactyla > Ziphiidae > Mesoplodon > Mesoplodon mirus. The sequence goes on along the minus strand of NC_138985.1, from coordinate 22,095,053 downwards.
AACCTGTCACTGTTTGCAGGTGACATGATACTATACACAGAGAATCCTAAAGATGCTACCAGAAAACTTCTAGAGCTAATCAATGAATTTGGTAAAGTAGCAGGATACAAAATTAATGCACAGAAATCTCTTGCATTCTTATACACAAATGATGAAAAATCTGAAAGAGAAATTAAGGAAACACTCCCATTTACCACTGCAGCAAAAAGAATAAAATACCTAGGAATAAACCTACATAAGGAGACAAAAGACCTGTATGCAGAAAACTATAAGACACTGATGAAAGAAATTAAAGATGATACAAACAGATGGAGAGATATATCATGTTCTTGGATTGGAAGAATCAACACTGTGAAAATGACTATACTACCCAAAGCAATCTACAGATTCAATGCAATCCCCATCAAACTACCAATGGCATTTTTCACAAAACTAGAACAAAAAATTTCACAATTTGTATGGAAACACAAAAGACCCTGAATAGCCAAAGCAATCTAGAAAAAGAAAAACAGAGCTGGAGGAATCAGGCTCCCTGACTTCAGACTATACTACAAAGCTACAGTAATGAAGACAGTATGGTACTGGCACAAAAAACAGAAATATAGATCAGTGGAACAGGAGAGAAAGCCCAGAGATAAACCCATGCACATATGGTCACCTTATCTTTGATAAAGGAGGCAAGAATATACAATGGAGAAAAGACAGCCTTTTCAATAAGTGGTGCTGGGAAAACTGGACAGTCATGTAAAAGAATGAAATTAGAACACTCCCTACCTAACACCACACACAAAAATAAACTCAAAATGGATTAAAGACCTAAATGTAAGGCCAGACACTATAAAACTCTTAGAGGAAAACATAGGCAGAAGACCCTATGACATAAATCACAGCAAGATCCTTTTAGACCCACCTCCTAGAGGAATGGAAATAAAAACAAAAATAAACAAATGGGACCTAATGAAACTTAAAAGCTTTTGCACAGCAAAGGAAACCATAAACAAGACAAAAAAACGACCCTCAGAATGGGAGAAAATATGTGCAAATGAAGCAACTGACAAAGGATTAATCTCCAAAACTTACAAGCAGCTCATGCAGCTCAATATCAAAAAAACAAACAACCCAATCCAAAAATGGGCAGAAGACTTAAACAGATATTTATCCAAAGAAGATATACAGATTGCCAACAAACTCAAGAAAGGATGCTCAACATCACTAATCATTAGAGCAATGCAAATCAAAACTACAATGAGGTATCACCTCACACCAGTCAGAATGGCCATCATCAAAAAATCTAAAAACAATGCTAGAGAGGGTGTGGAGAAAAGGGAGCCCTCTTGCACTGTTGGTGGGAATGTATATTGATACAGCCACTATGGAGAACAGTATGGAGGTTCTTTAAAAAACTAATAATAGATGTACCATATGGCCCCGCAATCCCACTCCTGGGCATGTACCCTGAGAAAACCATAATTCAAAAAGAGTCATGTACCACAATGTTCATTGCAGCTCTATTTACAATAGCCAGGACATGGAAGCAACCTAAGTGTCCATCGACAGATGAATGGATAAAGAAGATGTGCCACATATATACAATGGAATATTACTCAGCCATAAAAAGAAACGAAATTGAGTTATTTGTAGTGAGATGGATGGACCTAGAGTCTGTCATACATAGTCAAGTAAGTCAGAAAGAGAAAAACAAATACCGTATGCTAACACATGTATATGGCATCTAAAAAAAAAAAAGGTTCTGACGAACCTGGGGCAGGACAGGAATAAAGAGGCAGACATAGAGAATGGACTTGAGGACACAGGGAGGGGGAAGGGTAAGCTGGGACGAAGTGAGAGAGTGGCATGGACATATACACACTACCAAATGTAAAATAGATAGCTAGTGGGAAGCATCCGCATAGCACAGGGACATCAGCTCGGTGCTTTGCGACCACCTAGAGGGTTGGTATAGGGAGGGTGGGAGGGAGACACAAGAGGGAAGAGATATGGGGATATATGTATATGTATAGCTGATTCACTGTGTAATAAAGCAGAAACTAACACACCATTGTAAAGCAATTATATTCCAATAAAGATGTTAAAAAATAATAATAAAATAAATTACTCTTTTCTCAGCCTCACACACCTTGAATCTTGTTTCACATATCTCGAAAGACGATATTTCAGATAAAGATTACAATACAGTGTAATATTGTGATACAAAAATTACAGAATTTGTTAAAAATCTGTTTAAATCATGCAGTCAATGCTTCAAAACTGTAACTAGGATATAAGGCACTATCTTTGGTATGCTTTATCTGTAAACTTTAACTGTCTTCATAAATCCTACTTCTTGGTAGGTCTGTTCTAACCAAGATACGTATGTACTGCTTCTGGTTCCAGTGGGATCTTAGAAAAGCATTAGGGGTTAAAGAGCATGCTGGCCCCCTTAGTGCCTGTAGTGCCTGTAAGCCAGTACAGTACATGGTGCAGCATGTTCCCTTCTTGGTTTATTTCATCAGGAAGCAGCCTCAGGAAGTTTTGCCAATGAACCGACTGTGCAAAATTCTACATCTTCCAATGAACCTTCTGGGTCCCTGTTAATAAATCTCATGGAGTGATTACCATTTGTTTTCCTCTTATAAATGACATTCTTTATACATGTGACCTTCATGTCAGGTACAAATATAAAATTATGCAAAAATCCATTTGATGATTTAATATATATTCATTAAGAGTTAGTTACAAAAATAAAAATACTCAAATAGCCTGATGGCTGTAAATTAAACCATTTTTAACAGGTCATTTGATAGAATATTCATTTAAACCATCACTACCTACTAATTGTAGACACACATGAAAATTTTATCAGGACTTACAGTGTATAAGAGTCTTTTAGAAAATATCCCCAAACTGAATTCCATACAGAGTATTATACCTGAGCAATGATTTGTTCTCCATCGTTGTATACTTTGGTGCCTATCACATCTACCACTTTCAGGCGCTCAGAAACCTATAAAGGAAAAAAGATAATACACTTGGTAATACTGTATTTGTATTTAATAATACAAATACAGTTGTATTTGATAATACAAATGGGTTTGAACCGTGCAGGTCCACTTATATGCAGATTTTTTTCAATAAATATACAGTTGGCCCTCTGTATCCACAAATGTGGAACCCGGGGGCTAAGGAGGGCCCAGCGTGAGGGATTTGAGCATCTGCAGGTTTTGGTATCCACCGGGGCGGTCCTGGAACCAATCCCCGTGGAAACATAGGACAACTATACTAAACAGACTAATCAGGTAGTCATAACTATTTCAGGGGTTTAAAAATGGTAGCCTATAGGCCAAATAAATTGAGCAAGTGTGTGGGTTTGTGTGTGTGCATGTGTGTGTTATATTAATTAACTGCCAGCATTTTAAACAAATTTTTCATAAAAACTTACATTTCCAGCTTCTCTTGAAAAATCAGGGCATTCAGCAACACTCAGCCCTTATTTCCATGCAGCAAAAATAAACTCTGGTGGACTAGCAGCTGTTTCTTTAGATGGAGCACATGTTTTCAAGTTTACCGTTTCTTCTTTTTATGTACCTGGCTCTCAAGGCATTTGAATTTCCAACCCCTGACCTATTTTTATTTAAAGAGATCTGCGGCTAGAGAAGATCAGCTGCCCAATATGCATTCTGAAATGTGGCCCGAATTGCTACTCGGTGGATACTGACAAGCCAACAAAGAGACATGTTATCAGACTGGTCCATCAACCCCAGGGATTCTGGCTGAGATGCTAGAAGGATGGCATTGCTATCGCTAAGGTGGGGAAGAGAGGGAAGGAGGTTTGGGACGTGTTAGGGCTGAGATGTCTTTTAGACATCCCAGAAGAAATGTTAAATATGCAGTTAGAGAAATGAGTCTAGTGTTCAAGGGCAGGGCCTTGCCCAGTGATGTCAATTTTAAGAAGCATCACCATAATAGACATTTAAAGCCAGGGGATTTGCCAAGTTCACCATGTGAATAAGTGTAGCCTGAAAAAAGAAAGAGAGACCTTAGACTGTCAATTTTAAGAGAAAAGGAGGAAAGGAATAAAGAAGGAGAGGCCAGTGAGGACATTCTGTATTTAGATAACCTCTTCCTATAAAGGCTCTTGCCTACATTTATGTGATTAGTTTAAGTCTGCTTTTAGATAGAGACCACATATAAATATGCTATAGATGCTCCTAGGGGTCTATTACTTGTAAACGACAAAACAAATGCAGTTACAGGCAGTAAAAGAGATACTAAGCTATAAAAACACTGTAATCTTTTCAAATGAAAATATGGATAGATTATTGTTCAAAGAAACCTTCTACAGAACTAAGTATTCCTAACAAAATAGAATCTTTTAAAGCAAAACAAAATAAAAGCACAAACATATACTTACTTCCAAAGATTTAAGGAATGGCAGTGACTCAATAAAGCTTTCATACATTTTTCTCTTTTTGGCATTATTTTTTACAATTATCCTCCTGAAGGTTACCCTGTCCTAAAGGCAGAATATCAAATACAAAGATAGTTAAAAGGTAGACTTTATGGAGAAAGAAAGTTTGAAGAAATAGTTTCATTTTATTCCCTGTAAGGAACAAACAATAATTGAAGATTTTGAAATAGAAAATTAACATTAGTACACTTCTAATATGACTCATTTCAGATTTTTATTTCTTTAAGCATAAATATAGAACCATATTCATGTTTTTTAAAGAAAGCAAGTTTACTTTTTATTCAGAACAGAGATCTGACCAACATGTAACTGGCGGGATACACCCACCAGGTGGCGCTGTCGCACCATTTAAAAAATATACCAGCTCCTTGTTCGTTTTCCACCCCCAGCTTTTTGAGATACAATTGACCTACAGAATATTGTGGAAGTTTACGGTACACAACATGTTGATTTGAAATATACTGTCAAATGATTACCACAGTAGGGTTAGTTAACACCTCTACCACCTCACATAATTACCACTTCTTTTTTGTGGTGACAACGTTTAAGGTGTACTCTCTTAGCAGCTTTCAAGTATATAACACAATATTGTTAACTATAATCATCATTTGTACACTGGATCCTCAGAACTTATTCGTTTTATAACAGCACCCCACCCCCCCGGCCCTGGCAACCACCATTCTACTCAGTTTCTATGAGTTCAAACTAGCACTGAGTTCTTTTGCTGAAGATAACAGCCCTGGAATGTTAGAATTCGGTGGGACATGACTAGCATTGTTTTTGAGTTATAACTGGCATACGACGTTGTATTAGTTTCAGGCATACAACATAATGATTCAACATTTGTACGTATTGTGAAATGATCACCACAATACGTCTAGTTAATATCCGTCACCATACATAGTTACAGAATTTTTTTTCTTATGATGAAAACTTTTAAGATATACTCACATAGCAACTTTCAAATATACAATACAGTATTAACTGTAGTCACCCTGCTGTACATTACATCCCCAGGATGTATTTATAACTGGAAGTTTGTACCTTTTGACTCCCTTCACCCATGACCAGCATTTTATTAAAAAAAAAAAAAAAAAAAAAAACAGAATAGGAAATCTGAGTGTGCATCCCTTTTAGTAAAGTGCTGAGTTATATATTTATTTCAGTTATACACAAAGGCACACACACACATGCACTGGTGGTGACATTTCCTAATGTGTTTCTTGTGGGTTGTGGTAAAAAATACATGAAAACCAGTATTAGAAAATGGTTTTAAATCATGAAAGTACAATGTAAGAGATGTTGAAAAATTATTGACTCTAGGGTTTCTGTCACCTTTTTTAAAAGGTGCACAGAAAAACTACAACTTTCTTGGGCTTCCCTGGTGGCGCAGTGGTTGAGAGTCCGCCTGCTGATGCAGGGGACACCGGTTCGTGCCCCGGTCCGGGAAGATCCCACATGCCGCGGAGCGGCTGGGCCCGTGAGCCATGGCCGCTGAGCCTGCACGTCCGGAGCCTGTGCTCCGCAACGGGAGAGGCCACAGCAGTGAGACGCCCGCGTACCGCAAAACAAACAAACAAACAAAACTACAACTTTCTTGAGTAGACTCTGATTCCAGTGTTTATTATGCTCATCATTCTAAAATGTTCCTATGTTTATACTACTTAACCTCAAAGATACCACACTGAATTAAGGAACTAGAGAAAACTTTAAAGGTGATGGCTCAAAAATGGTTTTCCTACAAATTTTATATTTTAAAAATTCCTACAAAACATTATTTTAGTTCTCAGTTAAGAGCCCCTAAAATTGTTACTTCGGCATACACTGATAACTACACCATCTTAATATAAAATAAAATTAATTGGGATATGTTCTTTAATTAATAAATTACTATGCCAACATATTAGGGCTGAGTTTAAATGAACTGATACGATGGAGAAAAATGACAGTGAGGATGTAAGTCTCTAGGAAATTAAACATCCTGTTCTCCAATTTAGCTTACTACAATTTTATAAGGGCTGTAATTTGGACTTGTTGTACTCTTAATCATTTTTTTAAAAAGAGAAAAATTTTCAAGATAATTAGTAAAAATATTGAAATAATTTCCAAGTCTGGTTCTGCATCAAAATCAGCTGTTGTGTTTTTTAAAAAAAGGTTTATTCTAACATACCAGACTTTAATGACTCAAAATCTCTGCATATAGGACTCTACAATAATCTGTATTTCGTAAAAGCTCCCCGAGTGATTCTGATATATAATCAGGTCTGGGAACCAGATGCAACACCATTTTATGAACAGCGTTTACTGCAAAACAGAGAAGACTAGAAATAGGTTAGCAATTTAGAAATTAACCGTAATGAGCTACACATCTCAGGAAAAATTTTCTATTAGTGGCCCACCTCTTCACACCCACTGTGACATATAAATAAAATCCACAAAGTCCCATTTCAAATGTTTTCATCCTAGTCATTTCAATCAATCATTGCCCCTCTGAATCACCAGCATGGTCTTGTAGATCAGTTAATCCCCCAAGGCTAACAGTGACCTAGTCTTATTTACAAAGTTAGACTATTCTACAAAGGACTTTTCTCTTGAGATTTGCTTATCTTTACACCTGCACTTATGTGGCAGCGCTCCAATCTGTTGGTCTTAAAAGCAAAACCTCTTTTCTACTCAGCTTTTGCTGAAAGGGGGCTAGTTAGGCGAGCTGCTAAGAAAACAGGTTTGAAGTATTAATTGATTACGTTAATTATTATAATTTTTAAAAAACATCTACTGCACTTATGCACATCCCCAAGGTGATCATCACAAACTGCCCACTTTCATAAAGCTTGAAACATGTACAGATTAGTAAAAAAAATCTCTGAAAATGCTTAATCCTACCTGAGAACGTAAGTATCACACGCACTGGGAAATGCTGGGCCTTTGTCCCTAGCTTAAGGTTCCTTCCAGAGCTGAGAACTATTAGTATTCAAAGGGCCAACCCACTAAGTGTGTGACCTTGTTCCAAGGACCTGCAGGGAGAAGGCTTCCTTACCATGTGACAGCCTGACCCTGGCTGGCAACCCTATCAGGATGATTAAATTTTAAATGATACCTTCCTTAATGAAAGAGAGAGAGACCCGCGGCTGTGAGGGCAGGCAAATGCTTCCTAGGGGCCAAGTCCGCTCGGGTTTGGAGTATTTATTTTGCTGGCTTTGGGTATTCAAATCTTTGATAACCCTTAAGACACTTCAGCTCCCTTCCATCTGAAACAATTCCAATTTTGCTTCCACCACTTAAAAAGTGACTCATCACATTTTAAATAAGTAAACAGCAACTGCCAGGGTCTAAGAAGAAGAAATGCACAATATGTCTTGTTTCTCTAATCAAGAGCTATTTTTATCAGTTGGATCCGCGTCGGAGTCAAAGGCTGAGTGGTGACTGAATAATGTGTAACTTCTCTGAAGCTACCGTCCTCGGGAAGGAGATTGTTAGCAAACTTCCTGTTACTTCAACCTGGTCTCCTTCCACAAAAGGATTTGAGAGAAATAACCGAGTAAACGCATGTCAAAACTATAGGATGGGATGTTTTCAACAATTTTAAAAGGAAATACAAGTACTGTCAACACTCCCTTTACACCAGGGCTGTTTAAAGGGTGTTCTGGGAACCGGCAGCCACTGGTGTCTCCTGGGAGCTGGTGAGAAATGCAGAATCACAGGCCTCATCCCAGACCCGGTGAATCTGAATCTGCATTTTAACTGGATTCCCAGGTGATCCCTAAGCAGCAGATTAAACACAGTCCAGAATCAGCTTGCCTTGGGTCGGCTACTCTGCATCCTAAGATCATCTATGAAAAGAATCTCCCTCCCCCACAACCCAAATGTTTTTGTTTTTGTTTTTTTAATATTTATTTACTTGGCTGTGCCGGCTCTTAGTTGCGGCACATGGGATCTTCGTTGCAGCATGTGGGATCTTTAGTTGCGGCGTGCGGGGGTCTTTAGTTGCAGCATGCGAACTCTTAGTTGTGGCATGCAGCATCTAGTTCCCTAACCAGGGATTGAACCCGGGCCCCCTGCACTGGGAGCATGGAGTCTTGGCCACTGGACTGCCAGGGAAGTCCCCCAAATGTCTTTAAACCAACTTTTAAGTCTTGTCGAAACAGCACCATTAAGAAATTTTGTTTAAAAGCCCAGGTCAGAGAGTCCCCACCCTGAGAGTCTGATTTGTCTGTGGTAGGGTCTAGGTAAGAGAATTTTTTTTTTAACACCTCCAAGAAATTCTGATGTGCATCCATGTGAGAAGCACAGGCACCAAGTATTTTTTCTCCGCACAGCTGCTTGGCAATGTAAAGTTGTTACCAATCAATTTATACAGCACGGAGAGACTCAGTTTATAGTGGTTTCTCAAGCATGCATGAGAATCACCCAGTGGGCTTGCTCAAACACAGACTGCTGGGCCCCATTGCCAGAGTTTCTGAGTCAACGGGCCTGAATCAGTTAAGTGGGGCATCAATTTGCATTTCTAGCAAGTTCCCAGGTGATAGAGATGCTACAGGTCAGGGGCCCGTACTCTGGGAACCACAGATGATAATATTTACCACAGATAGCTATCTGAAAAAACAGCACTGAAGCCTTTGTTTGTGTGGCTGGTTGGTTTTTAAGAGTGGGTAAAAGAGGAATATTTTGGATCTGAGTGTCTTTCCCATGGCCAGTAGGTTAAACTCCTGACTCAATTTGGGAAATAAACATGAAGATTTAACTCAGCACAGTCCTAGTGCCCAATAGTTCAGCATCTAGTAGTTGCTTAATAAATTCCCTGATGACTGATGATGATCCCAAATAAATCTACCTATTAGAACTAAAATACTGTAGCCACCTGGCTTCTGTCATAATGATTTTTACAAATGACATTCAGGTCAAATAAATACTTCACTCACCAAGCCCCACAGAGCACCGGGAGAGGTAGCAGTGATTGTAGCTGCTCTGGGCGTATTGTACATTAAGGCCAGTTCGCCAAAACTCCCACGATTGTCATAGTTGCCAACACACCTTCCAACACCATCACATTTCACGTAGATATCAAATGTTCCTCTGTTGCACATGTGAAAAAGAAGACGTAAAAGTAATTCAAGTAAAATCTCATCACGATAAAACATGAGCCCTGGGAAATACAACCTCATTCTTTTTTGAAAAAAATCGTTTATTGCTTAGTCTTATTGCTGGGACATCGTAACACATTCACCCAGTTAAAATTTTAAATGTCTAGAAGGGTGAAGAGTGCCCTGGACCAGCCATTCAGTTTCCTCCCAGATCCGCCACTGCCCCCAGCTTCTTCTACATCCTTGAAGAGGTCTTTACGTCGGGGAGAAGCAGGAAGGAGCTGGCTGGGTGCACTGGGAGCCTTCCGCAGGCACGGTAAGGCAACAGGGGTCCTCCCTGAGACGTAGGACACACCCAAGGGTGACAGCTGAGGATGGGCTCTTAGTTTCCTTTCCCCTCTAATAACAACAAGGAATAAAAGGGCATCGATATGTGAAAAAGACACCACCAGTTCCAGACAAGCAGGAAGAAAAGACCATCCACGGGACGACGGTAAGGCCCATCTATGTGTCTGTTGTCTCATCGTCTGGGGCAAATGAGACTAAACAACAAATATTTAAGGTATTGAAATAAATGATAAAAATATAACTAAGACTGCAACCAAATGCAATATGCAAAGACAACCATCTGAAGGAATGCGTGTGAATCTGCTGACTGCAGTCATCTCTGAGTATGAGAACTGTGGAGGATTCTAGAGACATTCACTATGTAATTAAAGAGTTTTTGTTTCTAAAACGAATACGTATTACTTTTGAGATCAGAAGAAAATAATTTTTAAAAAGAATGGAGCTCTAACAATCTGGTCAGGCACTGCTGTACAGTACTCACAGGGTCCTTTATAATCTACAGGAGGGGCCGGCAAGCTGAGGCCCAAGACTGGCTGCCTGCTTCTGTAAATCAAGTTTTATTGGAAAGACAAACACACCGGTGGTTTCTGCATTCTCTGTAGCTGACTTGTGCTATGATAGCAGAGTTGAGTAGCTGCAACAGAGACCTCATGGCCCAGAAAGCCTGCAAAATTTACTCTGTGGCTCTTTATACAATCTGGCCCTTCATGTTAGACCGACCCCACAATCTAAAAGTGGCAGAAATTCAGGCTAATATGTGATCCTGGTCTTTTTATAGTCTTTCTGTGCTTATCTTTTAATTGGGTTTCTTTTTCTAGGCAAGTAAAACAGTCACTGCGCTGCATATGATCCAGATCCTATATTTCTGGAAACTGCATTCTTCTTGTGGAGAACTGTTTTTCCATGTACTGTATCTTATCAGAGAACACGGTTTCAAGGCTTGCTGAAACACCTGTGAGGGCAGATGGGAGAAATTCTTTGGCTTTATTCTGTTGGCTAAACTCTAGCAAAGACAAAACAGGGAGTGCTTTTAAGATTAAGAAAGGATTACGAATGGTAAAGATACCACAAAAGCAAACACATAAGATATTAGAGACAAAAGATATTCATGAATAAGAATAACTGGCTTTTAATATAATTCATGGCTAGAATGGCTGTTTCACGGATACCCTCTGGAATTTGTTTCATGAATAGTTATTTTTCAAGTATAGATTAATTTCTCTATTTATACTCTTTACACGTTTGCACTAAAACTGTTTTCTATGTTTTCTACTTTGAATAGGATAAAATAGACAACAAATGGGTTGACGAGAAGTATAGTGAGCTATACTGGTCCAGTTGAAATCGTATCAGTCTAAAAATCTGCTAAAATACCGTGTGCTGCATTTTCATATAGATTTCTCCCCTGAGAACGGGAAGCCCTGGGCAGGGCAGAGTCATGAAAAGAGCACACACAGTGGCCAAGAGACCCAGACGCTGGGTCGGCTCCACACTCATCATCTGGGTGAACTTCGTCGACTCGCATCACTTCTGTGGGCCTGAAAGTTGTCACCTGTCGCAAGGGTGACGAGGATCTAACTGAAAAGGGAAGGTGCTATGTACAAATGTAGGGCGTTTTTATAGTCAAAATACCTACTAAAAGAAAATTATTCCTGTACTATCTTTGGGGTTCGCATAGACCCCTACAATTCTATACGATTAAACAGCTGAGTGAATTTCTGAGGTGTTTCGTTGATGAAAGCTGTTAATGGTACCAGAATCATGACTTTAATTTACATGTGGGACAATTCTAAAATCATCGAGTCCAGCCCCAGCCCTGGCTAGTGCAGCTCTCCCGGGTCACCACGGACTTAGGGGTGAGGGACTGAGGGACTCAGAGAGCATGTGCTACTGATGCATGAAAGGTACCACCCACAGAGCCCAGATCAGGGAACAAGGGCTAAGCAGACGGGGTCGGGGGGTGTGATTTTCCGTGGAGCCTCTGAGTAGAACACAACTTGGCCCAGAGAAGCAAATGTAATCCGACAGATCAGGCTGGGAGATGATGTGTTCCATGCAAACAGGGCGGGCGTTGGTGGTGGTGGGGTGCTTGGGGAATCCAAACGTCTCATCAACACCTCATCACCATGTCACAGAAGTGCAGAAATGAAGACTCAGTCCAGGCTGCACACCTTTTACATCTTAGGGCTGTTACCTAAGTATTGCTAAAAGCACACTGTTCTTTTTTTATTTTATTTTAATTTTTATTTTATTTTAATTTTTTAGAGCTGATTTTAATTTAATTTTACTTTTTGATACAGCAGGTTCTTATTAGTTATCTATTTTATACACATCAGTGTGTACATGTCAATCCCAATCTCCCAGTTCATCCCCCCCAGCCACCCCGCTGTCCCCCCTTGGTGTCCATACGTTTGTTCTCTGCATCTGAAAAGCACACTGCTCTTTGATGAAGTCAAGCACAACTTAAATTTTCTGAAATTAGATTTTCAATATAAACGCGGGCCTTCTCACTTAAATAACTTCTCTACAGAGTTTTTAATAGACAGACATAATAATGCATAAACAATTTCTGGAAAGACACGCAAACTACTCCCTCTGCTGATTAGATGATGCTAAAGCAGTAGGAAGAGAGACTAACTTTTCACCTTAGGCCCCTCTGAAATATCTGAATCTTTTAAACCATTAGCATGTTTTACTTCATTAAGTAATAACAGAAGAAACTTTTTAGAAAACATAATAACAGATTGAGTTATACGGACTCAATATCCCAGATGTTGTATTATGCTGCTATTCTCAGAGTAACAGCCATCTCTAACTCTGGAACAGGCATCACTACCTCTCAGTTAGACGTTAACAAATGAGGAGGCTCCCAGTAAATGATGGATTTCTAGATTAACCAAAAGTCACCAGTCTTCCACACACTATGCCTCTTTCCATGATGTAGCATGGTTTCACTGCATGGCTTCACTGTAGGTGTGTAGGGCCAGTTACACAGGAATAAGGGTCAAGAGGCAATAGCAATTATCATACATTAATCTGTCAGGCGTTATAATAGCCACTGAGATTTCCACAAAAGGTTCATTACCTTTCAGCAGTGAAGTTACACAAAACTTACCTATCAATTACATAAAAGTTGTCGCCATCATCACCTTGATCAATTACATGTTCCCCTTCTTTGACCAATTTTTCAAACATGGCATCTAATACCTGAGACATCTGCTCCTATTTTTCAAAAAAGAAAAGAGAATCTTGGTTTATCTAGAACATGTTTAGCTTTATTTTTAAAGAACCATAATTAGCTTATACTTCTGTCAACAAGCTCAAAGAAATGGAAATATCATCACTGCCATTAAGTCTTGTCAAAAAAAATACACAGAGGGCTTCCCTGGTGGCGCAGTGGTTGAGAGTCCGCCTGCCGATGCAGGGGACACAAGTTCGTGCCCTGGTCTGGCGAGATCCCACATGCCGCGGAGCGGCTGGGCCCGTGAGCCATGGCCGCTGAGCCTGCGCGTCTGGAGCCTGTGCTCCGCAACGGGAGGGGCCACAACAGTGAGAGGCCCGCGTACCGCAAAAAAAAAAAAAAAAAATACACAGAATAGTCCTCCTCACCACATACAAACCAGATGATTATATATTTACTCTCATATTCAGTACCTGAATAAAAGTAATTATTAGTCTATTTCAGAATATTTGCAACTATTACCACTTTAATATGAAAAATTAACCACCAAGCCATCATACATACCTTGTGAAATATAACCTTAGCAACTAAAATGATCAAGTTAATAAAGTACTGGAAATGTCTTTTAAAGATACCTAAACTTTTTAAAAACTTCCCTATTTTAGTCATCACTAGAATTTATATAGAGATTACCTAAATATTTAGTGAATTTAAATCCTGACTCCAATCCTTCTTGGTTTAGCACTAAAAACAAAATAGAAAACTAACCAACAAAAGCAAAACCAAAAAATATTGTAGCCAATATCCCATCACTATCTTTTGTCACTAAGGTTCTCTTCAAGAAGCAACCATATACCTCCCTAGGACAGATTTATTAAAACTGAAGCCAGAAACATCAAACCTATCAGTCAACAGCTATTAAAAAATTTTTATTCTGCTGAAGTGTGCTTGTCAACGCTTAAGGATAAACCTTGGCTAGTGAGAATCAACTAGGAGGCAAAAGAAATCTTTCCTCAGAACAAATACAGGAACAATTCAAAAACCTTTGAATAGTTAAAAACAAATGGATATGGAGAAACAGTATGGGGCACAGTAACAGAAAAGTCAGAAGTCATAAGAAGGCTTCAAGTCACTCCCAGGCCAAAATCAATTACTATTATAAACAAATTAAGGAGCTGAAACAGATTAGAGGGGGAAAAAGATGCAAGTGGAAAACACAGGTTGAAGAAACAAAATATTCTGGATCAGAGCACGAACAGACCACCTGTGATTCTCTTCTTTTTGAGACGCCATTAACATTTCATAGAGACTATCAAGGTACAACTCCACAACCATGAGAATGGGAAGGGGAAACTGGAGGAGAGATTTCTAGAGCAAAGGGAAGTTAAATGGGGGCAGAGAGAGCATGCAGCCCAGAGAAGGGCAGGTGGGCCTGCAGTGTGGAGGGACTGACCACCTATCAGAGCTCCAGAGGTTCCAGATGGAAACACCCGGTCCGGTCAGAACAGGACTGAGACACAGCTGAAACAGGTAGACTGATTCAAAATCCTCCACGATCAGTTGATACCTTCCTTCCAAATGCCTCAACCCTGAACACTGAACACCTGGCAACCAAATATTAACCCCAATTCTTCCCAGACAAAAGATCAGAGTCAGGTTCTTGGGAGAAACTAAATATAAGAGAGAACTAGAACAGCTACTGTGAAGATTGGTGCCCTGGAACAAGGACCTTCACTTGCTGGGATGAGGGGTTCCCCCATGTTAACAGCTGGCCCCGTCACTCAACCAGCAGGACACTGGTGGACAGCCCTGCCATACTTATTCAGGGCTCCACATCAGCTTTCCGTGGCCCCTCTGGTAGCCTACAAGACTAAGATAAACAGCAGTATAACACCAAATGAGCTAGAAAATTCAAGAACAGTGATGAGCTTTCAGAAAGTTCTACTTTGTATACCCAGAGATGTTCAAGACAATGTTATATCCATGAGATGAAAAACAGGATATTTAGAAAAAGAGCCAGAGAAAAATGGGTAAGTTGAAAACTGAAAATATGATTACCAAAATTTTTTCTTCCTTTTAAATATTTTGAGAGCAGTTTTAGGTTCACAGCAAAATGGAGCAAAAAGCATAAAGAGTTCTCATAAACCCCCTGCCTCCACCCAGCCTCTCCCCTACTGTCAGCATCCCCACCAGAAGGTACATTTATTACAAGTGATGAACCTACACTGCCATCATTATCACACAAAGTCCGCAGCTGACATCTGGGTTCACCCTTGGTGCGGTGCTGTACACTTGGTGAGTTTTGACAAATGTGTAACATGTACCCCCCATTACAGAATTTTCTTGTAAAAGAACTAAGAAGGTAAATTAAAATAAAAACTTCAAAGAAAGTCGACAGATGAAAAGACAGAAGTTCCAGACAAAGTGATATTAGAGATAACAGAGGGAAGAAAATAATCAAAGAAATATGGGATGAATTTTCCAGAACCACAGGATGTTAGTTTTCATACTGAAAGGGCTCACTCAAGGGCCCGGCACAATCAAGGACCAGAACCTCCACACCCACACGACAGTGTGGTTTTAGAACATCAAAGATACAGACCTGACCTGCAAAGCTTCCAGAAAAGGGGGAAGGAGCTCTTAAAAACACAAAAAGATGTTCAACTTCTTCCAAAATAAAGAGGAATGCAAATCAAAATTGAAAGGAGATACCCTTTTTCACCTGCCAGATTCAGAAAGATAAAAGTGTTAGACTAACACACTGGTGGAGATGGTGTGGGAAGGAGGGTTCCTCCAGCAGATGGCTGATGGGAACGGGTCTCAGAGGGCACGCTGTCAACAGTCGGTATCATTTCAAACGCGCTACCCGTCACCTCACTATTCTGTGTCTAGGAAGTTATTCTATAACACATTTGTGAAATGACATGTGCCTGGGCATTCTTCACTGCAAAATGTGCATTGTAATAGCAAAGAACTGAAAACCCAAGTTTATCTACAGGGCTCTGGATAAATAAGTTTGATACATCCATGCACTGGAAAGCTATGCAGCTATAAAAAAAGTATGGATTTTAGGACCCCTATCTTTTATTGGAGTTGCTGACAAGCACGAGAACACTCAAAGAAGGGCAATCAGGAAATGTGAAACCCTGCTGTAGGAGGAACTTCAGCGAACACATGCTATCTGCAGCCACAATGATGATGTCGGTGATTCCAGAGGCCAGGACTGGGACTGCTGGGTGGAAGTTTCTGGAGATTTTGGAACAATGTAAAGACCTGCCTAAGAAGGTCAGCTATCTAGCAGTGACAGGGCAAAGAGATGGGCTCCCTGTTCCTGTCAAGACAGGCTCCCCACCTTCCACGTGCTGTCAAAAGGGCTCACTAGTTTTCAAACTGTTTTCTGGAAGCCAGGGATTTTTTTTTTTTTTTTTTTTTTTTGCAGTACGCGGGCCTCTCACTGTTGTGGCATCTCCCGTTGCAGAGCACAGGCTCCGGACGCACAGGCTCAGAGGCCATGGCTCACAGGCCCAGCCGCTCCGCCGCATGTGGGATCTTCCTGGACCGGGGCACGAACCCGTGTCCCCTGCATCGGCAGGCGGACTCTCAACCACTGCGCCACCAGGGAAGCCCAAGCCAGGGATTTTTGAGGAGGTGCTTCATTGATCGATTCTGTAAACAGTTGATTTTTTTAAACCATTTTTTAGAATTGAAGTATAGTTGATTTACAATGTTGTGTTAGTTTCAGGTGTACAGCAAAGTGATACAGTTCTACACATACATTTCAGATTTTTTTCCCCTTATCGGTAATTACAAGATATTGAATATAGTTCCCTGTGCTATATAGTAGGTCCTTGTTGATTATCTATTTTATATATAGTAGTGTGTATATGTGAATCCCAAACTCATCCTTAAAGTGTGCTCTAACCATTAAATCTTAAAACTAAAGTAAATCAACATGTTCGGATGGATTACATATACATTTTTTAGGAAGTCAAATTTCATGTCACATAAAATTAACCATTTTAAAGTGGACGAGTGGCCACAAAGTTGTGCAACCACCACCTGTACCTACTTTCAAAACATTTCCGCAAAAGGAAACCGTGCACCCATTAAGCAGTCATCCCCCATTCTCCCCTCCCACTAGGCCCTGGCAGCCACCAATATGTTTTCTGTCTCTATGGATTTACCTATTCTGGATATTTCATATAA
Organism: Mesoplodon mirus; assembly: GCF_964341445.2. Taxonomy (NCBI): domain Eukaryota; kingdom Metazoa; phylum Chordata; class Mammalia; order Artiodactyla; family Ziphiidae; genus Mesoplodon; species Mesoplodon mirus. The sequence continues at coordinate 22,077,769 of NC_138985.1, read as the reverse complement.
TAGAATCACACAATATGTGATCTTTTGTGTCTGGCTTACTTCATTCATTATATGTTTTCAAGGTTCGTCTAATGTTATAGCATATATCATACTTCATTCCTTTTTACGGATGAATAATATTCCACTATATATATATATGAACACACACCACAATTTACTTACCTATTCACCTGTCGATGGACACTTGGGTTCTTTCCGCCTTTTGGCTATTGTGAATAGTGCGACTATGAACATTCATATACAAGTATTTATTGGCACACCTGTTTCAATTCTTTTAGATCTATACCTGGGAGTGAAATTGCTGAGTCATATGGTAATTCTATGTTTAACGTTTTGAGAAACGGCCAAGCTGTTTTCCACAGTGCCTGGACCATTTTACTTTACCACCAGCGACGTACCAGGTTCCGATTTCTCCACATCCTTGCCAACACCTGTTATTTTCCTTTTTAAAAAAACGATACCCATCCTAGTGGGGGTGAAGTAGTATTTCACTGTGGTTCTGACTTGTATTTCCCTAGTGACTAACCATGCTGAGAATCTTTTCATGTGCTTATTGGTTATCTGTATATCTTCTCTAGAGAAATGTCTATTATTTAAGAACTCTGCACATTTTAAAGTTGGGTTGTCTGTCCTTTTGTGGTTGAGTTCTAAGTGTTCTTTCTATATTCTGAATACGAGGCCCTTCTATAAAGCTCTTCTAAGAGTTTTATAGTTTTACAGCTTACATTTAGGTCTCTGATCCATTTTGAGTTAATTCTTTTTTTTTTTTTTTTTTTGCGATACGCGGGCCTCTCAGTGTTGTGGCCTCTCCCGTTGTGGAGCACAGGCTCCGGACGCACAGGCTCAGCGGCCATGGCTCACAGGCCCAGCTGCTCCACGGCATGTGGGATCTTCCCGGACCTGGGCACGAACCCGTGTCCCCTGTATCGGCAGGTGGACTCTCAACCACTGCGCCACCAGGGAAGCCCTTGAGTTAATTCTTGTACTTGGTGTGAAGTAGGAGTCCAACCTTGTTCTTTTGTGTGTGGATACCCAGCTGTCCCAGCACCATTTATTGAAAAGACTATTCTTTCCCCAGTGAATGATCTTGGCATTTTTGTTGAAATCAAATGGCCATAGATGTATGGGTTTGTTTCTCGACTCTCAACGCTATTCCATTGTTCTGTGTGTCTATCCCTATGCCAGTAACACACTGTTTTGATTACTGCAGCTTTGAGGTAAAAGTTTTGACATTGGCAAGTGTGAGTCCTTCAACTTTGTTCTTCTTTTTCAATATTATGTGGGGTGCCTCTTCTTGTATATACAATGTTAATACATTAGACAACAGCAAAATGCAATGTGTTTTCATGGTTTAGCTTTATAATACATAAATGCTACCAATTTAAACTTTTATAAAAATAAATACTGATAAAAATAATTTTAAGAAAGAATATGAAAACTCTATAGATACAGATAAACTGTTAGAAAAAAAAAAAGAACTGGGCAAGAACTCTACGTGTAGAGTTTGCTGCCACCAAAATTTTAAAAAGAATATACTTGTATATACATAGGGTAACCCTAGAAAAATATGCATGATAGTGCTAAAAGAACTTGGCTCCTGAGAAACTGGATTGCTGGGAGACAGGGATGGAAGGGAGATCTCCTTTCACTGACTACTCTTTTGTTCCTTTTGAATTTTTGTAAATTCTAGCATACTGATTTAAATTTTTTAATTAATTAAAAAACCAAACTCTCCATTTAAACAGAGAATATAACATTACATCTTTATGTGGGTAAGAAAAACTTTAAGAAAGATGGTGATGGGTTTGCAGGATGTGGCTTTCATCCCCACCCTGGGTCCCCGTGTGAGCTCTAGCACCTATGTGTGAAACAGCAGCCAGGGCTGAAGATGAAGCCAATGGGGGGCAGTAAGACAGTGCCTTCTCGATGTGGTGCTAATTGGGAGTTGATCAACCCAGGCAACATACGGTCACCTATCAAAATTAGGAAGTTTGATTACATGGTTTACTAATATTTTATTTTGCTTATTATTTATATTTCAACTCGTTTAGAGCAGATGAAGGGGGATTATCAGCTTTATTGATTAGCTAGCTCTAGCCCTGAATGTCAAGTGGAGAAAAAGATGAAATATAGCGCTATAGTAATTTTTTTTTCTTATCTTGGAATTAGCTGCATTTTAAAACATTATCAAGCTTAAGACTTTGTACATGGATAAATGAAAAAGTAATCCCTGATAAAATACAGAACATCTATTTCTTTTAGAACTTCTCTATGTGACAGGTGTCTGTTCTAGTCAATCAAAATGTAATTTCCCCATAATTATGCACAGAGTGAAAAGAACATAGGAAATATTTAATATGCAGAGGCTTATCTCCGTGACTGACAGCTACTGTAGGAAATCCACATGTTATTCGCCTACAGAATGTAAATTAGAGACTGAGCTCAGTAAAAGGGCTTTGACTCCCTTAAAAAATAACAATTTACTCTCCATTAATGAAAGGGCCTATCGTATAGCATAAGAAGATTATTTCAGTTTGCCTAAAATTAGAAATATTTCACAAGAAAAATGGCCTACTGAGTCGAGCATTAAAATATTCATGAAAAGAATATCTTCAAAGAGGTTAATAATTATAAATGCTGTGCTCAATGTATGAATATACAGAACTCCAAGGAAAACTGTTCTGAGGTCTAGGAGGTGCTAGACTTTCAAGCTAAACAACGCCGTTAGGAAAGTCAAGTGGGACAGTGGATGCAGAGCCAAGACTGTTCCTCTTGCTGGTTAGTAATTACGGCTTCCCCTGCCTCCTTCCAAGTCTTTCCATTTCAGGAAAAGGCACCACCTCCGCTGCCAGACACTGGGGGTCACCCGAGACTATTCCTGTCAGGTCTCCATTCATTCAGTCAGCAGGTACCAACTTCTGCTCGTCCTGAGTATTTTATGAAACCATCCCTTCCCCCCTCCTCCTTAGTTGGGCGCGTTTCTTCTCCCTGGACCGCAGCATGGCTCTTTCCTGGATCCACTTCCTGGCACGGAGGGCGGTGCGGTCTCCTCACTGAGCTCCTTTCCTTTGTTCCTGACCTATCCGTCTCTCGCCTTTAACTCCACGCCCTACCCTGCCACCATAGTGACCTCAGACACACCTGTTACTTTCTCTGCTTAAAATGTTACTGCCTATAGTGTGTGTCCACTGCTACGGTGCTCCTCCCTGACATGGCGCGCACATCTGAGCCCCACCACTGAATGTCTTCCACTTTAGACTCCAGCGTTAACGCGCTCTGTGCTTTTCGTTCAACTGGCGGTTTACGACTCATTTTCTGAGGCTCGTTTCAGGTGGCCTCTCCAGCTTCCTGGATCCTCACGTGGGGCTGAGAGACCCTCATCCTCTCATAGCGCCCTGAACGTATTACAGCATTTATCATACTTTACCAAATTGCTTTATATGTGTATTTGAATCCTTCACTAAATGATAAGTTCCAAGAGCACAAGAACCATGTCTAAGTATTTTTGTGGCATCCTACGCCTTCATACAGGCCCTGGAACACAGTTGTTGGTCAAGGAATTGACCTGAAAGGAGCTGCTATATGATAGGCAGATTATATAAGTGGAATATATAATTCAATTTAAATGCATTTGGGTTATGACAAAAAATGTATATGATAAAAAACTAGAAAGCTGCTTAAAATATGAACTTAACTTAAAATCTTCAATCTGTTATGTTTGGGGATAAATTTCTTATTCCAGGTGGTTATTTGCTGAGAAGAGTTAATTGTTACTTATTTATATTCTGTATCATTCATAGAAGGATTTAAGATCCTAGGGAAATAAATCAAGATGGTATGAGCTCAAATTCAAAAAAAGATCTTTTGGAAACAGCTATGTAAATATATTTACTTCCTCCCTATAAAACATTCAATAATGATAACTTATGAACTTGGTAATTTCATCAACGGGCTTTTTCTTTTTTGTCCCTATGAACTGTGACCTTTAAAATATATATATTGAAGACCTTCATCAGAGCAGCAAAATCTTAAAAAAAGGCTTAAAAAATGCCTATGTTTATAAAAATAACCATTTTAATTAAAGATGCTCCCTGCCAGAATATACCAGAAAAAGTTTTTTTTTTAATTATTTTAAATGCAACCAAAATTTTCACAATGCTTTAAAAGAGTTAAAGTTGAAGCGGCAAGAAAAATCAATTTAATTTAGAGGATGGAATAGAATAGGCAGCATGCCAGGAAATTATAACTGGCAGTGATTTCACTCATGCCTTTTCATCACTTAGTGTTTGACTCCACAAGATCACTGTTCGGTCACTGCTGAAGCATTAAAATACTGGTTGAATTGAATAGGGAAGCACGCAAACAAAATAACATATGGTAGTACCAAAATACTGACCTCGAACATTTTCACAGTGGGCTCTGGTCCTTCCTACTCAAAGTATGGTTGTGGGCTGACAGCGTTGCCATCACCTGGGACCTTGTGAGAAATGCAGACTCTCAGGCTCCACTACCGATCTACTCAACCGGAATCTGCATTTTTAACAAGATCCTCTGATGATATATAGGCATATTAAAGCTTGAGAAGCACTGTTTTTGGTGACCCTGAAATTCTCCCACGCAAAGCTCTGGCCTGAAAATAGAGAACCTTCTTGGCTGAAGCCTACCCCTAAGGATAAACTAAGGATTAATTTCATAGCTGCCTTCTGTGTGTATCTGAAGCAAAAGAATTAAACACTTAGTTTAGTTCCAATAGCAAAATTATCATTTTATACACACACATAAAGTTGTATCTTTCCACTAATAATTATTTGGTCTCATTCTGGTGGGAGATCATTAGAGATCATAGTCTCATGTCCTTTATTTCACAGAATCATTATCATTCTAGATAAATGAAATCTGAGATTACTTGGAAGCCCATCAAAATTTCACAAGTTCCTTTTAGTCACTTATTCTACTATTTAATACTACCAGGAAGATTTTCCATTCATAAACGAAATTCCTAAATTTTCTATCTTAATCCCATTTCTTATTCTTCCATTATGAGAGAGAACCACCAGCAACCCTTTCTTTAGAGCTCCTAGTTTTGCAGACTTGGTGATAACTCTAGAGGACGTGGATCAAAGTGGACAAAACTTGTATTATGTGGCCTTAAAATAAAATCTCCAAAGTCACACAATATAATCTGTGATCCTGGAGGACATAACATTAACATAAATGGTATTAGAAACAAAAGAGCTTTTAAAAATAATTTCAGGGTATAATATGACCCAGCATAGAAGACACTGTATAAAGCAGTACTTTCCTCTTTATAAAAATGGCCTTTTTCAAAAGACCTCAAGAGTGGGTCTTGATTAATGCGCTCTTCTCTAGGGCATCAATCTGAAAACTATTAAGGTGTTGAGTTTGACCGAAAAAAGAATCGAGCTAAGTTACCAAAGTTGACTCAGGTTTCACATGGGGAACATGGCAGCAGGGGCTCTTTCCCAAAGGACCATATAGCAGTGAATAAGCAGAATCCATGATGAAGGAAGCACAGCATTTAGGTCAGGGTGAAGGGCAAAGGCTGAACAGTATGGTCACTCTAGAAATACACTCCAAACCAAAGACTAGAGATTTCAAAATCTTTACAAAGAAAAAAAATCCCTCTACCTTTAAAGCCAAGTAAAACTTTCCTTTAAAAATATGTATAATATGAAAGTCATACATTAAAATAATGACTATTACTGACAGGTGAAAGAGGCATTCCCCCATGGGCCCTGCACATCCCTACGTGCTCCTGTTGAGTGGGCGAAGAATGCAAAGTCTTAACCTCTCTTCACCTGGGCCACTTCTCAGGGCTGTGTTTGCAGCAAGGAACCTTGAGGGATGAGAAGCCTTCCACCGACAAACAGGCGCTCACTCCTTGCTATGACAGGAGTGACCTCCCCAGCTCCTAGAACACAACCCACTTCCTGTGCAGACATCTGCAGTGGGGCCTTTACATCGCCCTGGGTGATGTTAGCTTGTAAAGAGGGTGAAATATCCAAGATCCTGCACCGTTCTCCACACAGACACTGAAAAAAAAAAAAAACTTTGCTACTATTGAGATTTTATCTTACCGGATCCAGGTTCTTAAACAGCAGGATGTCTTTGCAAGCTTCTTGCAATCGATTTCTTTGATCGTCAGTTTTTGGATGTATAATCTAAAAGGACACCAAGTTAACAGTTAGTCTCCTCACCTTGCTCATAAGGGATAAAATTTCCTAGCAGGATATTAGAAGGAAGAACGGTTAGTGCTGAGGTTCACTTTAGTGACTAGACATTAACTACCAGCCTGCTAAATAGGGGCAAGTCATACAGTTTGTCTCAGGGAGGTGGTGTACATTCATCAATACACTACTTGAAAGTTTTTCAAAGGAGTGTTTCCCCCAGGTTAGCAAGTTCATTCTGTGAGGGTCTGCATTGGCTAATCACTAAAGACATCAAGGCTCCAGCCAGCAGGAACATACAAAAGGACAACATGTTGTCACAGCTATGTTGAAAATCTACAGAGTGCCTTTATTCTGCTTAATACTCTTTAATACTGTTTCATACTCTTTACCATTGAATTTAATACTCTTTCAGGATGTATCTCTTTCCTTCAGAACTTGATAAAGTCTCTAGAAGTGAGTAAATTCTTACCTGTATATTGCATTAGATGTTAAATACATTTTTAGGCACAACGTATATAAAATAACTATGCCCACGGAGATTGATTTTCCACAGGGAGCAAGCAATCACGCACTGGCACACCAGGGAGACTATGGATCTGAGGGAGAATGACTCCAACAGTCCCGGTGCGTTCATCCGAGAACGAGGTCAAAGAAAACCAGTGTACTATTCGCACAGAAACTTTTATTCCCGAGGGTAAAGGCCAACAGGACGCCTTCTGTAAGTGCGGCCGGCCAACCCTCCTGAGTCCCTTCCGACCAGCAGAAGGCTCATGGACTTAGCCCCGAAGGCCCATTCTTCTGCGAACTGTGTAACTATAAGATGAGTCTGCGAGACAAGAGATGGTCTTAAAAGCAGAAGACATCGAGTTGGTCTCCTGGAGACCCATACGCCACCTTTTCCGATGCTAACGTTCACACACAGAGTGACTGGAAGAGATGCTGAAGAGCAGGAGCCCCACCATCACAGCAACCAGGACCGGGCAGCGGTGAGCTCTGTGCCCATGAATACATCAAAACTCGCAACGGGAAATTAAAATCGGCATTTCAAAGCCATCTCAGATGGCTAAAAACCAGAGGCCCAAGAACAACTGAGGAAATGTACGTATATGTGTACTATTTATGTGTGTACTGCTTATATACTATACACACACAAAAAAGCAGTATACACAGTATACTGCTACATACTATTAGTCAGTGAGAGAGGACGTTGCTGCAGCTTTTCCTCTGAGGGTAAGGGATATGCAAACTTTTGTTTCCTATCTAATCAATATTCACCTCAACCTAGATTCTGCGATGGCACGTGGACCCAGAAAAAGCAGATCCTCCTGCCTAAGAACTCACTGCTATACAAAAAACTTTAAAAATTTGGATATGAACTAAATCATGCCAACCAAAATTCACACGTGCCTACTTCAAATAAGGAAGGCTAACACAATAAAACAAAAAGTTATTTCTCACTTCACAAAAGCCATCTGGAACTTCGAACTGAAGCAATCATAAACGTTTGCCTGCTGAGCAGCTCTATCCTCAGAGAGAAAAGGTTGGGGATAATGTGTCGCCGATGTTGAAATGACTTCCTAGGCCCAAGATGGAGCCACCTCTGCCCGGGGTGCCACGTCAGCAAACCAAAGCTTAGATAACTCTCGTGTCCCTATAAATGCCCCGCTTTGCCAGAAACACAGTATATCCAGTCAGCCAATCCCCAAAAGCCAAGCCAAATCTGGGCTCTATGCTTACTTCCTTGTTCCTTACTCTTTATCCTATAAAAGCTTCCTACCCTCCACCCCATTCTGCAGCTCTCTGGACCCTTGGGAATGGAGACTGCCCACTTCGTGCAGTGTTAAATAATGTTTGTATCACTTAAACTGTCTTTTAAAATCATTTTTAACACCAGCTTGTACCTGCTTTACCCTTGTCATCAATTTAAGTCTTTCTCTCCTGACCCATTCACTTTGTATTAACACCTCACACAAAACCCCACCTTTTGCTTTGCGACCACCTAGAGGGGTGGGATAGGGAGGGTGGGAGGGAGACGCAAGAGGGAGGGGATGTGGGGATATATGTATACGTATAGCTGATTCACTTTGTTATACCACAGAAACTAACACACAATTGTAAAGCAATTATACTCCAATAAAGATGTAAAAAATATATACATATATATAATGGAAAAGAATCTGAAAAAGTTATACATATAATTGAATCACTTTGCTGTACACCTGAAACGTTGCAAATCAATATACGTCAATAAAAAAAATTTTTTTTTTTTTTGTTTTTAGTCTCCCTCCCACCCTCCCTATCCCACCCCTCCAGGCGGTCACAAAGCACCGAGCTGATCTCCCTGTGCTATGCGGCTGCTTCCCACTAGCTATCTACCTTACGTTTGGTAGTGTATATGTGTCCATGCCGCTCTTTCACTTTGTCACAGCTTACCCTTCCCCCTCCCCATATCCTCAAGTCCATTCTCTAGTAGGTCTGTGTCTTTATTCCTGTCAATAAAAAAAATTTTTAAACCCACCTTTTCCCTCTTCTTTCTCTCTCCAGCTACTTCTCTTCTTATGAATTCTTATGTCCCAATCTTGCTTCTCCGTCCTGCCACCCCTACTACTGTCTACCGCTCTCCTCTCTGTTTCCCTTTTTCCTTTCTTCCGTCTCCCTGCCATCACTCCTCAGTGCCCAGAGTCCGTTATCTATCATAGCCTCCACCCCCGGCCATGAAAATCCTGCTCTGCGTCCTGGAAAGCAAAGAGTCAGAAATCGGGTGAATCTTTGAAGCTCTGGCTCCCCTGCCCTATACCAACTGCTCAGAAGACGCTCTCCTACTTCTACAGACTCATTTCCTTCTGTTGGGTTTGGTGTGATCCGACATACAAGATCTGCATCTGGATAACTAAGGCCTCGGCAATGTGCCCGAATGTGATTTTTATTATACTAGAGGCCACTTTGTTTTTTATTAAAATTTATTTCTGATTTCAGGATAAAAATCTTATTGGTTAAACAAATACTGATGTAGCACTTACTATGTGCCAAGCACTGTTTTAAGGGCTTTAAAATTTTTTTAAGGGCTTTATTACTAGCTTTATCCTAGTAAGAGACCCCATGAAGCAGGTGAATGCTAAGTGAAATGAGTCAGACAGAGAAAGACAAATACTGTGTGATCTCTCAAGAGAAAAAAAGTAAGAAAATTAACTGGCCCAGGTAACTTCTTCCATGTCACACAGTTCAGAAGCTGTAGAGCTGGGATTCACCCCGGCTGTAGGCTGGCCACAGAGTTCATATTAGAAACCAGGGTCAGCAGACTATGGCCTGAAGGCCAAATTTCTTTTTGCATGACCCCTATGCTAAGAATGATTTTACATTTTTTAATGATTGGAGGAAAAATCAAAAGAATGTTTCCTGACACATGAAAATTATATGAAATTCAAATTCAAATGTCCAGAAATAAAGTTTTCATGGGTCACAGCCACAGCCGTTCATTTATGTGTTGTCTATGTCTGTTTTCCTGCTATAACAGCAGAGCTGAATAGTTGTGACAGAAACAGCATGGCCCCCGGAGCCTAAAGTATTTACTCTCTGAAAATAGTAAAATTCCCCCCAAAAAAAACTTTACAGGAAAAGTCTGTCAACTCCTGCCATAACCTCTGTTGTCTTTCAATTAAAAAAAAATTAGAAAAACAATAAGTAACACTGACTTACATGTTTTCTTTAAAGGAAACACCGTGCATCTATTTTGTTAAGCAAGGGAAGTCTGTACAAGATATTTTCATACCTGTCCAATCTATTCTCATACCTGTCCAATCTATTCTCCACATAGAGCTGAAAGTAATCTTTTAAAACTTTAAATCAGAACACGGCATTCTCCAGATTAAAACCTCAATGGAGTCCATCACATTCACAGAGAATTAATCCCCACTCCTCCACCCTCACCTCAGCCACTCAGCCTCAGCCACACCTGCCTTTATTAAGAGCCTCCGACTCCTCCCACTCTGATGGGCTTGGGTCAACCCAAAATGCACTCCTGGGCTTTCGGCAAGACACTCTCCACGTACATCCTCTGGTCTCACTTCAAGGAGCCCTTCTCCAACTATTCCATTTCATTAGGGACGCTGTTGATCTGGGGGGTTTGGTTTGGTTTTAATTCCTACACCCTGTTACACTGTCCTTTTAGCACTTCATATTTTGTGACTGTTAATCTACTAGCTTGTGGTCGGCTTCTGCTATTAAGACTCTAAGCTCCAAGATGGCAAGAACTCCATCGTGCTCCCCACTGTATACCCAGCACCCGGCCAGATATGCAGAAGGCACTCCCAAAACACTTCAGGGAATAACAGAAGAAAGAAATGCTCCACTCTTCAATTTACCAGCTCTTCTCTGCCAGTTTCTACATGCTAGATGTATATAGCCCTTACATTTTCATTTGTTAAAGGTATTCCAACCAAAATCTAATTTGTTGTTTTCCAAAATCAGTCTTAAGTGTTTGAATTTTCTTTGAATACATATCAAAGAATAAATATCTATTTATACTACTCTGAGATTTTGGGATTTGATAATATAAATAGGGTCTCTGAAATAAGACTAAATGTCCAAATGAAATGTTAGTTTATCAAAATACACTTCATGTTTTCCTTACAGACATTTTCCAGTATCGGTTTAGAGCCAATTAAAATTTGAAATCTGTAATAATCATTTCCAAGGGCTATGGTACATGTGCCTTAATAGTATCTAAGACAAAAAATATTAAAATATTTTAGTATTTATAAAATGTTTAATATTTTATTTTAAAATATTTTAATATGTAAAAAAAATTAGTTTTTAGTAGAGAAGAGTCAACTTAATGGAGAACCCAAGACACTTCATTATAATGATTAATATATCATTAATAAATTAATTTTAAAAATTAAAGTAACATTGAAGGGTGTTACAGGGACAACTCAGGGTGAATGCCCAACCCACAAAGATGCCTCCTTCTCTAGGAACTGCCCTCATTTATTTTTTTAAACATTTTTTTAAAATTTAAGCATTAAAAAAAAATGTAAGTATGGTTAATTTACAATGTTATGTTAGTTTCGGGTATACAACAAAGCGATTCAGTTATATATACATATATATATTCGTTTTCAGATTCTTTTCCATTATAGGTTATTACAGGATATTGAATATAGTTCCCTGTGCTATACAGTAGGTTCTTGTTGGTTATCTATTTTATATATAGATAGTAGTGTGTATATGTTAATCCCAAACTCCTAATTTATCTCCACCCCACCCCCTGTTCTTCCCATTTGGTAACCCTAAGTTTGCTTCTATGTCTGTGAGTCTATTTCTGTTTTGTAAGTAAGTTCATTTACATCATTTTTTTAGATTCCACATATAAGTGATATCATATGATACTTGTCTCTCTCTGTCTGACTTACTTCACTTAATAGAATAATCTCTAGGTCCATCCATGTTGCTGCAAATGCCATTATTTCATTCTTTTTTATGGCTGAGTAATATTCCCTTGTATATATGTACCACATCTTCTTTATCCATTCCTTTGTCAGTGGACATTTAGGTGGCTTCCACGTCTTGGCTGTCGTAAATAGTGCTGCTATGAACATAAGGGTGCATGTGTCTTTTTGAATTAAGAGTTTTCTCTGGGTATATGCCCAAGAGTGGGCTTGCAGGATGCCCTCATTTATAAGTGGGGTCCCCCAGCCAAAATCAAGTCTGTGAGAAACTCTCCACAGGGAAGCTGGGATTTTGAACTGAGAGAGACACAATAAGAGTGATGGGCAGCTGAGTCCCTTTCAATGTCGATACTCTTAGGTGCTGCACGAATGCTGTGGAAAGACCCCAGAGGGGGCTGGCTCCTGCCTGCTAGCCACAGCCTAGGGTTTATTTTAACACTTTCAGGAATTCTACAAGATTTCCAAGCATATGTCCAATAATCCCCCAATGTTTTCTTTTGTATTTTATCTAAATGTAATTGTTTCTTTCCCACAGCCAAATGAATTTTAACTGGTATAGCCTCCTCAACAAGACTGTTAGAAATTAGTTGGAATGATCCAGCCAAACCACTTTACCAATCACGTGGACCAAATGGTAGCTAACAGTTTTCGAGTCTATGAGATACTATATATTGTTTTCAAACTGTATTTTTAAATGTTCTTTTCAATTTAGATTTTTACTAAGCTAAACCAGCTCATCAAACATCTCAATTACCAAGTTTTATCATATACATTTATACACAAAGAACGTTGTCTTCAAAGTCACCCACTAGTGTTTCTGCAAGATACATAAATAAAGTGTAGGAGAGGGGACGGTTTTTCAGACGACATGGAGGGGTAACAGCAACATTACACATTAGAGACGATAACTTGATCCTAAGGCAACATAATTTTCAGACTGGAATTTATGGACCTGATCAAAATATGTAAGTTATGGTACTGAGAAATGAACACTGCAAGTCTGGTGCTGCGAATCCCCATGGGGACAGGAGTGAAATGGGATTTTCTCCAAAATCTTCTGTGTCATTTAAAGCCCCTGATCTTTCTACCACTGGATTTTATTTATATTTCAGGGAGCTTAATGATGTAATGACTTACGGATCCAGTATCTGCTTTTCTATATTAAAACTCAATCTTACTTTAGTATTTTTCAGAGCTACAGAAACAGATTTTTATTTTTATTTAAGGCCAAATAGAAGAAAAGAAACTTTTGCGAAGTATGTACTCAAAAAAAAAAAAAAAAGTACATGATTACTTTCCATTTCCAGGCTCAGTAATCTCCTATTGAGTTTACTTTCTACTAAATAAATAATAGGAGAATGGAGCTAAAGGACACAGCTTAAAAACTGTTTCAAACCAAACTGGACAAAGTCTTGCAAAAACATTAAGACCTCCAAGAAATCAGCTTCTGAGCAAACTATCAGACTCATAGATTTTAAAACACAATAACTGCTGTACTGACATTTTAGATGTAATTTTACTGTGATTTTTTGTTGTTGTTTCAGAGTAAGCTTCTGTTGTGATAAAACAGTAGGAGCAGAAGGCTTTTCCCAGTGTTTTTCTTTCCTATAAATACTTACTTGTCTAAGAAAAATAACATTATCACTTTGGGAAAGATAGCTAAAAACATTTTTCATCACAGACTATATTTTTGCAAGAGAAATAAAACTACAACTTCAGTGAGCTTTTATGTTCATCTTTCCTCTTATCCAAAGAGAGAGACGCTTTGGATCGAAGTAATTATACAGAACATGAAGAAGAAGTAAACTATCAGAGATAAGACTAGGAAAAGAAACAGTCAAAATAATTCCATTATGCCTCCTGTTAACCTATATGCCTGTTAACATCTTTTCTATTATTATTTTCTTTATCCAAGAAAAGTATAATTTAAAATTAACGCATTCAGTAAATTACATACCCTGGACTCAGCATCATCTTCTTCTTCATCCGGATTATAAGCTTCTGCACATACTATAAAAATAAAAATGGACATTTTAAAGACTCCTTCACCAAGAAACATGCTACAATAAATATATCTTTAAAAATTAGTGAACAAAAAGAGTGCTGTGGTGTAAAAAACCATTCATTCACCTCATCCAGGGCAAGCAGTCTACCCCCCAAAGCCAGTTTGCTATTGCAATTTATAAGGAATTTACTAAAATATAAAGCTGCACTTTAAGACACTGATAACTGCTTCCTTTCTCTTATTCAGAGAAACATAGCTAACCTCTTTCCAAGCTATAGAAATGCATAAGATCAAAAAATTACCTGAAAGAACACACACACACACACACAAAGTCTAAGTCTGCTTTGAAATGATCAATTTAATCAAGCAGTTATGAGTAACTTTCATAAATTATCCATAACTCAATCTTCCAGGAACAAATACTATTAATATTTTGCATATTCCTTTCCAGTCTTTATTCTGAGCTGAGTTCATACCGCATCCACCATTTTAAAACCTGCTTTTTCATTTAACACTTAAGAATTCTGTATGCCATTAGAAACATTTTGTAAATATTGTTTTAAGGATTGCTAATTATTTACCATAAGCTATAATTTACCACACCCCTAATGCTAGACATGAAGCTGGCTTCTGTTAAAACAACCTTGCAATAAACATCTTCATGCATAAATATTTGTCTACATTTCAGATTATGCTGTGGAATTATTCCCAAATGTTATTTTGGGGGCTAAAAGGTATGACAACTTTTAAGGCATATTTATCCCCATGTTTCTTCCCAATGGGATTATACCCATCCAGTGTCCTATAAGAAATGTGTAAGGAGACTCCTCTAAATGGTACCGCAGACTTAGATATTAATGCTCAAAATCTCTGCCAATTTAAATGAAAAAAAGATCTAAATTTTTAAGTATTACTGAATTTGAACAATGCTCAAATGATTGTAAGCTGACTGTATTTCCTCTTTTGTCCCTACGTCTGAGGCATTTATTTTTGTATTTGGTTTTCTTTTTGACTTATACCAGTTTCTCAATACCACTTTGTCATATTTCTTATAATCATTTTATCCAGTTTGCTTTTTTATTTTTTTGGCCATGCCATGTGCCTTTCAAGATCTTAGGTCAGCGACCAAGGATTGATCCAGGGCCATGGCAGTGAAAGCGCAGAGTCCTAACCACTGGACCACCAGGGAATTCCCTCCAGTTTACTCTTTAACTATAATTACCAAGATTTTTTTCGTCTTTTTTTTTTTTTTTTGCCAATTATGCATGCTGTTTGTTTTTAATGTATGACATCAGGGAAGAAAATTCCTCAATATGATTTAAACCCAATGTTAAACATCACAAAAGTACCACTGTTTTTGAGTTTGGTATTTGTGAATCTTCTTTATTTGCAAATCTACAGATCTGTAACTTCTCTTCTTTCAGTTTGTAAAGGTAGACCTTTTTACATTTACCCTTTAATCCATGTGGACTTGATTCTGGCATGGATGTAGAAATTTAAAGAGCAGAGGACAGGTGAAAGGCTGACAAATGTCTTTCCAGAGGCCTCAGGATGGTCTCAGGAGTATTGTCATCTTTAGCTCAACGACTGTCATTACTATTACCAAACCTGCAGTAGCTTTTTTTCTCCAGGCATTGCTCTATACACCTAAGCCAGTGAGTGCTTCTTAACCAGGGCCTATTCTGCCCCCCAGCATGACATTTAGGCAATGTCTGGAGACATTTTGGTTGTCACAGTTGTGGGGAGTTAAGAGAAAGCTGCTGGGGGAGGCTAGGGATGCTGCTAGACACCCCACCCTGCACAGTACAGCTCCCTCTCCCCCTCTCTCCAAGAAAGAATGACCTGGTCCAAAATGTCAATAGTGCTGAAGCTGAGAAACCCTGACCTGGTGTATATTTTCCCCTTCAATCTCGCAACAACCCTAAGATAGGTATCATATTACCACCTGCCAGATGAAAGAACAGGGCACAGTTACGTATCTTGGCCAACATCACACAACATCGTACATCATCTTGTAGCACCACAGGACTTGACCCTAGGGCTGTCTGGCTGACTCCAAAGGCCTTGTTCTTTTCTTTTTTTAATGTTTTAGAAGCGGCTTTATTGAGATATAATTCATATGCCATACAATTCACCCATGAAAAGCACGCATTGAATGCTTTTTGGTATACTACATTATTAACTTTTAAAAACTGTGGTAGAATATATATAACACAAAATTTGCCATTTTAAAGTATACAATTCAGTGGCATTAAGTACATGCACAATGTTGTATAACCACCACCACTATTTATATCCAAAACTTTTTCATTACCCTAAGCAAAAACTCTGAAACCATAAGGCAACAACTCCCCGTTTCTCCTGTCCCCCGCCCCTGGTAACCTCTCATCTTCTTTCAGACTCTATGAATTTGCCTATTCTAGGTACCTCACGTAAGTGGAATCATATAATATTTGTCCTTTGTGGCTGGCTTATTTCATTTCGCATGATGGCTTCCAGGTTCATCCATGTTGTAGCAGGTGTTAGAACCTCATTCCTTTTTATGCAAAGGCCTTGTCCTTAACCACTGTTCTGTGGTTGACGGCTTTGGTGAATTCACCAGCTCAAGGCCTGGACATCAGCATTCCGCCTCAGAAACCTAACAGAAGGGGACCTTCTTCCCGGGACAGGCTCCCATTAAAGAACCTCACTGACGCATATCACCAGAATGGCAGCTTGGTAACTAACTTCCCGAATCAGTATGGAGTCAGCGTGACCAGCCAGCTCTCTCCCTGCAGGAAGACCACAGGAGAAGCCAAATCACAATTAAAAGGTTCCTTGGTGAGAAGGAGATGGGAGGAAGAGAGAGTTTGTCAAATAAATTGACTATTTAATACATCAGTCTGGGACAGCCCAAGGTATCCACACACAATACACATGGTCCTGCTCGTGTGGCCCAGACTCTGAACTGTGTTGCTGCAACTTTCCTAAAAGCAGGAGAGCATCTACCTCTAAAGCTTGGCTCCGTAACTTTCTGTTTCCATGTTTGACGGACTGATACATAATTTGCAGGGCTCAGTGTAAAATGAAAATATACGCCCATGTTCAAAAGTTAAGATTTTTAAGAGAGCAAGAGCAGAACGCTAAACCAAATTAGAGGCCCTTGTGAGGGTGGGGTCCGTGAAGTCCACCACTGCCATAGGATCTATATGTTCAGTGAGGTGATGGCGTCGATAAGACACTATGTTCTTTAAGGTAACCTGTTATATACAGCCTTGACCCATTAGTGTGGATCTTAAGTTTTAATTCACAGAATGAAATCTTAATCCTCTAATTTCTAAGTTTCAAGCCCCTAAATGCTGACTAAAAACCATCACTAGTAAGAACCTATTTTCTTTCTAAATAACTTATCAATTGCCCCAGTATTATTTATTACTTAACACCCTTCGGATTTGTGATACCTGCCTGATCACATGTTTGTTTGTTTATTTCTGGGCTATCCATTTCATTGAACCATTTATTGTGCCAATATCACAAGGTTTAGTTCTTGGCACTGATGTGCAATTGTTTCACTATATTAAAATTCACCCACTGCCACCTCCTACACCCAAATCAAAATACAGCACCTGCGGTTTTGTGCACAGCCATGGTGGCTCACACCTCCTTATCTTCACTGACACAGTCTCCTCCTCCTCTCCAAGCCATCCCTTCTCTCCAGCCCCAACTAAAAAGTCACATTAAGAGTCACGTGTTGACCTCTCGCCTACACAGGGCTAACTCAGGATACCCCACTGCTGTGCTCCCTTTGCACTGTCCCTAGAGTGTGGGCACAGCTCATTACCATCACCTACCACACTTCACTCTACCAAAGACATTACTACCTGTTGCTCCTTCAGGCTGGAACTGCAGCCCTTCAGGGACCCACTGTGTGCTTTGTTCATTTCTATATTTCCCTGGCACTGACCTGGCACAGTGCCTGGATCAATGCATTTTTTTGAATGAATGACTGATTGATGAACAAACAAGCTTGACAGTCCTTGAAGGCAAACGCAATGTCTCTTTTAAATATCTCCCAATAGTCTACCTGTATTATACACTCTCAAACACACATAGAATAAATGAATGAATGAATAAAAAGTTGTTCTTTTTTGTTAAAATATCCTACACCATTTGTCCAAAAAAATGGGGACAGAGAGGTTGAGTGAAAATGAGGACCTTTTGTCTTGTTCACCAAGGGGCCAAGCACAGAGATTAGGAGTTCAGTAAATATCTATACCAGGAATGAATGGATGAAAGACTATGTCTGGATGGACCCTCAAACCAAAGCCTCCAGATAACCTGAACTGCCTCGAATTTTTTTCTGAATTGTACCCCCTCCCTCCTGGGCAATCTGAAATTGAGCTGAAGCTATATATTCTATTCTTTGTTTGGCAATTACACAGCAATGAAGAGCAGAGTCTTTTTCTTTATGTGAGCCCTACGCTGAGTCTCTCCTGTCACCTTGTGCATATATGTATTTCGATAATACATTAGTCATCTAGAATGCTCCAAGAATTTAAGTAGTTTCCCACATTGCAGGCAGTGTGATGTGTACCGCTGTAGCCACACAGCTGTCAGGGTTTGCAGGACAGAACAGGGAAATGACAACTATACTGGGTCTGCATCTTCTGGGGCTTGGCCCTCAATCTCTTTATGCACTGCGTGTGAGCATGCGCACGCACACACACAGTGTGACAGACAAGGGACAAGGGTTTCTTTTTCCTTCTGGTGCCAAATACATGTTGTCCTTTCCAACACCATTTCTCCAACTCTCTGACACCAGCCGAACGTTCAACAATTCAATTCAATTCTGACACTATCTACCCGCAGTGAGCATCAGATCCCATAAGTTAAAGGGCTCAGTCCCACAAGAGTGCCCCCACTTCAGACACCGATCACAATTCCCAAGCTACCCATACTTCTGACCGACCAGCTGTAAACTGGGGGTTCCCACGACGCCCTCCTCAGGTTTCATAATTCACTAGAATGACTCACAGAACTCAGGAAGTGCTTTCCTTACTCTTACCAGTTTATTATAAAGGATACAACTCAAGTACAGCCAAATGGATGAGATGCACAGAGCAAGATATATAGTGGGAGGGGGTCAATGCCCTTTCTGGGGGTGCCACTCTCCCAGCTCTTTGATGTGCTCCCCAATCTGCAAGCTCTCTGCACGCTGTCCTTTAGAGGTTTCGATGGAGGTTTTATTACATGGGCACCAAGTGTTAAATCACTGGCCTTTGGTGATTAAACCCGTCTCCACTCTCTCTCCCCTTCTCCGAGGTTGGGCTGAAAGTTCCAAGCTTCCAGTCAAAGTTTGGTCTTTCTGGGACCAGCCCCCATTCTGAAGTTATCCAGGAGCCCCTGAGCCAAGAATCACTGGTTAGCACACCAAAGAAACTCAGATCTCCAGGGTTTTGGAGGCTCTGTGCCAGGCGCCGGGACAAAGACCAAGTAGCCCTCTTATTATACAGCACAAGGGATTACACCAACTCCCAGGGTTTTTTACCAAGTGCCCACTGTACTTTGTCAGGAATGTATAAAAGTCAGTACAGTCAAAACAACTGTGACCTGGACAAGTTTACATAACCCTGTGCGCTCTGACAAAGCTAACAAAGAATAAAGGAAGCAGACCAAGCCCCATGAGTCACTGGGCCTCAGAACCTGGCATGGAGCCTTGCACACAGTATACCCTCAATAAATATTTGCTGAAGGAATCAAAAGCAAATGCGGCCTGTACAGAAAGACTTCATGGTTTAGAGGCCTAAAACCTAGGGAAAAGTGGACTTCTACAAAATATATGAAATTTACTTTCCCAATGTTCTCAGTACACTAAGATTCCAGCATACTTATTTAAATGATAATCAGATAAAAATAAAGCTATTATAAAAGCACAGGTGTATTAGACAACAGAGTTCTGATTCAATATGGTTAAACTTAACTTATTGAAGTGGAAATGTCCTCCTACAAAGGGAAAAAAATGTACCTTTTACAAATACTAGTTTAAGGCATGCATTTTCAAACAAGAAGATTAGCTGGAGGAAGGGGGGAAAAAAACAACCACCCTTTTTTTTCAATGTAAAACACAGATATACATACAATTCTTAACCAGATATATAGTATATCTGTTGTATTAAAGTCTCATGGCGGGTGTGGCAGTTAGGGAGAAAAAGTCTAAAAAGACTTGGGGTAGATGCAATGACAAAAATAAGATTGAGCAACACTGGTATACAGGTACACTAGTTATAAGTAAGTAAAGGGAAGAGGCACAATGACAAGCCATAGACGTTCCCCCTCCCCCCTTCACTCACATTTTTGCCCAGGTAACTTGGTACCTATCCGCTGTGACATCCTTAGAGTGTAATTCACAAAGCAAAGGCATTTGGAAAATATGTCAAAATACAGAAGTTCACATTTAGATCCCAAATCACATTCAAGCGAAAGGACCCACAGGAAATCTGATTTATTCGTTCAAAAAAATAGTTTTTGAAATGTGGGAGGTGATGCAAAAAGAACAATGCAAAGTACCTATATTATCACTCTGTATTCTACTATGGAAGTTGTTACATCTATGTATTTTATATCACTTTATTTTTTTCAATCTTTATTGAAATATAGTTGATTTGTAATATTGTGTTAGTTTCAGGTATACAGCAAAGTGATTCAGTTATACATACATGTATCTTTTTTTTTTTTTTTTTTTTTTTTTTGCGGTACGCGGGCCTCTCACTGTTGTGGCCTCTCCCGTTGCGGAGCACAGGCTCCGGACGCGCAGGCCCAGCGGCCATGGCTCACGGGCCCAGCTGCTCCGCGGCATATGGGATCCTCCCGGACCGGGGCACGAACCCGTATCCCCTGCATCGGCAGGCGGACTCTCAACCACTGTGCCACCAGGGAGGCCCCATACATGTATCTTTTTTTAGATTCTTTTCCATTATAGTTATTATAAGATATTGAGTATAGTTCCCTGTGCTATCAGTAGGTACTTGTTGATAAAGATTATATAGAACTATGCACCATGTATAAACCATTTGTTCTCTAGGCCATCACAGACTAGAAAACAAGAAAATAGAAATAGAATAACCACAATAACATTAGTGCCACGATGGAGGTGTGTACAAAGTAGGTAGGAGCACAGAAGAGAAAGGGGTGACCTGCTGCTCAGAGAACAAGGCTTTACAGAAAAACAGACTCCCTAAATAGTTAATGAAGAATGGGAAGAAGTTTCCTGAGAAAAGAGGAGATCGTTTTGTTCACTGCTGTATTTCTAGCACTTGGAAGAGTGAATGGGACACAGTAAATGTTAACAAAAATGGCTGAAGAGATGAGTAGTTATTTTAATATCTCTTCATTGCCCCTTAGACCTATGGAAACTGCATCTGTCAGGGTAGACAGGCTCAGGCTACAGTGACAAGCATCCCCAAATCGTTGTGATACAACGACAGAAGTTTACATCTTGCCTACACTGTACGTCCATCTCAGGACAGTGGGCACTCTGTTCCACGTGTTCTGTACAGAGGGATGCAGGCTGCCAGAGCTGCCACCATGTAGAATGTCACCAGTCCCCAAGACAGTGGCTCCTGATGGGGCTCAAGACACAGCACCCCAAAACATGGTACCCCAAAACACGGCACACTGGCGTACTACCTTAGGCTGAAGGAGTGTGAGAAAATGTCAGAAGCAGGAAGGTCACTCTGACCTTCACCCCGCTCCCCTGCCTTTCTTCCCTGAAAGTAGCAGAGAAACCTCCCATGTGAAAGATACCTTCTCCCTGTACCAGGAGGAAGGGAGACATTCTTATCACCAGGGCAGAGAACGCTGTATAAACAAACCTTGTTACTCCTTCACCATTTAACTATCCACAGCCCAAATCCTTTGTCTTGTCAATTCTTCACAAATTTACTGTTTTTTTGTCTAAAAGGTGTAAAAGCCTCCTGCTCTGGTCACTTCTTTGGGCCTTCATTTTCTCGTGAGGGCTCCCGTGCATATGTAAAACTTCAATAAAATTTGTACGCTTTTCTTCTCTTAATCTTGTCAGTTTGATTCTTAAGCCCAGCCAGAGACCCCAAGAGGGTTCTGGAGAATTTTTCCTCCTCTCTGCTCCCAAAGCTTCAGCGTGGAAGTGATGCATGTCACCTCGGCCAAGAAGGAATGCACATCACATTTCATAGGACAAGTGACATGATCTTTCCTAATGTCACGGAGACATGGAAGTGTGATCTTACCATGTGCCCAGAGGAGAGAACACCGTCTGATGGCCCTAAACCCAAGGATTCCTCTCCCTCCTTCTCTCTCTATTAGGGGCTTAGAAGGGGAGGGAGAGAGAGAGAGTAGTGAAATCAACCTTTCAGTTTACTTACAAACAGTGAAAAAAAACTTAACTTTAAAATCTACAGAGTAAGGGTGGTGCAGTGGTTAAGAACCCGCTTGCCAATGCAGGGGACACGGGTTCAAGCCCTGGTTCGGGAAGATCCCACATGCCGCAGGGCAACTAAACCCGTGTGCCACAACTACTGAGCCTGTGCTCTAGAGCCCGTGAGCCACAACTACTGAGCCTGCGAGCCACAACTACTGAAGGCTGTGCGCCTAGAGCCCTTGCTCTGCAACAAGAGAGGCCATCGCAATGAGAAGCTCGCGCACCGCAACGAAGAGTAGCACCCGTTCGCCACAACTAGAGGAAGCCCGCGTGCAGCAACAAAGACCCAACTCAGCCATAAATCAATCAATCAATCAATCAATCAATCTACAGAGTGAGCCTCATAAACTCTGAGCAGGATCATTACCATTTCCTTAAAACTGCCATTCAAATATTAATTTACTATTCAGTTATTCAATATATAACTTAACATTTTACCATCTCCTGCATCAAAACATTAAAAGTCATTATAGGGGCTTCCCTGGTGGCGCAGGGGTTAAGAACCCACCTGCCAACGCAGGGGACATGGGTTCGATCCCTGGTCTGGGAAGATCCCACATGCCGCGGAGCAACTGAGCCCGTGCGCCACAACTACTGAGCCTGTGCTCTAGAGCCCGCGAGCCACCACTACTGAAGCCCACGCGCCTAGAGCCCGTGCTCTGCAATGAGAGAAGCTACCTCAATGAGAAGCCTGAGTACCACAACGAAGAGTAGCCCCCACTCGCTGCAACTAGAGGAAGCCCACGCACAGCAATGAAGACCCAATGCAGCCAAAAATAAAATAAATAAATTTTTAAAAACTCATTATAATCTACTATGTTACTGCCTATATTTCAGCTATAATACAAAAAGAGCAATATAAACACATCCTGAACCTATCTTGCAGAAATGTTAGCAGGCTTCATCAAATAGTACTTAAGTGAATATTTAATTCCCAAATCAGTTATGTTCATGTCAGAAAAATTTTAAAGATTTTAGCAAAGATACTTAACTGTATAATCCTGTCTTGGTGAAATGAAAGAAATACAGCTTCCGCTTAATCTAGTTGGTTTTACCTCTCCCCAAGGTTATCAATGGGGCTTTAAGAATCAGCCCCTCAAAACCACCTTCTGGTTCTCTATAAAATTTTTTTAAAATTTTATATTGGAATATAGTTGATTTACAATGTTGTGTTAGTTTCAGGTGTACAGCTAAGTGATTTAGTTATATTTATCAAGAACCATTCATACCTCACAAGTAAACCACCATGTTCAGGACACTACTGGATCAGTGTCACTAAGATACATAAATGAGCAGCAACAGAGAGCTTCAAACAAATGAGAATTTGCCCATCACTTGCTATTTTCCTATTATTAAAGCTACAGAAACCAAAACATTCTTTAATCTGTTTTTTAAAAAACATGTAGGAAGCGACCTAAATGTCCATCGATAGACAAATGGATAAAGAAGATGTGGTGGATATATAAATATATATATACATACATTTATATATACACAATGAAATATTACACAGCAATAAAAAAATGGAATGTTGCCATTTGTTACAACATGGAAGGATCTAGAGAGTATTATGCTAAGTGAGATAAGCCATGCAGATAAAGACAAATACTGCATGACTTGACTTACATGCAGAATCTAAGAAGCAAAACAACCAAACCAAGCCAAAACAAAAACAGACTAATAGACACAGAGAACAAAACAAGGGATTGCCAGAAGGGAGGCGTTAGGGTGGATGAAGTAAGTGAAGGGGATTAAGAGGTACAAACCTCCAGTTTATAATAAATAAGTCACAGGGATGTAATATACAGCATAAGGAATATGGTCAATAGTACTGTAAGAACTTTGTATGCAGACAGATAATTACTAGACTTATCCTGGTGATCATTTCATAATGTATATAAACATCAAATCATTATGTAGTAAACCTGACACTAACATAATATTGTATATAAACTGTATTTTTTTAAGTGTTAATTTTTCTTCAAAAATGCCTCCCAAGGAAAAACAAAGGACTAACTATGTCACAACCCATATACACATGGCAAGTAAATTTTTATTCTAGACTTGGGTTCCAAAGCAATGAAAAACTTTAGTTATGAAGTACGTGGACTCAATCACGAATCTATCCCCAATCCACTTTATTTCCACCACATGTTCAACCCGTATACATTGTCTATAAAATATCCATCACCTCTTTTTTTTTTTTTTTTTTTGCGGTACGAGGGCCTCTCACTGTTGTGGCCTCTCCTGTTGTGGAGCACAGGCTCCAGACGCGCAGGCTCAGCGGCCATGGCTCACGGGCCCAGCCGCTCTGCGGCATGTGGGATCCTCCCGGACCAGGGCACGAACCCGTGTCCTCTGCATCGGCAGGCGGACTCTCCACCACTGCGCCACCAGGGAAGCCCCGTCACCTCTTTTAATAATTAACTCGTTTATAAGGAGTATGGCACAATTAAGAGGACAAAGCATTCAACAGGTTTATAAAGAGAAGCATGTCAATCAACATGAAGTGTTTCTGTGAGGAGGAATCCAGAATAGGATAGGCTCAAATACTCTACAGAATACCACTGTTCATAGGCTATGAGTAGCCTGCAGGATGCAGAGAATGGAGGAAACACCATATGTGCTCTCACTCCCTCTCACATGGAACAATGGTCCCCCTGTAGCTACGGACATTCCTTCCATCAGTAAGGATTTAAGAAAATTAACAATGTGAAGATCCAAGAAAGGTCAAGTGCGTGTAATCAAAGGACCCAATTTCTGGGTATTTTCCAGATCATATATTCCAAACAAATGTTCTTTAAGTAAAAGTATAAAAACTTACAAGTGACCAAGAGTAAGACAAATAGATACAATAAAAGAGCCTTAAGAATAATTCTGAGAACATATTTTGATAACCATTAATACTTCAAAGCCCTTGTATGTGCTTGCTACTAGTCACTACAATTCCTCAAAGATATTCTCCAGAACTATTAAGTAGCAGACAGTAAGTGGATCTCTTTGTACTGGAGGACAGTGGTGTAATAGAAATTATATTTATGCTTTGCTGAAAATGGTCTAAAGAAGACTTATGAGCATTATATTTGATGAATAGTGTGGGTTTTCAGAAATTAATAGCCAAGGAGAAATCAAAAAAGATTTCTAATTCTTTGATTAGAAGGCCAGCAAACAGTTTCCTAAGACTTTGTGCAAATGCTCTATTGTTCAGATAATGTGATCACCTCTTGGCACTGGTCTGAGACCTTGAATCACATTAAAGTAATATGAATACAAGTTCTAGCTGATAATGAATGATATATTTATCAAAATAGAATTTTGTCCTTCAGACAAAGCAGAGCTACTTAAAGCTTGAAAATAATTTTGTTTACTGTTTTTGAGACTAACACTGCCTAACGTGTGCCTATGAGAGGATTACAGGAACAGAAAAACTACAGATTCTTCTAATTTATTAATAAACTTTCAGAACCAGTATCATTTGTCAAGATGATTCTTGGATGTGATATTTGGACTTAAATATAGCCAGAGTTACAGGAAAATAGTTTAGTCAATTCCCAGCTTCCAGATTTAGTAATAAAACTAAATGTAAGCATTACAGGAATATCTTTCAGTTAGGTCTCTCTATGTGATTATCAGAAGTCTAATAAGAATTTCGATGCTATTTTAGAAAAATATCATCTAACCATAACAGGACAATGCATACTAACATCCAAACGCTTATAATATATATTATATATATATATATACAAGTAAAAGCAAGTCAGTCTAGCTTATTCATTATTTAAAGTCAAAAGAAATTAATCCTAATAAACAGCTTAGTAGGATTTTCTTCTCTGAGCAAAGAAAAAAATCCATTTCTAATTTTTTAAAGGAAAACTTCAAAAAAAAGTCAAGATTTGTGAGGCAATAAATGATAATGAATTTAAAAGAATTTTTAATTTAAAAGATGATATAAATATAAGATAGGAGATACAGAAATAAAATAGCAATTAAGCATTTAAAATCTAATAAATTAGCAAAATGACGTGATTTTACCAAAATTTCATTTTGGAGAGGGTGCACAGATTAGAGTGAACTTTTTCATACGCTGCTGTGAAACTCTAAGCAGGGGGTGGGGTGGAGATGGAGGGGGTCAGTCTGAAAATAGTTATTAAAAGCCTTGAAAATGTTTGTGCTCAATTCAGCAAGCGCTCTGCAAGTAATCTAATCTGAAGACATCCTGACAGCTGAAAACAGAAGAAATGTAAATTCCCAACAATAAACAAATGAATTATGATAGATATCCATACATACTACTGATATACTCTACATCCATTTAAAGATTGTGTTTTACAAAAATATCTAATAACATAGGAAGATGTTCACCAAATTTGAATTAGGTTGGTTTTTTTGTTTGTTTGTTTGTTTAAAAAAACAGGTTTCAAGACATGACCTGAGCCCACAGATAGTATACAAGAAGTCTGCAGAGGAGATACCAGAGTTCATATGGTGGTTTTTCTTCTTCAAGGTGTGATTGTGATGATTCTAATTTTCCTGTCTGTGCCTTCCTAGGTTTTCCTCTTTTTCAATGTGCTGTGTTTATAATCAGAAGTAAAGGGTTTTTTTTCCAAAAAGAGATGACTGTAAAACTCTTTGAGGGCTTCTCTGGTGGCGCAGTGGTTGAGAGTCCGCCTGCCGATGCAGGGGACACGGGTTCGTGCCCCGGTCCGGGAAGATCCCACATGCCGCGGAGCGGCTGGGCCCGTGAGCCATGGCCGCTGAGCCTGCGCGTCCGGAGCCTGTGCTCCGCAACGGGAGAGGCCACAACAGTGAGAGGCCCGCGTACCGCAGAATAAAAAAAAAACTCTTTGAAACATTCATATCTCAAACATAAAAGGGGTTCTTAAAAACATAATAAATGTTATCTTGCTAAAAATCAGTCTTTCTTTTAAATGCATCTAATCCTTTTTCAAAATTACTTTTATAATTTAATACTTCCTAAAAACATATAGCTTCTTCAATTGGCAGAATCAAGGTACAAAAACTTATTAGAAAGTAGTTAGGAAAAAAAATCACATTAAGGATATTATTGTAAAACTGAACTCTTTCTAATAGAACTTTTCACATAAAATAAAAATACTGACTTGATGTCTACCCTAATCTTCTAATAATATGGCTTCCTCTACACCTTGAATACTAGAAAACCATCTTCAGGTGTTCAGAACAGCGGAGTGGGGAGTACGGCAACTCCTCACCCCAAAAGCAGAGATAAAACAAAATACAATATTCACGAAAAAAGTACAACAAAAACATTTTAGGACTCTGGAAATCAACTGAAGGCATACAAATTGAAAAGCATTTATTCATGAAAAACTACTGAACCTCAAGTTAGAACAGCGGGACTGTAAAAACACTCCTGCGTTCTTCCTTTACTCCCAGCTACAACCACATTCACAACGCTTCTGACACCACACGTGAGAGAGAGCTGATTCCCACACTGACCAATCCTTCTTCAATAGCCGATGTCCACAATTCCATTCAGTCTGGAGTCAGCCTCAGATCCCACAAGTCAAGGGTTTAGTTCCACAAGACCCCCCCCCCACTTGAGATGCCAATCACAAGTAGTAGGTCCCCAGGTTACCCACAACTTCTGTCCAACGTGGCTATATATTTTAGGTCTCCAAGGCCCCCTCCTTGGATTTGATCATTTGCTAGAACAGCTCACAAAACTCAGGGGAACCTGTTTACCAGTTTATTATATAATAAAGGATATGATAAAGGGTACAGATGAACAGTCAGATGAAGAGATACATAGGACAAAGGCTGGAAGGGCCCCGAGTGCAGGAGCTTCTGTTCCCGTGGAGTTGGGGTGCATCACCCTCCCAGCATGTAGATGTGCTCATTGAACCCTATATTTTGGGGATTTTTATGGAGGCTTCCTCACGTAGCCTGATCATCAACACATGATTGATGATGATTAATGCAATCTCCAGCCCCTCTCCCTTTCCCAGAGAATGGCAGGTAGGGCTGAAAGTCCCAACCTTCTAATCATGGCTTGGTCTTCCTGGTGACCAGCCCCCATCCTGAAGCTATCCCCAAGCCCACCAGAAGTCTCCTCATTAGAACAAAGTCATTCCTATCACCCAGGAAATTTCAAAGGATTGGGGAGCTCTGTGTTAGGAACAGGGATCAAAGACCAAACATTAGGACAAAAGATGCTTCTACCGCTCTTACGACTTAGAAAATCACAAGGGTTTTAGGAGCCCTGTACCAGGAACTGGGGACAGAGACTAGTATACATTTTTCCCATTATTTCACAGGGAGTCTATGGCATTGCTGCTTAGGACTGCTACCCCAGATGCCCCAGCCCCAGGATGGTCAGCAGCGTAGTTTTACCAGCTTTGCCGCTGGAGAAGGCTAACTTAAGAGTAAAGTGCAAAAAAGTCCATGCCCAGCCACACAGTTGGTAATGGTGATCACGGTGGCAGACAAACAGCAAGGCTAGCAGGCTACCTAGCTGGAGGTTGTGGTCCTGGCTGCAGCAAACATCACAGTAACAGACTAACCAGAAATTTTAAAAAATGAGACAACCACAGAAGAGCTTCAAACGCTCTCCAAGCAACCATGGCCCACTGGAAGGCTGTGTGGGCACGCAGGAGAAACCAGACAGGGCCCAAGCTATCCAAATATCCCCGGCTGTCCAAGAGACTGTAGCACGTGCAGAGAACACAGGGATGGCAGCCAGATGTTAGGATACGCTTGAAAACTACCTGAAACAATTCAAGAGGAAAAAACCCACACCATCCAATTAAAATACGGGCATAGGATCCGAAGAGACATTTTTCCAAAGAAGGCATACAAATGGCCAACAGGTACATGAAAAGATGCTCAACATCACTAAGCACCAGGGAAATGCAAATCAAAACCACAATGAGATATCACTTCACATCTGTCTGAAAGGCTATTAATTATCAAAAAGACAAGAAATAACAAGCCATGGTGAGAATGTGGAGAAAAGGGAACTCTTGTGCATTGTTAAATTGGTGCAGCCACTACGGAAAACAGTATGGAAGTTCCTCAAAAAATTAAAAACAGAACTACCATACAATCCAACAATTCCACTTCTGGGTATTTATCTGAAGAAAACAAAATCACTGTCTTGATTATCTACAATAGCTAAGACGTGGCAGCAACCTAAATGTTCATCCACGGGTGAATGGATAAAGCAAATGTGGTATTTACATACCATGGAATACTATTCAGCATAAAAGAAGGAAATCTTGCCATCTGCAACAACATGGATGGACCTTGAGACCATTATGCTAAGTGAAATAAGGCAAACAAAGACAAATGCTGTATGATCTCACATGTAGAGAATCTTTAAACAAACAAACAAAAAAATCCAACTCACAGACAAAGAGAACAGATTGATGGCTGTCAGAGGGGAAAAAATGTTACCTGAGATTTGAACATGCTCCCCAACTCACACAGAGATCCATCAGCTAAAGGCATTTGACTATAACCTCTAACCAATCATGGACTGACCACTAAGCCATGCAGACACAGGGGCTAACCCTGGGAAGCTAGGGTTAAAAATTTTTTAATTAAAAAATTTAAGGGACTTCCCTGGTGGCACAGCAGTTAAGAACCCGCCTGCCAATGCAGGGGACATGGGTTCGATCCCTGGTCCGGGAAGATCCCACATGCCGTGGAGCAACTCAGCCCGTGCGCCACAACTACTGAGCCTGCACTCTAGAGCCTGCGAGCCACAACTACTGGAGCCCGTGCGCCTAGAGCCCATGCTCCACAACAAGAGAAGCCACTTGCAACGAGAAGTCCACGCACCACAATGAAGAGTAGCCCCCACTTGCAGCACCTAGAGAAAACCGGCGCACAGCAATGAAGACCCAATGCAGCCAAAAATAAATAAATAAGTAAATAAAATTTATTTAAAAAAAGAAAAAATTTAAAAAGCAGAGACATTAGCATCTACACACCATGCTGGAGACAGAGTCCATAGATTTAGCCCAGCAAAGCTGCTAAACAAAAAAAACCAGCAGAAACAAGCCTGAGATGGAGTAAATCAGAATTTAGAATTGCTACAAAATATAATCTGAAATGCCAGCTCTCAGCAAACTAGTAAGGCATGCAAAGAAACAGGAAAGTGTGTTCCATACTCAGGAAAACAGGCAGTCAATAGATATTGTCTCTGAGTGGGCCCAGCTGTTGGCCTTCTCAGACAAAGACCTCAAAGCAAACCATAATGCTTTGGAACTAAAGGAAGCCATGTTTAAAAATTAAAGTATGATGACAATAACTCAACAAAGAGAATCTCAATAAAGTGGTAGAAATTATGATAAAGAAACAAATGAAATTCTGAAATAGAAAAGCACAATAACTGAGATGGAAAAACACACTAGATGGGTTCACCATGTTTGCACTGGCAGAAAAAAGAATCAAGAAACGTGAAGAAAGATCAACAGAAATAATTCAATCTAAAGAACAGATTAAAAAGAATGAATAAAAATGAAGAAAGCCTCAGAGACCTGTAAGATAACATCAAGCATACTAACCTGCACATAATGGCAGTTCCACAAAAAGAGAGAAAGACGTAGGAAAAACAGGAAAAAATAATGGTCAAAAAACTCTCAGGAGCTTCTCTGGTGGCGCAGTGGTTGAGAGTCCGCAAGCCGATGCAGGGGACGTGGGTTCGTGCCCCGGTCCGGGAGGATCCCACATGCCGCGGAGCGGCTGGGCCCGTGAGCCATGGCCGCTGAGCCTGCGCGTCCGGAGTCTGTGCTCCGCAACGGGAGAGGCCACAACAGTGAGAGGCCCGCGTACCGCAAAAAAAAAAAAAAAAAAAAAAAAATGAAGTGAAATGAATTCATTCTCAGATAAACAAAGACTAAGAAAATGTGTTGCTAGCAGATGTGCCCTACAAGAAATACTAAAGGATGCCCTTTAGGCTGAAAGGAAATGACACCAGAGGCTAACTCAAATCAGCAGGAAGAAATGAAGGGCACCAGAAAATATAAACATTTGACTAAATATAAAAAACTGCATAAATACACGCATTTGCTCTTTTTTCTCTTAATTTTTACTTTAAAAGACAGGATTGCATAAAGCAATAATTATAACACCAAACTGTTGGGTTTGTAACTTATAAAATACATATGTCAACAGCACAGCGAACTGACAGTCTAACCCTACCTCCTTCCACTCCTACTTCACACACCTGAGTGAGGCTGTCTGATCGTTCCATGTGGCTATCCCCAGGAAGAGATCACCTCTTCTCAGTTTGTTCCTGGGTAATAACTGAGGTGAAAGGGGTGGGGAGGACAATATGGACTTATTTTGAAACATCAGGAATCCATCTTGACTATTCTTGGGCATGATATCTCTGACCAAAATTTTTAATGCTTCCCACAACATACAGAATAAAGCCCAAATTCTTACCAAGTCTTTCAAGGACCCCCTCCCCCACCATGATCTGATTCTAACCTATTTTTCAAGACTTTCCTCCTACTATAATAAAGCCCATATATTTCTAACCTTACTAGACTATTCACTATTATCTCAACACATCATTATTTCACGTGGTTTCCCCACTGGAAATGCATCCCTTCCACTCCCCATTCCCACCTATCAAAATCCTACTCTCTCCTCAAAGCTCTGCACAAATGCCACATCCTCCCTGACACTTTCCCCAAGCACGAAAGTTAGAACTAAAGGTTCCCTTCTAGGTAGGAACACAGAATGCACCTTATTTGTATCTTCATTTCAGTGGAATCATGTGGGGGGCTAAATTCTAAACAATATATGAGGCAAAATCTCCAACAGTCAATGTTATTCTTGAAAATGCCACAGGAAGCCATTGCTGAAGATGGTCATATAGTTCTAAGTCCACAACAATGCGTTTTCTCTCCAGCATTAGAACAGATGGCTTCTTCTTCTGTTGAGCAGCAGAAGTTATTGCTGGCTTACATTAAGAAGCCATGTTGTGTGGAAAATGGATTCCTTTGAGCCCCAGAGGTGCGCTTACTCTGAAAGGCATACAGGAACTGAGCAAGCCAGCAAGAAGGGGAGACACCCATTTCCGCCTCACCCACCGAGGGCACAAACTCACTGAGTGGACTGTCCATCTGTTCCTTTGCGCACAAGCTCCCTGTAGAGTGTGTACAATGGAATCAGAGTGGTGGCACCATAATCCAGCTCTGCTGTGCTGTCCTACAGCTGTCTGGTAGGGCAGTCATGGGTACAAGGTCAGCTCTTCCAAAGGCTTGGGCACAAGCTAAATCCTACACATCTGTAGCAATCTCGCTGAACAGTGTCTTGCAAATAGTGAGTTAATGGTAAATGCTTTTTAATTTAACTGAAGGGAAAGCACAACCAACCAGATACAAAGCCATCTCTTCTACAGTTATCAGAGTATAAATATTCCAAAAACAAACATTTTTTTGCACAAAAAAGCAGTTCTCTCACAAATTACAAACCCTTGCAAGTCTAGAAAAAAAAATCCAATCTGATTTAAAAATTCAATAACTGCAAAATACGAAGGAGCCAGGTGGTTGGCTGCTCTGAAGGTTCAGAAGAAAATAACATCAAAAAAGTTTGTGAAAGGAAAATTACAGTGACCTTTAGCCTCCCATTTTATCTCTTAGAAAAACTTGTATAAATGTAAAGTATTATTTCTTCTTCGAGGCGTTTTCCATTAGTACCCACATGAATTGATAATTTTGATAATAGTGCCATTCTTTTAAAGAGAAGCGACATTTGTCTGGTATTGTTATTTACTGTCACTCTGCGTGTAAAGCATTATTCTATCATGAAACGGTAATGTTTCTCAACAGAAAAAGACAAATCCAAATGGGTCACCTGCAGTCATACAGGCAGGTGGTGAAACAAGTGACATGAGCGTCCCTCACACCCAGAGCTCAGGGCTCATCAACTGTCTCTGATTCACAAAGGTACTGAGTACACTGCAGATGTCCTCTTAGGCTGGAAAGGAAGTTCACGAGCCATGGGAGAAGCTGCTTTCCACAAACACAGAGGGCTTCTTCAGGGTAGCCAGTCTAACCTAGGAATCAGGTAGCGGACAGGATCCTAATAACCCAAAATAGGGCAGATAAAATTACTCCCTGGGGAGGTCAGGGTTTCCAAGCCCTGTGTCCTAGCAGACCCCTGAGAGGAAAACGAGACAACTTCCAGGTCAATCCAGGATGGTTGGGCTAATTAATTAGAACCCTTTCCTGGGATCTTTGGGGGGCTTGAACCAGAAGGAATGCCAGGTGGGACTCTTTCTGGTGGCTACGGCTGTACAGTGTGGAGCTGTGGTGGTTATATTCCCATCATGTGGAGAAAGCAGCCTACAGCAGGGGAGAGAATCAGAGACAAGAGATGGGGAGATCCCTACCAGTGTTCCAAGTCCAGGAGCCAGGTGCCCAGCTGCACTCCTGCCCTCCTTGTGGCTGGATGATTTTGTGAGAACCCCACCACTACCATTATTTCAATAAACCTTCCAATTTCACTTGATGGAATTCAATGTGCATTTCAGTCACTCACAATCAAGGAGACCTCAGAAATTAAGGGGAACACTGGTTCAGAAAGATCAGGACAATCAGGAAAACAAGATAATAAAGGTCCAACCAATACCAAAAATAACTAAAAATAAAACCATACAGCAGTCATTGATAAGTATTTGCAAAAGTCATTGATAGTGTTTGATAGTATGTGCAAAATAACACGTTCAAAATCTAATGACTATTCAATGGAATTCTAACAACAAAAGTGGGTGATACGTAACTCGGGGACCATGTATGGTTCTGACAGAAGTACCCACGATTCTTTATCTATGATGTTAGTCAGAGAACGCAAATGATAAAGGTAGTCTGCAAAACTGAAATTCTTCTCTTCCACCAAGTTTTGCTGCCTTGCAGAACAGGTAAGGTTGGCCTTAGGTCTTCAATTTAGTTTTTATGTTCCATGCATTTCAGAACCATTGACTGGTATTTTTAACAGTTTTATTATTTTTATGAAAATGACACATGCACTCTGCAAACAACTCATTTTTTAACTATTAAAGTTTTGTTTTACTATATGCAAAATGCCTCTAAAACTAACTAACACACGCAATCGACCTTTCATTTGTAAAGCTGTGCTTCGTATTTATGACAATAAAGTACTAAAAAGGGTCCCTGCACCCTACTAGCTTATATCCTGCTTAGGGAGATTGATTCATCTAAGACAGGAGTATAAATTATTATCCGTGTTTATACAGAGTGACTGATCTACAGCGTGGGGAAAGGGCATGGGATTTACAAAAAACTGAGGTGTACCCCCGCTCTACCACTTTTTTCCTGCCACTTATTAATTGTGTGACCTCTTTACATTACTAAGCATTATCAGTCTCAACTTTTCTCAGCAGTAAAATGTGGCTATTAAGACCTACCTCACAGAGTTGCTGTGATTAAATAAATGCCAGCTGTATAAGAATCACATGAGGTGTAAACCTTGAAAAATAGATTGACATATTTGGCTTCAGGTATCAAAAGACATAAGGACGGAGCAGGCTAGATAAACATTCACACTTGCCTATGAATGAGACTAAGCTGCGGTCCTTTGCACACACAATTCCCCTGGAATGCTCCCCCCACAAGCCCTGCCACCCTGTGCTTCCTGTTGGCCCAAATGTCACCTCCTGGGAGAGGCAGTCTCCCCCATGTCAACAGGTGTCATGAGTCACTCAGTGAAGAACTGAGTCACCCCATAGATTCTTATTCAGGATGACACCTGAGTGGGGCTTTAGTCCCTAAGAAAGTCTGTGCTGAAGAGCACACATCCATAGGGAGACTCACTGGGTTCAAGCTTTACTCCCCAGACAAGCTGAAGGATTCTGGACCAGTTATTTAACTTCTCTGTGCTTCAGTTTCCTTGTTTACAAAATGGCGATAAAAATAATAACTTACTCAAAAAGTTGATGAGAGGATTACATGGCATATTTTAAATCAAAGCACGTTTACAATACAGTAGGCAGCCACAGCTAGACTGGATGGGGAGGTTTGAGTTACGGGTAACAGAAAACAGGGTTACAGGGTAACTGAGTCCAAGTTCTTCAGGGCCTTGAGTCGAATATCAATTTAAAATGTAGAGAATTTATGGTGTGTGATACGTAGGATATTATGACAAAGATGTGCCAGATGAATTAGGAAAAACAAGGAAGACTAAAGCAAGAGAGATTACTTAGCCTTGTTACAGCGACCTGTTGTAAGTGGTACGGTGCCAATAGAAATAGAAAGAAAGGAAAAGCCACAGCGAAAGTCAGCACTAATCCAGCGACAGACTAGATACAGGGCCAAGGTTATTAAGTGTACACATGAATAATTTAATTAACAGGTATGGTTTCTGTCAAGAACTCACTACAGTACAACCAAATCTGATGATCACATTTCACTGAGTTACTGAATATCAGAAACTAATGTTTCTAGTGAAACGAATATGGGTATTACTAAGTATAAGCAAATAAGAAGCAATATGAAATTAAAACGTATTATTTTTATGGTACAAACAAGAAGTAAATTCTAGCACAGTAATATAATATACCAATGAGAATTTTGAGAAAGCAGTCTGTTAAGATGCATTTTTTATACTTAACTCTTTCAAGAAGATATTTTTTGAATATTAATTCTAAGTTATTCTGCAACATCAATTTTCTTCAACATCTGCCTAAATGATGATTTCAAACAAAAATTACTTGAAAAAATATAGCATTCTAGTGAGAAAAAAGTTAAACATCATTTACAGGGAACTCAATTTATTCCCTCTACCTGCATTTGTATCTTTCACTGAAAATTATTAAGACTAGAAAATGTATAGAAAGTAGGAAACTAAAAGATGATCCTTCTATGTCATACACTGTGCTAGGGACCTGAGCTCACCGAATCCTAACAGCCACTGTAGGGGGTAGGGCACCCAATGTCCAGTTTATAAATGAAGACGCCAAAGCCAGAGTTCACACACAGCTAGCACACTATGGAGCGCTTGGATTCTTACCCACGTCTTCAGATGCCAAAGCGCAGGAATTTTCTCCTACAATGCCCAGTCTCCTGGGTCTACATAAAAACAAAATATATCACAGATAGCCAAGACAGGGATTTCATGAACCAACTAGGTAAACGGAGAAAAGGGGAACAACATTCATCGTTATTATAAAATACCTTTGCAAAACACAACTGGCTATACCTATGAAGGACCTCCATAAACTATGGAGTTTCTGCCTTTATTTTGTTTCCACAAGAAAGTACTCTTCATGACAGCATGGAGCTTGTGTATCTTGCTCACCATGGCAATGCCTCAGATCTACAATTAAGAATTTCCAGCACACTGAAGACACTCAATAAATATTTGTTGAATGGCAGTAGTTCCATCTCCGTCAGCAGAATGGAGTGTTTGAAAGAGCACAGGGTTGGCAGACAGAAGGTCTGAATTTGAATCCTGTCCTGCCCCTCTGTTGCTGTTACCCTGGACAAGGGCTTAACCTCTGTGTATCAGCTTCCTTACCTGTAATGTTAGGACAATACCCTACCTGTTCTATAGAGGTGCTTTAAGAATAAAATGAATTACTACATGCAAAGCACTCAGAACAGTTCCTGGCTTACGGTAAGCCCTCAATAAATGGTAGCTATTATGATTATTCGAAGGGTTTCTCAGTGGAATTCCAGGTTCTAATTATATACAAGTTTGTATACAGAATGGACCCATAGCATGGAACGAAAATTCTAACTTTTCAGTATAAAATATCTTCACCTCATGCATACCACATTTCTAATGCCCGTAGTACTTCTGAAGTTAAAAAGGAAGAATTTAAAAAAAAGAAGTCAGTATTTTATGGATGAAAATGGTTTTGGAAGGAAAACCATGAGAAGTGGTTTACACAAGTGTTCCTTATGTATTTATTTCATTTCTCTGCTAGATTCCCAATCTAAAATTAACTTTAAGTAACCGGATTTGAGTCATCAAAACAATGCAACATACTATTTCAGAGCTGCACATGTCCTTAAAAGGCACAAATTAGAACATATACTAAAATTTCCTGTGTATGAAAAAGTGTTCTTGCAGTTTTATAAAACTACACTGTGATTATTATTTTTAAAGCCCTGAAGTATATATATTCTCAAAGAACATGAAAATATGATGCAGAAACAAAATGTCATTTCCCTATGCCATTTCTTGCTCTATGGTTTGAACAGAACAATGGTTGCTTGTTACATAGACTGACCAGTACATAGGAATCACAGTTAATGCCTCTTGTTGGGGTTGCGAGGTGCTTCAACCCACAGTTTCTAAATAGATAATTCCTAGTTCTGATCCCTCATTATTCACCTAAAACGGGAAAGCATATTCAACAATGTTCTCTGAAATATACCTAAAATTCAGAGCTGAATTCTGTGTTACAAAATGTGTTCTGACTTGTACTAAAATAACAGTTGATGTGTGTCAGTTATATTTTAAGAACACAATTAATAACTGATGTTATGATCGAGCAGATTCATTCTAGGAATATAAGGATAGTTCAATATTAGAAAATCTGCTAATACAACTTACCATATCATTATGTTAAAAGGGAAAAAACCAAATGCTTGTGTGAACGCCATGAAGGTATGTGACAAATTCTATTCTTAATTAAAAAAAAAATCTCAGTAGTACTCGTAATGTTACTAGGAAACATATTATATTCTTACTATTCTTTAGGAAATGGGTTAAATAGTTTACATTGATTATCTCATCAATTAGTTAAGAATACCCCATGAGTTAGGTACTCTTACCACCACAGAAAATGAACTAAAGTTCAAAGAGACTAAACAACCCTCTCAAGGTCAAGCAGTTAGTGAATGGCAAAGCCCAAATTTGAACCCAAAGCCATCTGACCTCAGAGCTCAAACACTTAAAGCAGTAAGGGAAAAAAAAATTTTTTTTGAATAGGCAGTTAACAGAAAAATAAATACAAATGGCCAAAATTAATGAAAAGATGCCAAGCCTCACTCATAAATTTTTTTAAACGCCAACTAAAACATACTGATCTATCGAATTGATACAAATTTTAAAATTCTGCAAGTGTATGTTAAACCTAAGATAAGAGTATAAATTAGTATACTACTTTAAAGGGCAAATGGACAATGCCTACACAAATTTCACGTGCTCATACCTCTGACTAAGCAATTCCACTTCTAGAAATATATCCAATGGATGTACCTGCACAATCATGCAAAGACACATGTACCTAAAATGTAAACAGCCTGTTATATAAATTTTAATGTGTCCGTATAATAGAATACCATTCAGTCATTAAAATAAGAATGAGGTACCTCTAGAGGTAAGGACATGAAGAGCAGTACAGGGCATACTGTTAAGTGAAAAAGGCAATATGCAAAGCTGGATATAATTTTAATTCTAACTAAATATGTATGTGCATAAAAAAGTCCAGGAAAGTACTCAAGAAACCTTTAACTGTGGTCACCTCCAGGACAAGGACTGGAAACAGTGGAAGAAACAAGCACCTGTAGAGTTCATTTTATACCCTTTGTACCATTTGACTTTTTACTATGAGCATGTACCGACTTTATAATAAAAAAACCTTTAAATGATATAAAAGGTACATTATGCACTGATTACAGTTATAAAAAACACGGCTCCTGATTCACAAAGATTCCATTTTAGAAACATATTAACAGTTGCACTTAATATATAGTGGGAAACGACCTCATCATTAAAAAGGCCAAAAAAATAAAGAAAAAAAGATGCTGACTTATTGTTGCTGAAGATAAGGGAGAGCCGAAAATGATTTCAAACCAACACGGAGAAAATGAATAAACCGTCACCTCTCGCCCTCCCCTCCGTCCATGCCTACCTCCCCTGGTGCTTCCCAGCTCACCCTCTCCCTTCTGTTCCCACACAGCATCTCACATACTGTGTTTAGACTGCTCAGAGTGCTGGACTCAGTGGTTCCTAGTTTATACAAACAGAGGTCACTAGGTCTTTTTACTTTCTGGAGGATCCATCATTGAAATAATACAATTCTATAAACCAAGCAAACATGACTTATTCAGTCCTAAGCACCTTCCTTAGGTATACTTGCATCATTCATCTTCTGTTTGATGTGCAGACATTTGAAAAGCATACAGATGGTAGTCATGACAATAGAAACTAAATTGATTTTTCCCAATATTAATAGTTTCTTTTCCTTCTCCAGAGAGAAACAAAGAGACGTAATAAACCTAACTAAACTGCAAGCAAATCGTTTCTAAAAATGTAGTTAATACTATGTATAAACAAGTAGTATCATGGTTTATAATATTTCCAGATACTTATCCATTAATCTGGGTGGCAACACAGTATTTTCAGATATCTAGCTGAAAAGGAAAGGGGATAATACTTAAAGTTAGATCAAAATTAATCTGAATCAAGATGTCGAGGGACAAAGGCAGAGCATAAGTCACACCAGGAACTGCTTTTTATAAACTTTGTATCAGGACCACTTTGGAAAGTTGGTTTTAATAAACGATAGCATCACATGCTACACCAGTTCAGGGTGACGACTTTTTTGTTTTTTTGTGGTTCGCGGGCCTGTCACTGTTGTGGCCTCTCCCGCTGCGGAGCACAGGCTCCGGACGCGCAGGCCCAGCGGCCATGGCTCACAGGTCCAGCCACTCCGCGGCATGTGGGATCTTCCCGGACCGGGGCACGAACCCGCGTCCCCTGCATCGGCAGGCGGACTCCCAACCACTGCGCCACCAGGGAAGCCCTGGGTGACGATTTTTCAATAAACCTTTTCTGATACTAAGAAAGAAAAATAAGAAAAAAAAATCTGAATCACTCAAACTGATGGCTAAAAGCATCAGAATGTAAACCATTCTGTAATTTTGGGCACAGAAAAGTTGACTAACCTTGGCTGTTAGCAAACAACAACAATAAATTAAATGCTTTATTTGTACAAGTATGGGTAGAAATACAATGCTAGAATGGTACTAGAAACCAATGCTTTTCCTTTACTTTGTTGGAATTTAGTGTATAAAATATATAACATAATTTCAAAATTCAGGATGAAAATTATAATGGAAATATAGCTAGGAGTTGTTCGATTCAGTGTACTCCAGAATCTTCACAAACAAGGGCATGATTTGGCTGTGAAGTATCCAAGATTTTTATAGTACTACTAACTTGTGACTTCCATTTAATAAAACTGTTAAAAACTACTTTGATTCAATTTTAAAGAATTAATCATATTGAAAAATAAAAACATGACCTTAAGCATGCTAAACTCTTTGTGCCTCAGTTTTCACACCTGTAAAATGGAGACAATCCTTCAAAGATGGCAGCAGTGATCCTCGTGGGTTATCATGGGGAAGGCGGCTAAGAAGCAGTGCCTGGCACACAGTCCATCCTGCATATATTTTAGTATCATCATCACCATCTACAATACCTTCACAAATTAGACTACGACGGTTCATAACCAAAATAAATGGTCCTTTGAATAAGCTTTTGAGCAACTTCTCGTTAGAGAAATTTATTCTTTGACAAAAGCAAGGGGGAGAGCTTTAGGAATTATAAATTCCTGAAAAACATTCATGACTGTTAAAAACAAGACTACAGGCCCAAAATGGAGTTGCCTCTAATAAGCCTCAGGTCACCAAACTGAGACTTGACTTAATTACAGTTTCTGCTCTCCCAGAAATTGAATCTTAAATCAGCCCATCAGGAGTTGCCTGGTCAGCCCTAGGGAGGTCATCTGCCTGATAGACCCTGCTACTCCCTAAAGGAAAGGGACCTTGCAATAACCAACTCACTTTTTTCCTAGTGTAACTTCCTTGTTCCCACTCCCTTCTGCCCATAAAATTCTTTCATTTTGGGCAGCTCCTCGGAGCCCCTTTCTATCTGCTAGATGGGACGCTGCCTGATTCGAATCAATTTTTGCTCAAGTAAACTCCTGAAGTGTTTAATATGCCTCAGTTTATCTTTTAACAGGACTCACAGGCTGCCTTCAGAATATGTAATGGTCTCTGCCTCTGAATCTCTGTCCAGGATGAGACATACAGGGTGATTCTCCTGCGGCTACAATAACAAACCAAGAGACACCAGTCCCTCTGATTATACAGTTTAACAAGAAGAATCCCTTCTGGAAGATTTAACTAGAGAAAACCTTCAGTTTTATTTAACTTCTAATTTAACTGCCTAGGTGATACAACATGAATGTTTATTTTTTAATCAATAAAAATAAATAAAATAAATAAGTCATAAATAAAATAAATAAATAAAATAAATAATTCTGGATTATAAGTCTTTTCACTATTCTAATTCCCAGAATAGTTCTCAAATTTAAGAAAGTTTCTTAAAATAGATTAAATCGTCCTCTTCACGTAAATGTGCTGAAGAAAAGAAAAGCAACGCTATAAGAGGGCCACAAAATCTGAATAAAGTGAAAATACCAAATAAAAAGGTAACTTGAAAGTAGCGGTTTATTTTTAGAAAGCCACAAGGGCTGAAGTTTTCAGTTTCTACAGCAGCTCACCACTCAGCTACGCTGAAACTCAGCTGTGAAAAGAACCCTAGAGCATGGAAGCCATGTACATTTTCTGGAGCACTTTGCATCTGGTACCCTATTTATGTTATGCAATGAGCATATCAAACTACCTGTATCTGTTCTTAAATGGGAGCTATAACTGAGAATTCTGCTTTAAAAATCTAAGTAGGGGGTCAGTTCCACCTTTTTTGATGAAGGTCAGTAAAGATGATAACATTCATAATTCCATGAAATATGTATAATGATACAATTATTTAAGCTGTTTAGTCTTTCAAATGAAAGGCTCCTCTTTTCTACCATCTTGAAAACAATATACCGTTAATCTATATTTTCATTTTTTAGCAATTTGATTACACAATCTTATGTAAAACAACAACAACAAAATCAATGTTCTCTGATTTTAATAATGCAAGACTGAAGGTAGGAAAAAATGGTGGTGGTGGTGAAACCCGCTTATTACTTGGATACGTTCTGTGGTTTTTAGCTGTACCATTGATTTTCAGGAAACGTGATCAAATGATTAGCTAGACACTGTTGGCCTCTCAGAGTCTCAGAATCCAATGACAGGAACATTCTCCAGCAATCAGCTCCGAGAAGCAGCTGGTTCAATCTGATTAAGGAGGGGGGAAGGGAGGGCTGTACATACACCCATTTAAAATTAAAGGTTAAAGCTTAACAAGCAGATCATACAGCTTATAATTTAGGAGAGACTGAAGTTGCTTTTCTATTTTTATCTAAAAAGCTAAAGGCTGTTACATTTGAGAGAAATCTCTCCCATCTCCCCACAAATATCAATACACTGTTAATTAAGTTAATCCAAATTTGAAGTAAGGGAATTAGCTATAAGAGATACACTGAATTATGCACTTTGGCCAATTAAAATTAAGAGGGAGAGATTATAGGAGAAAATATCATAGATACTAATATTGTGGCATTTTCATTAGATTAAAATTTGATAAATTGAGCCTAATGATATATAAAAGTTTATTCAGCACTCGTGTGTCAGCACTGTGCTTAAAAAAAAAAAAAAAACCAAGAAAACTTTGCCTATATCTCTTCATGAATTTACAGAAGAGGGTTTAAGTAAGTTGCCCAAGTTCATAGAGCTAAACAGTGATGCAACAAAAATCCTAAACTATGTCTGTTGGCCTCTGGCCCAGACCAGTGCAAAACACATTGTAGGCTCTCGTTGCATATTTGATCAATAAATGGAAGAATGGCCATTCCAAGCTCTTTGCTTCCACACCTCCTGCCTTCCATACTCACAGTAAACACCAGAAGGTTAAGGTGCTCTCACTGGGAACCTGATAGACTTAGCCTTAGAGAAAGTTTAGTTAAACAAGCATTCATAGTGAATAAATTATAACCGAAACACCCTCCATCCAACTCTGCCCTCTTTGCTCAGTCATCCTTGGTCATCCACAAGATGCAAGACCCTCCAGACAACCACCTTTCCCCAGTTTCACCTCCGCACTTTAAGCTTCCCCACTGGTCCTGGAAGGCAGGGCATGTTTACTGCTGCTCTACCCGGCGCCCAGCACTGTGCCTGGTGATACTAACTGCTCAATAAATATCTGCTCAACAGCTGACCTGTGGGACACCCCCCTGCCCCCCTCCACTGTAAGAATACCACTACTCTCAGAAGGTCCCACCCCCTACACACGGTGGGATCCGAATGATAGTGAGGGGTGCCCCTGGCTCCCCACTCAGGCATCCAGACCAGACGTGGTACTCCTAGCCGACGCCCTGCTCCCCTTAGATTTGTGGCATCAGGTACCCTCCAGACCGGCATCGAGCTCTGTCTTCTTTCCACTCCAGCTGTGCCAGCGTCACAGAACACATCAATGTCCATGCCCACCCTCGATTTTTCTTTTAATTCCTTGACTCCAATAAAGCTTCATCCAATATCCACTTTAGCAGTCTCACCCCGCCACTAATACACGCTGGTCATGACTCCTCTGGAATCTTAAACCCCGTTATAACACATCTGGCCAACTCTTCCCATTTTTCTAGGATGCCCATCTCCTTACTTTCCATTCTTTTTTTTCTTTGACTTCATCCAGAAATGCCCTTTACCTCAGTTCATTAATTAGGATGCTCACGGTTTAGTAGA
Source organism: Mesoplodon mirus (assembly GCF_964341445.2). Taxonomy (NCBI): domain Eukaryota; kingdom Metazoa; phylum Chordata; class Mammalia; order Artiodactyla; family Ziphiidae; genus Mesoplodon; species Mesoplodon mirus. The sequence continues at coordinate 22,034,030 of NC_138985.1, read as the reverse complement.
GGGAAGGAGACACGAGAACAACCACAATATCAAACGATGTGTAATAGTAAGAGCAGCATGGACGCATACTCTATTCACAGATGGCATCCAGAAAGAAAGAAGGAGTGCTGAGTGGTGGGGAACATGGTGCGGGGTGAGTTGTCCCAAGGCCAGACAAGCGAAGCCCGTGAAGCGTTCCCAACGTGAGGGGACCCATGGATGCCGGAAGCAGAGGTAAGGACACGTGTGCCACGAACCTGGGGCCGGCCCGGCCCGCCCCCCCCTCCCCCCACCCCCACCCCAGCATCCTACCTGTCCAAGGGCACCGCTCACATTGCAGTCTGCTCTTACCAAATGCCCAAGTGGTAAAATATGGTTTTTGGTTTTGTTTTAATCATCAGTTCCTTTAGATAAATGTGCGATTTCCCTTTATAAAGCTTCTTATGAGAACTCTCATGTCTCATACAGAGCACACCGAGGTTACGTCACCTAAACCTCAGTGTACACAGTGAGCTAAGTCCAGAGAGCGGGAGCATCTAATAGTAATGGCCGTACTATTACAACTGGTACAGCGACGTGTGGCCACCGGGGCACTTTCACGACCGATTACAAAGCAAGGGCCCGCAGTGCACTGGGGGCAAAGGGGCACGAGGATCTGGTCCTCCACACAGAGAGCGTGCAGAGCAGCGACCTCCACTCTGATCACACTCAGAGGACGGCTGCGGTAAGTTCAAATGTCCACGCTATCTCCTCCTGTCTGTTTCAGAGGCAGTGTCCAGGGACCGGGGCACACAAGGGGCTGAGCGGGCTGCACAGGCCTCCGCGCCATCTTTCAAATCCCTCCACATCTGCTGGTCTGAGGACACTACAGGAGCAGAGAAGACGCCCTGCCCAGCCCCGATCTGAAGATCAAGGTTTCACTGCTGCCCCTCTCTTTCCCTTCCCCGGGGGTCTCTAAGAGAACTTTGGAGAAAATGCAATAAAGCTCAAGAGGTCATCTCCCACTGGCCTTGAGACAGTTCATCAGCATTTCTGAGCCTAACAAAAAAGAACCCGAGACTGAACACGTGCCGTGGAGCCCACTGGGCTCTGTTTCGCACTACCTGCCGGAAGCCCCAGTCAGCTAGCACTGCCAGAGAGGAAGGAGGAGGGAAGAGGCTGAGGGGGCGAAGGGAGCAGCACTTGCTCTGTTCACCTGCTCTGACTTGTGATGGATCCCAGGGGAGGGTCTGTTTTAACAGGAGCCTGGGGACAGAAAGAGAACAGGGACGGAGGTGGTCTGGAACCCCTCCCCCTGCAAAGAGCCCCGGGACCTGTGCTCTGGCCTCTCAGAGGCCCTCTCCAGATGCACCTCCCTGCCCAGCGCGGCCACCTCTGGTTTCACCCAGCTGTCTCAGTGGGACTGTCTGACGCTTGATCTCAGCCCCACCCAGGGTGTCATCTTTCTAAAGAATTCTCTGTGTCAAGCTTTGCAGTCCACGAGCTACTTCTGACCCCCCTCAAATCCAGTCCAGGCTCCTGAAGCCCCCTGCCCGTCTAGGAGACCCATGTGGACAACAGGCTGAGGGTGTGAAACTAAACTGGGGAGAATACAGTGTGAAGTGTTTTTCATGGATTATCTTCTGTTTAATCACTACAATCATCCTGTGAGATAGGTATTATCTCCATGTTCTACCTGGAGAACAAAGGCAACTAAGACCAACACACACACACACACACACACACACACACTTTTAGTAAGTGGATATGTGAGTAGCAGAGCAAATACTCCAACCCAGGTCTCTGAATCCAGAGCCTATACTGCCTCCCCTGATAAGAGAGATGCTAACATTTTGAAGCAATGGTTAAGTTAAACGCAAAAATAACTCCTGGCCTTCAGCCACTGCTGTCCATGGCCTTGGGCATCTGCTTACTGCACGCCACAGGTGACTGATGGCAGAGGTCAAGTGCAGAGCAGCATAAAAGGACTTATAATAAAAACAGCCTTAGTAGTGATAAAACGCAAATACTCTTATCTTCCTGCTGAAACCCATGTCATACGCCTTAAAGACCAGCTCAAATGGCACCCTTTCTGTGAGCCCCATGCCGGGGAAGAACTATGCATTTTCTCCTTTTCACTTTGTGGATACTGTGGTATTTAGCACCCTCTGAGTCACAGCCAGCTTCCCTGCTAGAGTGTGAACTTCCTAAGGGCCCTATCTTACTCTTCTTGCATCCCTAGCACTGTATCTGGCAGAAAGTAAAGAATCAGTAAACGTCTGCTGAATGGATTAGTAAGTGAATTAAAGTAGTATTCTCCTGGAATGCATTATCTAGTGTTGGTGATTAACAAGTTTGAAATGAGCTTCTAATAACAAAATATAAATGTAAATATATTCATACTAGCAAATTGGTTTGAAAATATGAGAATGACCTCTGGGAAAAAATAATTTGGGGGTTAAAAGCTCTTGTCAAATAACTTTAAAATAAAAACAACTAATACCAAGGCTACAAACTCTTTCCAAAACAAAACGGAAGGAAGCATATGTGCCCTGAATCAAGGAAGCATATGTTCCCTGAATCAGATTCAAGACAAGATCTGAACTTCTGCTATTTCACTACTTTTCTTGGGGACTTAATCATTTTCTGTCTGGGGTGATTTTACTGACTTTTTAATGTGCCATTTTACACAGTTGGTGTGTGAGATTCAAAGAGTTAATTTCACCTCTGAATTATTCCAAATGCTAGTTTAGGGAAAATTAGAAGATTTTAGATCTGTTAAAAATATACCATAAAATTCAATGCTCATGTTATGGCTAAAAATTGAAGAGTGGCTAATTATCTACATGTGAAAAGAAAATTAGCCAATTCATAATTTGGAGCTCCATTTTCACTTCTATTATAAGAAATAATGACATATTAGAGCAAGTAATGCTCAACAGCAGTCCGTGAAAGCAATACATGGCAATCAAGGGGGCATCGTGACCAGACAGTGGACATGCCCATACAATGTAAGAACTCATAACAGGTGATAACCGGGAACTGCCCCACTGTTGGGGATAACCGTCAGAGCTCTAAAAAAGCAGATTTCAAAATTTCAGGGAGCCATTTTGTGAAAGACAATGACAGCAGAGTCATGACAATTAAATGCAATATAAAATCCTTGGATGAGCTTGAACAAAAAGAGAGAGAGAGAGAGGGAGAGAGGACACAGCAAGACAACTGAGGAACTGGACTCTAGACTATAGATTAGATAACAGCATTGTATCAAAGTTAAATTCCCTGCACATTATATTATTCAGAAAATGTCCTTGTTCTTAGGAGACATGCATGAGGTATTTAGGATTCCTAAAAGGTTCAGTTAAAAAACTAAAAGTGTGCGTCAGTGCATGTGCAAGGAAGGAAAGAAAAGAGCATACAAATGTGGCAAAATAATAACAGCTGGGAAATCTAGATAAAGGTGTTCATTGAACTATTCCTCAAACTTTTCTATAAGCTTGATTTTTTTCAAACTAAAATCCTGAGATTAAAAAAAATTCAGAGAGAGGTCTGACCTCCTGAGAAGGCACTGGCTCAAGATTAACAGGTCATTTCAATTTGTTTTTCAATTCAGAGCCAAAACCACAGAGGAAAATCATTATACTCTTTTTTTAAAAAAAACTTTAATGTACAAACAATAAAAAGAGAGGCCCATATTAAAGGATGAACATCAAATAGTGTTATGACTCTTCAAGGCCTTTTTATGACAGACTAAGACACAGAGTTGAGCATTTTATTGTTTTGTTTTGTCTTAAACTATGTTCAAGAGAGCTGACCACTAACATTTTTGAGAGCCTAGACACTCTGCTTTATAAATACCGTCTAACTTAACCATCATAACAAAAGTGAATACAGCTGCTGTGATCCCAAAATGAAAGAAAATGAAAATAAGGAAGTAACACTCAATGAGGTAAATAACTTACAAGCAAATTTACACAGTAAATGGGTGGTTTGAACTCAGGTCTGCATAACTCTACATCCTAGGGTCTTTCCCATATAATATACTAGATGAACAACAAAGCAACAGAATTGTTGTTTGGTTAAAGTTTTACTCTTCAAAGATTTATTCAGCTACTACCTCTACTACTACCAATAATTTTTAATAATAATTACAACAATAAATGGTATGTTTCCCATTTTCCACCAAAAAGAATAATCTTCCAAAACAGAAAGTCCATAATAAGTTCTAAGAGAAATTAAATGAAAAACTGTCAGTGTTAATTCTATCAAAACTCTAAAATAGATTATGTATATGACTTCTGTGTATTTAAAAAGACATAAGAAGTGATTACTCAGAGTATAAATGGATTAAAAAAGAACAAAAGCAGTATTTCTTTTTCTTTTCTTTAACAATAGGATTATGGGGTACTGTAAAGTTATGGATGATCATACTGCAATATATAAATATATCAAATCAACATGCTGTATACCTTAAACACACACAATGTTACATGTCAATTATTTCTCAATAAAAATATAAGTAAACAAACAAGCAAACAAAGGTTATGGGGTGCTGTCAGGAAGATACCAGAGACATTTACCTGGATTTCAAAAAACATCTGACAAAATGAAGCAACTGACAAAGGATTAACCTCCAAAATTTACAAGCAGCTCATGCAGCTCAATATCAAAAAAACAAACAACCCAATCCAAAAATGGGCAGAAGACTTAAATAGACATTTCTCCAGAGAAGATACAGATTGTCAACAAACACATGAAAGAATGCTCAACATCATTAATCATTAGAGAAATGCAAATCAAAACTACAATGAGATATCATCTCACACCAGTCAGAATGGCCATCATCAAAAAATCTAGAAACCATAAATGCTGGAGAGGGTGTGGAGAAAAGGGAACACTCTTGCACTGTTGGTGGGAATGTAAATTGATACAGCCTCTATGGAGAACAGTATGGAGCTTCCTTAAAAAACTAAAAATAGAACTACCATACGACCCAGCAATCTCACTACTGGGTATATACCCTGAGAAAACCATAATTCAAAAAGAGGCATGTACCACAATGTTCATTGCAGCTCTATTTACAATAGCCAGGACACGGAAGCAACCTAAGTGTCCATCGACAGATGAGTGGATAAAGAAGATGTGGCACATATACACAATGGAATATTACTCATCCATAAAAAGAAATGAAACTGAGTTATTTGTAGTGAGGTGGATGGACCTAGAGTCTGTCATACAGAGTGAAGTAAGTGAGAAAGAGAAAAACAAATACTGTATGCTAACACATATATATGGAATCTAAAAAAAAAAAGGTCATGAAGAACCTAGGGGCAGGATGGGAATAAAGATGCAGACCTACTAGAGAATGGACTTGAGGACACGGGGAGGGGGAAGGGTACGCTGGGACAAAGTGAGAGAGTGGCATGGACTTATATACACTACCAAATGTAAAACCGATAGCTAGCGGAAAGCAGCCGCATAGCACAGGGAGATCAGCTAGGTGCTTTGTGACCACCTAGAGGGGTGGGATAGGGAGCGTTGGGGGGAGGGAGACGCAAGAGGGAAGAGATACGGTAATATATGTATATGTATAGCTGATTCACTTTGTTATAAAGCAGAAACTAACACACCACTGTAAAGCAATTATACTCCAATAAAGATGTTAAAAAAAAAAATCTGACAGTTTCATCATCATAAGTTTTGTAGAACTTATCCTATCTACCCTATAAGGCAAGACCCTACTCTTCCAAATGCCCACCTGTTTTTATCCATTAATCACACTCCACTATATGCCTTTCATTCCTGAACCAAGTGGAAAACTAACTTATGAAACCCTGAAACCGCTACAAACTCTTAAAATTCTAGGAATGAATTTTGTTTGAAAATCCTGAGCGAAACTGATTCCTTTTACTTATAGAAATAAAAACCAACAGGTTTGTGGGCAGGCACTGAAAACACATGAGGAGAGTTCAGCAGAAACAGTGTTATTTATAAAAATGATCTGAAATTATGTATTTGCTAAACACATCCTTAATATAAACATTGCCCTCATCCTCATGAACCATAACAAAAGAAAAAGGTATAAAAGGGAGAAATGGGGCTTCCCTGGTGGCGCAGTGGTTGAGAGTCCGCCTGCCGATGCAGGGGACACGGGTTCGTGCCCCGGTCCGGGAAGATCCCACATGTCGCGGAGCGGCTGGGCCCGTGAGCCATGGCCGCTGAGCCTGTGCATCCGGAGCCTGTGCTCCGCAACGGGAGAGGCCGCAACGGTGAGAGACCCGTGTACCGCAAAAAAAAAAAAAAAAAAAAAAAAAAAAGGGAGAAATGTTTTGTTTGAAGTATTCAGGTTGAAATATTTACTTTTGATAGGTGCGGTATGAATATCAAAAGCCAACACCTCAAAGCTGTAGGAAACTCAGTCAAATTAGGAATATATCGTAACACACTACTGTTCACTTTTCATTTAATCCACAGTGACTGAAAACCTAGCACTACACAGTCTATTTATTGTTATAATGTATATACACACAGCACTTACTGTTGTCATCATTATGAAAACACAGACAAGTAAGGGGCTTCCCTGGTGGCACAGCAGTTAAGAATCCACCTGCCAATGCAGGGGACACAGGTTCGATCCCTGGTCCGGGAAGATCCCACAGGCCGTGGAGCAACGAAGCCCCTGTGCCACAACTGCTGCGCCTGCGCTCTAGAGCCCGCGCGCCACAGCTACTGAAGGCCGAGAGCCCGTGCTCCACAACAAGAGAAGCCACAGCAATGAGAAGCCCGCACCGCAGCGAAGAGTCGCCGCCGCTTGCAGCAACTAGAGAAAGCTCGCGCGCAACAGCGAAGACCCAACGCAGCCAAAAATAAATAAATAAAATAAATAATAAAAAAAAAAGACGAGTAAGAAATAAACTCTTGTATCAAGAAGTAAACTCTTGTATCCTACATTTCTGGTTGACCTATTTTTTTTTCCCTTAAATGACAGGTATCACATTACAAATTTAAAGTTATAATTTACTTCTGAAAAGAAAAAGTATTTCTGAATTAAAACTTCATCAGAAAAAGATATCCTGGGCTTCTCTGGTGGCGCAGTGGTTAAGAGTCCGCCTGCCGATGCAGGGGACATGGGTTCGTGCCCCGGTCCGGGAACATCCCACATACCACGGAGCGGCTGGGCCCATGAGCCATGGCCGCTGAGCCTGCGCGTCCGGAGCCTGTGCTCCGCAACAGGAGAGGCCACAGCAGTGAGAGGCCCACGTACCACAAAGAAAAAAAAAAAAAAGATATCCTAAGAAATATTTTTAATTATCAGATATGAATTTCCCTATTTTAAGTAGATATCTATTGTTTTTATGTTCAGGAAATGCTACTTCAAAAGAAGTTGAAGGCTACTACTGCATTGAATTACTTTTCGCCACTAGATTAAATTAACAAAGAGAACTGCAGAATTTCGTCTCCAAGATGTCTTAAGACAGTTTCTGCTTTCTTTCTCAAAAAAGTTTTAGACAAAGACCATTGTTCTTCTTATCCAAGGCAGTAAATATAATTTTATTTCCCTTGCCTGAAAGACTGAAAATGTGTATAAAATGCTTACCACAGTGCCTGACCCATCAGGGGTATTCCATAAATCAGTTCTCTTTTCCTTCCAATAATTAATGTCAAAATTCATTCTCATAGTGCTTTCCAGCATGTTATATTATTAGGGTAACAATATTTACACCTTTTAAGACTTACAACATGACTCCTGAACGTGATATCATTTCATTTTTCTTTAAATCAAACTGTTCCCTGTTGTTTTCACTGGCATTTCCTATTGCCTGTCACTTGGAATAAATGCAACATTTGACTTGAACGTGTATTTCTTTGCCGGCATTCTAGCTTGTCTACATTTCCAGCCAATCTTGCTGAGATACACTGGACACAGATTTAGCAGTGGTGGTGGGGAGTGAAATAAGGGTGTTTCAAAACGAACCTATATACTAGAGCCCCTGATCCTTCAACTGATGCTAAGTATACTGAACAACAAATATTAATGGAATTTGCCCAGAAATAAATGTCTCATGTCAGTTTGAGGCAGAAAGGGAGACAATTTATTCTAAGAGTCTTAACTATGTTCCTACAGAAAGAATCTTACATCACGGAGACAAGATATCACACTACTGATTCTGTCTTATTGTTCCTCTCTGTTTCCACCACTGCTCATGAAAGACTACATATTACACCAGAATACGATCACTCTTGATAGCTCTACTCTGGGATAAAGTCTGATTGATGCCTTACTGACATAAACATAATCTCTCATTCCACGAAAGGCATTATAATCTACACTTTGTTTTCAACATCAAAAATAGATATGCCTCAACATTACAAAAAGCTCAGGAGGATAAAGTAGATACCATCACAATGCAGCATATTATCCTAATCCCTGTCTTTTTCCTTACAGACCTGGTCACCACATAATAAGAGTAAATTATACCAGTAACTGCTGACAAATTAAAAATAAAACTCAATCTTAAAACACATTTAATAATACAGCACAGATGGAAATTAGGTAATTTTATGAAACAAATGACTCATTTGTATTATATAAATGTCAAAGATGATCTGTTTGAAATTACTTCTTGTGTTTTTCAACCAAAAAACTCTAGTTATATATAAAAGAAAGTCATTTTCTCAAACCAAACATGGTAGTACTTCACTTGTCCTCTGTCTTTAGAGAAGAAGGTATTTCACAGAAGTGAATTTTCCAAACAATAGTTTATCCATTTCAGCGCCCAAACGCATTTAGGATAGAAATGCTTTCAACTGTGTACTATACTTCCCCACCAATGTAATGTAAGTTGTGTCCAGTATAGTGAACCAAATTTAAGCACCTGTCAATGGTGAAGGTCGCCCTCACTGTGAATATACAGAAGGTTACTGTGGTATCTCTAGGACAGCAATAGCCCCTGGGGCATGAACAAATATAAAGCAATTTCCTCCTATTCTGAATAGGACCCCATGATGACAAGGTCTATATCGGAGTGTTATGAGTTTTCCCGTCCTTTATTAAAAACTCTCCATCCCTCGCTGTTTCTAGAGTGTCCTTTACCCAAGTTCTAAATTACTTCTTCTAAACTGTGACTGGCAAACCAGATAACCATGTAGATAATAATTTATCAAGAGCAGAAATAAACAAATTGGGTCAAGAGTCTCCATACATTAGCCTCAGTGCACAGTGTGATTTTAAGTTTAGCCACTCAGTGCGTATTTCCAATTATTTCCGAGTTCTTGATTTTATCAGATGGTTGTGTTTTCTGGGAAAATGACTGACAAATAAGTTATTACTCTATAGCAATTATTCTTTTCATACCTTCTTATCCAATCCATTTAAAAAATGTCACCACTAGTGAGCAAAATCCATCATCAGACTTACCTGAGGCACGCCTCGTAAATCGGTTTATTACTGGAGCTGAAAGAGAAAAGTGGAATAATATGATTAGATAAAATTTTAATTTATCCAAAACCCTGAAAAGGACCTAAATTGTTAAGTGATCCCATAAGTTAAATAGGAGAAAGATATGAATGAATAAATAATGCAAGAAGAAAAACCATTAATATATGAAAATTAAATGTTTAAATTCACTAGTAGCCAAAGAAATATAAATTAAAATCAATATTTCACCTGTTAAATTAGTCCCCCCAACACACTTTAAATGAAAATCCCTAGTTATGTGTGGCTGAAACTACTTAACTGGGACAGTGCCAATCTATATAATATTTCTGTAAACAATTTGGCAATTACATCTAGTGCCATAAAAGGTGTGTCTCCTTTAAGAGAGTAACTCTACTTTTAAGAGATTTAGCCTAAAGAAATATTACTAGAGAAGGAAAAAGATACACACACGTGTGTGCACACACACACATCTATTCAACAGCATCCTTTTTTTTTAATTTTTTGCTTTATAACAAATTTAATCAGTTACACATATACATATGTTTCCATATCCCCTCCCTTTTGCGTCTCCCTCCCACCCTCCCTATCCCACCCCTCCAGGCGGTCACAAAGCACCGAGCTGATCTCCCTGTGCTATGTGGCTGCTTCCCACTAGCTATCTACCTTACGTTTGGTAGTGTATATATGTCCAACAGCATCATTTTTACAGTGAAAATATTTGGAAACAAAACTAAAAATGCTCACATATACTGATATTATTATTAGCTAAAGGATGGTATATTTGTGGTTTTGACAATTTTTGTGCAACCCAAAGGTCTATGATATGCAAATCTATCTGTGGAAGGCTGCAATTTCAGGCTGGTGTATGGGAGTGCATTGCTCAGCTGGTAAGCCCACCCTTGGCCCACTCCCTGCATTCAACTTAGCTCTGTTGTTTCTTCTTGGTTTTGCTTACAGGTATCTTACAGTTTCAAGACATTAGGTTTTTTAAAACTTTATTTCTTGAGAGAAGCAGGTAAGTTTACAGTTCATATTATATACAGAAAGGACATCATGTATGTTACTGTATATTTTAGTAGCAGGATGTCATGGGTCTACTATGATACTTTTTAATACTTCAATACTTTTTTTTTTTTTTTGCGGTACGTGGGCCTCTCACTGTTGTGGCCTCTCCCGCTGCGGAGCACAGGCTCCGGACGCGCAGGCTCAGCGGCCATGGCTCACGGGCCCAGCCACTCCGCGGCATGTGGGATCCTCCCGGACCGGGGCACGAACCCGTGTCCCCTGCATCGGCAGGCGGACTCTCAACCACTGCGCCACCAGGGAAGCCCACGTCAATACTTTTAAAACAGTAATTATAAAAACTGTTTACACTATGGAAATAGGTCAAGTAAAAAAAGAAGACCTAAAATTTTTGTCAGCATTACGGTTATAGAGCACAAAAAATATAGATGCTTCGGAATAAGTACTAGAAGGAAACCGTCAGATGTTTCACACTAATCCTTGCCAACATTCTATTAAGTAGCAGCACCGCAACATCACTGATGACAACATTTTACAGTAAGGCTCAGAGATCTGGATTAGTTTGCTTTAGATCACGTAGTCACCCTGTGGCAGAGCTTGAGAATTTGAACTCAGGCATTTCTAGCACCAATGTGCTGCCCCACCAAGAACAGAAAGCAAAAATACTGACGCCTGAAATCACCACGGAACAGGTAAATATTTCCTTCCATATTGATCTCCATTGCTACTAAGGATCAACTGTGTGAAATCATTCACAGACCCAATTATTAAAACACTATAATTTATAGCAAAATTATATACTCTAAACTGAGCAGGAGAAAATTTCCACTATTTATATATCAAAATAAGTCAGCCATACAGCTGTAAAGTCACAAATGACTTATATAAAAACCTTTCATCAGGTGAAGCGTACTTATATTTCATATATCACATGCACAAAAAAACTTCCATCAGTTTTCTTGGACACCTTCAACCCCCTTTTTCAGAACTCCTTCGGAACCTAGTCTAAAAAAAGCCTCCCCAGCAAGCTACAAGGACAGGGGAAACTTCAACCACAGGAATGCAGAATAGATAGTGCTGGCTGACCAAGGCAAGATGAAGGTAAAAAGCATATCTCATCCTTGGGGCAAAAAACAGAGCAGACACTCTCCTCCCCCTCTAGTCTCTCTAGACAATGAAATCACAGCACTGTGAGCTTCTGGTTTGAAATGTTGGGACATCTTTGTTCCCTTGGGGTCCCTTAGGTTTCTGTGCCTTTTTTTTTTTTTTTTTTTTTTGGCCACACTGCACAGTTTGTTGGATCTTAGTTCCCTGAGCAGGGATTGAACCCAGCCCTCAGCTGTGAAAGCATGGAGTCCTAACCACTTGGACTGCCGGCGAATTCCCTGTGTCTTTCTGAAGTGTTTAAGACAGAGATTTTCAAAGAAGCGGAATCACCATCTAGGAGGTGTATCCTAAAGTTGTGGGAGCAATTTTTTCAACTGTCACAATAAGTCAGAAGACATCCTTGGCATTTGACAGACAACATACAGGATAATCCTATACAACAAAGAACTGTCATGAATCCCAAAACTTTTGTCCTGCACTACTTTCTCATATCCCACTGGACATTCATGTTGGCAAACAAGTCAATTTATAACCACCTGAGCCTAAATTCTACACTGTTTGTACATAAATACGATTATTATATGCAGTTTTAATATACATCAGATTTTCTACAACACAAATACAACATAAGTCAAAGGAATTTGGGGTTTTTGGGGGGTATTTTTGTTTTGTTTGGAATTTTACTAATAGATGTTCATCATTTCAAAAAGGCATGTCATTGCTGTATCACTTGTGGTATCTGAATAACCAGTACGACACACCTGATCAGACTACATTTGCAGCTTTCATATTCTTAGTGATTCTACATGTAAGTGGGAGAATCTAACTCCATAACGTCTTCTTGTGTACATGTAAGCACATACCTACTGAAACACATTTTACTTACTATAAATTAATTGCCTTATTTCTCCTTTATATTTTTGCTAGAAATTATATCAATTTTTAAATTGTGCGTAGAGAAGTTCTATGACCGTGACTTCCATTTCCCAATAGTAAATGGGGCACAGGACTGGGCAGTTAAGAAGATGGGGGCACCAGGCATGTGGTACCCAGTAGTTAAGGTAAACACTGGGTTTTGACAAAATTACCAAAAATCCAATCCCTCAAAACATATCCCTTCATATCCACTTGCAGGGATGAAACACACGTGTTTCCTGTACCAACTCTTGGCAAGCTAACAATAACCTTCACAATTTTTCTAGACTTTTTAGTTTAGTTACCAAAATGGGGAAGAAGATTGAGATGCAGGGTGGAGACTCTGCTGTAAGTAAAGCGACGTGCAGCTGGGCAGGGGGTGCCTGGTGTTTTCTCTCTCAGGAACCCAAGTACAGGGAAGGGGAGCAGGAGGAAGGTGAGGAAGGACGGATGCACCACCGGGCGCCGACTGGGGTCAGGAGGCGTGGGCTCCACTGCTGGCCCCACCGCCTTCCGGGAAACCTTGGATGAATCGTGTAACTTTGACCTAAATCCTCAATTTAAAAAACATGCAAGGTAAGATCTGCCCTCCTTAATTCAAGGGGGGTTTTATGAAAAAATAAATAAACATCTTTGAAAGTGCCCGTAAACTATAAATTCCTATTCAAATATAAGAGACGGATGTTTACTATGAGCTAATATTACCAATCTTAACATTACCTTTTTTGCATATACAAAGTAAACAGCAGCACAAATTCACAAAAAAGTTAATAGATGATGCTTTAAAATGTGCTAAGTCAAATTAGGTTTCCTCAGACTCTTGGTTTCCACCTTTGTATTTTCCTATTCTATAGATATTCTGTAAGTGTATTTATACACACACACACATTAGGAGAATACAGAAGGAAAAATATAGCAAACGTATTATCTGCCTGGAGAAACAAATATGATTTAAGAATATACTAAACGCCCCTAACATTTTAAGGAGATATAACCTAAGATCTTAATGAATCCTAAGGAAAAATACAGAAATGTTTAGATAGGTTTGACTTTCTCCCAAGTGCCATTCCAGCGCAATACGGAGAGTCCTGTGTTCCTATGAATGTCTTTGCGCTTGTCTATCCAGAGATCCCATCAGTTCCCAAACTAGATGGGTCTTAATTCCTCAGCCCCCAGAAGTATAACTGATTCAAGTCTTCTTTAATACTGGAGTATCCTTACAGGAAAAACTCTCTACTACTTGAGGTGGCTGAATGAGCCTCTCTGTTCCTAGCAGTGAAAACAGCCTCCCACACCTGTGACTGGAGTTCCCCGGAGCCAGCAGGACCTGCTTATCTCTCACCTCTTTATCCCTGAAGCCCAAGATAAGCAGTGCCTGGTAGATAAGAGGCACTGAGTCAACCGCTGTGGCGTGAATCAATCAACTCTGTGAAGTAAAGAGAGCAAGTCTCCTTGTCCCACTTATTCCACTGTTTATTGGATGTGGATGCCGGGCACTGGGAATGTGACAGAGTCCCTGCCTCTGAAGAGTTTGACCAAGTCAGGGGTATTTTCACATACTATGACCGCAAGGGCTTATGCCACGCACGCAGCTGCCCTAACAGAAAAATTTAGGTAAAAAGAGAAGTTCCGTAGAAGACTAGAAAACTTAAGAAATTCTATAAAAACAAAAGCAGTCAATTGAAAGCATGAACCAATGAGTTTGGCCTTCAGAAAGGAAAGCCAGATTGATAGTCATGCAGATAGTTTGCACCTCTGAGCATAATGCTGGCAGAGAAGTTCCAGGTTAAAGAAATAGGAGCCCTGAGTTGTGATTTATGGTCATTAAACACACACACACACACACACACACACACACACACAGAGCCACCCTATCTATATTGGAGCCACATTGGTTAAATGGACTTTTGCAGAAGAGTGTTCATATGTCCTGAAGTGAGATGTACACAATAACCTTGGAGTCAGCACAATAATTAGCACCCCTAGCCTCCTATGAGTCGCCTTTTCTAGCAATAAACACTTTCCAAATCTGCTGTCTAAATAAAAGATTCTAGAAATTATGTCAACTGAAACCATGTTAACTAATTATATTTGACAGAATACTTAGCTCAGAGTAAATTAATTTCTCTTATGCCTGGGCTTCAAAAATTAAAACTGAAATAAGGCTCACCCTTGAACCAAGGAAGAATTAATTTTTTTTTTTTTGTGGTACGCGGGCCTCTCACTGCTGTGGCCTCTCCCGTTGCCGAGCACAGGCTCTAGACGCACAGGTCCAGCGGCCATGGCTCATGGGCCCAGCCGCTCCGCGGCATGTGGGACCCTCCCGGACCAAGGCACAAACCCGTGTCCCCTGCATCAGCAAGCGGTCTCTCAATCACTGCGCCACCAGGGAAGCCCCCTTTACCTTTTTTTTTTTTTTTTTTTTTTTTTTTTTTTTTTGCGATACGTGGGCCTCTCACCGTCGTGGCCTCTCCCGTTGCGGAGCACAGGCTCCGGACACAGGCTCAGCGGCCCGCGCTCACGGGCCCAGCCGCTCCGCCGCATGTGGGATCCTCCCGGACCGGGGCACAAACCTGTGTCCCCCGCATCGGCAGGCGGACTCCCAACCACTGCGCCACCAGGGAAGCCCCCTTTACTTTTTAATTCATTAGGATTCTACCATCTTAGGAACAGGAAGAAAAATATAGCTCTAGCTAGCTGAGTCCTAAGGTAGCTAAGCGTATAAAACCACACACAGAGCTGATGCAATACCAATGTCGAGAAAAAGGCTCCCAAATACTTCTGGTATTTTATTTTATTTTATTTTTTTTTTATTTTTATTTTTTTTTGCTGTACGCGGGCCTCTCACTGTTGTGGCCTCTCCCGTTGCGGAGCACAGGCTCCGGACGCACAGGCTCAGCGGCCATGGCTCACGGGCCCAGCCGCTCCGCGGCATATGGGATCCTCCCAGACCGGGGCACGAACCCGTATCCCCTGCATCGGCAGGCGGACTCTCAACCACTGCGCCACCAGGGAGGCCCTACTTCTGGTATTTTAAAATGTGGGCTCAGAAGAAAAGCAGGAGATGGGAAAGGTCACTGTCAAAACTACATCAATTCAGGGACTTCCCTGGTGGCGCAGTGGTTAAGAATCCACCCGCCAATGCAGAGGACACGGATTCTAGCCCTGGCCCCGGAAGATCCCACATGCCGCGGAGCAACTAAAGCCTGTGCGCCACAACTACTGAGCCTACACTCTAGAGCCTGCGTTCCACAACTACTGAGCCCGCGCGCCTAGAGCCTGTGCTCCGCAACAAGAGAAGCCACAGCAGTGAGAAGCCCATTTACCGCAACAAAGAATAGCACCGCTCGCTGCAATTAGAGGGCCTGCGTGCAGCAACGAAGACCCAATGCAGCCAAAAATAAATTAATTAAAAAAAAAACTACACCAATTCAATCTCTGCTTCTGCATATACTAAAACCGTCTCTTCTAAACTTATGGGATCAAGTATGTATGTGCAAAGCAGATTTATGGAAACTAATGTTTTGTTTGCAAGAGTGAACAATCCAGACTAGACCACTAACAATACTAGGAAAACCAAAAGCTCGGAGAGTTTGAACTGTCACACATCCCTGAAGTCACAGTAAAACAGAGCCAGAAAAGGGTAATTAAGAAAAATAAAGGGCTCTGAAATGAAGACTAACTGAGAAAACAATCAGGGGAATGTGATTAAGGTTGGCCTAATCATAAAAGTACAGTTTTAGAAAATACCATATTCAAATCCTCCCCCTTGTCTTCACAGAATTAAGATGTTCCTGCTATTCTAGGCTCAGCTCAAATGTCTCCTCCTAAAGAAGCCTTTCTCTAAACATTCTCCAGGTCCTCTCAATCACATCATCCTGCTTTTCTTCCAAGCATTATCAGAAGATGTCTAGTACATTATGTTTACTGTGTTTTTTTGCACCCTAGTGAGATGGCAGTGTCCTTCCTTGTCTGTTTTACTACTGTATCTCCAGTGCCTAGAACACTGCTTGATATAATATGTATTTGGTTCAACAAATACTGAATGAAAAGTGCTAATGAAAAATTCACAAAATAAGGGTATTCCCTGATACTTACAGATTATTTGGACAAATGGAAGTGATAATTTATATACATATTATATTTATAAAACCCATAAATTAAAATACACTACCGGCTGAAATGTAAAATAGACTTAAAAACAGTAGACCTTGACTGACTGGCATTTGGCTTTTCGTACAAGCAGCAAAAAGAAGTCCCATTTATGCCCCATAACTACAAAAATGTAACCTAGATGCTAGTTTCCAGCACAAATAATGAAAAATTTCACAAGATAATCAGTGCAGAAAGCAATGGCACTTCTCAATTAAAATGTGGAAAAGAGGATTTCAAAAGCATCCATGTTTCCAACGGTCTTATTTTTAATCAGGGTGAAACTGACATACAATGAAATGCACAACTCACTGAGTTCTGACACATGCATACACCTTTATAACCAACACTCCACAATCAAGACATAAAACATTTCCAGCACCCTGGAAAGGTTCCACAAGCCCCCTTACGGTCAATTCCCACTATCCCTTAGGAAACTACTGTTAGGATTTCTACCACCATAGCTTAGTTTTGCCTGTCCGTGAATTTCATATAAATGTGAGATTTATTCTCACTGTTGAGAGGATCAATAGTTCTTTTTTATTGCTGAGTGGTATTTCATTGTGTGAATGCACTACAATTTGTTTATTCATTCTCCTGTTTTGTTTTTTTTTTCCCAGTTTGGGCTACTGTGAATAAAACTTCTATAAATATTTTTATACAAATCGTTTTGTGAACATATACATTTGCTTTTCTTAAGCAGATGCCTAGAGTGGGAATGCTGGTTCATAGGTGAGTGAATGTTTAACCTTATAAAAACCTGCTGATTTCCTAAAGGTTTGTACCATTTCATACTCTCATAGGTAATAAACAAGAGTTCCAGTTGCTCTCTTTGCAAACATAAGGTATGTCATCTTATTTTAGCCATTCTTGTGTTCAGTGGCAACTCACTGTGGTTTTAATGTTAATTTCCTTTATAACTAAAAATACTGAGCACCCTCCCATGGGCTTGTTGGTCATTAAGTCTTTTTTTTTTTTAATAAAACAGGTTTATTAATTAAAGGACTTCCCAAGTCTTTAGTACTCCAAATGACATTTGTTTTTTGGGGTTTGTTTGTTTGCTTGTTTGTTTTGCGGTACGCGGGCCTCTCACTGTTGTGGCCTCTCCCATTGCGGAGCACAGGCTCCGGACGCACAGGCTCAGCGGCCATGGCTCACGGGCCTAGCCGCTCTGCGGCATGCGGGATCTTCCCAGACCGGGGCACGAACCTGTGTCCCCTGCATCGGCAGGCGGACTCTCAACCACTGCGCCACCAGGGAAGCCCTTTTGGGTTTTTTTAATAGATCTCTGTTGGAGTATAATTGCTTCACAATACTGTGTTGGTTTCTGTTGCTCAACAAAGAAAATCAGCCGTATGCATACACATGTCCCCATATCCCCTCCCTTTTGAGCCTCCCTCCCATCCTCCCTATCCCAGCCCTCTAGGTCATCACAAAGCACTGAGTTGATTTCCCTGTGCTACGGTGCTGCTTCCCACCAGTCAACTATTTTACATTCGGTAGTATATATATGTCGATGTTACTCTCACTTCGCCCCAGCTTCACCCTCCCAGCCCATGTCCTCAAGTCCATTTTCTATGTCTACCTCTTTATTCCTGTCCTGCAACTAGGTTCATCAGTACCATGTTTTGGTTTTTTTTACGATTCCATATATATGCATTAGCATACGGTATTTGTTTTTCCCTTTCTGACTTACTTTACTCTGTATGACAGACTCTAGGTCCATCCACCTCACTACAAATAACTCAATTTCATTTCTTTTTATGGCTGAGTAATATTCCATTGTATATATGTGCCACATCTTCTTTATCCATTCATCTGTCAATGGACATTTAGGTTGGTTCCATGTCCTGGTTATCGTAAACAGTGCTGCAATGAACACTGTGGTACGTGCCTCTTTTTGAATTATGGTTTTCTCAGGATATATGCCCAGTAGCGGGATTGCTGGATCATATGGTACTTCTACTTTTAGTTTTTTAAGGAACCTCCATACTGTTTTCCATAGTGGTTGTATCAATTTACATTCCCACCAACAGGGCAGGAGGATTCCCTTTTCACCACACCCTTTCCAGAATTTATTGTTTCTAGGTTTTTTGATACTGGCCATTCTGACAAGTGTGTGGTGATACCTCATTGTAGTTTTGATTTGCATTTCTCTAATAATTAGGGATGTTGAGCAGCTTTTCATGTGTCTCTTGGCCACCTGTATGTCTTCCTTAGTGAAATGCCTATGTAGGTCTTCTGCCCATTTTTTTTTTTTTTTTTTTTTTTTTTGCGGTATGCGGGCCTCTCACTGTTGTGGCCTCTCCCGTTGCGGAGCACAGGCTCCGGATGCGCAGGCCCAGCGGCCATGGCTCACGGGCCCAGCCGCTCTGCGGCATATGGGATCCTCCCAGACCGGGGCACGAACCCGTATCCCCTGCATCGGCAGGCGGACTCTCAACCACTGCGCCACCAGGGAGGCCCTTCTGCCCATTTTTTAACTGGAGTGTTTGCTTTTTTGATATTGAGCTCCATGAGCTGTTTGTATATTCTGGAGATTAATCCTTTGTCTGTTGTTTCATTTACAAATACTTTCTCCCATTCTGAGGGTTGTCTTTTCGTCTTGTTTATGGTTTCCTTTGCTGTGCAAAAGCTTTTAAGTTTCATTAGGTCCCATGTGTTTATTTTTGTTTTTATTGCCATTACTATAGGAGGTGGATCAAAAAAGATCTTGCTGTGATTTATGTCAAACAGTATTCTTCCTATGTTTTCCTCTAAGAGTATTATAGTGTCCAGTCTTACATTTAGGTCACTAATCCATTTTGAGTTTATTTTTGTGTATGGTGTTAGGGAGTGTTCTAATTTCATTCTTTTACATGTAGCTGTCCAGTTTTCCCAGCACCACTTAGTGAAGAGACTGTCTTTTCTCCATTGTATGTCCTTGCCTCTTTTGTCATAGATTAGTTGACCATAGGTGCATGGGTTTATCTCTGGGCTTTCTATCCTGTTCCATGGATCTATATTTCTGTTTTTGTGCCAATACCATACTGTCTTGATGACTGTAGCTTTGTAGTATAGTGTGAAGTCAGGGAGCCTGATTCCTCCAGCTCCGTTTTTCTTTCTCAACATTGCTTTGGCTATTTGGGGTCTTCTGTGTTTCCATACGAATTGGAAAATTTTTTGTTCTAATTCTGTGAAGAATGCCATTGGTAATTTGATAGGAACTGTACTGAATCTGTAGATTGCATTGGGTAGTATAGTCATTTTCACAATATTGATTCTTCCAATCCAAGAACATGGTATATTTCTCCAACTGTTTATATCACCTTTGATTTCTTTCATCAGTGTTTTATAGTGTTCTGAGTACAAGTTTTTTGCCTCCTTAGGCAGGTTTATTCCTAGGTATTTTATTCTTTTTGTTGCAGTGGTAAATGGGAGTGTTTCCTTAATTTCTCTTTCTGATTTTTCGCTGTTGGTGTATAGGAATGCCAGAGATTTCTGTGCATTAATTTTGTATCCCACAATCTTAACAAATTCATTGATTAGTTCCAGTAGTTTTCTGGTGTCATCTTTAAAATTTTCTACATATAGTGTCATGTCATCGGCAAACAGTGACAGTTTTACTTCTTCTTTTCTGATTTGGATTCCTTTTTTCTCTGATTGCTGTGGATAGGACTTCCAAAACTATGTTGGATAAGAGTGGGGAGAGTGGACATCCTTGTCTTGTTCCTGATCTTAGAGCAAATGCTTTCAGTTTTTCACCATTGAGAATGATGTTTGCTGTAGGTTTGTCGTATATGGCCTTTATTATGTTGAGGTAGGTGCCCTCTATGCCCACTTTCTGGAGAGTTTTTATCATAAATCGATGTTGAATTTTGTCAAAAGCTTTTTCTCCATCTATTGAGATGATCATATGGTTTTTCTTCTTCAGTTTGTTAATATGGTGTATCACATTGATTGATTTGCATATATTGAAGAATCCTTGCATCCCTGGGATAAATCCCACTTGATCATGGTGTATGATCCTTTTAATGTGCTGTTGAATTCTGTTTGCTAGTATTTTGTTCAGGATTTTTGCATCTATGTTCATCAGTGATATTGGTCTATAATTTTCTTTTTTTGTGATATCTTTTTCTGGTTTTGGCATCAGGGTGATAGTGGCTTTGTAGAATGAATTTGGGAGTGTTTCTCTGCAATTTTTTGGGAGAGTTTGAGAAGGATAGGTGTTAGCTCTTCTCTAAATGTTTGATAGAATTTGCCTGTGAAGCCATCTGGTCCTGGACTTTCGTTTGTTGGAAGATTTTTAATTACAATTTCAATTTCATTACTTGCAATACATCTGTTAATATTTTCTAATTCTTCCTGGTTCAGTCTTGGAAAGTTGTACCTTTCCAAGAATTTGTCCATTTCTTCTTTCTCTAGTTGTTTTAAGTGTAGGGTTAGATTGTTTATTTGAGATTTTTGTTTCTTGAGGTGAGACTGAATTGCTATAAACTTCCCTCTTAGAACTGCTTTTGCTGCGTCCCATAGGCTTTGGGTCATCGTGTTTTCATTGTCATTTGTTTCTATGTATTTTTTAATTTCTTCTTTGATTTCTTCAGTGATCTCTTGGTTATTTAGTAGTGCACTGTTTAGCCTCCATGTATTTGTGTTTTTTTACAGTTTTTTTCCTGTAATTGATTTCCAATCTCATAGCGCTGTGGTCAGAAAAGATGCTTGATACGATTTCATTTTCTTAAATTTTCCAAGGCTTGATTATCAGTGACCCAAGATGTGATCTATCCTGAAGAACGTTCCACGTGCACTTGAATAGAAAGTGTATTCTGGCACTTTTGGTTGGAATGTTCTATAAATATTAGATCTATCTGGTCTATTGTGTCATTTAAAGCTTGTGTTTCTCTATTTATTTTCTGTTTGGATGATCTGTCCATTGGTGTAAGTGGGGTGTTAAAGTCCCCTACTATTATTGTGTTACTGACCATTTCTCCTTTCATGGTTGTTAGCACGTGCCTTATGTATTCAGGTGCTCCTATGTTGGGTGCATAAACATTTATAATTGTTATACCTTCTTCTTGGATTGATCCTTTGATCATTATGTAGTGTCCCTCCTTATCTCTTGTAACAGTCTTTATTTTATTTTTTTTTTATTTTTATTTTTTTATTTTTTTATTTTTTTCCGTACGCGGGCCTCTCACTGTTGTGGCCTCTCCCGTTGCGGAGCACAGGCTCCGGACGCGCAGGCCCAGCGGCCATGGCTCACGGGCCCAGCCGCTCCGCGGCATATGGGATCCTCCCGGACCGGGGCACGAACCCGTATCCCCTGCACCAGCAGGCGGACTCTCAACCAATGCACCACCAGGGAGGCCCAACAGTCTTTATTTTAAAGTCTATTTTACCTGATACAAGTATTGCTACTCCAGCTTTCTTTTGATTTCCATTTGCATGGAATATCTTTTTCCATCCCTTCACTTTCAGTCTGTATGTGTCCCTAGGTCTGAAGTGGGTCTCTTGTAGACAGCATGTATATGGGTCTTGTTTCTATATCCATTCAGCAAGTCTGTATCTTTTGGTTGGGACAATTAATCCATTTACATTCAATGTTATTATTGGTATGTATGTTCCTATTACCATTTACTTAATTTTGGGGGGTTTTTGTGGGTCTTTTTCTTCTCTTGTGTTTCCTGCTTAGATAAGTTTCTTTAGCATTTGTTGTAAAGCTGGTTTGGTGGTGCTGAATTCTCTTAGCTTTTGCTTGTCTGAAAAGCTTTTGACTTATCCGTCGAATCTGAATGAGATCCTTGCTGGGTAGAGTAATCTTGGTTGTAGGTTTTCCTCTTTCATCACTTTAAGTATATCCTGCCACTCCCTTCTGGCCTGCAGAGTTTCTGCTGAAAAATCAGCTGATAACCTTATGGGGATTCCTTTGTATGTTATTTTTTGTTTCTCCCTTGCAGCTTTTAATATTTTTTGTTGGAATTTAATTTTTGTTAGTTTGATTAATATGTGTCTTGGTGTGTTTTTCCTAGGGTTTATCTTGTATGGGACTCTCTGTGCTTCCTGGACTTGGTTGACTATTTCCTTTCCCATGTTGGGGAAGTTTTCAAGTATAATCTCTTCTAATATTTTCTCAGACCCTTTCTTTTTCTCTTTTTCTTCTGGGACCCCTAGAATTCGAATGTTGGTGTGTTTAGTGTTGTCCCAGAGGTCTCTGAGATTGTCTTCAATTCTTTTCATTCTTTTTTCTGCTCCTCGGCAGTTATTTCCACCATTTTGTCTTCCAGCCCATTTAATTGTTCTTCTGCCTCAGTTATTCTGTTATTGATTTTTCCTAGTGTTGTTCATCTGTTTGTTTGTTCTTCTAGATCTTTGTTAAACATTTTTTGTATTTTCTCAATCCATGCCTCCATTCTATTTCCGCGATTATGGATCATCTTTACTATCATTACTCTGAATTCTTTTTCAGGTAGATTGCCTATTTCCTCTTCATTTATTTGGTCTTGTAGGTTTTTACCTTGCTCCTTCATCTCTGATATATTTTTTTGCTGTGTCTTTTTTTTGTTTGTTTTTTATGAGTGGGATTGTGTTCCTGTCTTACTGGTTGTTTGGCCTGAGGCTTCTAACACTAGTGTTTGTAGGCTATTGGGTAGAGCTGGGTCTTGGTGCTGAGATGAGGAACTCCATGAGACCTCACTCAGATGAATATTCCCTGGGGTCTGAGGTTCTCTGTTAGTCCAGTGGTTCAGACTCAGAGCTCCCACCACAGGAGCTTTGGCCTGACCCTGGGCTCGTGAACCCAGATCCTGCAAGCCACCTGGGGCAGCAAAAACAACAAACAAAAAAACACAATAATAACAAAGAAAAAAATAAAATTAGACTAGGAAACTAACAGATATGTTAGGAAGAATACAAAAATAAAAATATAGATGAATTAACAACCGGAAGGTACATCAGTACCACAATAGTAAAAAAGAGGAGGGAAAATTTTAAAAAAGGTGGGTGGGGAAGGCCTTGGCTGTGGAGGGTGGGGCCTAAGCAAGGGCGAGGTTTGGGTGGTGGGCGGGGCCAATGCTCAGGACCCACAGGGCTGGAAAAGGCTCTGGGGGCTCTGGGGGGCAGGGCTCTGGCTTAAGGAACAGAAGGGGCCCAGGCGTGCCCCCCACCCCTGGTCTCAGAGGGCAGCGGACCTCACCTGGGAGTCCAGCAGGCTTCCTGGGCTCGAGTGTGTGGGGCAAATGCCCTCCTCTCTCCTGCTCCTCCAGTCTGGGAGGGCCCCTCCCACCTGCCTCTCCTGATCTCCCTTGCCTCCCTCCTATGCCCCCAAGGACCCACACGGCCTGGAGGGGACTTGGAGGGCAGGGGACTCGCCTGGGAGCTCAGCAGGCTCCCTGGGCCTGAGTGGGCAGGACAATTGCCTCTGCTTCTCACCCACTCCTCCTGGAGGGCCCCTCCCACCTGCCTCTCCTGGTCCCCCCAGCCTCCCTCCTATGCCCCTAGGACCCATGCGGACTGGAAGGGGGTTTGGAGGGGGGATACCGGCCTGGGAGCTCAGCAGGCTCCCCAGCCCGAGTGTGCCAGGCAATTGTCCTCTGCTCCTCTCCTGCTCTTCCTGGAGAGTCCCTCCCACCTGCCTTTCCTCATCTCCCCAGCCTCAGGGGCACCGATCCTGTCTGGCCTCCACTTTTCC
Source organism: Mesoplodon mirus (assembly GCF_964341445.2). NCBI lineage: Eukaryota > Metazoa > Chordata > Mammalia > Artiodactyla > Ziphiidae > Mesoplodon > Mesoplodon mirus. The sequence continues at coordinate 22,009,770 of NC_138985.1, read as the reverse complement.
TTTCCCCTCAGTCCCCTTACAACCTACCGGTTCACTCTGGGGTTCTTCCTGTCTCCTTGGGTGTCAAGAGTCCCCCACTATGGGCTGGCAGGCGCCCTAGTTGTGGGGAGACACTAACTCCACGTCTTCCCACGTGGCCATCTTCTTTTATGTCTTCTTTATTAAACTGTTTAGGTCTTTTGCTCAGTTTGATTTTGCTCTGATTGATGGGCTTTTTGTTATTGAGTTTTAACAGTTCTTTTATATATTCTCAGTAACAACTAATTAGAATATGTAATAGAAAAATATCCCAGTTATAATAACAACAAAAACAATATGTTACTTAGAAATAAAACTAAGAAAAGACAAGAAAATCCTTTATGGAGAAAATGATAAAACACTGAAGAAATGAAAGGAAGACCGGATAAATGGAGATATGCAATGTTCATGGAATATTTATGTCTCCAAATTTGTTTATAAATTCCAACAAACACCTAATAAAGTTTTTCTCATCATTGAAGAAGCTTATCCTAAAAGTTCTGTGGAATAATAAAAGCCCAGGAATAGCTAAACAATTCTGAAGAAAAATAAGGTGGATGTACTTACTTACCACATATCAGGACCATATAAAGTCATGTTAGGAGAAAGAGAGAGTAATGAAAGACTGGACAAACCAACAGAACAGAATAGACTGTAAGTACCTTCACATAAAAATGGAAAATTGATGTTTAAAAATCAGTGGGGGAAAAAAGTCAATAAATGATTCATATTTTTAAAAAATGAAATGAGATTCTCATCTCATACCAGGCACAAAAATAAATTATAGATGGATTAAAACCTTAAGTGTGAAACTAAAGACTTTTTCATTTTTACAAGAAAATGAAGAGCTTATCTTTTTAATTCGAGGTAGAGATAGATTCCTTAAGGCACAAAAAAGTATAAGTATAAAGGAAGGGATTAATGTTAGGCTACAATAAAATCAGGAAATTCTGTTCTTGAGTGAAATGGTATGAACATGAATGAAAAGAGTGAAATAGGTGAGGGAAATTAAGAGGTACAAGCTTCCAGTTACAAAACATGGGGAAGAAATGTACAGCATGGGGAATACAGTCAATAAAAATGTAATATCTTTGTATGGCAACAGATGGTAACTAGACTTACCATGGTAAACATTCTGCAATGTATACAAATACTGAATCACTATGTTGTGCACCAGGAACTAACGTAGTGTTGTAGGTCCATTATACTTCAACAAATAAATAAATAGACTCATAGAAAAAGAGATCAGATTTGTGGTTACCAGAGGCAAGGGTTGAGGGGATGGGCAACTGGGATGAAGATGGTCAAATGGTATAAATTTCCAGTTATAGGATAAATAAGTACTAGGGATGTAATGTACAATGTGATTAATATAATCAACACTGCTGTGTGCTACGTATGGAAGTTGTTAAGAGAGTAAATCCTAAGCGTTGTCATCACAAGGAAAAAATACATTTTTCTTTTCCTTTTACATCTATATGAGATGATGGATGTTCACTAAACCTATTGCGGTCATCAGTTCATGATGTACTTAAGTCAGATCATTATGCGGTACACCTTAAACTTGTACAGTGCTGTATGTCAATTACATCTCAATAACACTGGAAGAGAAAACAAAGGAAATTCTGTTCAACCTACATAAACAAAATGAAAAGACAAGCCCAAAACTTGGAGAAGATTGTTTTCAATGCATGTTACCAACAAAGGATTAGTGACCAGAACTAATGGAAGGAAGAACTAGTGGAAGGAAGGAAGGAAGGAAGGAGGGAGGCAGGGAGGGAGGGAGGGAGAGAGGGGAAAGGAAAGGAGAGGAGAGGAGAGGAGACACTCTACAAATCAGTAAGAACAACACAGACAGGAAAAATGACAAGAAAAAAACCTTTTTTCACAGAAGATGAACTAGAGATATGATCAATGAACATAAAAAAGATGGTCAAGATCACTAGTAATCAGGGAAAAGCATATTCAATTTACAATGAGATTCCAATTTAACATCTGTCTTTTTGGCAAAGATGGTTAAAATCTGACAATATCAAATGGTCGCTTGAATGTGGAGAACCAAGAACTCTTATACTACTGCTGAGAGTATAAACTAGTATAACAGCTTTGCAAATATGGCAATATGACGTGCAGTAAAAGCTGGGCATTCCCTACAACCAGCCTTTCTACGCTTACGTATATACCCTAGAACTGCAGTCCTCAAACTTTGTGGTCTCAAAACCTCTTTACACTCTTAAAAATTATTTGCTTAGGGCTTTCCTGGTGGTGCAGTGGTTGAGAGTCCGCCTGCCGATGCAGGGGACACGGGTTCGTGCCCCGGTCCGGGAAGATCCCACATGCTGCGGAGCGGCTGGGCCCGTGAGCCATGGCCGCTGAGCCTGCGCGTCCAGAGCTCGTGCTCCGCAACGGGAGAGGCCACAACAGTGAGAGGCCCACGTACCGCAAAAAAAATCCAAAAAAAAACCCAGAAACAAAATTATTTGCTTATATGGGTTATAGTCATCAATATATAGTGTTTAAGAAATTAAAATTATTTAAAAAATATTATTTCACTTAAAATTAAGATGATTATGTGTTACGATAAATAACATTTTTATGGAAAATAACTATATTTTCCAAAACAAAAAAAATTAATAAGAATGACTCTGTTTTACCTTTCTGCAAATCTAGTATAATAGAAGACAGTTGGGTTCTCATATCTGCTTCTGCATTCAATCTGTTGCAATATCATACATTATGCAGCCTCTGAAAAACTCCACTATATACTTCTGAGAGAATGGGAGGGCGGGGGGAAAGGACAAAGAACTTATTATTATAGTTTTCACTCCACAGACTCCCTGAAAAAGTCAAGGAGTGGGAGATGAATGGTTCTCCAGGGGTCCTCACACTTTAAAAAACTCTAGTACCTTTGCCTAATACACATACATGCACACACACACACATTATGCTCACCGCAGCACTGTAGTAACAAACAGTTAGAAACAAGCAAAGTAGTTATCAAAGAATGGATAAAGTGTCTACTTACATAAGGGTATACTAATAGGAGTTTTAAAAAAATGAACAAGAGCTACATGAATCAATGAAACATTACCTCAAGCACTGTTCTCAAAACCAAGCTGAAGGATGATAATTTACATAAATGAAGCTTTCATAAGTGGCACAATTTATATGAACTTTGAATACATGCAAAATATCATTATTTCTAATCTACGAATAAATGCCTTTGTAGTAAGAGTACAAAAACATACATAGGAAGTATAAACACCAAATTCATCATAGTGGTGGTTATCTATGGAGAAGGAAGTTAAGAGAACGGGATAAGAGAAGGGTACACAAGGAGACTCCTACTGTACATGTGATATTTTCTTCAAAGTAAAAAAACTGAAGCGTTAAAATCTGTTAGAGACAGGGGATGGCTCATGTGAGTGTTCCTTATTTAGTGTCTGTTCATTTCTGTATATTGGCAATGTTTCATAATTTTTAAAAAAAGAGAAGAGGGAGGGAGGAATGGAGGGAGGGAGAGGGAAGAAGAGGGAGAGAGGGAAAGAGAAAATTTCTGCTCTGCTTGGTTTCGGAGATAAAAATCTCTCAGTATACTCAATACTATCAGCCCAACCAGATTAATTCACACCGCTTTTTTTTTTTTTTACTTTATTACCTTTGACATATAAAAATTACATATATTTAAGGTGTGCAACTTGATTTTTGTTTGTTTGTTTGTTTGTTTGTGGTACGCGGGCCTCTCACTGCTGTGGCCTCTCCCGTTGCGGAGCACAGGCTCCGGACGCGCAGGCTCAGCAACCATGGCTCACGGGTCCAGCCACTCCACGGCACGTGGGATCTTCCCGGACCGGGGCACGAACCCATGTCCCCTGCATCGGCAGGCGGACTCTCAACCACTGCGCCACCAGGGAAGCCCTGATGTTTTGATATATGTATACACTGTGAAAAGATCATCCCAATCAAGCTAAATAATTTAACCATCACCTCTACAGTCACCACTCTGTGTGTGTGTGTGTGTGTGTGTGTGTAGTGTGTGTGTGTGTGTGTGTGTGTTAAGATTTAACTTAAGATCTATCCTCTCAGCAAATTTCAAGTACACAATACAGTATTGGCAACTGTCACCATGCTATATACATTAGATCCCAGAACTCATTCATCTTGTATAACTGAAGCCTTGTACCCTTTTAATGCTAAATGTGCTCCTAAAATATATTTCACTAAATATCCTTTCTGCAAATGCATTTTTCTTAAAATCTGAACACTAAAATACCTTCTGAATTCTTTTTAAGAAATTATAAGGAAATTATTTTAAGGTATTATGAGGAATCAAAGATCATAATATTGCTTAGTTGATAAACTGTTGTTAATGACAGTCAAATAAGATATCAAGGACTTCCCTGGTGGCACAGTGGTTAAGAATCCGCCTGCCAATGCTGGGGGCACAGGTTCGAGCCAGTCAAATAAGATATCGAGGACTTCCCTGGTGGCACAGTGGTTAAGAATCTGCCTGCCAATGCAGGGGACACGTGGTCGAGCCCTGGTCCGGGAAGATCCCACATGCCACAGAGCAACTACGCCCGTGCGTCACAACTACTGAGCCTGCGCTCTACAGCCCACGATCTACAACTACTGAGCCCACGTGCCACAACTACTGAAGCCCACGCACCTAGAGCCCGTGCTCCACAACAAGAAGCCACCACAATGAGAAACCAGTGTGCTGCAACTAGAGAAAGCCCATGCACAGCAACAAAAAGACCCATGCAGCCAAAAATAAAATTAAAAAAAAAAAAACTAACGTTAAAAAATCAATGACAGGGCTTCCCTGGTGGCACAGTGGTTGACAATCTGCCTGCTAATGCAGGGGACACGGGTTCGAGCCCTGGTCTGGGAAGATCCCACATGCCGCGGAGCAACTGGGCCTGTGAGCCACAACTACTGAGCCTGTGCGTCTGGAGCCTGTGCTCCGCAACAAGAGAGACCGCGATAGTGAGAGGCCCGCGTACCACGATGAAGAGTGGCCCCCACTTGCCACAACTAGAGAAAGCCCTCGCACAGAAACAAAGACCCAACACAGCCAAAAATAAATAAATAAACAAATGTGGGTTTAAAAAAAAAAATCAATGACACGTTAAAAAAAAAAATCAAAGACCTGTGAATAACTCTGTGTAAAAGCAAAGATATCGAAAAGAACTGTCTTTTTTTTTTTTTGAAATCTATTAAAATAGCAATTTGTAGTGGAGCAAGTACAGAATGATGGGTTTTCAGAATAAAACCACATTCTAATGTAAAACTTAGGTATAAAAGTTTCTCCCACCATGAGCTTACTTTCATAAATATTATGATATGAGGAAATGGCAACAAGCTGTCAAGTTAATACAACCAATTTTTTCCAATTAATTTATATTTCAGGCACATATTCATGTTTTTTACTATAAGCATCTGCTTCATTTAAATTAAGTAACTATTTTCAATATCCCTACTTACTCTTTCCCAAGTTTGTTTTAAAATAACTTATTAAAACTTGAATAAAACCATAAACTTGGAGATTTTGCACACAAATTTATTTATTCTACCAGTTAAACACTGATTCTCAAGGAAGAAGATGGTGTGAAAACAAAGCAAAGCTTTATCCCGTTGCTTTTTTTAACCTTATTTTTTTTAAGTCAGACTATTTGCCTTGCATTTCAAAGGAATTAAAGGAGGACTTGAGACTTAAAAGAGCAGGGATTTTTTTAAACGTTTGAAACACTTAACTGAAAGATCTGAAGACTTTACTTTTATATTTTTCATTAATAACATTTTCTTTAAGGACTATTACTGCACTGCCTTGAAAACAATCTCTAGTTTCTTACATTTCAAATCAAACTTCATTTTTAAAAACCGTCAGGTTCTAACTTCTAAAACTTGCCCTTCCTCTCTTCCTTCCTTCCTCTCTCTTTTTTTTTTTTAACAAATCCATATATAAGGCTTAGTATATGCCACACACTGTCAATTCATTTATTCTTACCAGAACCCTCTGAGGTAAGTACTACCATCATTCCCATTTCACAGATGGGGAAACTGAGGCACAGATGGTAAAGTAACTTGTTTAAGGTTCCAAAAGTTATAAATGGCAGAGTCAGGATTCAAACCTAGAGCTTATGCCAAAGTGAAGTCATATTTGTAAAAAGTTTCCAGTGTTTCTGATTTTTCAGCACTACTTAAAAATTTTCAGCAATAAAAGCAATCTGTTTTGTTTGTTTTCCATAAACTACCAGGTTTAAGAAGTAGGAGGCAGAGGAAAGGGGCTCTATTGACTGTGTTTATCAAATCAGTGGGGGTAAAAAAGTAACATGAGTAGGAAAGAATAATAATAGAGGTAGATGATAACACATTCAGTTTAGGACAAAATTATCTGGAGGTGCCTGAAGATGCAAGCAGAGGTGGCTGGTAAGCAGGGAGATATGTCAACCTAAATCTGAAGGCGAGAGGTCTGCGCTGGAGCTACAGTTAAAACTGGAGGGCTCCAAAGGGCTCACCTCGGGGTGGGGGGGTGGTGTGGGAGCAGGATTCATGCAATAAACGGAGGAAGACAGCCTGCTTATAAGGTGGCAGGAATTAGGCAAGATGGAGAGAGAAAACAGGACAAAGCAGGTTCAGGGCAACAGATGCATTTGGGTTTAACACAGGGCTCCCAGAAGCAGAAGCAGTGATACGGGAAGTTTAGGGGGGTCAGAACGTCTCCTCGATGAGAATGTGCAATCCTCACCCGCAAGGCGAGCCTGTGCACTTGTGTTCTTTGCATGAGGCAGAGTGATCAAGTATCAGGCCAAAATAGAATATGCCGCCTTTTTTTTTTTTAATATAATGAAGTCTAAACCTATGAAACTGAACACAGGCTAAGGCTTTTATATTTCATGAAAACATCTTAAAATGCATCAATATAAAGGATTACCAGGAGGCTATTTTTAATATTTATGCACCCAAGAAGGTTTCAATCACTTTAGAAATGTACACTTATAGATATTTACTATTATGAGACATTCAGTATTCAACTTGAGGTTAATTTAAAGTGTATTTGAGCACCTTCTGTGGGCCAAGTGAGATGCGTGCAGGAAGGTCTTGGAGGGAGGGAGCTTATTCCTGTGTTTCCAGGCCTCAAGCTTACTCTGAAGTAGGGCACGTTCATCCTGCCATTTTGACACCACTCATGTCAACCAGAGAATCTCGTAAGGATTTTCTGGTAGGGTGAACTGTAAGCTAACCTTTGGAGAAAAACTGGGATTTTGGCAGAAAGTTAAGGAAAGAGGACTGGGTACCCAGGACCAAGAGAATAACTCAGGCAAGAATATTTGGCTACATCAATTTCAAACCATACCGTGTGCCTCTATAGTGTTTTATCTACTATCCACCGGACGTTTATAAAAGAATCGCCTTTCTTTCATGTCTTTTTTCACTTAAAATGTATTTAATAGGTAATACAAGTATATGACAAGCTTTTTTTCAAAAGTTACACAAAGGGAGATAGTGAAGAGGCTCCCTCCTAACCAACTGTCATCTCCAGAGATGGCCTTCCTCAAATACCCTATGTAACTGCATTTCTCTTAAACTATTTTATTTTATGTTTTTCCTTGGGATGTTGCCTGGTCCTAATCTTTTAAACTATTTTAAACTTTAGATTTTCTTCTAATTCTGATTGGCACTTCCACGACTAAACTAAGCACCTGTAACATGGTATGATTCTGTCTGTCACATACCCAATATGTGCACCAAGGACATTAGTACTCTATAATCGAGGCTGAAGATCAAGGTACAGACAGGAATACAGATTTAAAAGAAAAAGCCTAGATCTTACCTGTCAGGTAACATGATTTTATTTCCTTTTTATAAGATAGAATTTTCCTCTTTATTCTGCCAAAGTTTGGCTGAGTCAAACAATTACCTAATGAATGTCTATTAAAAAAGACACACACACACGCTAGGACCCTGCCTACCTGCAGGTCCTTTATAATCCAGGAGCTTAAAAGAGGAAGCCAAAGTTTACTACAGCTAGCTTACATATTAATAGAGTATGGGTTAAGTTCTATTGTTAGGATTGTGGTCTCCAAAATGGGGTCATGCACCCCAAGGCAGAGTATAAGGCAATCATTTAGGGTGTAGGAAAAATTAGAACTTGCTTACAATTACTTGTTACTTCTCCCTTTCAAAATTTATACTGTGGGATGCCTTCTCATATACATAGTAAGTTAATATACTGGTACATGCACAAAATTTATAAAAACATACATGGGATGTATATACTCAAATATATTTTGCTAATGACTGTACATAATCAAAAAGGTTTTGAGAATTAAACAGCTCAGTATATGAGGTGTTCATTTTTAAAATAAACATTTTATTGAGTTTCTAAAGTATATTAAGTGCTGGGACTTCCCTTGCGGTCCAGTGGTTAGGACTCCGCAATTACACCGCCGAGGGCCTGGGTTTGATCCCTGCTCAGGGAACTAAGATCCCACAAGCTGCATGGCGCGGCCAAAATAAAATAAAATAAAGGTTCTCTATAAAAAAAGAAAAAAAGTATGCCAAGTGCTAATTTGCGTAGAATAGACGGAAACAACAAATTGTAAAAGGGAAAGATCAATGCTGGGCTAGGCTGTAAATTTTTAGAGGGAAAAGTTGGAAGCTTATTTTTTGATATGTGGTTCTTTTCAACCACGTTACTGCTGTAAGAGTTACTAAAAATGAAGTCTGTGTACCATGGTTAAGGAGATGGTCTCTGAACTCAGACTGTCAGGTTCAAATCCTGACTCTACCACTTACTTTGGGGAGGGCTGAATGGTATGTATAAATAGCTTTATTCAGCGTCTGGCACTTAAGCAGCCAAAAAAGTTAACAGTGATTAAATAAAAAGAATATCATTTAACAAACATTAGCTTTCTATAGCAACTGAAATGAAACAGCTGCGTCATGTATTAATTCAGAACCTTTTGGAAAGATGCTTTTTGAGTCTAACTAAAATGTATTTAAACGAATGGAAGCTTTTTCCTTCTTTTTTATCCAAAAAAATAAATAAATTCCCCTCAATATCACTCGCATGAACTATTTTGTCTTGGAACAGCTAATGTAAATTAAACAGTGTCAGTCCCCAGCCAAATGGATACCGGAATCACTGCATTCAGCGTATCTTCTTGGCTTCACTTTTATGTAGAACATGTGTTTATATTTTGACCTTTTGTCTTTTTTTAAAACACAGAAACATTTTTTAAACAGTAGCAACTGGAATGATGTTTTTTTTTTTAGTTTCCAAACATATTAAGCTACACATGGCAGAGCCTATTGCTGAAACATTTATAAATGTTACACCAACTGTGTTTATATTTCTGATTTTTTTAGATTGTTTTGTTTTCATATAAGCCATGACCTGAAAATTTTAGCTCAGATTCTTTCCACAAAATAATTACATAATGGAACAGTCTGAGTCATTTTGAACTTCCGAAACACAAAAACTCACTCCCATAAAATAAAGATAATGATCAGTATCACAGTGAGGTTTTTACATGGGGTTTTGGGACCAACCCAACCACAACTAAGCGGCAAGGATAAGGCGGAAGGACAATAAGAACAGGACCAAGAACACGATGACAGTAACTCATCCACCTCAGAAGTCACTGCACTCCTTTTTCTTTTCCATTGTCTCTTCTTAAGCAATTGATACAAAAATAAAACCTAATACTAGATTTCACCTCAATGAAAAAAATCAAAGAGAAAAAAAATTGGTAATTCTGAAGGCAAAAGAACAAAAGCACTTCTCTTTAGCCTAGACTTTTAGACCTTATCTATCACCCTGATGGAAGACAGAAAGGATTCATAGTATGTAAGTTAATATAAACAGCACACAAATTGTGATAATTCTATGAACAAAAAGACCAAAGGAGACTAAATCTGGGCAAGGAACGTCTCTGGCTTTCAGCTGCTCCATCTGTTAAGCGAAATAGACAACATATTCTATCTATGAGACAGTCTCTGACAAAAGGATTGTTCCTTAAGAAGTCTAGAGATAGTAAACTTAAGAGAATAATTATTTCTTTTTTCTTAAAAAGAAAAAACAAAGAAAGGAGTTGGCTCTCTATAAATATGTCTGCAGTGAATAAATGAGCACAGCATCCTACCTCCCAACTTATACACATTCCTCCTCCTCATGGGCTAACCCAGGTCTCGGTCCCTTTACTCTGTGACTCTTGATACTGCTAAGGCAGACCCCAAGGTCAGTCATTCAATCACCTTCGCTGAACCCCTCGCCCCCATCAACCCCAACCTCCACCGCAGGCCTTCTCCATTGCTACTACTCTCATTAAATGGCTTTTTTAATGGCTCACAAATAAACTCCTCCTTGACAATTTCAAAGGTCTCTTGTTAGTACAGCTGAAAAAGAAACACATTTGTTTTTTGACACAGCTATGAACAAAACCTTGACAGCTGGAAATTTGCTGGAATCCATGGAGTGAGATTTGCAACAATAAATAACCATTAAATATTTACTCTGTTCCACCCAGACACAGTACATCACTTTACGTGCGACCTCAAATGGAAAGCTTACTTACATGTCTTCAAACGGAAAGCTTATAACGCTCTGACATTAAATAATAGCTAAAGAGTTTGATTTTTAAGATGTGAAAGTATTCAATGTTTGTTTAGGTATTTTCATTCTCTGCCATCCCTTCAGAAAAGGTGTAAGTTACTCAAAGAACCCTTCACAAGTTCCAACTAATTTTACTCCTCTCTTCCCATCCCTCCATCCCTCCCCTCCCTCCCTCTTCCCAAAGTTTAAAGTAATAGATGGATAAGAGTTTGAGAAAGGACACTCTTTCAAAATCCTTTGATTTTCCAATTTCAATTCCTAAAGCAATCCATTTAATACTACTATTAAAATGAATAATGTTCTTAACTGTTCTTCTTTGAAAAATCACAATTACCATCTATAACTCAAAATATTTTTAAAATCTTTTCTAACGTTACTGTTTTAAGCTCATAAATAAAATAATGGCTTCAACATTTTAGCCATTGTCATGAAGGATGTAATCCACTTCAGGAGGATTTAAAACTACTATATAAATTTGTAATAGCCAAAGACCACAAAGTCTCATTAATTACAAAATCCTGGTGTGCTTAGCTACAAATTATCAGCTGAAAGGATGTTGGTTTTATTACTATGCAACATAACTTCACATTAAATCCTAAGAGGAACTGCCCAGTAAGCTCATTTCCTACTTCATCTTTCTACAAAGTGCAAACGTTAGATTCATCTCCACCAAGCACAATGAAATTGCTACTCAGAAAGAACACATTGCTGGAGTACTTCTTATAAATGAGATCATTTGTTTAACAGGTAATCAGCGCTTGCTGGGTGCACTATCAGCAAGGACCTTGCCAATACTACTCCATTTATCCTCGCTAACAACTTCACAAGGCAGGCACTGTTACTATGATAACATGTCGACATGCCTCACACAGCGCCTCATACATAAAAGAAAATAGATGTTGTCTGAATTTAAAGTTAACCCCCCAAAACTGACTTCCATGAACGTTTTTCAAACCGATTAAATGGATTTAAGAGTTTCATAATATATAATATATTAAAAAGATATTTTAACTTTCAGTCCATTGCATAAGTACCACCGCTAGAATAAATGTCTTTCTTTCTTCAGTCATATGTTGACAGCTACAGGAGGCAGGAGCTAAGGATTGGCCGCTTTGTCCCACAACAATCTCTAATAGCCATCGAGAGAGCACGTTCTTAAATAAGGGCCAATAGAAGTGAGCCTAAAAAATCGGCCAAGGCAACACTCCTTTAAAGCTATGATTATCACTCTCTACAGTTTCCTGCTTTCAGTTAGGCCATGAATGCAACATATAGATCAACCTATTTTTTCACTCCCAGTATGAACAAGCTTAAGAACATTTTCACAGCAGATTCTTGTAAAGTCAATCTATTACCCCGACTGCTTTGCCATCTCATTTTTGGAAGACCACATATGCCGTTTCAGACAGATGAATTTCTGACTTTTATTCTTCAAGTTACAATGAAGTTTAGTTCTTCTAATTCTGTATATAACAGAGATGAAGAATATTTGCTCAGAATCCTCTAAGAAAATTTTTCAGACACATGAATGTTACTCTTAACTCTCTTTCAACCATTTCCTCTCATGATAAATACCTTTGTTCCCTTAATCTCCCACCATAAGCTCCAACTTTCCAGTATTTTGCATAATTTTCAGGATCTCTGGTAAAGTCTCCACAATCCCCTTACACTGTAAAAATGCAAAGGTAGATCAAGTTCTCCAAAAACATTTGACGTAAATCAGAGTTAAGAGGATTAAGTCACAGATTTTACATGCTAAATTTCTATTTATATACCTTTGACATGCTTGCTTATAAGCTATGGTTCTATATTTTTGCCTTGTGTATCCACTTTGAACTCCAGATCTTTGCCTTCCATAATACAGAACATTAGGTCTTCCATATTTTATACTAGTTTATTTTTCTTCCAGTTTGATTGCTCTTCATATGTCCATATGTAATTTGTTACTGACTACTTGTCAACTGAGAATTTTATTTACTTCATTTTATAATTTCAGCCATTTCACTGAAGAAATAATTGAGCAACACAAGATCTCATAATGATGCCTGTATTAATTACCACAGATTCCGCTCCAAATTGGTACTGATTCCAACTCTTTGGCTTACTGTAACCATCCTAATAAATTCCAAGCCTGGGGACACTGCCCTTGCAGAAGAGACATGTCATGTTATATTCGCTTTCTGTATGGGGAAGAGGGAGGCAGAGACTCCATTATAGCTTTTTTCAGGACTTCAAGAGTTCCCAGAAAGGGGATCGCCATATGCCATTCTAACACCTAACGGTTGCCCTTTTAACAAGAATTGACAGCAAACTGAAAGTAAACATTAGAAGTGACAAAATTAGAAAAGAATACAAGGGGAATTGGAAAGCAATCAGCAGAGGAAGGAATTCTTTGGAAAGGTAGGAGAGAAGTCAAGACCACCTTCACCCATCTGACTTTTGGCCTAGGGCCATCAAAGGCCATGGTCCCAAACCCTGGTTCACTTGCTTGATTCAACCACCATATTATGAGTTCAAGGTCATATGCTTGATCCCTCTATGTGAGTCAATGGGCACCAGCTTCACGGTCAAAAACCTGCCTTTTTGCCCAACCTCTCACAAATACCATCGACAAATACATTGTCCTAAGGGATTCATGAGAGTGGGTATGAATCAATCAAAGAAAATTTATCACCATTACTGGAAAAATAACCAGGAAAACCTGACCTGTGAGTCAGCCCATCATACAAATTCCATTAAGGAAGAAACCTCCGATGGTCGTGGGTCAGAGAGATGTGAGTAAGAAACCAGGCTCTGCTGCTTACTAGTCCTATGTGTGACCTTGGACAAGTTAATTTTTCTGAGCCTTAAAGATAAAACACAATAAGGACCTCAAGTAGAGCTTGACATACAAGGGATGGTCAAGTGATGCCAGCCCCACCCCCTTCCAGAGATAAAATCTGGAACTTAAGAGCACAGGGATGGAGCCAGGCCCACAGGTGTTCCAATCCCTGCAGTACACTAGCTGTGAAACATTGGGCAAGTGACAGTCTCATCTTTCTTATAAAGCTGGGATAATGAATTAAAACATTCAGATAGTACCTAGCACACAGTGAATGTCAATAAATGGCAGGTATTTTTAAACTGTTAATAAGAGAAAGTGATACTATAATTATCATTATCTGTTGAACAATATATCTCAAAGTGTGGTCAGGGAACTGTAGATATCAGAACGAGCTGGGATGTCTGCAAAAAAAAAAAAAAGAAACCCGATGTCCACCCCAACCTATTCAAAAAAGCTCTCTAAGAATAGTACCAGGTAATGTTCATTTCTGAATCAAACATCCTTGATATGTATACAAAAGTTTAAGAATGATTGATCCACTTGGTCTTGTGCTATGTCTCAGTAAATTAAGACTTGTCTTCTGGTACTTTACTCTTCTTTAGTACTTACTTTTCTAATTCTTTACTATAACAGGAGGATTACCCAGCATCTGGTACTTTTTATATTCTAGCACTTTTTTAGACCTAGACATTAAACTGATAGGCTCGTTCCTATTGTTTCCCCCCTCCCCGCCCTGCAATGGCATTATTTTGACTTTTTCTTCCCCTCTGACCGAGGGTTGGCAAACTCTGGCCTTGGTCTATGGCCAGTTTTGTACAACCTTAACCTCCAGAAGGGATATGTGTTTAAAGGGCAGTTAAAAAAAAAAAAAAAGAAGAGGAATATGCGATGGAGACCATACATTGCTCACAAAGCCTAAAATATTTACTTTCTGGCCCTTTACAAAACAGTTTGCCAACCCTTGGCAGTCTAAAATTCTCTTTAAACTGGGCGTCTCACAATTTACTTTTAAAAAAATTAAGAGAGAACTGATTAGAATAGAAAATACTCTAAACAGATATTCTTTACTACACCTAGAAAAGGGAAGTACCATCACCAAAGTTTCTGTTATACACATATGCATATGTGTGCACTGGATAATGATCAAATTGGTTGCAGTCAGAACAGTCTTTGGGGGGTAGGAATGGAGAATAAATAGGGCAATTGGTTAACAAATATTTAGTAAAACTCACTGAGTAATTTTTACAATAAAGGTGCTTTGGAGACCATAAAACCATATACAATGACCCTTACCACTCAGAACTTAACGGCTTATTTCACTGCAAAACAAAAATCGAATCTGTTCTGTGTATAATCTACATTGTTGTAAAGAGAAAACAGAATCATAAATGCAAAATACTTCAAAAACATTATACAAACAAAATATTTTACTTATACTAACAATATATTGTACTGAACGAATATATGTTCTTTACCAAGTCCCTTAGTCTTTGCTTTTCTCCAATCTGGGAAACTAGTCCTTTTTTTTTTCTTTGTGTGTGTCCGTGTGCATGTGAATGTACTCGTGTGTACATGTGTGTCTCAGGAGCATAAAAGAAGTATATATTAGATGTCTCTACCCCTCCTGTGTCATTCATCATCGGCTTCTCCTGACCATCTGTTTAAAATATGTACTCATTTATCCTTTTCTCATTTCTAATAAGAAAAGTATTCGATTAAATTCTTGTGCAAAATGAACAATGAAGACTATAATTATCCTACCCCTGAAAACACTAAAAAGTCCAAAATTAACATTTTTAAAGTAACAATCTTCCCTTTTATCTTCAGAGAGCACTAATTTCCAGTGCTTTTTGTGATTGCTTCAGACAAGCTAAAAATACCTTAATTTTATAACACTTTTCAACAATTTTGCAAGAAAAGAAACACCTTCCTAGGAACATATACAAGGAAATGACACTTTAAAATGGTTTCATTATATGAAATGCACTGCGGACACACAAACCACAAGAAGTGTAAATAAATAAAAGCTGGTGCGATGCTGAATGCACGGTTGCCTTACACCACAAAGAAAAAGCACTTGCACATTTGCACACCCGGGTATTTTAGCTTGGGATGTCACAAAGATGGGATTTAGGCACGTTGTGTAAATACAGAAGGCTGTTAATGTGTAAGTGTGTCTGCGTGTGTCAGAGAAAGAGGGTTATAAGCAGAAGAGGTAGGACCTGCCAGGAGCAATTATTTGAGAAAATCCCTTTTTCTTTCCCATTCATTCTTTCTAGCTTCAGTATCTGGCACAGTCCTTACAATTACTCACTGGCTTTTCATTCTAAAGACAACCGACAAGCTTTCAGAACTTCCTACAGTGTTTTTCACACACACTTTTTTTTTTAAGGCAACAAATCATTCAATATTTGTTTTAAATAAAAAGCAAACCATTAGCCCGTTTCCTCATTCCAACACCCCATGGATTGCAGGCTAAACGGGATCCTTTGTTGTGTGTCCCAAAATAGTACAACGCGGTATTGCTAAATTGGAAAATAATAGATGACTGTCTCCAAGAATGCCAAAGCTATCATCATAAATTTTGTTGTCCCGTGGGTCCAATTTCATGCTCCTTTTAGTGAACCTGCCGTCCTAACAACAGTAAAGCCAATCCGATTGAATACACCTCGCCTTTTCGCTTTGGACACTCCATTAATAAATATAAAGGCTGAAAGACGATGCCAAGTGGGCCACCTTCATTTATGCACAGTAACATCCGTCAAGGGAAATTTCTCCAACCCCAGTGAAAGTTGTTTCTCAGATGCCCACCCCAAACTGGCCGGCCTCTGCCTCCGAGCCCAGGACGAGAGGGGGCGGGTGGGCAGAGAAGCCTCACCTTTGGGCTCCCCACCTCCAGAGGAGGGGACGAGGGGGAGGGCACAACGAGAGCGCGGAGTAGGAAGGTGGGCGAGCGGGAGAGACAGAAATGGATGCTGAGGGGGTGGGCGCGAAGAGAAGGTAGGGAAGGTGGGGAAGGCGGGGAGAGGTGGCTGAGCCGAGCTGCGGGATCGAAGGGCCGAGGGGGAGCGGCGGGGGAGGCAGGGGGCGCGCGGGGGTCGGGTCCTTACCGTTGAACGCCCCTGCGTCCGCGGCCTCCTCCTCCTCGCCGTTCTCCGAGCCGCTGTGCATGGGCTCCTCGGCGAAGTTGACCCCCCTGCTGGGGGTACCGCCCCCGCCGGCGGCGCCCGCGTCCCCCCAGGTCCTGCCCTCATGGCCGAAGCGCGCGGCGCCTTTGCGCTCATTCTCCTCCTGCAGGCGCGTGAAGTGCTGCAGCGCGAACTCCAGCAGGTCCGCGGGCTGGTGCCTCAGCACCTCCACCGTGAAGCCCTGCAGCAGCTCCGTCAGTCCCGCCGGAATCTCGATGCTCATCCTGCCTCCCCTGCCAACGGGCGCCGGGGCGCCGCCCTCGCCCCCTCCCCGGACCGGCCTCGGGCCCCGCGGCCGCCGAGCGAGCGAAGACTACGCTGGCTGCACTACCCGCTGCGAACGCGGCGCACTGGGCCCCGGAGGCCCGGCTGGCCCGGCCCGCGGCTCCCGTCGCGCGGCTGCTCCGTGCGGCAGCGGCGGCTGAACGAGCACGGCCTCGGGAGAGCTGGAAGCATCTCCAGCTCCTCCCGCTCCCACCGCGGCCGCTCCTCTCCCCTTCCTGGGACGCCCCGCCCCCGCCCCCGCCCCGCCGCGGAGCGCGGGAGGGGGCGCCGGCGCGCCCCACGTGACCCCCGGAAACCATGGCAACCTCCGCCTGCGGGCGCCGGGTGCTCGGACAGCTGAGGGGCTGAAGACGCAGGCGGGCGCCGGCTGGCTGGCTGGGCGCGCTGCGAGGGGCGCGGTCGGGGCGGGGGCGGGGGCCATCCCCCGGGTCATCCCCCGGCCCAGGCGCGCCTGGCCGTCCACCTGTCCGCACGCCCCAAAGCGGGCGGGCCAGTCGGCAGAATTCCCACGCGTCATTCACCAACGGAGTCCACGCAGAGCTGGCGCCACTCGATTTGCCCTGAAACTTCGGCCTCCACCTCGGTAGCGGCATTTTATTTTCCTCCGAGAATCTAGTTGGATTGATAAGTGTGGGTGATGTCTTTTGTTTAAAGTCGTATAGTGGTACTGGTTCTCTTTTGGACAAAGAAATAATGCCCCATCTTTGTGACACCTTTCTTTTTCTTTCGCCACATGTTATCCAGTCTTTCTCCATCCATCCTGTTTTATTGTTTTGCTTCACTGATACTATTCCATTGTCCACTTTATGCAGTTACTACTTGTTAAGACAAATGTGCCATTTATTGTGAGGCACTTAAAGTTAGTCGATGCTCTTCAAACAGGATGGTGCAGCAATTTGAATAAAATGTCAGTGTCAGGACAGATGGCCCTCAAGCAAAAAAACCTTTGCCTGATTAAACTGTTATTGTTTATTTTTAAAAAGTTCCCTTACGCTTTCAGTGGTTTTTAATTATATCTCCAAAAATAGGAATATGTACTTCACTATAAAGAGAAATAGAATTCGAGATGTGTGCTTTAAAGAAGTCCTGGACTTTGAAACGAGGCTTATTCTGCCAATGTTTACGGTTTTGAATTAGAAAATGTCTTTTGCCAATTAAATGGTACTTAAAAACACATCATTTTTTACCATGACCATCATTGTAAAATAAAATATCTCAATAGCAAGCTCACTTAGCTTATCTTTCTACCCACAAAAAAAAAAAGAAAAAAGTAAATACATGGTTCAGAAACGTCAAAGACTAGAAATCAAGATATAACAAAGTAGTCCCTTTAATAAAAATACATTTTGACATTAATCCTTTGTTTATGACACAACTTATATTCACTCTATGAGTGAATGTTTTCTTTATTTCCATTTTTTAACTTCATAATAATATGTTGTTTTTAAATATAGTAAGGTACTTCTAAGGGTAAGGGTCAAGCATTTTAAGAATTAAGCTTTTATGAAATACCATGATCCTCACTTCATGGCCCACAATATTAGTCAAACTCTAACCATATAAATATTATATAGACCATATAAACATTATTATCTTTATAGACCCAGTAATTTAAGACAAGTTTGTATCATCTTTCTTCATTTATGATGATGTTTTTATTAAGATTAACAAGAAAATGCAAAATATAGTAGCATAAACAAGATAGAAGTTTATTTCTCTGTAATGTAAATGTAAGCAGCTCAGGGCTGGCATGGTGGTTCTAGGATCATTAGGCACCCAGCCTCCTTCCAGCTTGTTGCTATGTAATCCTAAATTTGTTGTCCAAACTGCTGCTCTACCTTCCAGTATATACATCCATATTTCAGCCAAGAGGAAAGTGGAAAAGAGAAGGGAACCTCCCCTCCTACCACATACACATCCCCCGTCTAAGGACACTTCCAGGAAGTTAAACACACCAGTTCCTCTTATATCCTCTTGGCCAGAACTTAGTCAACGGCCACACCTATGGTGTGACAGATCGCATTTTCCAAAGGTGGCTTCAGAAATCTCACCTGTGCCATGTGCTCTTCCACAGTGTGACCTTGCCGCTCCCCCATCAAGAGTTGAAGCCTTAATTGCCCTTCTCTTGAATCTGGGTGGGCTTGTGACTGCTTCGATAGAAGTCGTGCCAGCATGACAGAAGCAGCCAGCCATGTGATGCCCCACCCCAAATCTTTGAGCATAAAAAAACGCTTGTTTTCAGCCTCTACATTTTGAGGTAATTTGTTACTTTCCACAACAATAGTAACTCAGATCCATGGCTATAAGGAAAGCTTGGGAATTTGAGCTTTATTTTGAGCAGTCCTGTGCCAAGCAAATATTTGGAGATGCAGGAGAACCAAATCTGGGAGCAATAATCAGTGTCTGCCACAATGCTTAACACCCTTTCCCCCAGGAATGACAGAAGAAAAAGCACTACTTCCCCAAACATTAACAAGAGCCATATTTCAAAGTAGCATCCTATATTTTGTGTTTCAAAATGCCAGTATTCCTTTTTGTAGATTTACTGTATGAAGCATGGTAGATGGGTCTGTCATCAACCACAATGCCAGGGTCATGTGGCTGTCATTTCTTTAGGGGTATAGAGGTGAGTCAAGCATGAAATGCATAATTGGATTAGATGACCTATATGGTCTCTTCCATCTTGGGATATTCTACACTAGTATAATATTAAAAGAAGACATGTTGGATTTAAAACATCTTTGCAAACAGCTCTCTGATAACAAATTTTATTTGTGTCCGTTCTTAAATCAATAACCATGGCCTGAAAAAGTAAAGCTTGATCCTCATATTCCTATTATGTTAATATTGTTCTCAGAACAAACGTTCACTTCTCAAATCATATTCTGGCTTTATTCACTATCCCATAACTGTTTTGGTAATATTATATGATTTCCCTTGCTGTCATTTTCAGAATATTTCCTTTTGAAGGTTGAAGTACAGTGACAGTGACTTATGAGGACCATTTATCTTTGATTTCTTTAAAAGAACATCATTGATATTGATTCTTTGGTTGTTGATTTACAAAGCAATTTGCACTAGTTTCTCAGAAAATCAGAAGCAGTTGCAAAAGGACTCAGAGTTCAGCACTGGAATGAAATAAGAGTGCTACCAAATTTGTTTTTGCACATGGGAAATTAAACAGATATTAGAGTCATCAGTTTGTCGATATGCTGCAGCTAAAACAAGACAACAGCATGAACAAACCAATAGTTTGGGCAACCTTTACAATGGATAATAATAACTATGTCCAGTCAATCATACAGCACTTCTTATCAATAATTCATATATTAACTATTGATTATGTAATACATCAATAGATATATCCTGATCAAGTCTCTTTGGTACAAGAAATATATACCCACTCAAGGGAAAAAAAAGTAGGCAAATTGAAAGGACACGGGCTGTGCTTGAGCAGGGCCCACTGTGGCTATCACTGTTAGTCTCATATACCTTTAACAGTTCAGCACGGACTACAGTTTTGGTGTCTCTAGTTCATATTCTTGAGAGAGAGAATCCAGTGGGATTGGCTGGCTTGAGTGAGAGGTTCTCTCCTCGTTCAGTCAGTGTAGCCAGTGGGATGCAGGATAAGAAAATGGTCAGGTACAGAGGAATGGATAAAGAAGATGTGATACATATACACACACACACACACACACACACACATATACACACAATGAAATATTACTCAGCCATAAAAAAGAATGAAATAATGCCATGTGCAGCAGCTACATATGGATGCAACTAGAGATTATCATACTAAGCGAAGTAAGTCAGACAAAGACAAATACCATATGATATCTAATGTGGAATCTAAAATATGACACAAATGAACTTATCCAAAAAACAGAAACAGACTCATAGACATAGAGAACAGACTTGTGGTTGCCAAGGGGGAAGGGCGGGGGAGGGTTGGATTGGGAGTTTGGGATTAACAGGTGCAAACTATTATATATAGAATGGATAAACAACAAGGTCCTACTGTATAGCACAGGGAAATATATTCAATATCCTGTAATAAACCATAATGGAAACAGAAAAAAATAAATACTAAAAAATAAAGAAAGTGGTTAGGTAGTACAAATACATGACAAAGCCCGCCTCTTCAGCAGAGAGTGAAGTCCCAAACATGGGCACTGTCGGTGGTATAGGCACCACACACTTCTATGCTAAAAGATGGTCACCTCATAGCCTGAAAATCTTGTAAACATTTGCACTGAGACAAGATAAAATGTTTAATCTCTAGATGCAGCTTTTCAAAGGATTGCCTCTAGAAGACCAATGGTTCTCCAACTCTAGGGAGCCCCAGAAACACTTGCAGGACTTGTTCAAATACAGTGGCTGGCCCAAACCCCAGATTTTCAGATTTAGTAAGTCTGAGGAGGAGCCTGAGAATTTGCTTTTCTCTCAAACTCCCAGGTGATGCTTAGACTGTGGGTCTAGGTACCACACTTTGAGATCTTCTACACCAGATCCCCCAGGGAAGGGTTTATACACATACCATACGCGTTCTGAGAAAACAACTGCTTGAAGTAACTTTTTTGCTTAACATCAGAGCGTAAGTTTTTCTTTGGCTAAATGAGGACTAGAAGCAACTTCATTATTCTGTTCTCCTTTAAGGGGTCTTGCAAAGTTAAAGAGATTCCCAAAAGCAATAAAGGATGGGTCCTTAAATGCTACATTTCATAAATAGAATGTGGGTTTCCTGTTAAGGACTAGGGTGGACTCTCAAGTTTATCTCTGCTTCCTGAAACTCTACTAAAATAATGGCTAAAGGAATGGGGAAAATAAAACTGTAAACTCATAAGGACAAAAGAACCATAATAAACATTTTACATAACAATAAAATTTTTTAATTATTCAGCTTTCAAAAGGAAGGAAATTCTGCCACATGCTACAACATGGATGAACCTTGAGGACGTTATGCTAAGTGAACTAAGCCTGTCACAAAGAACAAACACTGTGTGATTCCACTTGCATGAGGTATCGAGAGTAGTCAAAATTCCTAAAAACAGAAAGTAGAATGGTGGTTTCCAGGAGCCTAGGGGAAAGGGAGATGAGGAGTTGTTTAATTGGTAAAAGAGTTTCAGTTTTGCAAGATGGAAACATTCTGGGGTTGGTTGCACAACAGTGTGAATATACTTGAGGCTACATAGACTTAAATATATTTAGCACTACTGAACTATGAACTTAAGAATGGTTATGATGGTAAACTTCGTTGTGTGTATTTTACCACAGTTAAAAACTTAAAAAAAATTTTTTTAATTAAAAGAAAAAAACAGGAGAAGAGACAAGAGAGCAAGTGACAGTTGTCTACCAGAACTATGGAACTAACTGAGCAAACTAGAGAATGCTGGAACACAAGCTCGGGTGAGAGGTCAGTGAGAGGAAGCCAGCAAGAGGCAAGATCACTTCTGTGTCCCAGGGCTCAGAAGCAGAGAATCTGAAGACACTGGGTGCCCCTGAAGGAGCAAGGGTTAGTGAAATGTTTGTAACGGGTGTTGACAACACTGTCCACTCTCTGGCCCCTCCTCTGTCCTACAGAAGCGAGCAACTGCTCTCCTTCATGCCCAGCAGGAGATGGAGGCATTGACTTTCTATAGAGGTTGGCACAGCTGATTGTGGGGATAAGGTGCTCTACTGAAAGGAAGGGGACTCATTCTGTTTTGGTGAACTACTTATCAGTGGCCTTCTTCCCCTACTGGACTCTGCAGATTCTGATTTGGAGATTTATACCCTCCTAGGCAGGAAATCACAGGATTCCTTTTTAGGGAACTGACCAACCCAAGAAACAAGACCTACAGATGCTGACATTTGAGGTTCCCTCAGTGAAAAACTTAGCTCTCTGTCTTTTCACCCCATTTGAAGTTCACCAGTCAATAACCACCCCCACCCCCACACACCTCATAAACATGAATTCAGGTAGGAATCACCCAATCTCCAGGGAAAACTTTTAGTATGAAAGACTGAGATGAAAATAAATTAACTAAAAAAAATAAACTCAGAGAGGTAAAGGCTGCAGTGAACAGAAGAAAAATCAAGAAGCACTTTAATATCTTCTGATATAAAATAATAAAAATATAACAATTGTTAACATTTGTTTATCAGATACTGTTCTAAGCACTTTAAGTCTATTAAACCATTTAATATTCACAAGGACCCTATGAGATATAAATATTATTATACTACAGATGAGTAAACCGAGGTACAGAGAGGTTAAATCATTGCCCAGGATCACACAGTTCACAAATAGTACTGGAATGGGACCCTAGGCAGTCTGGCTCTTTAGCCAGTCTTCTGTATTTGAAAGGAATAAGAAAGAACTCTCAGAAATTAAAACTATGATAGCAAAAATAGAATCTATAAAAGGGTTCAAGATAAAGTTGAAGACATCAGAAAATAGAACAAAAAGAAAAAAATCTAGAAAATGGCAGAGGAAAATAAGAAAGTTAGAGGATCGATCCAGGAAACTCAATATCTGAATAATAGGAATTCAAGAAAGAAAACAATGAGAAATGAATAAAATTGTTAAAGAAATCACATAGGAATTTTCCCCAGAGTTGAAAGGTATGAATTTCTAGACTGGAGAGGACCAATAGACAGGCCCATGGGACAATAAATGAAAACACTGTCACCAAGCCTATAATACTGAAATTTCAGAACAGTAACAAAAACAGAAGAGTATAAAAACAAAGAAAATCATCAGACTAGTTAGCAGCAGCATTGGATGCTAGAAAACAATGGAACAACATCTTCAAAATGCTGAAGGAAATTATTTTCAACCCAGAATTTGTGTATCCAGAACAATAAAGGTAGAATAAAAGATATTTTCAGACATGTCAAGTTTTAGATAATACAAACTCCCATTACTCTTTCTCAAGAATTCGAGTAAGTTTTATCGAAGAAATAAACTGAGAAATAGGAATATATAGGTTACAATAAGCAGAAAGCAGCGGATATATGCTCCCACTGCCACATCAACCAACCTACCTGCAGCAGTACTCACATACTCTACCTTCTGCCTGATCATCTGGATGTCCATGCTCTGTCTGCCTGTGCTCCATTCGGTTCCCTTTGACCTACTCAAAGAAATCGCTTCCGAAATTTCTACCTCTCTCCTGTGTCATCAGTGTTTCCCTTTCAACTGAACCCCTCAGAGTCAAACAGATTCTAGGGGACCCCTGACTCTTGCCCCCTGGTATTCAAGTCCTATAGAATAGTGTGATTTGTACCTGTCATTTGCTTCTAGCCAATCAGATATGGCAAAGGTGAATGGATTTTGCAGATGAATTAAAGTCCCAAAGCAGCTGAGTTTGAGTTAATCACAAAGGAATTTATCCAGGGTTTTACTCTCTCCTGAGGGGAGAGAGTCTCCTTCCTGGCTCCCTGAAGTAAGCTGCCATCTTGAGGAAGCCCAGGTGAAACACTTTCTTCACTTAGATTTCAGGACACTACTTTTCTTCGTTCTCCTTCTCCCTCACGGCCATATCTTCTCGGTCTTATTTTCCTGGATATGTCTAATCCTTCTGTCCTCTAAATGTTGAAGCACCCCAGATAGCTTCTTTCTCCACACTCACTTCCCAGGTGATCAAGCCCAGTGGCTTTCAATACCATTTATATCTGAATGATTCTCAAATTTCCATCTCCAGTCCTAATCTCTCTCTGAACCCAATACCTCTATATCCAGCTGTAGTGAGATGTCTAATAGGCACCTCAAACTCACCACGTCCAACACTGAACTCATTATTACTATGTCTGCTCTATCCACATCACCTAGAACAATGCCTGGAACATAGTGGGTACTCAATATTTATTGAGTAAAAAGAAAGAAGGAAAGGGAAAAGAAAGGAAGAAGTTATTTGGGGGAGGGGAATGCACACAGAAGGAAGGCTAAGGGAATTCTTAAGATGATGGTGAAGAAGGCCTGAGATAGCAGCTGTTTGCAGATCTAGAGATCGTCCAGGCCCAGTTGAAGCAGGAAATCAGAGACATACAGAAGGAAATCCCCAAGGAAGAAGAAAGGCACTGACAAATTATCTAATGTGCTTGACTATACTGAGAAAACTACACCTCTGGCAGAGAGTTCGGGAAATGAATGAACAATAGTTTAAGAGAAAACTACAACTGAAGAAAACAGCAAGATCTACTCCAGGGAAAACAGAAGGTTGAACAAGAAAGGAAATAAAATCAAAGAACACTATGTGACTTAGCCATGAGCAATATTTATGTAGTCATAACAATAAGAACTGATTCAACCAAGAAGTGTGGTATGACTATATTGGGCAGAAAAAGAGAAAAGGGAAGAGTGCATCTGCGTGTGTGTTTATGTGTTATGGAAGCATGGCATAAGTGCACTAAATCCTGACACTCTGTAACAGGAAGTCAATAGAAATATCTAATGGGAGAATCAAGAAATAGTTAACATATATATTATTTAGAAATATGTCATTAAGTAGCAAAAGAAATAACTTAAATTTAACTGCAAGTGGTTGTTTCCAGCAACTGGGAATGACCTACACATACCATTGATACTTTGTTAAACTAAAGAATATGAATTTCTATGGCAGGTACTAAGTTACAGGGATTCCCACATTTCATATAACTCTTTCTTTTTTTCTGGGTTCAGGAGATCATACAGCTGTGATTTTCCAGTCCTTATTTAGTGGGCTGAACATCTCATGAGAAAACCCAAACCTGCATCAAGTTTCATGAATTTTAGAAATCGGTTGCTCCTAAGACAGGTAGTTACTTTTTACAGGGAAGGACCTTCAAGGTATTCATTCTCTAAATATCCTATTTATTGTCTCACTGAGTTGAATGTTTATGAAATTTTCCTTTGTTTTATAATACCTTATTCTACTTCAGTTATGTCCTTTTTTGTTCCTCGTGTTCTGTCTCCAATTTAGTTACTCCATTGTCACTTGTGAAATTCAAGAACCAAGGTTCCCAGGTGTAGAATTCTCTTGCTAACCAGCATCCTTCTGGGATCGAATGTTCCATTTTTGCTTTCAGTCCTCTTAGAGCTAATGTGTGCTTTATTTGAAGAAAAGTTTACCCTTTACCCTGCTTCAGGGTCACAGTATCTTTTGTTTGTCGAACTACATGGTCAAGAAAATTCTAGTTGGCCTTTTTCTTGCCAACAGAAACAAATTACACATGTATCAAAGCAGAAGGGGATACTTGGAGGTGTTTAAATTACATTTTATTTACCATTTTAAAGGTAGATCTTCTGTATTTTCCAACTCTCTTTTACTGCCCAAGTTCCAGAATTTGTAAAAACACATATAAGCCAGGCCTACATGGCAAACACAGAGATAGCTATCATTTTTGATAGACTCGGGGTCAGTCAGATCTTTTTGTGCATGAATGTTTTTGTTCATCCGCAATCAGTCCTTGATGTTATCCCCCTGCAGAGGACTCCAAAATGAATTAGATTTTTAATTCAGGCATCTCTTTTAACCAGCAAACCCACAATTTCATTCACCTGCTGGAAGACTTTGCATGGCTATGTTACCAACACCTCAAATTCAATCACCAAACTTGTCAGCAACAAAAATTAAGCTCTGGCCCCACAGAATTGTTCTTTCCCCTTTGTTCTCTATATCCATAAATGGCATCATAACACCTTCTAGTCATTGGCTTACAGTCACTGTTGACCTTTGCCTCCCACATCACAAAGTGGATTCGTTGTCAAATCCTGTTGATTCTATTTCTGTGCTGTCTTGCTGCCATTTGTCCTCTCTCTGCCGTTCCTAATGTCTCTGATTTAGTATGCTCAGGCTGCCATAACAAAATACTATGGACTGAGTGGCTTAAACAAGAGAAATTTGTTTTCTCACAGTTCTGGAGGGGCTGGAACTCTGAGATCAGGGTGCCAGCATGGTCAGGTTCTGGTGAGAGCTCTCTTCTGGCTTGTTGACAACCTCCTCACCAAGCCCTCCCATGGCCTTTCCTCAGTCTGTGTGCTTGGAGAAAGAGGATAATCTCTCTTTCCTTCTTCTTCTTATAAGGCCACCAATCCTATTGGATTAGTACCCCATCCTCATGACCTCAACTAACCTTAATAACCTCCTAAAAGCCCTGTCTCCAAATACAGTCACACTGGGAGTTAGGGCTTCAACATAGATATTTTGGGGTGACACATTTCAGTCCATAGCACTGTGCCAGGCTGGGGCTTTGTCACTTCTTGCCAGACAACTGTCTTCTAATTAAACATCCTGTCTCCAGTTTTTACCATTTCTTGTTACACATTATTTTGAAAAATCGTTCCTGGATACATTTCTGTTTATGTCACTTTCTGCTAAAAAAAAAAAAATCTTCCAATGACTTTTTGTATCCTGGAGGATAAAAGCAAACCTCATTATCATGAAATTCAAGGACTTTGATAATCTGATTCCAACCTAATTTCCCAGCTTTAGCTCAAAGTCCCCATCATGCCATTTACACCACAACCAATCTGGGACACTTGCCTTTCTCTTAAAGTACCTTTCAATTTCCTGCCTCCAAACCTTCACTTACTATTTTACTATTATTATTTTACTTACTATTTCCAGGTTTGCCCCACCTGGAAACCCTTACATATCTTCACCAGTTAAAAATCCTACCTCTTGGTCAAATGCCACCCCTCATTCATGAAAACTTCTTTGATCCCCTGGCCAGAAGTAACCACTCCCTATTTTGTGTATCTTTTTGTATTTGTATTATAACTTTTTATTTTATTTGTGGAATTATGTGGTCTCCCTCTGGAAAATAATCTGCTAGGAGAAAGAGGTCATGGCCTGGCTTGCATATGATACAGCAGATCCTTGCAGGGCTTAATACCTGCAGGCATTCAGTGAATATTTGTTAATATGAACCATGAATCTATTAACGGGAATTATAATATTTAATAGTCAAATCGACATAAGATAGTATTTGAATCAGTGATTTTCAAGCTATGTTAATTGGAGCCATATTCTATTCCATACCTCAGGCTTTGACAAAATATTTTATTTGAAGAAAGTGTTTTGTTGCCAAATATTTTAAACCATTGATCTTACGCAACTCCTTTACTTTGTAAATGAGGAAAATGAGGCCAGGTGGAGATTAAAAATGACATTCCCAAGGTTTCCCAGCTATTTAGTAGCAGAAACAGAATCAGCAAGATATATATATAAACTGCATCAACTGGAAAGGTGTATTTGTAGAGCAGCTTAGTGACCTCATCTTTTCTAAGATATTACCGTGCTACCAGGAAAATGAAGATAACATCTGAAATGGATCATAGTAACTCAAGTGAGGGCACCTAAGGTTAAATCTTGTTAAATCATTTCTTCCAGGCACTGTTTGGTACTTCAAGACTGGGCAAGATCTTGTTTTCTCACGAAATGTGTTATTTTCCATGGATCCTAATAGAATAAGCCTATCATCTTAAAAGGCTGGACACAAGCTAAAAATCACATAAACTCTATAAAATGTAAGGATTGAGCAAAGATTTGAACATATAGTGTTCCCCATGATTTCTCACAGACGCTGTCATACTAGGATCATGCAATAATTAGGAAATCAAATATATTTACTGCTTGTGTATGCTTGCATCTATGACAATGTTAATATCATAATGGCATTTCTAGCTGTTGCTTAGTTCTTGATTTTTTTAAAATTTCTTTTAAGGCAGGCCCGAAGTTCACAAGGTCTCCAAAAGATGAGGAAGGATTGAAGAAACATGGAAAGCTACCAAAAGTATTGTTTTAACTGCAATGTTCCTTTACAGTAGTACTTCATTCTTAATACAGCACAGCATGACAAGGCTTATCTATGTATTTAAATAGAACTTGCCACTTAAAGGACGAAGAGCTCTAAAAGCATGCCTTTTTTGGTATGAAATAATCCAGGGAGGATGGGAAGCTATTGGGAAGAGAGTTTATCATCCATAAGAATAATAATATGTCCAGGACGCTACTTCCTGGTCCAATTTATGTATTTAGATTTGATTTCCTATTTTTGGAGTACATCCCAGTGAATCAAAAATACTAATGCTGAGAGTTGCACTAAGCAAAATGAATAAGAATAAGCCTTGAAAGATATTTGAAATGCACCTATCTTCCAGGATTAAAAATGTAGCAAGTTACCTGTTTGACATAGATTGAGGAACATTTCCTTTAACAGCTGTAGTGGCTCTCTGAGAGAATTCCACCATGAAGTCAACATTATTTAAAGCACCTACTCTGTGCCAGGCACAGAGTGCTAGGAGTTCTGGTTACACAAAGGGACAATTAGGATAGAAGTAAAAGGTTCCTGTCCTTACAGTCTGGTCAGGGAGACTGACATCACACAAATAAATAGAAAACAAATTACATAATTATGAAGAAATATAGGATGAGTCTGAGAGTGTATAAATTGGAGGACCTAATTAATTTGGAGGTGAGTGGAATTGCGTCCTCCTAGTCGACTGCTGCTATTGGGTATAAGCATGCCATCTTCTGCTGTTAAATCGAGGCAGAGGATGTTAGCAGCAGGGCCAGAGCAGCTGATAACATTATGCAGATCCCCAGCTCAGAGTCAGAGTCCCCGAGACAGAAGTTGGCAAAACGTAGCCATAAAACTACCATACTACCAAAACTACCAAAACTTCCATAAAACTACCTCCCTTGAAATACATCTCCCCACAGTGTGCAGGGACCCTGTTGAGTCCCCCACCAAGCTGGCTTTATTGTATAATTGCAGGAGCCTCTGATTCTAGTGGGTAGGGGGACAAACAGGTCAGCATTAGTCATGAAAAAAAAACTTGACAATCTTTTTTTTTTTTAAAGCTGGCCAATGCTTTAGTCATAAGACTTCATAAATGGTTTTAATTTTGTAAATTAATTATTAATTAATTAATTAATTTTGGCTGTGCCATGTGGCATACGGGATTTTAGTTCCCTGACCAGGGATCCAACCCGTGCCCGCTGCATTGGGAGAGTTGAGTCTTAACCACTGGACCGCCAGGGAAGTCCCAATATTTTTAATTTAAAACAATTTTTTCTGGGTGATATAAAAAGAGAGAAAACTTGAAACACTCACAATTGTAATATTTATCCAAAGCTAATCTTTTCTCCTTTCATTATTTATACACTGATGAGTTTCTTCCATGAAATTCTATTCATTTTATAGTTCAGATTTAATAATTGTTAATATAACAGAAACCTAAATTTAAATATCTCTACCCACTCTTTATATATTTTGGGAGTTGTTGTGCATTTTTATTTTTACCCAGAATTTTCTTCCTAAGGCTTGAATGCACTATTTTATGTCAAATAATTCCTTAAAAAGCTAACTTATTTCTGTGTTCTTGTGTTCAGTGTTCTGTGTCACACATCTCCTGATTGACCTACCCTCCTTTTTCTTCCTATTTTTTATTTGTCATAGTTCTCTGAACAGAAGAACTCTATCAACCCTTTGTTCTCCATTCACGACTTCTGGAAAACCTGGCTACTTGGCTTTCCACGAAAAATTATTTCTCAGTCTATCCGTCTTTTTACAAATTTAGACCCTAAACACCTACAATGTCATCATTTTCATCGACCATCAATGTTCTATAGAGAGCTGTCACATTCTACCCTTGATTCAAGGTCAGTCTCCACTGGCTAATCTCTTTTACTCATGCTTCCTGAGTTCTGAGTTCACTGACATCCCTCGTGCCCACCCCACCATTCAATTTTCTCCACTCAATTTACAAGTAGCTTACCTTTTTTCTTTAAGTTTCCTGTCAGTTATCCAGTCCTTCAGTTTTAGAAAAGTTGAACACATCCCTTTAAAATATGCACTATCATGTCATGGCCCAGCCCTAATGAACGTTCCTTCTCTTTTTTGGAAGTTGTAAGAGGAAGACTGCAATGCTCACATATGCCATAAACCACGGTAAAGCCAGACAAAACGAGCACTGAATGCTGACAACTAGGTTTGGGCACTTTACCTTTCTGGGTCTCAGTTTTTTCTACAAAATGAAGGAATTAAATACTAGGTAGTCTCTAAGGTTCTTTTTAGATCTAGAGTTCTATGATTCTAGGTATGTTTCAATAGAAATACTTCACATCCTATACAATGTACAAAGATGTTATAATTTTAAACTCTATAGGAA
Source organism: Mesoplodon mirus (assembly GCF_964341445.2). Classification (NCBI taxonomy): domain Eukaryota; kingdom Metazoa; phylum Chordata; class Mammalia; order Artiodactyla; family Ziphiidae; genus Mesoplodon; species Mesoplodon mirus. The sequence goes on along the minus strand of NC_138985.1, from coordinate 21,978,694 downwards.
ATCAACTCTGTTTAACATTCTCTTTATTTAATATCTCTTCCAATTTTGTTTTGCTTCCTTTCACATTTTAAAAAAATCTTACCTTTAAGATTCTATTAAAAATTCAATTTTCTTTTCTCATTTAAAAAATATTTTTTCCTCTTCTTTGCCTCAATCACTCTATAGTTGCTTACACTGAATCTAGACCTACGTATTTGTCACCAAAATGAAAACAGAATCCATCTGTTCTTGTCATCCTTATAATAATATTATTTTTGTAGGTTACAACTTACATATGCTCTTTCCCTTATTTATACAGTGTACTGGCCTTAAATCTGTGGCACAATTTTTTAAAATAATATTTTAAATAATAATACATGATATTATTTGAAAAACAAGAAAATACTAAGAAAATATTAGAATTTCCCATATTCCCTATATCCAGAGACAATAGCTGTTATTTTTTAAAACAAGTTTGGGATCACACTTTATGTATTATTTTCTCCTGATTCCTTGATCCACCGAACAGATTGCTTCTACCATTTCTAATTCTGTCCTCTTTATTTATATAGCTGCACTTTTCCCTAAATAAGAGATTTCCAATCTTTAATAGCTCTCTGCTTTCACTGATTATGCACAGAAAATTTTTGCTTATTAATGTTTCATTAGCATTTTACCATGGAGTATATTTTCAGAGTTTCTATTGTTATGCATATTGCAGAGGGCTACATGAATATTCTTGCCTTATTTCAAGCTTTATCCATAATGTATTGGAATTCTAATCACATTTTTCTAGCGTTTTTATGTATTTCACACAGTTAGAAGGCAACCCATATGCTGACTCTATTTTTAAAAGATTTATGTCTCGTATTGACGACTGTCTCTTCAGATAAAGGCACCATTCAAGCTCTTTTTGGTCATTCTGTTATTGATTTTAAGATACTGGAAAGTCTAGTCTGTCATCTTCTTTTTGCAGCATAATTTTAGGCATGAGGTATTATTCTGTCGCTTGCTGCTACTAGTCTTTGCAATAAAATTACGAAAACTTTTTAATCTGAATCAAAAAGTGCGGAGCACCTCCAATTACTGCTATTCTTTTGTTAGCTTCCTTCAGTGAAATAGTCAAAAGCACTGGTGTAATGGATTTTATTATTTCCCTTTTCTCCAGAAGCAAACCGAATCTATCTGCCAAAGGCTTATTTTAACAGTAGGGGAATTATTTGCAAATGCAGTGGTAAGTCAGTCTGTTCCAGGAACTCTCTTTTTCCTCCTGAACTTTATTATGCTTTCTAACTCTCAGACGTTTTCCTCTGCCACTGAAAATACAGTCTTCCATTAGGAAAATAAACAGTACAATCCCAGAGCATTAGAAGGAGTCCTGTTTCATCCCCTAATACTTGCATAATCCTAAGAGGCTCTCCTTTCAGAGCTGGACTGCACGGGCATGAATCACCCCCTAGCAGTCTCGGTGTCACTCACAAGTTATTGCAGACTTCTCTTTTCTCTGGGGAAAAAAAAGCCCAACATTAGGTAAATTCTCCTATTGTTTTCATCTTCTCTTTTTACTGATATTTCTTTACTTACTTAGTTCCTACTTTCTTACTCATCCAGCTAGCTATCAAACCAAGGACCAATTTCTCCTCCATCCAACTTGTATATATTAGTCTGTCTCTCAGTAAAACTTACTCGAGTCAGTGCCCTCTTTTACCTTTCCCAAGCTGGGTTGACTCATTTCTTTTTTTTTTTTTTAATTGAAGTATAGTTGATTTACAATGTTGTGTTAATTTCTGCTGTATAGCAAAGTGACTCAGTTATACACATATATGCATTCTTTTTTTATATTCTTTTCCATTATGGTTTATCACAGGATAGACTCATTTCTTCTTTAATTTCAGAGATTTCTTCTTCTTGATTGACCCCCACTCCTTCGGCTGCCTCCGTGGTGCTAGGCGTGCCAACTCCCTGCCTCTTCCTCACCATCTCTGTCTCACAACCTGACCCCTCTCTCCAATCTCACACATGCTAGGTTAGGCATTTTACTTGATGACTCTTCTGATTCCAAGCACAAAACGCAGCTACTCTCTTATCACACGTCCTTGCTCGTTTGGGAGCAAGTTATTATGTTTTATACGACCATGTTCGAAAAAATTCAACCTTAGTTTTGTTTTTTTTTTTTAGATGTTGGGGGTAGGAGTTTATTAATTAATTTATTTATTTTTGCTGTGTTGGGTCTTCATTTCTGTGCAAGGGCTATCTCTAGTTGTGGCAAGCAGGGGCCACTCTTCATCACGGTGCGCGGACCCCTCACTGTCGCGGCCTCTCTTGTTGCGGAGCACGGGCTCCAGACGCGCAGGCTCAGTAGTTGTGGCTCACGGGCCTAGTTGCTCTGTGACATGTGGGATCCTCCCAGGCCAGGGCTCGAACCCGTGTCCCCTGCATTAGCAGGCAGATTCTCAACCACTGCGCCATCAGGGAAGCCCCTCAACTTTAGTTTTTATATTTATTTGTCTTTAGCTTTGCTTTCCTCCTTGATGTTGGTCCATAGTTGAGTCTGAGAAGATGAAAGCTGAATGGTAAAGGAATCAAACACTAGATGAGAAATAATCCACACTTAGGAGGAATGACATACACAAATATCAGAATCAGGAGAAAGTTCAGAGGGCCCCCTCATCCTGTATGAAATGTAACGTAAATCCACAAAAGGAGAGTCTCATAGGGAGGTATTTATACTTAGCAAGAAGGACTTGTGTCTTTCCTGAAGACCCAAACCACAGAATTAATTGACAATATGATCAACTGATTTTCATTCAGATTAAATCTTTTGTTGAGATGGGTAATTACTGTCACTTTGGTTATTTTATGGGGGCTTACATCTCTGATAGCCATCCCCTCCCCAAATATTAACACTCAACTAGCAGAGCTTCCTTTGCCTCTTGGCTCCCAGATCTTCCTGCAAAGACAGTCACAAGGATTTTAGATGGAAGGATAAACTCCTGGAGCTTGGAGGCAATTTTAAGAAAAAAAAAAAAAATGATAGAGGACTCGATATTTTTTTAGTCTCTCTCTAAATATACATACGTGTGTACATATGTATGTATATATAAATATATATTTTATATATATGAGTGAAATTATAAATAATGAGCATATTCTCTTGACTTCAGAGATTACTGTCATAAAGAGTAATCATATTCTCCCACAAAATCTTCTCCCACAATCATAAATAGAATATTGGGCTTGTACAGACCACAGTCTGATCGATGTGATCAGAGTGGCACTTTGCACGTTTTAAAATTATAAAACATTTTTTTCATATATTCTTACAGAAACCATGACATTCTGTGCTCCAAATATGTTGATTTGGCACCTCCCTAACTCATTGGGCTTCTGTGGTTTTTAGTTATTCTCTGAACATTTTTGTCTGTGCTGTGCAAGAATGTTTTATAAGCAGCATTTTTTTCTGATTACTCTTTCTCCCTTTTTTCTCTTTTTCTTCCTTCCTTCCTCTTCTCTACTGTATTAACTATTGCTATGTAACAAATTATCCCCAAACTTAGCAGTTTAAAACAACAAATATTTATTAGCTCATAATTTCTGTGGGTTTGAAATTCAGGAGAAACTTAGAGCAGTGGTTCTGGCTCTGGATGGAAGTCAAGATGCAATTTAGGGCTGCAGTCATCTGAAGGCTGTGCTGGGGCTGGGGAATCGGTTTCCAAGATGGCGCACTCAAAGGGCTATTGGCAATTGGTCCTAGCTCCTCTCCGCAGGTTTACTTGAGTGTCCATACAATATGGCAGCTGGCTTCCCCCAGAGCAAATGTCCCAGAGAGAGAGCAAGGAGGAAGTCACATTTCCTTTCATGAGCCAGTCTTGGAAGTGTTACACAATCTTTTCTACCATATTCTGTTCATTAGAAGCAAGTCAGTAAATCCAGCCTACACTAAAGAGGAGAGGAATCTAGCTCCACCTCTTAAAGGGAGAATTATTATTACCAAACCAAACCTGGGTCCACTCACCCGCATGCAGTAGAGCCAATGTACCCTATGAGGAGTCCAGGACAGCTAGTGCTCAAAAAGCCTGAACTCCCAGATGTGTTTCAACAAAGCATTTTTATTTTTATTTTATTTTTTTTTTTTCGTTTTTTTTTTTTTTTTTTTTTTTTTTGCTGTACGCGGGCCTCTCACTGTTGTGGCCTCTCCCGCTGCGGAGCACAGGCTCCGGACACGCAGGCTCAGCGGCCATGGCTCACGGGCCCAGCCGCTCCGCGGCATGTGGGATCTTCCCGGACCGGGGCACAAACCCACGTCCCCTGCATCGGCAGTCGGACTCTCAACCACTGCACCACCAGGGAAGCCCCAAAGCATTTTTAAAGGACAGGCGAGGGAGGGGAGTTCCAGGGTTTGTGATCAGCTCGTGCAAAATACTCTGATTGGTTGATGGTGAGGTAACAGGGTGGTGTCACAGGGGTTAACATCATTAATCCTTAGGCCTGGCTGCTCTGGGTCTTCAAGTAGCTAAAGCCTTCCATTTAGCGAGGGTGTTAGCATCTGTAAAACCACTCAGGAAATGTGCATCAGATACTGTTATCTAGGTACTTCAGAGGGGAGCTACAGCAGAGGATATGAGGGAAGGATCTGTCCTGGGAAGATGGGGTCCTGCTTGGTTACATTATCAAAGAAACAGTGGGCACGTTTTAAAACCACAACATCTACCTCCTTCTCCCTCCCTTTTTTGGAATTCTTATCCAATGAAAGAAAACTGTAAAACACCCATGTTGCTGTCTTTCTTCTAGAAACTAAAATAATGTTCCCTGGAAGAAACAGAGTAGCAAAGGACTAAGAACCAGAAAGCCAATTTACTCTCAGTTCTCTAGTTAAGAAACTTTGTTATCTTAGGTGAGCCACTTAACCTTATTTGCCTCAATTTTATACATTGTTAAGAAACTTGACACTCTTTAAGTTTCCTTTTAAATTAAACATTCTATTTTACTACAGATGGCCAATAGGTGCAGAAAAAGATGCTCAACATCACTGATCATTAGAGAAATGCAAATCAAAACTACAGTAAGGTACCGCCTCACACTGGTCAGAATGGCCATCATTAGAAAATCTACAAATAACAAATGCTACAGAGGGTGTGGAGAGAAGGCAACCCTCTTGCACTGTTGGTGGGAATGTAAATTGGTAACAGCCACTATGGAGAACAGTATGGAGGTTCCTTAAAAAACTAAAAATAGAGTTACCATATGATCCAGCAATCCCACTCCTGGGCATATATTCAGACAAAACTGTAATTCAAAAAGATACTATGTGAACCCCTGTGTTCATGGCAGCACTATTCACAATAGCCAAGACATGGAAACAACCTAAATGTCCATCAACAGATGAATGGATAAAGAAGATGTGGTATACACACACACACACACACACACACACACACACACACACACACAATGGAATACTACTCAGCCATAAAAAAGAATGAAATAATGCCATTTGAAGCAACATGGATGCAACTAGAGATTGTCGTACTAAGTGAAGTATCTCAAAAAGAGAAAGACAAGCACCATATGATAACACTTATATGTAGAATCTAAAACGTGACACAAATGAACCTATCTATGAAACAGACTCATGGACATAGAGAACAGACTTGTGGTTGCCAACAGGGAGGGGGATGGGGGGAGGGGTGGAGTGAGAGGTTGGGGTTAGCCTATATAAGCTATTATGTATAAAACAACAAGGTCCTACTGTATAGCACAGGAAACTGTATTCAATGTGATAAATCATAAAGAGAATTTTAAAAGAATGTATATATATATATGTATAACTGAATCACTTTGCTTTACAGCAGAAATTAACATAACATTGTAAATCAACTATACTTCAATTTTAAAAAAATTTAGGGCTTCCCTGGTGGTGCAGTGGTTAAGAATCTGCCTGCCAATGCAGGGGACAGGGGTTTGATCCCTGGTCCGGGAAGATCCCACATGCCACGGAGCACCTAAGCCTGTGCGCCACAACTACTGAGCCTGTGTGCCACAACTACTGAAGTCCGTGCACCTAAAGCCCATGCTCCGCAACAAGAGAAGCCACCGCTATGAGAAGCCCTCGCACCACAATGAAGAGTAGCCCCTGCTTGCCGCAGCTAGAGAAAGCCCTCATGTAGCAATGAAGACCCAACGCAGCCAAAAATAAATAAATAAAATAAATAAATTTATTAAAAACATTTTTTAAATTAAAAAAATTTTAAAAATACAAAAAACCCCCACCTAACCCAAAATTCTACTTTACTTCATTTATTTATTTTTCAGGAAAGTAATACCTAACATTTGTTCTTTCACAGCCCCAAAGATTAAATTCCTAGCTCTTTGGGGTTTTATTACTATATAACTAACTAGTTGGCTACATATTTGTGCTCCAGTCTTATTTACCTTTACCTCCCATTTGTAATATATGGGTTTAAAGTCAACACCAACTTATATCATGGTTCCAACAGGGAAGAGACGGCATGTCCAAAGTAGATAATGGAGGAGAGTTTAACAAAGAGACTTTACGATGGTGTGGACAGGAATTAGGGAGACCAACAAGGTACAGTGGGACTAGTAACACCAGGAACCATAACCACCCCGACGCCAAAAGGGGAAAAGGGGGAGAAATGTCCCAACCTCATTTTCCTCCTTCTCTCTGATCTCTGATGTCCCATTTATTGGCCAAACACAACCTTAGCTGGCTAAATAGTAGACCTAATAAAAGGAAAATAGGCAGCACACCCCCTAAAATGAGTTTAAAATTATACTTTGAACATGAAAATAGAATAATTAAAACATTATAGATAAAACCAGATCTACCTAGAGAGGACCCAACAGACTGTGAGCACCCAAATACAATCTGGATAATCTGTGTATCACCTTAGGGGGGCAAGACAAAATGGCGATTATATCTAAGAAAATTATATTTAGTTAATTATATTGGATTGTATCTAGAGAATGAATGTGTAAATAGAAATAAATAGAAGGATATTGAGAGAGAAAGACTGTGACAGTTTCTCTAGCAGTGGCTAGAGGGATGGTGCCCTGACCCATGAACACCAGTATCTTCTGTGAGGCAGATAACGACTGATAGCATGCACCGGGCTATCACTGCTCAGTCACACTGGGCATGAAGAGCATCCATCTCTCACCCCTTTGCTGTGACCCATTCTCTTTAGCAATTCTTCGATGGTAATGAAGAGAAGAGGGCGCGAGAGAATGAATGGTCACGTCCCAGGTCTCCAGTGAGTCCCTGAGATGGGCTGCCAGGTGAGGGTCCTTGGCTTTGCACAGGAAAGAATTCAAGAGTTAGTAGAGAGTAGAGTGAAAGCAGATCTACACAGGAAGATACACACTCCACTGACAGAATATGGGCTGTCTCAGAACGGGAGAGGGCCCTGGGTATGGAGTTGTTAGTTCTTAATGGGCTGGGTAATTTCATACACTAATGAGTGGGAAGATTACTCCAACTATTTTGGGGAAGGGGTGGGATTTCCAGAAATGGGACCACCTCCCACTTTTTGGCTTTTTATGGTCAGCCTTGGAACTGTCCTGTTGCTGGTGGGTGTGTCATTTAGCATGCTAATGTATTACAGTGAAGGTATAATGAGGCTCAATGTCTAATGGAAGGCAAATCTTCCGCCATCTTGGCCCTAGTTGGTTTTAACCAGCTTTTGCTATATTTTGTTTTTCTCAACGACTGTGTCCCCCTTCTAATTCTTTTAACAGTTGTGCCCTGCCCACTTCCTTCCTGTCTCATTAAGCCAAGCCCACTTAGATTTGTCTATCATGAAAGAATGTGCTCATCAGAGAATAAAAGTCTCCAAATCTTTCACATTTGTTTCTCTCACTATAAATAAATAAATTGGCCTTCTGGTGGTTATGTCTTTGTGAGCTTGACTAAAGCGTGTCCTTCCCCAAGAGATGGATATTGGCATGGGAGCAGGTCAGCTTTCTGTACCTACAAAGCCCAAGGCCCAGCCCCTGGATTGGGGGAACTCCCTGCATGGAAATGAAGCTTGCTCTGTGAAGACCTGCCATGTGTACTTACCTGTCTGGGCTCCACCACAGTTTATTATAATTGCTTGTTTAGTTGTTTGTCTCTGTTGCTAGGCTCTAAGCTCTGTGATTGACTTTCTGGTTTATTGCCAGAGAACAAGATTAATAAACTATTTATTGAAATGAAGGAAGGAAGGAAGGAAGGAAGGAAGGGAAGAACTTGTCAAGGCGTATATGTGGATCTTCCCAAAAGTAACCCAACCTCACTCTGAAAATTTTCTTTACACTGCAGCACCTTCAACTGACATTGTGTTGTGTAGCTTATCTGAACTCTTACTCTCCCTCTGGACTTGGTTTCCTCGTGGAGCATCTTTCTGTTTTATCTTTCCCTATTACTTATTTGGAGCACAATCCTAATCTCTTTTCATCTCAGGGAATAATTTTTTGCTTGTGCCTTTACCCTTGTTATTCAGCTTCACCATAATGCTTTCATCTAGGTCTGCTTTGATGATTTTCATTTTTCTTTCTTTCTTTCCTTCCTCGTTTTTTTTTCCTTTTCTTTCTTTCTTTTTTCTTTTTAGTTTTTTGGTAAGTGGGTGTTCAGAATTTCTGGTTATTGTTAGTTTTCCCCTTTTTTGCTCCCACTTGTCTTTCCATGTCTATTCCTTTCCCCTTGCTCTCACTGCCTTAAATGGGCTTTCTCAAGTCTCTACCCCTTACTTTCTTCTATTTACTTCCCTGTCCATACAAGTGAGGCACAATGTTTTCTTTTGCCTAAGCATCTGTGTGTTCCTGGTTATGGCTGCTGCCCTGTGCTTCTCTGCCTCACTGCTCTTTTCTGGCTCCGAGAAACTAGATTTCAGTTGCCATGTTTTAAAAGTTTTAAAATGCAAATTTTCCAAGACACATAAAAATAGGGAGAATAACAGAAAGAATCCCTATCATCTAGCTTCAGCAATTATTAACATTTGCCAGTTTTGTTTCTAGATGTGACCTTCTAAGATTATATGTTACTGAACTTCTCTTTACCTCCAACCTGCAAATATGAAATGGATTGTATTCAAATGCTGTCTGGAGCCATAGAACGTCAAGGCAGAGTCGGCCACTCACTGCTCTTTTCCCATCACACACTGTGAACAAAACTCTACTTAGGTAGTTCTCATCCTGCTGTTCTGATACCGTTTATGTTTTTCTTTCTCTGTTTCTCCTAGACTGTGAGTTATTTGAGGCTGAGAGTTTTACCTTTTTCCTTCTATCCCTAGCACCTTGTATGCAGTGCCTGGCACTTAATGGCTTTTAACAAAAAATTCTTGAATGAATGAATGAAAAAATATACTGCAATGACATCTCTATTTCAAGTAAAATATTCAGGAATTCTGGTCTACTCTCATTTATGTCTCTTTCCAACATTCTTCTCAGAGGCAATGCAGTTTTTCACTTAGTTGATTTAGATTTCATGTTTTGATATAATTCATACAATATCTACATGGTAACTATCAACCATTTTGTTTCTAAATAATATGAACACCAGCATTTATGTACCCTTATTATGTGCTGGGCACTGTATGAAGTCCTTTGCAAATGTTATCTCTTTTAATCCTAAATCACAAAAGACCATGAATTAGAAACTATTATCATCCCCATTTTCCAGATGAGGAAGCCATGGTCCAGGGAGAACAAGTCACTTGTCAAGGTCACATCACGAATGAATGAAGTCAGTATTTAAACCTATATCAACTTGATTCCAGAGCTTGAGCATCTAACCACCATGCTACACTGCCATAGAAGTGGTCTTTATCTTTGGTTGGCTTAGTGCTATTTGTGTCTAGCCAACTGCTCTAACTCTTTAGACACTGTGTCCAAAATAAATAAGAAATTGCTTTACTCCTAAGGCTCAAGTCTTGCTCTTTCTGCTCTTTCACCCTTGGCAACTGAATCCTTGCAAAAAAAGTCTCTTGAAGTCTTCCCCAGTGAGTTTACAATCTGAATTCCCACACAAAATCCTCCTGCAGGCCCTTGTTGACTACTTTTCATCTTCTCCTGAAGACAAGTAGTCTTTTGGATGACTTCACAATATATTTGCCTTCCCTCCAGAGACTGAAAGTCCTTTCCTTCTCCTTGTGGAAGCACAAGTCCACACTGCCAACAGGACACTTTTTCCATCTTTTTTCTTTACTTTTTGTTCCTGAATTCTACTTCTGCCTTTTTCTTACATCATCACTTCAATTAACGTGGTCTTCAGATCTCCCTGTCCTGGGCTCATCGTGATCACGTCTCTGAGCAGCAGAGTGGACATGTGTTTTTCTGTGCTCGGTATCACTTTGGGGCATCACCTTTCACACCCATCCTTCTCAATCCTTGTGTTCTGGTAGAACTGGCTTCCCCCCAGCTCTAAGGGTGAGACCATGAGCCAGGCCTGGCCAACTATTTTCTGAATTACTCCAACCATAGTAATTGGATTGGGATGAGCACATGACTGATGATGAGTCAATCAAATCTTTTAAGGGGACTTGTGCTACTAAGCAAGGATCTCTCTTTCCCAAGATTGTAGGGACTGAGGATGATCTAAGCCCGAAATTGCTGAGGGCCATCTCTGCCACAAATAGAGAGAGCCTGTTTGAGAATGGAGTATTCACAGAGAATGCAATGTAGAAAAACGGAGAGACAGATATTCTTGACCCCATCGTTTAGAGCCTGAATCAAACCATGCGTAAGGATGCCTCAACCTCTGACTGTGTTAACCATCAACAGGAAAACACTCTATAGAGTAGGTATTTATAGTGTTATTACAAGAAAGAGAACAGCCCCCTTTATTAAATATACATCCTGTGGTTGATTGGGTGTTGAGGGAAGAGGCAGATATAAGAGCAGAAAGTTTCAAACCATGCCCTGAGCTAGCCTGAGGGGTTCCATAAAAGTTTCTTAGGGGACACCATGGAAATCAGAAACCAGGGCTAAGAAGAGGTCTGTATTTCTTTTCTATACTGGGCTTTAAAATAAGGTTTCTGAAGAAAGGTTCTGTTGCTAACAAAAGCAAAAACAAAAATTCTTTGAAAATTGTTAATGTACAATTTATGTTAGTTCTCCTAGAAACCCAACTTCTTTTAATTTCTGAATCCTGCTTTGCAGCCCACTTTGGCTGAGTTTATACCCTCAACTACACAATCATTTAATTGCATTTTGTACTTCTTTCTCTTCTCCCTCTCAGGGATGATAAATCAGGCATTTACTCCACATATTTTTCTCTCCTTTCTCATGACTGTCAGCCAATTCAGATATTCAGCAAAATTCAAATTCAGCAAATATTTATTGAGGACAAGGTAGTACTATGTGCTGTATTTTGTAACATTCATGAATTCTTTCAACTCCCTGACAGGTGGGTAGCTATTTATATTTGTGTCTAACGAATGAGGTAAAGTGATCATCTCAAAGGTCACAAAGCAAATGGTTGATGGAGCTAGAAATACATACTCTACTATAGTCAGGTATAATATAAAAAGCCTGAAGTTTGAGAACAGACAGCCTTGGATTTGAATCATGGTTTCTTACTAACTAATTTTTGGAACTTGAACACGTTATTCAAACTCCCCAAGTCTCAGTTTTCTACCCGTAAAATGTAATATTCTCTACCTTGTCATGACATATGTGGATTATATTAAATAATGTGTATAACATATTAGTGTAAAGTTGGCTCAGGAACTGTTAGTTTCCTTCCACTCATCAGGAAATACCTGTCCTCTCTTCAGGATGATCTGCATGGAAAACAGGTCTCTGTTACATATTTAACTCTCTCTAAATACTGTTTTCCATTTAGATGCTGGGCCATGTATAACATATTGTGCTAGAAGTTATAATATTTAGTCATCTCATTATTGATAAGACTCTTGTTGGCCAGAAGAGAGCAAAGGCCTATTACTGTGGATTCTCAACACTAGGATTCGTAGTAGAAAAGAATCAACACCAAATTACTTTTTAGTTTTGAACAAGAAGGATGAAGCGAGGAGGAACTGAAGATTTTCCACAAACTGAAACTTCTCTTCAGCCATCTGAATCTAGCAATCATTTACTGAATCAACAATTATGGACTTAGGCCTAATGTGCACTAAGCACTTTTCTAGGGGCTGGTGATACAGCGTGAACAAGATGGACCAAATCTGTGCAGGGGATGGAGGTGGATACAGATGATCCATCCATTCTGCCCTCCTGCCCTTTATGGACCTTATGCCTGCTGCAGTAGTTTAGGGCAGGGGCAGCAAATTATGTTTTGTACAGCTGAGGTAAGAATAATGTTTACATTTTTAAAGGGATCCTCTGTAGCCTGCAAAGCCTAAAATATTTACCATCTGACCCTTTACAGAAAATATTTGCTGACCCTGCCTTAGAGTAACTTATAGCTTCTATCAAGACCAGAGTAAACAGTCTTTTAAATACTAGTCTTTTAAATTAATAATTTGTATTTATATAAAGCATTATTAAATATTATTTACTATGATGGTTAAACAGTATTAAAGAATATAAACAAATAATGGGTAGTAGGAGGATAGGCTTTTTATATCAATTTTGTAAGACAATAATCTTCTTTTGTAAGTCATTTGACTATAACGTTGTTTTCCTAGACTCTAACCTCCACATACAATGTGGACCTTCTCGATCTAGCTTTTCTGGGATTTTTCTGTTTGTTTGTTTGTTTTTTTTCCCTGTACCAAAAATGGAGGATTACAAGATGACCTGGAGAAGGGCCATCATGCATGATGATGATGGGGGGGGAACAGAAGTTACTCTGCGGTCACTCCTGCCCTTTGACAATTGTTACTTAAATATCTCTTAGTCTTTCCATCTAAATATCTGCATTGCAAGACAGCAGAAGCAAGAACAACAATCCTGCAGCCTGTGGAACAAAAACCACATTCACAGAAAGATAGACCACATGAAAAGGCAGAGGGCTACGTACCAGATGAAGGAACAAGATAAAACCCCCAAAAAACAACTAAAAGAAGTGGAGATAGGCAACCTTCCAGAAAAAGAATTCAGAATAATGATAGTGAAGATGATCCAGGACCTCCGAAAAAGAATGGAGGCAAAGATCGAGAAGATGCAAGAAATGTTCAACAAAGATCTAGAAGAATTAAAGAACAAACAAACAGAGATGAACAATACAATAACTGAAATGAAAACTACACTAGAAGCAATCAATAGCCGAATAACTGAGGAGGAAGAACGGATAAGTGACCTGGAAGACAGAATGGAGGCATTCACCGCTGTGAAACAGAATAAAGAAAAAAGAATGAAAAGAAATGAAGACAGACTAAGAGACCTCTGGGACAACATTAAACGCAACAACATTCACATTATAGGGGTCCCAGAAGGAGAAGAGAGAGAGAAAGGACTCGAGAAAATATTTGATGAGATTATAGTCGAAAACTTCCCTAACATGGGAAAGGAAATAGCCACCCAAGTTCAGGAAGGGCAGAGAGTCCCATACAGGATAAACCCAAGGAGAAACATGCCAAGACACATGGTAATCAAATTGGCAAAAATTAAAGACAAAGAAAAATTATTGAAAGTAGCAAGGCAAAAACAACAAATAACATACAAGGGAACTCCCATAAGGTTAACAGCTGATTTCTCAGCAGAAACTCTACAAGCCAGAAGGGAGTGGCATGATATACTTAAAGTGATGAAAGGGGAGAATCTACAACCAAGATTACTCTACCCGGCAAGGATCTCATTCAGATTCGATGGAGAAGTCAAAAGCTTTACAGACAAGCAAAAGTTAAGAGAATTCAGCACCACCAAACCAGCTCTACAACAAATGCTAAAGGAACTTCTTTAAGTGGGAAACACAAGAGAAGAAAAGGACCTACAAAAACAAACCCAGGGCCTCCCTGGTGGCGCAGTGGTTGAGAGTCCGCCTGCCGATGCAGGGGATACGGGTTCGTGCCCCGGTCTGGGAGGATCCCATATGCCGCGGAGCGGCTGGGCCCGTGAGCCATGGCCGCTGGGCCTGCGCATCCGGAGCCTGTGCTCCGCAACGGGAGAGGCCACAACAGTGAGAGGCCCGCATACCGCAAAAAGAAAAAAAAAAAAAAAAAAAAAAAAAAAAAAAAAAAACAAACCCAAAATAATTAAGAAAATGATAACAGGAACATACATATCGATAATTACCTTAAACATGAATGGGTTAAATGCACGAACCAAAAGACACAGGCTTGCTGAATGGATACAAAAACAAGACCCATATATATGCTGTCAACAAGAGACCCACTTCAGATCTAGGGACACATACAGACTGAAAGTGAGGGGATGGAAAAAGATATTCCATGGAAATGGAAATCAAGAGAAAGCTGGAGTAGCTATACTCATATCAGATAAAATAGACTTTAAAATAAAGAATGTTACAAGGGACAAGGAAGGACACTAAATAATGATCAAGCAATAAATCCAAGAAGAAGATATAACAATTATAAATATATATGCACCCAACATAGGAGCACCTCAATACATAAGGGAACTGCTAACAGCTATAAAAGAGGAAATCGACAGTAACACAATAATAGTGGGGGAGTTTAACACCTCACTTACACCAATGGACAGATCATCCAGACAGAAAGTAAATAAGGAAACAGAAGCTTTAAATGACAAAATAGACCAGATAGATTTAATTGATATTTACAGGACATTCCATCCCAAAACAGCAGATTACACTTTCTTCTGAAGTGCGCACAGAACATTCTCCAGGATATACCACATCTTGGGTCAGAAATCAAGCCTCAGTAAATTTTAAAATATTGAAATGATATCAAACATCTTTTCTGACCACAACGCTATGAGATTAGAAATCAATTACAGGGAAAAAAACGTAGAAAACACAAACACATAGAGGTTAAACAATATGTTACTAAATAACCAAGAGATCACTGAAGAAATCAAAGAGGAAATCAAAAAATACCTAGAGACAGGGCTTCCCTGGTGGCGCAGTGGTTGAGAGTCCGCCTGCCGATGCAGGGGACATGGGTTCATGCCCCGGTCCGGGAAGATCCCACATGCTGTGGTGCGGCTAGGCCCATGAGCCATGGCCACTGAGCCTGCTCATCCGGAGCCTGTGCTCTGCAACAGGAGAGGCCACAACAGTGAGAGGCCTGCGTACCACACACACACACACACAGAATACCTAGAGACAAATGACAATAAAAACACGACAATCCAAAACCTATGGGATGTGGCAAAAGCAGGTCTAAGAGGGAAGTTTATAGCTATACAAGCCTACCTCAAGAAACAAGAAAAATCTGAAATAATCTAAACTTACACCTAAAGGAACTAGAGAAAGAAGAACAAACAAAACCAAAGTTAGCAGAAGGAAAGAAATCATAAAGATCAGAGCCGAAATAAATGAAATAGAAACAAAGAAAACAATAGCAAAGATCAATAAAACTAAAAGCTAGTTCTTTGAGAAGATAAGCAAAATTGATAAACCACTAGCCAGACTCATCAAGAAAAGAGGGAGAAGACTCAAATCACCAAAATTAGAAATGAAAAAGGAGAAGTTACAACATACACCTCAGAAATACAAAGCATCCTAAGAGACTACTTCAAGCAACTCTATGTCAATAAAACGGACAACCTGGAAGAAATGGACAAATTCTTAGAAAGGTATAACCTTCCAAGACTGAACCAGGAAGAAATAGAAAATATGGACAGACCAATCACAAGTAATGAAATTGAAACTGTGATTAAAAATCTTCCAACAAACAAAAAGTCCAGGACCAGATGGCTTCACAGGTGAATTCTATCAAACATTTAGAGAAAAGCTAACACCCATCCTCAAACTCTTCCAAAAAATTGCGGAGGAAGAAACACTCCCAAACTCATTCTATGAGGCCACCATCGCCCTGATACCAAAACCAGACAAAGATGCTACAAAGAAAGGAAATTACAGACCAATATCACTGATGAATATAGATGCAAAAATCCTCAATAAAATACTAGCAAACAGAATCCAACAACACATTAAAAGGATCATATACCATGATCAAGTGGGATTTATCCCAGGGATGCAGATTCTTCAATATATGCAAATCAATCAATGTGATACACTATATTAACAAATTGAAGAAGAAAACCCATATGATCATCTCAATAGATGCAGAAAAAGCTTTTTATAAAATTCAACATCCATTTATGATAAAAACTCTCCCGAAAATGGGCATAGAGGGAACCTACCTCAACATAATAAAGATCATATACGACAGACCCACAGCAAACATCATTCTCAATGGTGAAAAACTGAAAGCATTTCCACTAAGATCAGGAAGAAGACAAGGATGTCCACTCTCACCACGCTTATTCAACATAGTTTTGGAAGTCCTATCCACAGCAGTCAGAGAAGAAAAAGAAATAAAAGGAATACAAATTGGAAAAGAAGAAGTAAAATTGTCACTGTTTGCAGATGACATGATACTATACATAGAGAATCCTAAAAATGCCACCAGAAAACTACTAGCACTAATCAATGAATTTGGTAGTTGCAGGATACAAAATTAATGCACAGAAATCTCTTGCATTCCTATAAACTAATGATGAAAAATCTGAAAGAGAAATTAAGGAAACACTCCCATTTACCACTGCAACAAAAAGAATAAAATGCCTAGGAATAAACCTACCGAGGGAGACAAAAGACCTGTATTCAGAAAGCTATAAGAAACTGATGAAAGAAATGAAAGATGATACCAACAGATGGAGAGGTATACCATGTTCTTGGATTGGAAGAATCAATATTGTGAAAATGACTATACTACCCAAAGCAATCTACAGATTCAACTCAATCCTTATCAAATTACCAGTGGCATTTATTTATGGAAGTAGAAAAAAAATCTTAAAATTTGTATGGAGACACAAAAGACCCCGAATAGCCAAGCAGTCTTGAGGGAAAAAAATGGAGTTGGAGGAGTCAGACTTCCTGACTTCAGACTATACTATAAAGCTACAGTAATCAAGACAATATGGTACTGGCACAAAAACAGAAATATAGATCAATGGAACAAGATAGAAAGCCCAGAGATAAACCCACACACATATGGTCAACTAATCTATGACAAAGGAGGCAAGGATATACAATGGAGAAAAGACAGCCTCTTCAATAAGTGGTGCTGGGAAAACTGGACAGCTACATGTAAAAGAATGAAATTAGAACACTCCCTAACACAATACACAAAAATAAATTCAAAATGGATTAGAGACCTAAATGTAAGACCAGACACTATAAAACTCTTAGAGGAAAACTTAGGAAGAACCCTCTTTGACATAAATCACAGCAAGATCTTTTTTGATCCACCTCCTAGAGTAATGGAAATAAAAACAAAAATAGACAAATGGGACCTAATGAAACTTAAAAGCTTTTGCACAGTAAAGGAAACCATAAACAAGATGAGAAGACAACCCTCAAAATGGGAGAAAATATTTGCAAACGAATCAACAGACAAATGATTAATCTCCAAAATATATAAACAGCTCATGCAGCTCAATATTAAAAAAACAAATGAACCAATGCAAAAATGGGCAGAAGTCCTAAATAGACATTTCTCCAAAGAAGACATACAGATGGCCAAGAGGCACATGAAAAGCTGCTTAACATCACTAATTATTAGAGAAATGCAAATCAAAACTACAATGAGGTATCACCTCACACCAGTTAGAATGGGCATCATCAGAAAATCTACAAACAACAAAGGCTGGAGAACAGATGTATATGTATGACTGATTCACTTTGTTATAAAGCAGAAACTAATAAAAAAAATAATGTAAGTAGGGACTTATAAGCTTGAGTTCAAGGCAACAATCTTGAACTGAGAAAAATAAAGATATTTTATAATCATAAAAAAAAAAGAATGGGCATCATCAGAAAATCTACAAACAACAAAGGCTGGAGAGGGTGTGGAGAAAAGGGAACCCTCTTGCACTGTTGGTGGCAAGGTAAATTGATACAGCCACTATGGAGAACAGTATGGAGGTTCCTTAAAAAACTAAAAATAGAATGACCATATGACCCTTCAATCCCACTACTGGTCATATACCCTGAGAAAACCATAATTCAAAAAGACACAGTCACCCCAATGTTCATTGCAGCACTATTTACAATAGCCAGGTCATGGAAGCAACTTAAATGCCCATCGACAGACGAATGGATACAGAAGTTGTGGTACATATATACAATGGAATATTACTCAGCCATAAAAAGGAACGAAATTGGGTCATTTGTAGAGACGTGGATGGATCTAGAGACTGTCATACAGAGTGAAGTAAGTCAGAAAGAGAAAAACAAATATCGTATATTAACGCATATAGGTGGAACCTAGAAAAGTGGTACAGATGAACCAGTTTGCAGGGCAGAAATTGAGACACAGATGTAGAGAACAAACGTATGGACACCAAGGGGGGAAAGCCGCGGCAGGGTGGGGGTGGTGGTGTGATGAATTGGGAGATTGGGATTGACATGTATACACTGATGTGCATAAAATGGATGACTAATAAGAAACTGCTGTATAAAAAAATGAATAAAATAAAATTAAAAAGAAACAAAAACACAAAACTCTGCATTTCTTCCCTGTGCCACATTTATTTAAAATGAAACAGCCCTCCTTTTACTTGTCTGTTTCTCAGTGCTTTCTCTTTCATGCATGTATACATTTCCTTCCCTTCCTGCTTTCCGTGGCTTCTCCTCCTTGGGCAAAGGAAGGGTCACTGGCTGGTGAGTACTTTCTCAGTGCCTTGGTTTGCTAGCTTCACCCTTAATGGTAATGCAGAGCCTTGGAGTCCCACCCTCTTCTTCCTCTTGTAGACTGCTTCTAGGTAACAAGCCTATCAGCACCCACCCTGAGCTTGTGATAGGCTGTCCTGGTATCAACCTAGTATTGAAGAGTCTGTGCCAAACCGAGCTCGCAGACCATGCACACCCTTTGAGGAGGCTCCCAGTTCTAGCACAAGTGTCCCCACTTAGGTGTCAGCAGGGTAGTTTCAGCTCTTTCTCTGACTTGTTGGATTTTAGCCAGCTACTTAGCTTTTGAATGCCTAAATCCTCACATTTGTAATGTTAAGATAATGCCGACTTTTATTTCAGCTTCCGGGAATAGAATTAAACTGTATATGGACACTGATGTTCCCATAGTAACAGTCAGTTAAGGTATTTAGCATGCCACTGGAGGCAATAAATTATTTATGATAAGTACTTGTAAAAACTCCTAACTATCACTGTAATGAAAGATTCTTACAGGAAATCCTGGGGATATACTTCATTAATTTGCACTCATTACTTTGGGGAGAGTTCATTATTCTGCTCCAAACCATCTAATTCTAAAGTTGCAGAATAAAATCAATTAGCACATGCTGGAGCTGCTGAATTCAAAACCAGTACAAAGTGCTCCTCGGCCCTTGTAAGTGGAAGGCAGAGACTGACTTCCTGGGGCTATTTGATAAAAGGAAGGGGGAGTCAATGGGTGTGGCTGATCTGGGTAAGAGATAGCTCCAAATTGGGGCTAAACAAGAATGTTAGGCATCTCTACAAAACAAAATTTTTGTACTATTATTATTGTTGTTATCATTGTTTTGGGAAATTTAAAATACACAGTAAAACACGGAAAATGTAATAATAATCACCCATAGTATTATCATTCAGAGATTGTATTAACATTTTTGGTTTACAGCCTTCCTATCTTTTTTCTATACTTACATTTTTCCAAATATTGTTTTGTAACCTGCTTTTTGATTTGTGAATATTTTTCTAAGTCATTAAATATTTTTCCAGAACATAATTGGCTGAATAGGCCGTCGTAAGGATGTATTCATGTAGTTAACCAATTTACAGTTGTTAAACATTTAAGTTGGATCCTGACTTGTCCTTTAATTAAAATCAATTCATTTGTCAACTTGAGATCTCATGTTAATTTAGCTAACAGATCTTAGACTTATAAATATCTTGATCCATTCACAACGCTTCCATGACTAACAACACTCCCTTTCTTCCCGGTGATTTTGTTATCAGTCTACTAGCACAATACACCCAAATTCCCCTTCAAAAGCAAATTCCCACAAAAGTCTCAGAAGGAGAGGGTCATTGCTTGAATTTTGTTTTTCCATGTTCTTTGGTCCTTGCATATGGATCTTTTGCTTAAAACATTATCTTTTTCTTAGTCTTACTGAAAATATCTTTTTTCTTTCAGAATTCTTTCTTCCTTTAACTACAACATTGATCTCTTCACTTAAATTTCAAATCCATCCTTCTAATTCTCTTTTGATAATGGGATTTGACTTTCTCTTTTAACGGGGTTTTATTCCCTCACCCAGCAGATCTTAAATGTTTTAGTATCAAGATTCCTTTAAAAATTTATTGAGGACCCCAAAGAGCTTTTGTTTACGTCAGCTATAGCTACTGTTATTTATCATATTAGAAATTAAAACTGAGCAATTAAAAAATACTTAGTGTTTCATTTTAAAGTAACAATAAGGAGCCTATTACATATTAACATATTTGATGACACATAAGTATATTTTGCAGAGAAAAAAATTCATTGAGAAGAATGGCATCGTTTTATATTTTGCTAATGTCTTTAATGTCTAGGCTAACTAAAGGCAACTGGATTCTCCAATCTGCTTCTACATCGACACCATTACCATATATAGTTTTGGTTGAAGTATCTGAAGGAAATCCCACCTCACACAGATATGTGATTGGAAAGGAAGCACTCGAAGACCCACCAAAGGGTCTCAGGGGCTTGCAGGGATCCTCTGCCCACACTTTGACAACCTTTGCTCTAAACTAACTCTAATTGTTGGACAGTCTTTTCAGGCTTCAGCTTCCTTTTTGTAAAAATATGGTGGTAATAACAGTATTTCAAAGTATTTTGAAATTATAAAATGAAAAATGCTACAGTGACAGGCAGAAATCTCTACCTGTACATAAAACAGGAAACTACTTCTTATGGGGCATTTGGGAGACGTGATGCTATTGAAATCGAGCAGGACCCTATTGGCTCCTGGGCACGGAAGACATTCCATGTCCCCATTTCTTGTTTGTTGGGAATAGACTCCAGCCTCCATGACCTTCTCTGAGTTCCAAAGGGCAGATTCAAACCATTGCTAATCAGGGAAGGGAGGGAATACAGACAAGGAAGGAGCAGCCAAGAAACAATAATGCAGCCTTGTGGCAGGGTCCTGGTTCTGCTTCAAGGGATACACATAACAATATCTCTGAGCTCTTTACAGAACTAAAACCCCCAACAAATGGAGGATGTCAGCATTCTTCATTCCAGAGAAGACCACCTGAGGCCAGATTAAAGGAACCAGAGAAGTCTTCAAGAGATCACCTGAGACCAAATTAAAGGAGTGCAGGCCCTGCACACACCCTAATCTTTTTTTTTTTTTTTTTTTTTTGCAGTACGCGGGGCTCTCACTGTTGTGGCCTCTCCTGTTGCGGAGCACAGGCTCTGGACACACAGGCTCAGCGACCATGGCTCACAGGCCTAGCCGCTCCGCAGCATGTGGGATCTTCCCGGACCGGGGCACGAACCCGTGTCCCCTGCATCAGCAGGTGGACTCTCAACCACTGCGCCACCAGGGAAGCCCTCACACACCCTAATCTTATCAGCAACCCCACCTCTGAACCATTGCTGTAAAACTCCTCACCACATCCTCCCGGATTGGGACACACAGTTTCAAGGGCAAGAGCCCACTGTGTTCCCCTTTGCCTGGCAAAGCAATAAAGCTATTCTTTCTTACTTCACCCAAAACTCGGTCTCCACTGGTGCACAGAGGCTGAGTTTTTGGCATCACTATCCAAGGTAACATGGGTGCCAAAGCAAGGTGGTCTTTCCAATAGGTGTCACACTCTACCACTGCAACCAAAACCTAGGAATTTTCTGAAGAAAACAAAAAACCACCCTATTTTCAGGAGGGTAAGATGTGAATTTTGGTTCAATTTCAAAATGAAGGTATATCTCTCTGAAACCCACTGCCAGTAGTTACCTTGGTATTCTTTGATCTATAAAATGGATTCATGCTTTGTTTCTTGGAAAACGTTGAATGTGTTTGGTTTTAACTTAATTTAGGAGGAATGACTGTCTATGTACATTTGGAGTCAGAATGTACAGTTTTTCATGGTGGACCTCACGATGGGTTCTGTGTGTTGCCACCGATCCAGTCTGAGCTGCACTGATTGCTCTAGACATACTCTGCACACACTGTGCGAAGCCGGAAGGTTGGGCTACCTTACGGGGCCTGTTTCACGACAGTACACATTCTGCTTCATCTGACACAGTGACTCAGCCTACAAAGGAGGGATTTGGGGGCAGGAGGGCACAGGAGCCTCTGTCCTTAATGCCCTCCAGAGGTCCAGTAGATTGTCTGCCCCTGTAAGAATCTGACCTTGTGTCAGGCTGTAACTCTGCTCTCAGCCTTTGAGGGGCTGGGGCACAGATGTTTTCCTCCTATCTGCCCCCACCTCTGGGTTGTATCTCAACATGGTGCTGAAGAGGGGTTGCAGCCTGGATTTCAGAGAGACGGAATGTGTCTGCATTTGGTAAAAGGAGATAATGGGCTGGGTGAGGACAAAACAAGAAAGGATAGGATAGTGTTTTGAAAACACTTTAAGTCCCATCTAAGTGTAAGAACTGCTATTGTTATTAAATGCCTAAACCTTCCTTAGTGTGAGGAATGGTGGTGAATAGGGACACACCAGGCCTGAGGAGAATATTTCACTTGTTTCTCTCAGGTCAGAGAAAAGAACATGCTGGATCCTTCTCAGTTCTTCTCATTATGCTAATCCTCTCCGTGGAGTTCCTGAAGTTGAGTTGATCTTGGCTAAAAAGCCTGTTGTTGATCCTCCACCCATCCCTTCTGTCACAAATGAAAGGTACAGTCTGGTAAGGAACATTTTTATCTCCCTAGCTAATCAGGTGACTAGTTCTCCCATGCAAAATTGATGGCAGCTTTCGTTATCGATGACTTTATTCTTCAAGTCTTTTCTTCTTCTTTGACGCCTAAAAGTAGCTAATAAAACCCCTGCATATATTCTTTGTGAGAATATATCAGATACTTCAGTGTGCACATCCAACATTTTAAAAATCCTCTATTAATTATTTTTCAGGTAAAAGTAAGCAGAGCCTTGGCACTGAAATAATTTTTGGATGTATAAATTGATTCTTGAGTGAAATCGTAGCTTCTTTGTGTTTAATTAGACTTCAATTGCTCCACTTAGAAAAGGTCACCTAAATTTGGAAAAGATAACTGATTCTGATTGTGACAATCTCATGCTTGTTGAATTCTATCAGAAAGGAAGTTCTTTCCATTTATTAAGTAGCATTTATCCTCACTTTTGGTAAGCTCATTTTGATGAGCATTGCCTCATATACTTTTGCAGTGATGGCACACCCCAAAAATCTTGGGTTCTAAAGAAATGAGGCAATCACATTTTAGTGGATTAGGCTTTGATTCCTGTCTCAGAAGCTTTATCAGCTTGCTATGTGCAAATATTTTAGACTATGTGCACCTAATTTTCATTGTTGCAATAACGGAACTGTGTTTCCTCTGGGTCTATTGCAGGTTGAATGAGAAAATGTCTCTAAAGCACTTCGAGTTTCTAGAGATAGCTGGGTCATAAATTAAAGGGACTTATTTTCTAGAGAGCCAAGGTACAACAAACTGGGTGACTGAGGGAGAAGGCTCAGTAGCAGTCAAGGCAGAGGAACTTGAAAGAAGGAGCTCTGAGCAAATTGTACAGGAGTTGCATGGGTTTCTTCGGCTGGCTGCCCTGTTTCCCATGGCAACGTGAAGCTCTTAGGCTACGTAGCATCCATATTGCTCTTCGGTTGTATGGAGAATGTAGGTCTAGGGCTGAGCCCTAACAAAAGGCTCCAGCTATCCTGAGAACCAGGTCAGCTAAGTTTATATCCAAATATTGGACAAAATGAGAAAAATATTTTAGCCAAAGACTATATCCCAGAACATCTCACATAGACTACTATTCAAGCATCAACTGAATTATTATTACTATTTTTTTACTCCTGACAATAAATAGGTATTTTTTCCAGCTTTATTAAGATACAACTGACATACAACATTATATAAGTTTAAAGTTACAGCATGATGACTTGACATACATGCATTGTGAAGTGATTACCACAACAAGTTAACATCTATCTCCTCATATAGTTACCAAAAAAAAAGTTTTTTCCTTGTGTTAAGACGATTTAGGATCAGCTCTTTTAGCAACTTTCCTATATACCATACAGCAGTGTTAACTTTAGCCATCCTGCTGTACGTTACATCCCCAGGACTTATTTATCTTATATCTGGAAGTTTGTACCTTATGACTACCTCCATCCAATTCCCCCTCCCCTTACTCCCCAACTTTTTTGTGTGTGTGTGAACATTTAATATCTTTAGCAACTTTCAAGTATACAGTACAGTATTGTTAACTATAGTCACCATCCAGGGATTTTTTTTGTTTAAAGCAGGTATCACCTTCATTTGGGGGACCTTTCTAACTTATCCATAACATGTGAGATATTATATGTGAGGTATAAATACAGTAATTTCAAATACTGTGGAATTACTGCAATGTTTAAAATGTAGTTTTGCATTACAGCAAAATAGCAGCCTAAGCTGTCATGTTCCTGTAGGTGCGTCTGAAAGGAAAAGGGGGACCACATCCAAGTTGCAATTAGGAAAAGAGGGACAGAGATAGGGAGGGCTATCAAAGCTGCCGCCACTGTAGCTCCTGCTGCAGTTGCCCTGATAAAGACAGGAGGAAGTAAGCCAGCCTGAGTCCTGGGCCCTGAAGAACTTGATCTACCAGTAAGAGAGGAAAATAGAAGCACTAAAGAAGTTATCAGCAGTTTGTTCAGAACAGTTGAACAGTGTTATGGAGGATGAACTGGTTTCTGTTCTCCAGTGTTTGTAGAGAAAAGACTTGCACTCCTGTTTTACATATAATGTCTGCACTAAGAATGTAGACTATCACAGGGATATCTTTCCTAAGCCTCTAGGATGTGTCATTATATCAGAATCTTGAGTAAAAGACAACTTAGTTATGGAGGAATTGCAGAAAATGACATTTCATCTCCAAGTCTAGCTAACGCAACAATTCCTTTAAAGCACTAGTTCTAGGATTCTTTACTAGTTAATGGTGAGAATGTTCCCAGGACAGAGGGAGCTAACTATTTCACATGACCCAAGAGAAGCTGACTAGTGATTTTTCCCTCCTCTGTTTTCTCCTTACCCAATGGCTCGTATTCTCTATAACACTGCTCTCAAGAAAGGATTTGGTCAAGTCCTTTCTCCCAAGAGGCAGAAAAAGAAAATAACGTAGAAAGGTCTGATATGTTTTCTTTCTCAGGGGTATTCTAATTAGGGAACTAAGGAACGAAACTCTACTTGTAGAATTTCAAGCATCAGCTAGCCCAGTGGTAGGAATTTGGGGCTGCAAGGAGAACGTTGTCTATTCTAACTAGTTTTCTCTCTGCCATTAGCAAGGCAAACCTCAATGGGTTCCCACCAGCATGGTGGACATACCCCTTACAACCCCTCAGAAATCATACTTGTCTATGTTGTGTGTCAGGGAAAATGGCCGCGTGGAGAAAGCATTTCCTCATGTCTTGTCTGGCACTGCCTCAAGGACTGGATCTAATGTGACTCTACAGCAGTTATACTTTTATATTTTTATATGTAAGACACACTAAAAATGTAATCACATTCACTCCTCTCCAAAAATCTATGAAATAATTATTATCCCTGTCTTATAGATGCAGAAACTAAGGCTTAGATAAATGACTTGTACAAGATGACACAGGTGGAAAAGGTAGAACCAAGATATTAACTTTGGGTCTAACATCAAAATCCATGTTCTTTCCACTCTGCCACCATACATCTCAGTAATAACACCATTCTAAACACATATTGTAGTATGTCCAACCAGTTTTTTTTTTTTTTGCTGTACGCGGGCCTCTCACTGCTGTGGCCTCTCCCGTTGCGGAGCACAGGCTCCGGACACACAGGCTCCGCGGCCATGGCTCGTGGGCCCAGCCGCTCCGCGGCGCGTGGGATCCTCCGGGATCGGGGCACGAACCCGTGTCCCCTGCATCGGCAGGCGGACTCTCAACCACTGCGCCACCAGGGAAGCCCCGTCCAACCAGTTTTGAGAGACAATTTCCCTGACACTAGCTATGACTCCATGGTACCTCATGGCCACTCAAAGACCACTGAGATGGGAAGACAGGACCCCTGTGCACCAGCAGGAGTGAGGTCCTGTGGAGAACTCCTCTCTAGTCTGCTGGGGCTTGGATGGACCTGGTCATTTGTCCTACCAACAGCAGCCAGCAGAAATTTTTTTCTTCTCTTTAGAAAGGATTGGGGAGTGGGGAATAACCCCATCCAGACATTTCCAAGGGCAAACCTGCTAACTGACACTTATACATACACACAAATTGTTTGCATTTTATGCGTTCCTTACTGGAACCTTTTCCTCCTGATACCTCTTAGGAGACTCTTCCCAGAGAACAAAGTAGGCACATTGGAATCATCACTATATTTTAAATGACTGTATTTTCCAAGACACATATTCAGAATAAAGGATTTTTTCCTGATTACTGAGCTTATTATATGAAAATTCTTATAACTATATACAAATTACATAACCATTTAGCTATGGTTATAAATCAATTGCTATTATTGAATACAGTAAAAATTATATGACAGTGGAAGGGGTTTGGGACTATGCTATATTTATAGTAAGCAAAGTGAATTGAAAACCTGATGTGATAATCATCATCCTTAGGTAAAAAAACTTAAAGAACAATATATTCTGATCACATTATTCTTCTTTTAGAATCTGAGAGCAAGAAAAACCTCTGATCAATGGAATAAAATTTAAGAAACTTTAGCACACATAAACAAGAAGTTGTAATTAAGGTATGATTCTTCCCTAATCAGCATAACGCCTAAAGTCTGTGGTGTCTGTACAGTCCACTATTGGTTTGTTGAAATCCCAAAATACAGAGAAACAAACTTTGTTTTTTCCAGTGTGGTTAGTAGCCTGAATTCTCTGAAGTCATGGTCACCAGGGTAGTTCCAAGATGGCTGCCACAGCTACAAAGAATGATGATTCTACTGTTACCACTTTTTAAAGTTCTTCGTTAGCCTTTGTAATGGAATTCAAATTGTGCCAGCCATCTTTTATTAGTCAGTCCCATGGGATTTTTATTGTTATTTTGAACAAGATCTATTTTTGTTTAATTCTATGGGAACCACACATAGTTTGTACATTTGCCAGAAATTTATTTTCCAATGAGTATTACTCAATTCTAACTAAGTACATTCTGCATTTTTATGCTGGGACACAGTAGGATGAGTTCAATCAGGAACACCATTTAAAATTATATAAAGTAGCTTGGACTTCTCTGTAACTCTAATATTCTGGTAACTAAGAGTGAGCTTGAGTTTTATTGTCTTTCAAAGTGATCTGTTTTAAACAAAAATATCTTCTTTTATAAAGTCATTAAGAACTGATCTGTTACAACAGTGTGGCTTATTTGCTGATCTACAGGACACCTTTGATTTGTATAGCTCTTCAATGTGTTTATTCATGCCTGGAGACAAACATTATGTTAACTATAATAGCCAGATAATTGATATCACATGTCCCATTCACAACAGAAAAAAGGAAATATTTTCTTATATATGGAAATCCTGAGCTTCTTTCCAGTGGTAGGAAGACCTTTTGTTCTACTGCACTGAGTGTTAAGAGTATGGATATTAAGACTATGTCTTTTTGACCTGAGAAAAGCAGAATATTTTCACTTGCAACAAAGTTTTTTAACTCCCAGACTGGAAGAAGAAAAAGGGGCAATCTTAATAAAAGACAACGTTATTGCAAGGGCAATCTTCAAGTGTCTCATACCCTGAGAGATCCATAGATGTTATATTCTATTCAATGGAACAACAGAATCTTTGAGCAAAACTGTCTAAGCAAAATCTATAGAAAATGATGAATCCTATACTAAAGCTTAAATAAATAATAAAATTACAAAGCTTCTACAAAGACATTTTGCAGAACATTAAGAAGGAAACTGAGGGGATTTTTAGTAAATGCCATTTATTCTCTTGTCAAAAAAGAAAATAAAACAGGGTTTGTTTGTTTGGTTGATTTAGTTTGATTTGGTTTTTTATTGTAGAGACATAAAACATGGAAGACTATATGACTTAAACTGGTCATGAAAGTAATTATTTGTCCAAATACCTAAGTCATGAAATAAAATTTCATGTTTTATTGATTTGCTTTTCAAGTGAACAGAGTTTTTTAAAAATGTACTTCTTTATATAGAGAAAATGATAAAGAGTAAAGTTTAATGTTGCATAATCTCACTGCCTATATAACTATGTTGACATTTAAAACCTTTTTAAAGTAATACAAGCCCATGTTTTAAAAAATTCAAATAGTGCTGAGAGGTGTAAATGAAAAATAGATGTGCTCCTTCCCACTGACACCCCTCCCCAATCACCAGCCTCTTTTCCCAAACGACCAATATTTTTTTTTTTACAAATTTATTTATTTATTTATTTACTTAGTTATTTATTTGGGGCTGTATAGGGTCTTCGTTGCTGCACGCGGGCTTTCTCTAGTTGCGGTGAGCGGGGGCTACTCTTCATTGCGGTGAGCAGGATTCTCATTGTGGTGGCTTCTCTTGTGGAGCACGGGCTCTAGGCGCATAGACTCAGTAGTTGTGGCTTGCGGGCTCTAGAGTGCAGGCTCAGTAGTTGTGGTGCATGGGCTTAGTTGCTCCGCGGCATGTGGGATCTTCCCGGACCAGGGCTAGAACCGGTGTCCCCTGCGTTGGCAGGTGGATTCTTAACCACTGCGCCACCAGGGAAGTCCCCCAAAGGGCCAATTGTTAATAGTTGCTTGTATATCCTTCAAGAAAAGGGAATGTATCCCCAGACACCTGTATATATATGTGTGTGTGTGTATGTATATAATTTAAAATGTTCACACTCACTTCATTATATTTTTTAAAATATATATTTGCAGATCTTCCATATTAGCACACACAGAGCTATCCCACTTTTTTTTTGCGTTACGCAGGCCTCTCACTGTTGTGGCCTCTCCCATTGCGGAGCACAGGCTCCGGACACGCAGGCTCAGCAGCCATGGCTCACGGGCCCAGCCGCTCCGCGGCATGTGGGATCTTCCTGGACCAGGGCACGAACCCGTGTCCTCTGCATTGGCAAGCGGGCTCTCAACTGCGCCACTAGGGAAACCCTATCCCACTATTTTTAACAGTTGTATAATAGTTCATTATATTGTATACAGAAAGTATTTAACCAGTTTCCTATTGATTAACATTTAAGTTGTTTTTATTTTTTGTGAATATATCTGTAAAGACTTGGCAGTTGAATAGCTGGTAAAGAGATATCTACAACTGAAATTTTGACATAGATTGTCTAATCTGTTGAATTAGTTTTCTCTCCCACCAATATTTGAGAGTTATTATTTCTCCAGCACAGGTATTATCAAAATTTTAGGTTTTCTCTCAAGAGAAATTCAATTTATAGTATTCCACTTTTATTCTTTTTTAAATGGGCATTTAACTTAAGTGGACATTTTATTTAAAGAAAAACCAGAATGTTTTTGTTTTTGGAGTATGTGATGTCTTACCTCAGTGATATGTGGACCCGTGAAGGAGAAAGAAAATATTTTGATTTCATAAGATTGGACTGGCAAATGTGGCTAAAACTAAGTAGACCAATGAATTTTAGGACACTTTTTAAAAAGAAGATTAAACTGATGACTCTCCTGTTCAAAAGATATGTGCAGCTGTGGGGAGGGGAGAATAGGAAGTTGTTTAATGGGTAGAGTTTCAGTTTTGCAAGGTGCAAAGAATTCTGGAGGTTGGTTGCACAATGTGAATGTACTTAACACTACTGATCTGTACACAGAAAAATGGCTACGATACTGAATTTTATGTTAAGTGTATTTTACCACAATTTAAACAAAGATAATGTGCAAAATTACACATCTATACAGAAAAAAGAGTTCTCTAAAGTATAATTTCAGGAGTGTAAGGGAAGAGCCTCTACCAAAAATCCAGTCAAGTACCTTCAGGGGCCAATTAATGTCACCACATAATCAGATAAGGTCCAGAGTGCAAAGCTCCCTGGTAAAGGACTCCAATTTAATCTAAGGCTCAAATGGCTAATATCAGCAGCAGTAATTTTTCCTTTTCTGATATGGAAGAGTTGTCTGCTGTACCTGATAACCACGAGGACACTTCCCCAAATGGGAAAGCACCTGTTCTCTGGGTTCTGATCAAATATGTCTTCAAATAAACTTGCACTCATCGTCTTCAATTCTAATGAGCAGATTTTCTACCTGGAGTTGAAGACGATGCAGGACCACCGAGAAGAGCAAGACCACAGTGAGGACCAAGGGGCTCTGACATACACCATTGTTTAAAAGCACTCTATATAATATTTTTCTTTGTCATACCTCACAGCCACTGTGTGAGAAAAACCGGAATGAAAGGGAGAGTGAAGTCTCCAGAACTGAGAAAATAATAACTTTGTTCACAATGACTTTGAGTCTCAGGTCCTGATTAAGAGAACAGACAAATCACTTATAAAGAGAAAATGCGGGCTTCCCTGGTGGCGCAGTGGTTGAGAGTCCGCCTGCCGATGCAGGGAACACGGGTTCGTGCCCCAGTCCGGGAAGATCCCACATGCCGCGGAGCGGCTAGGCCCGTGAGCCATGGCCACTGAGCCTGCGCGTCCGGAGCCTGTGCTCCGCAATGGGAGAGGCCACAACAGTGAGAGAGGCCCGCGTACGGCAAAAAAAAAAAAAAAAAAAAATGCGTTTATGTTGGAAAGATGACACAAGTTTTAAGGAATTATCTAGTTAAAGTGTTAAACTAGATTCAGTGGAAGTTGGACAGTTGCTTGCTGGCATTATGTTTTAGCACAAAGCAGAGATTGTCAACCTTGGGTGTACATTACAATCACCTGGGGAGCTTTTAAGTCTGATGTCTTGGAGTCATCCCAGACCAATTAATCAGAATTTCTGAGGTGGGTCTCCGGGTAATTCCAACGTGCAGCTAAGGCTGAGAACCACTGGCACAAATTCTCAACTTCAGTGTGCATAATCCTTGTGGGGTTTTCTCCTCCCACAACAGAAATTCGGTTTAGTAGGTTTGGGATTTTCCCAAGATTTGCATTTCTTACATGCATCTCAGGTGATGCTGATGGGTATGGCTCTGGGGCACACTTAGAAAAACACTACTACAGTGACTGAAATTCCTGATTTTTCATTCTAATCACTGATCTCTTCTCCTTCTCAATAACCCTGGTCCCCTGGGCTTTGTTAATAAGGCTCTTTACTCCAAGCTAATAATTGTTATTGCTTGGCCTCTGGAACAGGCCCAAGATCTTCAGATATCCCTCGCAACTGAATGGCTCTAAAATGGCCACATAATCCAATGAAGTCCTGACCAAGGTTGAACAGGGTGGAAAAATTACATCATGGTCTCTGCACGTCATGCTTTTGCTAACAACTCCTGGAGTCATACTTCAAAAAATAACACCACAATATGCGACACTATCACCAACATCAAAATGTATCATTAGGGTTGTCCTGCTGAGTCACTATGAACCTGAGAATATGTTTAAGTAAACTTTTGCAGAACTGATCCTCTGAAGTGTGCATTTGCATTTTCCCTTCTGAAGTTTCATGTTTATTAAATTCTACCATGATTATGTTTTACTGCTGCTCAACTGATCACCTTAATGTCACTGGCAAATGATGGTCTTATGCCTGTTTCATGACTCAAGTTATCAAGAGAAATATGAAATAGTCTGATGCTCAGGACAGGTCCTGTACAGTTGCACTTTCTATTTTCCCCAGGCCCCCCTAGAACTTTATATGCCTTGTTTGAATAATCATACCAGAATGGGGTGGTCGGAGTCAACACTGTGGAGTGAAAGAGAATGGGCTGTGGGAAGAGATGAATCTAGTTCAGATTCCCTGCTTCACTTCTAGCTGTACGATCTTAGGCAATAACTCAATCTTACAGCGCTTCATTTTTTTTTTTCCTTCTGGAAATGTGCGGCTAAAATACCTCCCTCAAAGGAGCATTTTGGCAACGGTTAAATGAAATGCAGAAGTGTTTCACACATTGGTTGACACACAGTAAGGTGCTTGATAAATAGGGTTTTTTTTTCTTTCATGTAATATATGATTGATAACATGAACAGCTGAGAGCATAAATACAGACATTCTTCGAACTTATTCAGCTCAAAGAAATTATGCGAAAGGAAAAACAATCCAAACTAGTGTTGGACTAACCCTCAGAAGTTCACTCAACCAAGGGTGACTGGGTTAACTCTAGCATCAGGCAATGTTGGGCAGGGGACCCTCTGGGTCCTAGGTGGGATTCAAGCCAGGAGACCTAAAGCCAAGGCTGAGAATGAGGCATGTGGTGAAGCCAAGGAGACCAACCTGAGCCAAGGAGAGGCAGAGGCCAGTGCTCAAAGGCAGCAGAGGTCAGCACTGAGTGACAGCCAGCTCTCAGCGAACCTGGAAGAAGCCTAGAGGAGGCCAAGGGTCGGCCTCAAGGAAAAGACCAGGAGCCCAAGAGTCTGCATGGGGGAGACGGTGGAGCCTGGGCAAAAAGGGACTCTAGGGCAGGACGGGCCATGCGGAGGTCATCTATGAGACAGACTACAGTCTTCAGAGTCCCTCCCATCCTTTTATATTAGCCTGGCTGAACTCTTCTGTCCTCATCATAGTCTCTCCTTCTGGTAGGCTTTCTTTGATGGGTATAAATGTATTCTTCTATAATTAGACACTCTGCTAGGAAGTGTAGGCTAAATAACGTAACTCTAAAATCTCAGTGGCTTAACACAATAAAAGTTTATTTTAAGCTGTAGAGCTTAAAATAAATACAGTCCACTGTATAGCTGTGGAGGCGGGTAGGAAGGGGACTCTGCTTTCCATTCTGGTTTATCACAGGATATTGAATACAGATCCCTGTGCTATACAAGAGGACCTTGATGTTTATCCATTCTCTGTATAATAGTTTGCATTTGTTAATCCCAAATTCCCAGTCCAACCCTCCCTGACCCCCTCCCCCTCGGCAGCCACAAGTCTGTTCTCTATATCTGTGAGTCTATTTGTTTTGTAGATAAGTTCATCTGTGTCATATTTTAGATTCCACATATAAGTGATATCACATGGTATTTGTCTTTCTCTTTCTGACTCACTTCGCTTAGTATGATAATCTCTAGGTCCGTGCATGTAACTGCAAATGGCATTATTTCATTCTTTTTTATGGCTGAGTAATATTCCATTGTGTGTGTGAGTGAGTGTGAGTGTGAGTGTGTGTGTGTGTGTGTGTGTGTGTGTGTTTATCTTTTTTATCTGTTCATCTGTCGATGGACGTTTAGGTTGTTTCCATGTCTTGGCTATTGTGAATACTGCTGCTATGAACACGAGGGTGCATGTATCTTCTTGAATTATAGTTTTGTCCCAATGTATGCCCAGGAGTGGGATTGCTGGATCATATGGTAACCCTATTTTTAGTTTTTTAAGGAACCTCCATACTGTAAATTGGCAGTTACCAATTTACATTCCCACCAACAGTACAAGAGGTTTCCCTTCTCTCCACACCCTCTCCAGCATTTATTGTTTGTAGACTTTTTGATGATGGCCATTCTGACCAGTGTGAGGTGGTACCTCATTGTAGTTTTGATTTGCATTTCTCTAATGATTGGCAATCCAACAGGGATTCTTAATTTCTTTTTTTTTTTCTTATTCCTTTTTTTTTTGTCATGTATTCTTTTGGAAGTTAATTGAAAATTTATGGACTTTATCTCAGCATAAAGTATTTAATTGTGTAAAAGAAAATGCACAGTATTACAAAGGAAACCAACTAAATCAAAATAGTAAAAACACAAGAGTGATAAAGTAATATATGTGCTTCTTTATCAATGTGTGATATTTTTCACCCGGGGCATCATTGTGCTGGAGGACTTCCAAACAGTCACTGGGTACTCACTGCTAAACCTGAATCAGGGTCAGCACCCCAGTCAAGCACTTACCATGTGCTTATTATATACATTGTTCTAGTTATCTACTGCTGTGCACAAACTACCCCTAAAACTTGGTGGCTTAAAACAACATTTTTATTTTGCTGGGCAATCTGTCTAGGATCTACATGGCATCCCTTAGGGCAGCTGGGGTTTTCAGTAGGTATCTTCCAAGATGGCACCTGCATTCACATGTTTGGCCCCCCAGTGCTCCTTGGCCCCCATCTCTGCATTGCTTAGGCTTCTCATGGCATGGTGGTCTCTGGGTGGTCATACTTCCTAGGTGGCAGCTGGCTTCCAAGAACAAGATTCCAAGAGATAGAAGTAGAAGCTGGGACTATAAATATGGATACTTTTCTAACTCGATCTAGTCTGTGAAATTATGAGAGAGGGAAAATAATTCCAGCTAGTATTATACCCTCAGAAGGTCACACAGCCAGTGGTGACTAGGTCAACTCCAGCATCAGGTGATGTTGAATGGGCGCCATAGAGTCACTTCTGCCACAGTCTAGTGGTCAAAATAGTCATAGGGCTCACCTGGATTCAAGGGGGAATGGACACTGATCTCACCTCTCAATGGGAGGAATATCAAAGAGATTGTGGCCATCTTTAATCTGCCATATATATAAAATCTCATTTAATCTGTGTAATAACACTATGAAGTAGGCATCACTGTCTCCATTTTACTGATGAAGAGACAGAACCTCAAAGAAGTTAAGTATTTTGTACAAAGTTACAAACCTAGTGAGTTTGCAAATAGGCTAGTCTGATTCCAGTGACTGGGCTCTTAATTACTATATATTCTTTATTCCACTTGACTTTACTTGAATCCATTACTCAGAAAGCAACACGGAAGCTATCAGAAAAGCAAAACAGTACTACCCAATGTTCATTCTCTCCCTCTTCCCAAATTTATTTGGAATAGCAAATCACTGCACTAAAAGGCCATATTCCACAGTCTGCTTTACAGTTAGGTTTAACAGTATTTTGTCCAATGAGATATAAGAAGGAGTATCGTGTAACTTTCCGACAGTGTCCTTAAAGAGAGAGTTCTTTGATCTCTTCTGGGTGTCATGCAGACGTGGTCACTGGCACTCAGTAGCAATTTTGGAACATGAGGCAACAAGCTAAAGTGGCAGAATAGTAACAAAGAAGCCTGAGGCTTGATGATACTGCCCTCGAGCAGCTGCCTCTGGACTCTCTTAATTGAGGGAGAAACAGATTTATATCTTGGTCCAAGCCACGGTAATTTAGAGTTTTTCTGTTTCTTACAGTTGAACCTAATCCTAAATAATATAGAAGAGATATGTGTATGAGTATAAACTTAGTCATGACAGCTTTACCTTAATGATATGGAAGTTTAAGGAAGCAGGCAATCATCAACAAACCGAAACTGCATCATAGAGAAGAGGTGTCTGAGAGCAGTTCAAGAAAGATTGGAAAACTATGTATTTGTCCACTTTAAAATACTACAGAGTGACTAGCATTATTTGCCAAGGAATGGGAGATAATTGGAGGCAAATTCAAAAGCCATGCTTGGGCTTCCCTGGTGGCGCAGTGGTTGACAGTCCGCCTGCCGATGCAGGGGATATGGGTTCGTGCCCCGGTCCGGGAAGATCCCACATGCCGCGGAGCGGCTGGGCCAGTGAGCCATGGCCGCTGAGCCTGTGCGTCCGGAGCCTGTCGGGAGAGGCCACAACAGTGAGAGGCCCGCGTACCGCCAAAAAAAAAGCCATGCTTGTTTTTAATACATATAAATAGGGCTGCCCTGAGGGAAACTTATAAACTGTCCCCCTCTCAAGTCTCTTGACCATTGGTGATGTTTTCTTAGGATTGGTTCTGGGCCCAATAGTCTTTTTATTTCCTTCGGTGGTCTGTGTAACGGAACACAGAAGTAACTCATTATATTTCTAAAATAAATTTTCAGCATAAGAAGAGACAGGCCCTTAATTTGGAATGGTTTCGATTTAGTTGGAGAAGTTATCAGAGACCATGCATAGAAATGAGATTCATCCACTGAAATGAGAAAGAATATCTTTAAGTCTCAGTGTCCCTCAATGAAGGAAGTGGGCAAGACAGTCCCCAGGGTTCCTTCTAGTTTTAGTCTTTAGTATGAAGATGAAAAACCACACGATATGATGGTCAAAGCTGAAAAATATCCAGTAACTTTTAGTGGTTCATATGAGTATGTCATTAAATTTTGACAGTTGTAAAAGCAAAAACATATACAGTTAATTGTGTGGTATTTCTTACCTGAGCATGTGGGTCAGCATTCTTAGTTGCAAGCAAAAGGAATTCTGATTGATTTAAGCAAAAAAGCAATTTCACAAAAGGCCCTTGGAGTAATTCACAGCATCTCCAGGAAGGTCAC
Source organism: Mesoplodon mirus (assembly GCF_964341445.2). Taxonomy (NCBI): domain Eukaryota; kingdom Metazoa; phylum Chordata; class Mammalia; order Artiodactyla; family Ziphiidae; genus Mesoplodon; species Mesoplodon mirus. The sequence goes on along the minus strand of NC_138985.1, from coordinate 21,942,198 downwards.
ACAGAACCAAGGTGAGAATCAGAGCCCAAATCATGCCAAAGGACACATGATAGGGATATGTCTGCTGTTCCCACTAAATGTTTGGGTGCCCCTGTGGGCTACACAGGGCACAATGAATTCTTGACCTTTCCAGCTTCTTTGCCTCATTCATTCCAGATTTAAAGTCTGAGCAGAAGCAACTGATTGGCCAAGACTGGATTACACACCTGAGCCCAAACTTCCAGGGATGGTGAAATCAAGGATCAGGATCTTCCACTGAGACTTATGTAATGGGGAATTCCCCCAAACATAGGAAAGGGCTCCTTCAAATTCTCTACACATTTCCACTACATCTGGTATACTGAAGATCATCTCTATTAAGTGTATCTACAAGTGTATTTATTATATAGGTTCTGCTGCATTATCAGAGACCCAAAGTAACTGTGACTTACACAGGGTAGAAATTTATCTACTCTCATGTTACAGTCAGGAAGTAGATGGTCCCAGGCATGGGATGGAGGTTTTGAATGACCATGAGGTCATTCAGGGATCCAAGTTTTTTCCACCTTATTGGTCTATGATACTTAGGATATTGCCCTTACCCACACAGTCCAGTAGGACACACCATTACATCCATACCCACATTGCAAAAATGGAGGAATGATGGGCATGCTGCTCCATTAAGACACATCCCAGAGTTGAACATATTTCCCATCACATGCAATTGGCCAGCTCTTAGTAACATGACCACACTTAATGGTACAGGAGGTTGAACAATGCAATCTTTTTACTGAACATCTACGTAAATGTCTACCAATCAAGGGTTCCATCACCGTAACAGAAGGGAAGAAAAGATACCGGAGGACAATCAATATTGAAGCAATCTCTCCCTCAGCAAATAGCAGGTTGAAACTTTAGCAAATAAGATTAGACAAGAATATAATAGAATTTTCTGTGAGGGTTGCTGAACACAGTTACTTTAGAATGTGAGAAATGCCTCCAAATGTCTTAAAATGGGACAATGCTTCGTATATAATGAAATGGGATGAGAAAAGGGACAGCTCATGCTCAGTCTCAGCCTTAATGTTTATATTCAGAAATGACAAAGGTTAAAAGACAGGACTGAATGGAAGTTTAAAGGTCTTTCTTGGGGCAGATTGCTATAGCCAGAGTTGGATGCTTGGCAGAATGTAGCCGGTCAATCCAAATGCTCCTCTGGGTCTTTGTAGAAAATGAAGTGGCCCCTAAGGAGGTCAGAGAGGCCTTGGGGCTAGAGGAAATAGAGAAAATACTGGCAGAAATTCACAGATGAGAAATACAAGGGCAAATTGGGTGCAAGTTCAAAGCTGTGGAAATAGCATGGAGAATTAGAGGGCACTTGAACGTCTGAGTTATCTTGCAACATGCTCCTTGGGGCAAAGGGTAACGGGGCTCTAAGCCACTGGCAGCAAGGGCAGAGGGCAGTGCCCAGAGAATGACAGCTGGGTCAGAACCTCCCAAGATCACTGCCACCCCGCGGACAGGCTCCTGGGCTGACTCTTCTGAACCGCACTTTCTGAAGCAGTCTTCAAGCAACTAATTTCCTAGGAGAGCAGTAATGCCTGGCTCATCTCCACCACCGTACATGTCCCAAAAGCTTTTTATAGGCATTCTCTTTCCTCATGCTTTCAGGTTTATTATAAAGATATACATGTTACCCAAGCAACCTATGTGTGTCACAGGAAGCTTTGGTTTAGTGTTTTTGATGCCTTCTATTTTTTTTCACATTATATAAATTTATTGAAAAACACTAATAAGAATATAGGTTCCTGGACCAATACTAACACTTCTAATATAGTATTAATAGTAACCAGTATTTGTTTATTGACTTAGTGCTTCACATGTACTTTCATATTTTTAAAAAACTGAGGTATAATTGACATACAACATTAGTTTCAGGTGTACAACGTGATGATTCTATATTTGTATATATTGGGAGATGATCACCACGATAAGACATTCACATCCATCACCACACATACATAATTTCTTGTGTGTAAGAATTTTTAAGATTTACTCTCCTAGCAAATTTCAAATATGCAATACAGTATTATTAACTATAGTGACCATGCTGTACATTACATCCTCATGAATTATTTATTTTATAGTTAGAAGTTTGTACCTTTTGTCTCTCTTCACCCATTTTGCCCACCCCTAAACTTCTCCTCTGGCAACCACCGATCTGTTCTCTGTATCTATGAGGTTGGTTTTCTGTTTTAGATTCCACATATAAGTGTGATCATATGGTACTAGTCTTTCTTTCTGACATTTCACTTAGCATAATGGCCCCAAGTTCCATCCATGTTGTTAAAAATGATGAAATTCTTTTTTATGGCTGAATGATCTTCCATTGTGTATATATACCACATTTTCTTTATCCATTCATATGTCGATGGACACTTAGGTTGTTTCCATATCTTGGCTATTGTAAACAAGGCTGCAATGAACATGGGGGTTTCTTCTACTCCTGGTCTACTGCCGTTAATTTGAGGCAAGTCCAAGGAGTATTTTTCAGAAGAAGATGGCTAACGGCCTATTTATTACTTTCCCTAGTACAATAACATGTTCTAAATTCTTCCCTATTCCACCACTGAACAACAACAACAACAAATCAATAGCCTTGTCCATTGATGGATGAATGGATAAGCAAAAATGTGGCATATACATACAATGGAATATTATTCAGTCTTAAAAAGGAGGGAAATTCTGACATATGGTACAACGTTAATGAACCTTGAAGGCATTTTGCTTAGTGAGATAAGCCTGTCATAAAAAGACAAATACTGTATAATTCCACTTATATGAGATACTACAGTAGTCACATTCACAGAGACAGAAAGTAGAATGGTGGTGGCCAGGGCCCAGGGAGAGGAGGGGAATAGGGAGTTAGTGTTTCACTGGTATAGAGTTTCAGTTTTTGTAAGATGCTAAGACATCTGGAGATGGATGGTGGTGATGGTTGTACCACAGTGTTAATGTACTTAATACCACTGAATTGTACACTTAAAAATGGTTAAGATGGTAAATTTTACCAAAATAGAAAAGATTTGGACAAAAATATCAGTAGCCTCATCTGAGTTCCCCATGGATACAATGGACTGGTCTTCCACATTCTTCTTTCTCTTCCAGTACCTACCTCCAGACTTCTCCAAGCAGTGTTTTTAGAGTCTAGTTCTAAGTGTCTAAGTCCTAACTGTCTGTAAGTGCCATAATATCACTGGCTGTGATAGGTTTATAACCTCTTTGTGGGGATTTAATCAACCCTCCTTCGTGGCTTCCTTCAATCTCTGTCTTTTTTCTTATTTGACTTTATTTTTATTTCTCAAATGTCTACCTTGCTCAGATCCTATGTCAGTGGTTAAGAGCACAGGCTCTTCATTTAGACTGCCTGGATGAAGTCCTTGCTCTACTGCTTATTTTCAGTGGGCCCTTGGACGAGTGACTCAACCTACCTGTGTCTGTTTCCTCCTCTGTATAATGGTGATAATAATAGTATCTAGGCATGGTATGAGTTTTTAATACACAAAAAGGGCTTAGGACAGTGCCTGTCACATAGTAAGCACTCAAGGAATACTTGCTATTATAATAAAATTGACTATTATTATTTCCAGAAGTTCTTTCTGGGAGTCTTCAGTAGGAAGCATCTCTTGATGTTCCTAGCAAGTCTGCCCTCCCTTGTTGTGGTAAGAATACATCTCTTTACTTTGGGTAACTGCCATTCTAAGTGGTTCTATTCATCTTTGTCCCAGCCAGATTCCAAAGCACTGTATGGGCATTTAACCCAGGCCTGGCCAATCATACAGTGCTTCATCCCTCTAGCAGCAGTGACTGGTTCAAAGTGTGGGCCTGGGATCCAAGGAGGGCCAATCAGAGTTCTTCTTTGGCACTGACAGGCAGATGCTGGGATACAGTAGTCTGTCTTTGCTCCAGGGCCGCTGAGCTGAGACAATGAAAGCTTTGAGATACAGGTAGCCATCTTCCCTGTCTGCAGAGAGGAAGCCCATCTGAGATGGGAAGCCATAAGGGCAATATACCCACAAGAGAAAAGAACTGAGAGATGGTGGGGTGGGGAGGGAGGAGAGGGAGAGACAAGGGCCTATAACTTTGAGTTTTGGGGGCTGGCAACCCTCTGTCAGCTCCTATCCTGACTTTCCCAGATCTGGGAGCCCAGAGAGTCTCTTTTTGCTTAAGGTGGTTTGAGCTGACTTGTTGTCATTGTCACTAAAAAGCTCATGGCTGGGATGCCCTTTACACTCAATTTGTCCTTCTCGCCTTCCTTTCCTTCCCTCCATTCCTTTCTTCCCAGACCCCTGAGTGACAAGGCCCTTGTTCTGAAATGGGACTGCCAGACTCCTACCCTGCCAGACCTACTTCTCTTCTTTTCTTGGTTCAGGAGTTTTCCACCTCTAGCTAATCTTCCCAGTTTCCTTTGCTGGGATCACCAGCTGTCTCCTTATTTCCTCATTTCTTCTGAAGTCTCCCCTCACTGCCCACCCCCCTACCCCCCGACCTTTTTTGTCACCTCAGACAACTTCTCTGTCTTCCTGTGAGCAGATGTATCAAGCTCAGCTTTTCCTCTTTTGCTTTTGTTCTGTATCTTGGTAGCTGGTACCTTTATGCCCTTCTTTTCTTCTGATATTCATCTTGGGATATTTGCATAAATGTGTTCCTTTTCGATACAGATATCACATAGTCACCCTCTTGCACCCACCCTGCCAACTTTTTTTTTTTTTTTTTTTACTCTAGAAGACACTGCTGTGTTATGTTTCATACCTGAAACACTTCCCAACTATGCCTTCCTCATCTCTGGCTGCTCTCCGTAGCCAGTGAAATTATCAGGCCCTAAATGAAAACTACCAGCATGTATCTAATTTCACGCTACTCACGCCAATAGTTTTGTTTCTCACTTATTCCTCCAGTCAAGCCCCAAACCAACCCCTTTATCTAGGGCTGTTAAACTCTCTGAGTTATTTAAAGGCAAGTTTAGCTCTTACTTAGATTACAATTCCAACTGATAAATGTAGAAAGAATTAAGAATATAGAAAGTCAACATTAGGCACATACCTAGTGTTAAGTGTGGTAGGTAAGAACCACTGATGGATGCTATAGTTAGTGAGCCAAGTATACGGAGAAACAGGGTATTTGCATAGTCTCAAAGAATCTCCCCACAAGATATATATTGGTTACAAAGGGGAAAATTATAAGTTTACACTAGAGAAACTTAGAAGACATCACCTTAACCAGGTGATCAAGATGAACATCACCCCTAGTAAGACACATGAACATCATATAACCATAATATAATGCACTGAGAAGTGTACAATAATCCTTCTGAGATGTTCTTGCCAAAAATGTACAACCTCAGTCGAATCAAGAAACATCACCAGGCAAACCCAAACTGAGGCACATTCTGTAAAATAACTGACCTGTCCTCTTCAAAAGTGTCAAGGTCATGATAAGGAAAGACTGAGGAACTCTTGCAGGCTGGAGGACACCAAGCAGTTGGGAGAACTGAAAGCATTTGACCCCGGATTGGATCATGGACAAAAAAAGGACAGGAGAGGACAAGTGGGGAAATTTGAGCAATGTCTGTCAATTAGGTAATGCTGTTATCGATGTTAATTTTCTAATTAGATAACTACACTGATTTATTGTCTGGGTTACAGTCTAGGCTAAGGATGTTACAAAAGCTGCTCAGATGTTTCTAATATGAAAAATTTGAGAAGCACTGATCTCAGTTTATGGCAAAGGAGGGAAGTCTTAAATATGAACAATGGCCTGTAAACTAGCTGCAGCTTGTCCCACTAGTCCTTTTATGTCAAGTCCTTGCAAAGATTGCAACTAGCCACCACCTTGATCAGGACGCTGTGATGAACTGGACTTAGAGGCAGGACACCAGCAGATCAGAGAGAAGCCAGGTGTGACTGCGCCCCACGTCCAAACCTCCCAGCCCCACCTCCTATCCGGCCCCTGCTGTGATGACCAGTTTCCTGTGGGCTTTGATGGACCTCGTGCGGATGCGCTTGAGCCTGTGCAGTGAACCTCTCAGTTCTGGCCTTGGGGTTTTGATGATGCTGAGGCAAGGGACGCCTGTGGGAACCGACCTGTGCACAGCCCAGAAGCGTGGGGGAATTAACAACCATTCCCCATGTCCTCCCCTCTGTTGACAGTTCAGAGGTGCTTTCCATCAGCTCTTCAGAAGGTCTGGTCAGGATGGAGCACCAGGTGTCCTTAGTAATGGCCAGTTCAGTTTCATATCCTTGTATTGTTTCTCTCTCCTTCCCTGTTCCCCTCTCCTGTCCTGCCCTATCACTCCCAGAATTACATTCCCAAATAAACAACTTACAAGTTCCAGGAAAGATGGCAGTGGCAAACCTGGAACGTTTGGATGCGTTATGGATGCAGAATCTGAGGGGGAAGCTGGTCTTGGGGTTCCTTTCATCTCATAACATTTTAACCTAATCACATATCCACACCAGTGCTTCTCTTGAAATTTCTCGAAAATGGGAGAAAAAAATTGTTTAGCCTCCACAACTACCTGAAGCACCTCCTCAGAGGCCAGCTGAAATCTACCACTGTTGAAGACAAAGTACAGCAAAGACAAGATGTGGTATTTGGCAAAACTGATTCGAGGAATGTCCACTGACCAGGCTTTAGCTCGACTGGAATTTAGTGACAACAAAGGGGCCCAAATAATGGAGGAGGTTCTCTTAGAAGCACAAGACATGGCAGTGAGAGACCACAATGTGGAATTCAGATCCAGCTGAATATATACAGCTGAGTCCACTTCAGGGCGAGGCCAGTACCTGAAACACATCCGATACCACCATGGAGGTGGCTTTGGGATCATGGAGGTTTGTTGCCATTATTTTGCGAAGTTGGTAGAAGGCCTCCCACCTCCACGTGAGATACCAAAGACAGTGTCACCCACACCAAAGGCTATATTCAGGAGCTTTGAAACCGGACCATCCCATTCACACTCTGTGATGGGGAAATTCAGACTCCACAGTGTATATATTTTACCATTTGTTTCCCAAAAACCAACAACAATGAAAGACAAATGCTTTTTATGGAGAAAAAACCCACCAAATCTGAAGGCTCTATTTTTCAGAGAACCAAGGCCAAGATACCTTTGGTGAAAACAATAAAAGGACACAACATTAAGGCCATCATGGAAACTCCAGGATGTCTGATAAGATTCTCTTCTGTCCCTCTTGCCTTCTCTCTCTTTTTTTTTTTTTTTTTTTTGCAGTACACGGGCTCTCACTGTTGTGGCCTCTCCCGTTGCGGAGCACAGGCTCCGGACGCACAGGCTCAGTGGCCATGGCTCACGGGCCCAGCCGCTCCGCGGCACGTGGGATCTTCCCGGACCGGGGCACGAACCTGCGTCCCCTGCATCGGCAGGCGGACTCTCAACCACTGCGCCCCCAGGGAAGCCCGCCTTCTCTTTTCTATGGAGGGCAAACATGGCGAGTCCAGTATCCGCCTGCTTTCCTTTATGACCAGTCTGCCCTAATACGTCAACTTCCCTCTGCTCTCCGTCTCCTTCACTGGCTCCATTTGCAGCTGACAGCTCATCTCCACTAGCCCCTCGGCCAAAGCCCGCAGAAAACTGGCCGCTTCAACAGCTTTCCTGCTCTGCTTCAACTAAGTCCCTCTGGTCAGCTCCTGCTGCCGCCCTGGCAGCTCTCCTTTCCTCCTCCAACCTCGGCATCTCTGCGTTCACAGGTAGCTCAGGCTGCTCTTCCCTTCTGACCAGTCGACCTGCCACCCACGTTCCCCAACTGTACCTTCAGGCCTTGCAACTTTCCTCCAGGGCATCACCGGCATCATCTCATCAGCTTCTTTTCACATACGCCGCTCATGCGCTCATGCTCTTCTGACCAGGGCAGTGGTGCTGTGGGGCAAATAGAGAAAGAATCAGTGAAGAAAGAGTCCCTAAGAGCTGTCTGTTTGACTTCTTCAAGACAGCAATAATGTGTTGATTCATTTGGTAAATATTTATTTAGCGCCTAATATGTGCCACTCATTGTTCTTCGGTGCTGGGAATATAGCAGTGAGTAAAACAGAAAGTCCCTGCCCACATATAGCTTACATTCCAGTGAATAATGATAACTTAGTGATAGAACTGGGACTGAAATGCTACATCTCTCTTTCCTTCGTTTCACGCTACCTTTTCCCTTAATGACAGGCGTAGCACTCATTCCATACCTTATAGCTAAACTTTCTTACTAGTCTTCTGACTCAAGATTAAAATTGGTCTTTGACCCACTACCCCAAGCCACCTGGGCTCTTCTCCTCTTGAGAGAAAGCTTGATACCTAAATGGTCTTCAGCTGTAAACTATTAAAGGCTGTTGAGCCTACCTTTCCCTGCCTCAGCTGGGACCACACAACCTGAAGGGCAGGAATTGGCACTCAAAGCAGGACAGAGGCTCAATGCTCTAGTGTTTTCTATCGAGCTGCCGCTCTTTTTCATTGATGTCTCTTTGTGGTTTTGAAAGTACTTTGCCACCTTCTCAGATCTGTACCTTAATGTTTATTGTAACAATAGAAAACTCTTCCTTACATAACAGCCTGCTTTAAAACCATCGTTAGTCTTAGCAGAGGGACATTAGATGACGAGACAACGGCTATCTGTGCTATCTGCATAGGAGAAGTTCAGCTCATAGATGGGCAACTGATTCAGAATGAGGCCAAGGGAGAGACAGTCTTTCTTATTTCCTCCCATTCCCTGCAAAGGTCATGGAAAATGACTGGGTGCTTTTTCAGTTTGAAGTGCACTGTCTTTGGGAATTGGCTGGTTTTGTTTTTGAAGATAAAGGAATTTGTACCGTATGCTCCAGGTAGAATGCTATCTAACTTTTCTGTTTTCAAACATAATTTTGGGAAAGGGTATCTCCATTTCTTGATGGATTTGAATGATGGAGAAATCACCAACTGACTTGTCTTTACAAGGTCCATCTTTCCATGGCTCACGTTCTGACTACCCAAGATGATTTGAGGGGTGTAAGATCTCCACTGGGGAGATTTGGTCCTTGAAAATTTACCTTTACAGATCAGTTATGTTGGGTTAAGTATCACCTTTCTGTTATTAACAGCTTCTAAAATATAAATATTCTCTGGAAGGAGGTATAGGAGAGGATATATAATTTTCCCTGTACCCTTCTAGGTGCTTGACTGAGAATCCCTAGTAATAAAAGACAGATTAACAGGAGAAAAACAAATTTAATTATATATGTACATATGTGCTGGAGCCCCACAAAGACATGAGATTCAAAGAAGTGACCAAAATAGGAAACTTTTATACCTTTTAGACAAGGAAACAATTTGTGAGGAATTGACAAGACAAAATAGTAAAACGATGAAGTAACAAGTTTGCCTTGTTTGCCCTTGTTGGCCCTAAATGCCCTACCTCTGGTGATTAACCAGGGATGCTTTCTGCCCTCCTGGTACAGGGTACCTTTCACATGGGAGATTTCTCCTCCTTCAGGGAGACATAGGTGGGTCAAAGTGTTCTTCTTGCACCAGCTGTCTCTCAAGTACCTTAGTTCAAAATAATCAAGATGCCAAAGTGGCATATTTGGGGGTGATTTATTCTGAACCCCTACAGAGGTAACAAATTGCTTTCTTTACACATCAGTGAGTTTTATCACATTCATCTCAACTTGAAAGAACTCTGCAGAATGAACCCTGAATATCTATCTGTTGGGGAGGGAGGTAGAGAGCCTTGAACGGAATGAGGGACAGGCATTGAGAGGCGGTATGAGAGTCCCAAGGACCAATAAGGGGCTGGGTGGCCTTGTGTGATTATCAAGGATGTCATTAGGGTGATGCTGGGAGGGGAGGGAGGCCCCGGAGGGTTGTCTTTCCTGTCCTAAGGATTTTGTTTTTTTAAAGTGTAAACTCAAGAGTGTTTTCTTTATGTAATGTCCTAAGGATTTTTTTTTTTTTTTTTTTTTTTTTGTGGTACGCGGGCCTCTCACCGTTGTGGCCTCTCCCATTGCGGAGCACAGGCCCCGCACACGCAGGCTCAGCGGCCATGGCTCACGGGCCTAGCCGCTCCGTGGCATGTGGGATCTTCCCGGACCGGGGCATGAACCCGTGTCCCCTGCATCGGCAGGCAGACTCTCAATGACTATGCCACCAGGGAAGCCCTGTCCTAAGGATTTTGATGGCTCTCCTTCCTCTGTGGACAAGAAGTAATAGTGCTGCTTCCGGGAATGAGCCCCTATACCTCTGCTCCCCAGGGTAAGCCATGTCTCTCAACTTTTTTCCTCACTCTGAGTTAGTCCAGACCACAGAAGCTCATCTGGGTTTGAGGATAGGCAGTAATGGCCATTTGGCTTAGGTATGGCCAGTTTTATATTGGTTTCCTGCGAAAGCAGTGAAAAAGGACAGCACAAAGGTTATCAACAAGGTAAGTTTGCCAGAGTGTGGGAAGGCTCTCCATATAAGGCTTTATGTTATAGATGCCTTTTTAGAATTCAGTGGTCTTGTCAGCCTGCAAAGTTGCCTTTTATATAAGCCCCAAGTCAGAAAAAACTTACACCAGCATACAAGGCAATGATTTTACTACCCAGGAAGCTACTTCTCCCAGTCCTTTTGTCTGGATTTACAGCCTTGAAATTCTTATTGCGTCAGCCCAGGGACAAATCTCCCCTTAACTGTGCTTATGCTTCTGGGCTGAATTTTCCATTTATGTCCACTATGGATGATGACCACTACACATGCCTGAACTTCCAGGGGTGGGATGCACTTCTGTGAATAACAGCAGCTCACTCTAGTGAGGACTTAACTGGACAGAGAAGAAGGGAAGAGTATCTATTGACCTTTCTGGAGTGGGGACGCTTCTAATACACCCCACAAGTGAGCGAGGGCTCCAGGCAGTGTTTCTCTTAAAGTTTACATTTTTAGTATTAATGGAAAGTGACAAAACAAACTTACATATAAGTTGCTTTATAAAGATTAGACTAGTTTCCCCATTGCTATGACATGTATTGAAGGTGGCAGTAAGGATATCTATAATATATTCTCTTTAATTTCCCACATCCTAATTTCAAATGCTTCAATTTGCAATGCTTGAGGAATACAGATTGCTTTTAAAATTGTGATTTTTATAGCTGTTTTGTTTTTCATGTTGATAAACTTAAAAAATATCTTCAGCAGTCTCGGAAATGATCTTCTGTATTGGAGGGTAAAGATGTGATGACAGTTTTTCTTCTTTATAACTCCTGTCTTTTTGGAACAGGCTGTGATTGTGGGTGGATTATTCTGATGCTATTGCTTTGTCTGTGCAGTATTTTGCAGCTTAAAAGTTTTCTCTGTTTTCATTAAACATACATCCTTGCTAAACATACCATGGTAACTCTCTAGATATAAATGAGTCTTTAGATCGGTTATTTCAGTTCAATGGCTCTTACATTTTGGCATGCATTAACATCACCTGGGAAGATTTCTAAAATGCACATATCTGGGTGTTACAGGGCATAAGACTGAGCAGCCTGGGTTGGGGCCCAAGGATCTGCATTTTAAGCTTTGGCCTGAGAGCCACATTCTGGGGGGTGAATCACTGCCTGAGAGCTGATTTCTCAGCCTCAGCACTATTGCCATTTTGGTTGGATGAATATTTGTTGTGGAACTGTTCTCTGCATTATAGGATATCTAGCAGGATCCCTAGCCTCTACGCACCAGATAGATGCCAGTAGCATCCCCACCTGCTGAGACAATCAAAAATGTCTCCAGGGCTTCCCTGGTGGTGCAGTGGTTGAGAGTCCGCCTGCCGATGCAGGGTCACGAACCAGGAAGATCCCACATGCCGCAGAGCAGCTGGGCCCGTGAGCCATGGCCGCTGAGCCTGCACGTCTGGAGCCTGTGCTCTGCAACGGGAGAGGCCACAACAGTTAGAGGCCCGCGTACCGCAAAAAACAAACAAGCAAACAAAATGTCTCCAGACCTTGCCAAATGTCCTCTGGAGTGGTGGAGTTTGCAAACCACTGGCTTAGCCTCTTTGCTCTTCCTAATTCAAACAACCTAGCCACTCAAGCGTTCTTGCCAGTGATGGATTTGTATATGGGACTCTAGTCCAAACTTAGTTGTCTCGAACTCTGTACGATAAAATGAATCTTTTGTCATGGAGGGCTCAAGCTAAGGGCTCATGACCATTTCCAGCCCCCAGACAATTCTTATTTGACCATATTTTTCTTTTAATTATTAAAATTAGTTGCTAACATTTACACATTTACAATTTGGTGAAAACTCATTTCTGGGTTTGCTTGAAAATTCAGAAGCTCAGACCATATCAGTCCACACTGTTAAGAGTCAACTGGACCAGGGGAACAGCTGCAGTAGAGGCCCAGAAGTGGTCTCCAGTTTCCCAAGTCCTCAGTTGGCTGACCTCACTTATCGAAGTACCTGTCTGGCTCCTAGAAACACTGGATTTGCAATTCCTGGTTTAAAAACTCCAAACCACTGACTGAGGATGGAGCACTCCATATGGAATAATTCTGCTAGGGCTGTTGGCAGCTTTGATGTTAACTCCTGAATGTATTCAAAGATTAATTAGATTGTGAGGCAATGGGCCAAATGTTTTAATCTCCTGTAATTAATATATCTTCCAATTTGGTAATATATTTATATGGAGTTTTATGTATTTCCCCTTTCTGGAGTAAAATCTGGATCATAGGCGTTCAACTCCCATTGCTAATTTATCACATTCCACTACTACTTTTATTGTTGACTAATGCAGCTCTGCATGTCTATTGAGAATTCTCTGTCTCAAGTGCTGGTTCTTTTTTTAAAATTGAAGAATAGTCGATTTACAATATTGGTTTCAGGTATACAACATAATGATTCAATATTTTTATAGATTATACTCCATATAAAGTTATTATAAAATATTGGCTTTAGTCCCTGTGCTGTACATTACATCCTTGTATCTTATTTATTTATTTATATTTATTTTTATTGTGGTATAGTTTGTTTACAATATTATATTAGTTTCAGGTATACAATATAGTGAATCAAATTTTTATAGATTATACTCCATCTATAGTTATTATAAAATATTGGCTATAGTCCCTGTGCTATACAATATATCCTTGTAGCTTATTTATTTTATACATAGTGTTGGGTTGGCAAAAAAGTGCCTTTGGTTTTTAGATAAAAATAACAGACACATTTTTCATTTTCATCAGGAACTTTATTGAACAACGTATTTGCTCTTTTGTTTCACTGTCTTCTGCCATTTTTCAGGCAACTTCATAATTCCATCTTCCCCAAACTTTTTATCTTTTTGAGCAAAGAACTGTTCCAGGTGTCTTTTACAGTCTTCCAGGGAATCGAAATTTTTTCCATTAAGAGAATTTTGTAAAGACCTAAATAATGGAAATCCGAAGGTGCAATGTCTGGTGAATACAGTGGATGAATCAGAACTTCCCAGCCAAACTGTAACAGTTTTTGCCTGGTCATCAAAGAAATATGCGGTCTTGCGTCATCCTGATGATTATGCATTCTCTGTTGACTAATTCTGGACGCTTTTCATCGAGTGCTGCATTCAGTTGGTCTAACCGATAGCAGTACTTGTTGGAATTAATCGTTTGGTTTTCCGGAAGGAGCTCATAATAGAGGACTCCTTTCTAATCCCACCATATACACATCACCTTCTTTGGATGAAGACTGGCCTTTGGTGTGGTTAGTGGTAGTTCATTTCATTTGCCCCAAGATCTCTTCCACTCCACATTATTGTACAGTATCCACTTTTCATCACCCCTCACAATTGGTTTTAAAAATGGAAGGTTTTCATTACGTTTAAGTAGAGAATCATGTGTGGAAATACGCTCAAGAAGGTTTTTTTCACTTATGTGGAACCCAAACATCAAAGTGATTAACATAACCAAGCTGGTACAAATGATTTTCAGTTCTTAATTTGGATATTTTGAGTATGTCGGCTATCTCCCTTGTGGTATAACGTTGATTGTTCTCAGTTAATGTCTCAATTTCATCACTACGAACTTCAACTGGTCTACCTGACCATGGAGCATTGTCCAGCGAGAAATCTCTAGCACGAAACTTCGCAAACCACTTTTGACACATTTTTGATCAGTCACAGCACATTCTCCATAAAGGTGCATAAATCTTTTTTTTTTTTTGCATTTCAGTTGTGTTTTTACCTTTCTTGAAATAGTAAAGCATGATATGCTAAAAATGTTGCTTTTTTCTTCCATCTTCATTAAAATGGCTACACAAAAATTCACCAATTTTGATAAGTCTTTTTTAAAATGCACGCTGATGACAGCTATCACATACAATCTAACATAACTGTTTCAAATGAAGTTAAAGACAACTGAGTGCTACTAGAGCCATCTTATGGACAAAAATGAACAAACCTTTTGGCCAACCCAATAGTTTGTAGCTCTTAATCCCCTACCCCTATCTTGCCCTCCCACCCTTCTCCCCACTGGTAACCACTGGTTTGTATCTGCGAGTTTGTTTCTGTTTTGTTATATTCATTTTGTCTGTTTTTTTAGATTCCACATGTAAGTGAAAACATACAATATTTGTCTTTCTCTGTTTGACTTATTTCACTAAGCATAATACTTGTCCATCTATGTTGTGACAAATGGCAAAATTTCATTTTTTTATGACTAATATTCCATTGTGTATGTATGTATATGTGTGTGTGTGTGTGTGTGTACATATATACATGCCACGTCTTCTTTATCCATTCATCTATTGATGGACACTTAGATTGCTTCCATAAATTGGCTATTGTAAATAATGCTGCTATGAATATTGGGGTGCATGTATCTTTTTTTTTTTTTTTTTTTTTTTGCAGTATGCGGGCCTCTCACTGTTGTGGCCTCTCCCGTTGCGGAGCACAGGCTCCGGATACGCAGGCTCAGTGGCCATGGCTCATGGGCCCAGCCACTCCACGGCATGTGGGATCTTCCCGGACTGGGGCACGAACCCGTGTCCCCTGCATCGGCAGGCGGACTCTCAACCACTGTGCCGCCAGGGAAGCCAGCATGTATCTTTTTGAATTAGTGTTAAGTGCTGGTTCTTGATAAACAAATGAACCATTTCCAGGAAACAGAGAAACAAAGGAGAAAAGGGTCTGTGATGCGCAATTACCCTCACCCTACCTGAACCTATGCTCTTGTGTGACTAACAATTGCATATGTGATGGCTAGAAACTTAGACTTTTTATGACTGATTTCAAAAGAAAGATAGAGGAAAATGTTGCAGATGGGGCTGACTGGCTTCATGGGCATGTGACTGTACATTCACACAAGGCCCTGTGTGTAGAAGGGCCCTGCACTTCATTTAATGCTCTGCTGTTGCCATTGTGAATTTTTCTTTCTTTCTTTTTTCTTTAATTCATTGTAATAGCAGAAGACTAGAAACAGGGAAAATGTCCATCAGCAGGGACTGGGTGGATAAGGTACCCAGTGGAGGACTCTGAGGCTAAAAAATGAACAAGGAAGATCTCAACATATTGCTGCGGAGAGATTGCTGGGGTGGGCTGTTCTGTGAATAAAGCAAAGTGGGTGTCTAGAATGGGCAACGTTTATCAGTTTATCATAAAAGGATTTAGCTGAGGAACAGTCAGGTGGAAGAGAAGCATACGGCAATGTATGTGGGAAGGAGCGTGGAGCTTCCATGATGCACCACTCTCCCCAAGTCTCCATGTGTTCACCAACCTGGAAGCTCTTGAAATTCTTAATAATTTTTGAACAAGAGGCCCTGTAATTTCATTTTGCACTGAGCTCTGTAAGTTATATAGATGGATCTGTCTGGAGGAGGGGATTTTAAATTTTATTTAATTTTATTATTATTGGAGGTGGGAGTGTTCAAGAACATTAAGTTCAGGAATATATTATTGTAAGGAGAAACAAGTGCTTTTCCCTTGATGACATTGGAATACATTTATCCAGGAAATTAACAAACAACCTCGCAAAACCAGCTATGTGTGAGGAACTGCTAGGAGGCAAGGAAACAGAAGACAGAAGGCAGTATAGTGGTGTGAGCCAGGTATAAATGGATTTTAATGAATTTAGACAAACCACATAATTTCTTCAAGTCTTAGTTTCTTTATCTGTAAAATGAGGATAATAGTTTTGATGTTATGAAGTTGTAAGGTTTAAATGAGATAGTGTGTGAGTACCTCATACAGTGATTGGCACATAGTAAGTCCTCAATATATGGCAGTTATATTAATATGGGGCTTTGCTCTCAGGAGTCTATAATCCAGAAGAGGAGACAGATGTATCAAATCATGGCAGTAGAATCTGGTGTATTAGCTCAGGCTGTTACAACAAAATATCATAGACTGGGTGGCTTAAACAACAGAAATTTGTTTTCTCACATTTCTGAAGGCTGGTAATTGAGATCAGGGTACCAACATGGTCAAATGGTCAAGTTCTGGTGAAAGTTCTCTTCCTGGCTTTGGTACAGCTGCCTTTTTGCTGTGTCTTCACTTGGCAGAAAGCTCTGGTGTCTCTTCCTTTTCTTACTAGGACATCAGTTTTATTGGATCAGGGCTCCACCCCTAAGACTTCATTTAACCTTTTTTAAAAAAATTTATTTTATTGAAGTATAGTTGATTTACAATGTGTTAATTTATGCTGCACAGCAAAGTGATTGTTACACACACACACACACACACACACACACACACATATTCTTTTTCATATACTTTTCTATTATGGTTTATTACAGGATATTGAATATAGTTCCCTGTGCTATACAGTAGGACCTTGTTGTTTTTCATTTAATCTTCATTACTTCCTTAAAGGCCCTAGTTCCAAATACAGTCACATGGGGGGTTAGAGCGCCCCATATCCATTTTGAGGGGGTACAATTTAGGCCATAACATCTGGTATAAGTACAACCAGGGCATCATGAATGCCAAACTCTGCTAGTAGAGAGAGGTCAGAGAAGGCTTCACAGAGGAAGTGATTCCTGAAATGCATCTAAAATGTTTTAATCAAAGAAGTATTTGCTCAAAATAAATCAAAGAGCATCGAGGAGTATACAATAATAAACAATAGTCTCCCCACCTCTCTCCAGCCTCAGGTTCACTTTCCATAGTTGATGCTATGGAATGAATGTTTGTGTCCCTCAAAATTCATATATTGAAACCATAATCCCCAGTGTGATGGTATTTGGAGGTGGAGCACTTGTGGGCTAATTAGGTTATGAGGGTGGGGCTGTTAAGATGGGCTTAGTGCCCTTATAAGAAGAGACACAGGAGTAAAGAACTTTCTCTCCCTCTCCCCCTCTCTCTCCCCCTGCTGCCCTCTCCCTTTCCCCTCCCCCTCTCCCATGAGGAAACAGTCCCCAATAAATCACAAAGAGTACTCTCACCAGATATTAGATCTGCTGGCATCTTGTTCTTGGATTCCCCAACCTCCAGAAATGTGAGAAATAATTTCTGTTGTTTAAACCTCCCAGTGCCATTGTATGATATTCTGTCATAACAGCCTGAACGAAGACAGTCAATATTAAAAAATATTTGTATTAGTTCTCATATGTGACACTCTTCTCCACTCTTCCGATACTAGATGTCTATCTTATTATTTTTTTTCTCCAGGTTCTTCTATTGGTTATCTTTGTGATTATAAATAATTTACCTCAACCTGTTTCTTGTGACATCAACTTTCAGCATTATCTATTGACTCCCAGCTTTATAAAAAGAAAATCATTCCCCATTCTTTTCTCTAGCTTTCCTCCTCCTGCCATGGCCCTCCTTTTGTCATTTTTACCTTTTACATTATCAAGATTACCAATTTGTATTCTGTTCTGCTACCACAGTCAAGTCTTCCTTGCAAGCCAAAAAAGCAACTTTTGTGTTATTAGGCCTGTGCAAATGCTGGCCCAAGTTATGTGCTTGAAATACTTTCACTTCTTTACTGAGCCAAATGATATAAACTCAGCACCGGTAGGAGGATTTCTTTTCTTACAGTTTAGAAATTTGTAAGAAAGTCGAATGGAGTTCTCTTGTCTTATAATTTAGAAATTTCTTAAAACCATTATGTACTTGAGTTTGCCACATATTTAGATATATTTTTCTTGTGGAGTTTTATTTTTAAGTTTCTAAATGCCTCTCTCTCTCTCTCTCTGTTTTTTTCTTAAAGCACTGGCTTTGACAAATTCTATTCCATCATACCATCTGTCTTAGACCAGGTTGTTATAACAGCATATCACAGACTGGGTGGCTTAAACAGCAAAAACTTATTTCTCACAGTTCTGGAAGCTGGAAGTCCAAGATCAGTGTGCCAGTGCCATTGGGTTCTGGCGAGGGCCCTCTTCCAGGTTGCAGATTGAAACTTCTTATTGTATCCTTAATGGTAGAGAGCACAGAGAGAGGAAGCAAACTCTCATGACTCTTAAAAAGGCACTAATCCCATTCATGAGGGCTCTACCCTCATGAACTTATCTAATTCTAATAACCTCCCCAAGACTCCAACTCTTAATACCATCATGCTGAGGGGTAGGATGTCAACATATGAATTTTGGAGGACACAAACATTCTGTCCATACACCATCTTTTCCATCAAGATCACCCTCTCAAAGACCTCCCTTTCGGCCAGAGAACTCCATCCTCCTACTTCTACAGGAATTGCTTTTTTCCTAGACCTGCACTACAGCTATCATTCTGGAAATACCAGGACTTTCTTTAACTGCTCTTTTGTATTGCATCTACTGTTTCCTGAATCCCATAACTTCTTGTTTCTTGGTTCTCTCCCTCATTTTGCAAAAATAGATCAAGAAACTTCTTAAAAATAGTATAAAACATTTGAGATATGCATGTCTCAAAGTATCTCAGTTTTGTAAACACATTTGATAGTTTGGCTGGGTATAGTATTCAAGTATAACCAGGACAGTGCAATTTTCAACTGGTTTTGTCCAGCCCTGTCTTGATATATTCACGTTACCAACATCCCACACAATATCTTAGGTACACCATCAGAGAGTGGATAATCCACCCATACGAATGAGTGCCCCATCAAACTGGACACTCAATGGATGATGACCAGCCATTGACAATAAGGGTGGAGTTTCTCACTAGAGACTGCAGCCAGTGTGGACAGCCCAGCACCAAATCAGTTTCCAGGCAACCAAGTGACATCTGTCATAAAAGCTTTCCCCATCCTGCCAATTCCTCTCTTAGAGTTTTCTTCATTCCTTTCTGAAGTGGTCCCTTTGCCTTTTTCTTCCCTTTCCTGGTACATATTTTATCTAGGCTTTAGAGTGGAAAAACTAGCCCTTCAAGCATGCAGATGTATCTTTCCATCTGGTCCTCTAAAGACTTTTTCCTTTTAATTTTATAGTCTTTGTTGCTGCTTCCAAAGTGGGTGACTCATGCCTATCTGAGTAGAACTGAGTGGAAGAAAATAGACCCTAGGGGTTTACATGAGTAGGTAAAGAGGTTAAAGAAACACACAGGAAATATACAGATTCATAGTCCAAGATAGTCCACAACAGATTGGAAATTATTTGCTCTTAGACCTTTGAGAGCATAGCTCCATTGCTTTCCAGCACCCACTGGTACTAATAAGAAATCGGATGCTAGTCTGGCTTGTTCTTTTGTGGCTGACTTGTTTTTACTTTCTGGAAGAGTTGAAGATGTGTGTGTGTGTCTGTGTGTGTGTGTGTGTGTTACATGGGCCTCTCACTGTTGTGGCCTCTCCCGTTGCAGAGCTCCGGACGCGCAGGCTCAGCGGCCATGGCTCACGGGCCCAGCTGCTCCACGGCATGTGGGATCCTCCCGGACCGGGGCACGAACCCATGTCCCCTGCATCGGCAGGCGGACTCCCAACCACTGTGCCACCAGGGAAGCCCTGAAAATGTTCTATTTATGCTTGGTGTTCTGAAATTTCATAGTAACATGTTTAGGAATAAGTATTTTTAAATTCTTGAATTAGGTATTTAATAGATCTTTTCAACTGGAAGATTTGTGACCATGTGGCTTTAAAAGATTTTCATTATTTCTTTGCTAATTTCCTCTTCTTCATGGTCTCTGCACTCTCTTGAAAGTTGATTTGTTGAATGCTAGACTTGCTGAATTAGTCGTCTCAACTTTTAAAATTTTTTATTGTGGTAAAATATACAAAACATAAAGTTGTCTCAACTTTTATCTCATTTTAAAATTTCTGTCTTTTTGTTCTAAGGTTTGAGCAATGTCCTTGACTTTTCCATTCTTCTATTACATTTTAAAAAATATTAGTAATTAATCATTTCTAATGGTTCATTCTGTTTATGATTGCTCCTTATTTATAGTATCTTCTTGGTTTAAGGATAGCTAATCTCTCTGAGGATTTTCATTAAAATTGCTTTGTTTCCTGAATTATTTCTGTTTTTCCAATTACTTATCTTGGTCTCACTTTCTTGTTGCTGGTTTTCTTCTTATGCCTGGTAATCCTAAGTTGTCTGTTCATACAGAAGAAGGAGAGACTGAGTAGCTAGTGTGGCTTTCTTCTGCTGTAACGTAAGAAGAACTCTTCAAGGTGACACTCTGCATGGGGTGACACTGAGCAGGCAGGGCTGTGGCTCATAGTCATTGCTCTCAGGTGAGCAGGGTAGGGGCTGCCCATCAGGCTATGGATCCTCCCAAGCAGTTGAATGAAAAGGGTTTCACTCACAGACACCATCGTCCACTCTAGAAACCTTAGTTTCGGTCATTTAGTTCATGTGGAGCTAGATAGCTCAAATGGTTCAAGTTTGAAAATACAGTACAGATCTTCCTGGACTTATGAGGGGGTTACATCCTGATAAACCCATAATAAGTTGAAACTATCAGAAGTCAAAAATGCATTTAATACCCCTAACCAACTAAACGTCATAGCTTAGCGTAGCCTGAACATGCTCAAAGCACTTACATTAGCCTACAGTCGCACAAAATCATCTAACACAAAGCCTATTTTATAATAAAGTGTTGAACATTTCATGTCATTTATTGAATACTGTACTGAAATCGAAAAACTGAACAATAGAGTTAGATAGATAGAGTGGTTGTATCAGTTGTTTACCTTCATGACTGGGAGCTGTGTTCCTGCCCTCACCAGCATCATGACAGAGTACTGCACTACATATTGCTAGCCCAGGAAAAGATCACGATTCAAAATTCGAAGTGTGGTTCCTCCTGAATGCGTATTGCTTTCACACCATTGTAAAGTAAAAAAATCCTAAATTGGGGACTGTCTTTGTAAACCAGTGGAATTTTCCAGTGTAGATGCTTTGTTTTAAATTAGTGAGTTTTAAACTATTTTTATTCTTTTAATTGGACTGAAGACAGTTTTAAAATTTCGAATATGAATTTACTTGCAATAGGAAGTACTGCAGAACTAGAGTGTGTAGATGCATGAATGGTTTTAATGCCGTAACTGATTTCTTTAAAGAAGGACTCACCTGTGTGTTGTGCTACTACAGCTTTTCAAGTAGACATTTTCTTAGTAATTAAGCTCAAATTCTGGAGTTCTTACCCCCTTTCACTTTTATTTGGATGTTGTTTCATGGTATACACCTAGTTTTTTTGTTTTTTGTTTTTGCTTCTGCCCTTTTATTATTTATTCATTTTTTTACAACTTTATTGGAGTATAATTGCTTTACAATGGTGTGCTAGTTTCTGCTTTATAACAAAGTGAATCAGTTATACATATACATCTGTTCCCATATCTCTTCCCTCTTGCGTCTCCCTCCCTCCCACCGACCCTATCCCACCTACCTAGGTGGTCACAAAGCACCAAGCTGATCTCCCTATGCCTAGCTTTTTTATGTCTCCAAATTAAAACATTATATATATATTTATACTATATATATATCTATCTATATATATATACACACACACACACATTTATACGTGTATATATATACTATCACCAATTAGTCAATGTAGAGTTGGGTAGTTCCAATGGTTCTACTTAAAAAAGAAATAAAACTCTGGTACCTCCAAATGAGAAAACATTTCCCAGTCTCTCCACTTTTCCTTTCCTCCTCCTTTCTTCCTACATAGAAGTTTAATACCGGTTCAGAAAATGTCTATTCAATCAACTCTTTTTAACATCCATTACAGGAATCCTGAATCCTATCCAACATTATCTTGTTTCTACATTGCAAATTTAAGGCGCTAGGATCTTTGTGGCCTAAAATTGGTAAACTGTCCTTTTGCTTATCTGGGTTGCCTCTACTTAAGTCCTAGGTTTTAACTTTGGGTAGATCCCGGGGCATATCTCATCTTTTCCTTCCCGGGGTTACTCTGGAACCTGCAGAGTAGCCCCCACTAGCTCCATAGAGGAACCTGTTGTTGTCTCCTTCGGGATCAGCCTGGACCAGCACGACTCTCAATACAGCGAGTGAAGTTAAACAACCTCAGACTCTTCCAGCAGAATCTTAAGACTCTCCTCGTTCAGGTGAGATCCCCAGTTTTCTGGAGATGGCAGACGCCCAGCCTGGGATTCTGCATGCCTTCAGACTGCTGCAGAGCCCCACAAATGCCCCACGAAGGCCACTCCGGGAGCCAGCTGTCTCTCCAGGGTGGAGGCTGAATGCTGAGCTGACACTTTCCATGCAGAAACCCTAACGGTGCCCCGGTAGCCAAGAGCTAACGGCTTCTGCTTCAGCCCAGGAGACCCACAAGCTCGAAGTCGAGTTAAGGGTCCAAGGGCAGGGGAAGGTGATGCCTGGACCTCTCAAAGAGGCTTCCACCCCTTGATGCCCTCACCCCACGCATCTCTTATGGAATCTACGCATTTGTCACCGGCAAAGCTCACTGGAGTCCCTGGGAAAAATAAAATGGAACCTAGGTGAGAAGGCCTAATCTCCTCTTTTGGGCTTCGTGTAGTTTCACTTGCCTTAGGGGGCCGCGTGCAGAGGCCTTGCATCTAACAAGGATTAGAGTTCCCAACGCAGAACTGCAGCGCCTGACACCTCGACTCCCGCGGGCCGTGTGGAAAAGCGCTGCCCACGACACTGCGGTGCAAAACGGGCAGCTGACCCTGCGCAGAGACCTGCACGGCGCACTTCCGTCTGGAGCCCGTGAGCAACGCGCCTGCGTTAGACCCAGGAGAACTCCGCCCCCCCCCCCCCCCCGCCCCGCAAACGAGATCCTATAAAGCAGCCTTGCCCACAGCCTGTCCCAAACGGAGCTGGGTCTTCTGCTGACTGGAATGGCAGGGGGCAGCAGAAGGACCCTTGTAGGGGACAGGTTAGGGAGGGTCGGTAACAGGCTGAGTGGCCCTGTTTATCTGTTTTGGGTTTTTTTTTTACATTCTGTTTTGTTGCCCTGACCTGATCCTTCCTTTCCGGATGGTCGTTTCATTCCAGGCTAAAGCTTTCAGAACTTGAGCCCCCAGCCCCTTTACCCTAGTAACCTAAAGAGGGCAACCGGCCTCTAGGGGTTATATTAACTGCTTGTTCCCTCTCTCCGGCCGTTTACTAGAATTTACCCAAATACCAGTAAGTTAGGTGCAAAATCAAGTACCTTCATGCAATAGACGTTCAGTTCAACAAATACAAACATTTTAATAGAACAAATTGAAATAAATTATCTAACTGGTCTCTGTGCTGTGCCTCCAAAGAGTGGCCCGGTGGCCCTATGTCCCCATCTGCATGTCCCTGCTCAGCCTCTGCTTTACCCTCCTAACCCCCCAGCTGCTCCTAGCCCTTCCTCTCAGTCTAGGATACAAGCGTTCACCTAATGGGTGACTGGTGATGGACACGTGGTAACCAGAGGAGAAGACAGACAAGGACAAGAAGGTCGGTGGCAACTCTAAAGCAACCCACGACACCCCTGTAATGACGTTTGAAAGTGGCTCAGCCCAGCTCACTATCAGCTCCATGCTAAGGAAGAGATGGGCTGTGAATTTATTACTGTCTTCTCAAATACAAGCTGGGATAGCTTGAAAATCTGAAGAAATGTAACCGTGTACTCAGATATGTTGCCCACCTATTGGGAGTGGCAGAGAGGTTGCTCTTGAGAAATTGAAGTAAGGTCGCTGGCAGAGAGTTAAACTATAAAATCAACACAGCTTAGCACAGAATACAGAACCTGGAATATGCAAAGCCTTTAAGACATGAATAAAGACACAGACCTACTAGAGAATGGACATGAGGACATGGGGAAGGGGAAGGGTAAGCTGGGACAAAGCGAGAGAGTGGCATGGACATATATACACTACCAAACGTAAAATAGATAGCTAGTGGGAAGCAGCCGCATAGCACAGGGAGATCAGCTCCGTGCTTTGTGACCACCTAGAGGGGAGGGATAGGGAGGGTGGGAGGGAGGGAGAAGCAAGAGGGAAGAGATATGGGAACATATGTATATGTAAAACTGATTCACTTTGTTATAAAGCAGAAACTAGCACACCATTGTAAAGCAATTATACTCCAATAAAGATGTAAAAAAAAAAAAAAAAAAAGACAGTGCCTCCCCCACCCGCAGGCCCAGTCCACAGAGACAGTAACCTGACTGATGTTAAGCTGAATCCAAGAAATAATATGAAAATCAGGAGCATGGTGATCAGCTTGAGAGAATAGGAAATTGAGTCACCAGGAACAGTTAGCAAGGGCCTCCAAACCATTGTCCAGGGCAGAGGGAATAATCCCCTCCCACTGGCCAGACCAATCACATCTTGTAGGTGGAAGCATCAGGCTATGTCAGCCTAATGCTTTTAAGCACTGAAGAACTCTTTGTTCTGATTTCCTGCTCTCTAGGCGATCTCTGATTATTATCTGACTTCCTCTCTGGTTCTGCTTACAGAAATGAATCTTATGAGGGATTTTAGTATCCTATTCCTTATAACGTTATTTATTTTTTCTGATGGTAAATGAACAAAATAGCATTTTGACCACTATATTATTTGGCTTCCCCTGTGTTGACCAACCGGGGAAGAAAGGACTGGTTATATAATATATGTGTTCCTGTCCCTGTGAGAGGTACTTCTCATTGTCAGTGAACGATCTGACATTCCGTTTGGGGGGAATTCATGGATGTGAATCTGCCCTTGAGGAGATGAATATACTCCAGGAGCATTTGGTTTTGGGAGCCTGGAAGGGGGAAGGCCTGATTCTGAGGAGAGTTCCCTTGGTGAGGACATAGCCACTGGAGCTTTGTTTCCCATGTGATAGCATATGATAAACCCATATGCTTGTAGCTGCTGTTATTTTACCATTTTTAGGCAAAGATAAAATGTTCAATTCATAATGTAAGATACAGCGCTGACGGTGCATGGCGTGCCCAACGTTAACATCTGGTTTCTAGAACAGAAGTGTGGCATTGTTTCCCCTCATATTCATCCTTTTAAAATTTCCCCTTCACTCAGTGTAAAATAAACAATGTTTGAAAATTTCAACTTAATTAAAATCCTGGTGCAGATGCATTTATAATTAGGCCTACCGATTAAGAAGGGAAAGGAGGAAGGCAAATGAATTATTTCAACCCTAAACTCACCCTCTCCTATTCCCCTACAAGCCAGAGACAAGATGAGATTTGTGCTAAGAGATGAGAAGAATTTCTATCCTGTTTGGATTATGCTGAGATGCTTTTGGAAGACGCGTAAGAGAAGAAAACAGAGAGACAGGGAAGCACAATTCCCTATCTACTTCTTTTCTGGATACACATTTATAAACCCTCAGCACCATACCCCAAGAAGGCAGGATTTCCAATCTGAAGCAAGCAGAAGCAGTAGCTTTTAAAATAGAACAGCAGGATTGCCTGGGAGGGGATCCTAGCTAGCGATAATGGCTGCCGTTTCCATGGCAATTGCAAGCACAAGTCAGATTCACCTGCAACACCGGCATCTCTGCTCCTTTTGTTCAGGGCAAACTACCATTTAACAGCAGACTGCACTGTTAGCAAGACAGACATTTAAGTGAATTGGATGTCACCTTTCTGTGTACAGATCCTTTGTCCTCTAATGAATCTGCAGCTCCTGTTTGCATAGTAACAGGAGGGGGCTTGAAAAAAATACTGTTCTGAAAATGTTTGTAGTCTCACCTGGGCCAAATTTTTCTAAGAGTTTGTCTTTAATTCTCAAATCCAGTGATTCCCAAACGCTACCATTCCTCAGAATCCCCTACATCTGCAAAATGCAAATTCCCAGGTGCCACCGCCCAGAAAATCTGATTTAGTAAGTCTGAGATGGGGCCCAGGACTCTGAATTCTTAATAGGTTCCCTAGCTGATTCAGATACAGATGGGGGCTTGGTTCATTACAGCTCGGTGGCAGGGCTCCCTCAGAGGGTACCCTATGCCTGCTGTTTTCATCCAGAGAAGAGACAAGGAACACTCTTCTGCAGCACCTGGCCAGCCAGCTTCAGAGAACAGGCAGGGGGAACTGTTATTTGCAAGTTCAAGGCAAAGAGATGAAGTTCGAATCGCGTTCCGCCCTCCTCATAACAGTCAGTGTGGGCTTCATCTTTAGGAAGGCCACAGCTTCACAGCTTTACGAAGGGAGAAAGTGTCCCTTTGATTTCCTGTTCTTGCTGATGCTAGGTCCCCACACCTTGGAGAAGTCTTCCTGTAGCAACCTCTTCCTTCATCCTTCTATTTTTCTAGGCTCTAGGCTTTAGATGGGCTAAGACAGTCTCTCCCCATTGCTTTCTTTCAGTTTCTAGGTTGCCCTAGAACCTCCTTTGAACCATATTCTGTTTGTTAAATAGACAAAGGATCTCCACAAGCACCCGCCTCCAGGGACAGCCTCGGCAAAGAGTCTGTCATGGCTGGGCAGCCTTTCTGCAGAGCCGGCATTGAAGGTAGACAGGAGTCACAGGCAGTGGCTCAGGTTGAAATCCAGAACATCCCAAGTGAAACTTTGCAGGGAGATGCTTCCCTTGCCCCAAGCCCGCAGTCCTCAGTTTCAGACATAACTTCATGTGCACGTGCCGAAGCGCTGCAGGTGGTATTGATGATTTTATTCAAATGCAGTTTCTCTTTGAAGGAGAACAAAGTAGATGTGAATAAAAGTCCTGTTTTTGGAAAGGAGAAGTAAGTGATGCACTGATAGATGCACTGATGCATTGATAGATATTTGGAATGTGAGAACTCTTTCCTAAGGCTTTATCCTCAATGACTTAACTTTTCTTACAGCAGGAGGAGGCCAAATCACAGAGAGGAAGGACCTGGAGACCGCTGTGTCACTGACACTTCGTGGCTTTTCTCGTTTTCACAAAATGGGAACAACAGGACTGGTTTCCAATGCGATGAAAATTCAAAATAAAATGTCACGTAGGCAGTTGTTGACAACTGCTTTATTTTTTAATCTACTAACTTTTGTGAACTGGAACCTCCCTTGTCGATAAGTGCAGGGCCAGCTTTGTAAACAAGTCCCAGTTGAGGTCAGAGCACAGGGTTGCTGGGCTATTAGCCTTGTCAAGGGAACTCCGTGGAGTTCTACTAAGAAGGCGACGGTAGCAGGGAGCAGTAAGATGTGGTGGTTAAGCCTGCAAAGCTTTGACACCAGGCTGCCTGAGTACTAATCCATACTCCCCACATACTCAACAGACTCCTTGTCTGTAAACTGGGAATCGTGAGAGCTACATCCTGTGATTATGGTGAGAGGCAGACAAGGGGATGCATGTTAAGTCTCTAGCGGAGGGTGGGCACTTAGCCAGGTTTGCTATCCTGAATGTGGAGAATCAAATGTGTGCATTTGATATCACTTCGTGGAATGCTTGAATTTATTTGGAAGATCAGGGAGACGGAGCTATCACCACTTAGACTGGAAGAGTTAGCTCTCTGGTTGCCATCTGTGTCCATGGGATGCAATTAGCCACCATGAATCCCTTCATCAAGCAAATAGGAGAGAGCATGTCAATAGCCTTGGACTTGACTCTAATCATTCCTGTTTCCGGTGGCCCAGGACTCCCCTTTTATCCACACCCAACTTCCATTATCAGATTCTCTTTAGCAGATCTTGTGCCTCACCCCTTTAATATCCGAAAGTCCCATTTCTTCTCAAGGTCTGCTCACTGCGTCTAAGGTAGAAAGAGGGGACACTATGCCTCAGTGGAGCCGTGTCCTCCTGTGCAGCTGAATGAGGTGGAGCGTTTTGAGTTAACAAGGACAAATCCAGCTCTCCTTGATGCTCCAGCTCTTCATCTCTCTCCCTCGGCCTCAGGTTGCTTGACTGCTGTCCTGCATGCTCAGTGCAACACGGTGGTGAGGAAGACAGGGACAGTCCCCGTCCTCGTGGAGCTTACAATCTAGAGGGAGAACGATCACAAACAGGTAAAGGACAAATAAATAATTTCATGTTATCGAAAATAGTCCCGTGAAACACACAATTACCTTCTGGCTCTAGACTTGCTCCTCATACTTTCTGGACTACAGAATAAATATGGGCTATTTTAAAATAGAACATTATCATTTCCTTTATAGATCATCTATTTTTATTTCTCTAATTACCATGTAAATGACCATCTCTAAGACGTTGAGCTACACAAACGAATATCAAAGATTTAATAAACTCTCAACATTTGAAAAAAGCTTAAAATATGTGTCACAACAGAAAAGGAAAGTTATATTATCCAATAACAGATATACATTATTTAGCATAGGCAATCATTAAAGATACAGATGTAACTGTAATTTTAACCTTTTAAGTGGACAAGTGGAATCATTGTGTGATTGTAAACATTAGTTGCTACACTATTCAGCAGCAGCAAAGATAAAGTATTTTATCTCATTGCTAATGTTTATATTATTGCAGAAAAATGCTAAACATGATAATATTACAGTTATTACTAAAGAAAAGAATTATTGCAACAAAAGATGAATATCTATTTAAATTAATATATATATTAATTGTAAAATGTAGAGAATATGAGGTAATTTTTAAATTATTATAAGACTAAAATATTCCATTAACATGTTTTAGTTAAAAATAATCATTCAGGGCTTCCCTGGTGGCGCAGTGGTTGAGAGTCCGCCTGCCGATGCAGGGGACACGGGTTTGTGCCCCGGTCTGGGAAGATCCCACATGCCGCGGAGCGGCTGGGCCCGTGAGCCATGGCCGCTGAGCCTGCGCGTCCGGAGCCTGTGCTCCGCACCGGGAGAGGCCACAACAGTGAGAGGCCCGCGTACTGCAAAAAATAATAATAATAATAATTCATGTTGTAACCAGAGCTTCAAAGGAAAGGTATTGGGATCATGTAAAGACCTTGTTCCCTCTGTGGCTCTGAGCTCCCCGGAACCCTGGTCCATAGCAGCACCACTGGGCTCCCCCAACCTCCCAAAGGGCGGCTCAGGCCCACGGTGCCCGTCCTCTTTCACTGCTGTGGCGTCCTAACCCGGACACCGACTCCTCAGGACAGAGGGCCTGTGTGAGATGTTAGGAGGAGAGCAGCCGGCCTGAGCTAAGGAGCATTGCTGCTGAGTTAGGGGACTGACTGAACTTGACCTTGGACGGAAGAAAAGCAGGCTATTCAGTCAGACAAACTTTGGCTTATGCTTTGCCTTTGCCACTTGTTAGCTGAGACACCTTGTACAGGGGATTCTCAGGCTCCCCTGAAAGCCTCAGGGAACCCTAGGCGCCTTTCAAATTTTGAAGCCCATCACCCTTGGATTTTTTTTTTTTTTTGAGATATAATTCACATACCATGAAAAGTGTACAGTTCAGTGGCTCTTAATAAATGCACTAGGTTGTGCAACCATCACCACTATCTAATTCCAGAACGTTTTTTTCACCCCAAAAAAGAGCCCCGTACCTATTAGCATTCACACAGCATTCCTCCCCACCCCACCCCCGGCCCCAGCCATAGCCCGCAGGAATCTACCTTCCGTCTCCACAGACTTGCCTATTGCAGACATTTCATATAAATGGCATCCTACAATATGTGGTCCTTTCGGACTGGCTTTTTTCCCTTAGCATAATGTTTACAAGGGTCATCATGTTGTAACATGACTCAGTACTTCATTCTTTTTATGGAATAATATTCTCCCTTGGGTTGAGTTAGCACCAGGGGTTGGCGAATTTCTATAGCGCCTACTTCTCTGCACAGATTTGCTATTGACAAGCAGTCAATACCCACCTTCCCCTGAACCTGAGGCCTGTGTATGAAGGCTTTTGCTTTTAGTGACTCCTAGGTTCTGGAGATGGGTCTTTCTTGGGCTTCTGTCAAGATGTAAAACAGAGATCATAGTTATTATCTCACAGGTTATTGTCAGGATAATTGAAACAGGTGATAGGAGCATCTACCCTCTCCCTTTGTATTGCCTATGCCTCATAGAGAACCCTCTGTTCCCACCTTAAATAAGACCACATCTAGCCTCCCTGCTCCTGTGACCTGGTCTGGTGCATGGGGCTCTCTGAGGTGGTGGGACTTATGATTAAGCTGCGTCCTAGGTTCTGGGGGTGCTTCTGACTCTGGTGCTGGAGATTATATATATATATATATATATATATATATATATATATATATATATATATATATATGGTGCTACTTGCTTTAGCTCCAGGGAGGCAGTGAGCAGTGGGTGTCTGGGAGAAGCTTGATTCAGAGAGTTTGTTAGATAAATGCCTGAAAGGAAAGCTAGCGAGTGTAAGTGACTCTGTGAGGCCCCCGTGTCTCCACTGAAAGTGCTGAGTGGTAGCTGGTATCTCTGTGCAGACACTTCCTCGTCTTACGCTGTGGGTCCTTGGCCAGCCAGTCACCCTTCTCCTTGGCACTCCTTTCCATCAGGGAGTGACACTTTGGAATTGTCTTTAGAATAGATGGGGGACACTTCTTGGGCACTGAGACTCCTGGCTGGGCATTGGGATTTGGCAGAAAGTTAGAGCCTCGAACAAACCAGCACTGTGGGACTCAGAAATTCAAGTTAAAAGGGAATGGTTTGGGGAAAGAGTGGAGAGGTGACAGTACACTGGTTCAATTTTGGGGTACCCCTCTTCTGTGAGCCACCCTTCGCATCATCTCACTTATCAGCCTCACTCATTCGTATCAGCTGGGGCAGTGATTCTACATCATCCCTGCGCAGCAGAATGGCCTGGGGAGATTTAAATCACCTGGGGGCCAGACAATCAGTAGGTCTAACAAGGCTTCCAGGTGTTTCTAGTGAGGCCCACGTTGAGGGGCACGGAGTTGGAGTTTCTCCTCACTCACCTCCGAGGAAGCCTCCTACAGGCTGCCGTTCGACAGGCAGCAAGATGCAGTCTTCTGTACATCTGGGAGAAAGCCAGCTCCAGGAGCAGAAGGGACCTCTGACCGAGCGGGCCTTCGTCGGGGGCATTCGTGGGACTCCATTCTCACCCTTTCGGTCCCTGTTACTGCTCAGCGGGCTCTGCAGCTACGGGCAGCCTCTCCTGGGGCGGGAGAGTCTTTACCCCAGAGCCGTCCTCGGTTCCAGTACTCGTGGAGGGCAAGTAGTCAGAAGCAGAGGACTTAGGCTCCAGGACCATCTCTAATCAGCTCAGATGTTTGATGGGCAAGTTATGTGACCTTTGCGAGGTCCACATTTCTAACCTGAACAGCCTCCCTTATATAGCTGTCGTGAGGCTCCAACAAAATAACGTAGTCACGAAAGGACATTGTAAATTGTGAAGTGCACTAAAAAAAGTGTTCATTCTATCATCATGGACCTCCAAGCCCCCTTTCCCTCTCAAGTCCTTCAACATCTCGCCAGTGGATCGAAACTCATCTCTGTCCCTGGAGTTGGGGGCTCAAACACCAAGGAGTTGGGAGCAAACCTGTTGGTGAGTAAACCTTGGTAAACAAGGTACCGCCAAACTGGATGGTGGGCACAGAGGTTTTGTTGTTGTTTTTCTGACAAAGGGGAAAAGGAAAGAAAACACGGTGAGCTCTGTGTGACTGAATTTGTCAGAGACCTCGGTTCCAATTTGGGCTGAAAAGATGGGAGAGGGGGAAACCAGGAAAAGGTGAAGACAGCAGGAGGGGTGGGCCAGTGCACTGGGGCCCATGGAGGCAAGGGCCTGGGGAGAGCCCTTCCAGGGTTGTGCCAGGTAACAGCGTGGTGCCGGGGGGCTGCAGCCTGAGTGCATGGAGAGGGAATGAAGCCAGGACCACAGCCTCCTCTGAGACCCTCCATAACCCCCCAGCTGCCTCAGTGCCCCTAAGGGAGCTCCAAGAGGGCCCCCAGCATTCCCTCTGGGCCTGGGGTGCCAGTGTAGCCCATCACAGGGAATCCCCACTGTTATCCCTGAGACCTCTTGGCCAAGGCAAACACGATTCCCACACTGGCAGGAGAAAGGGGCATCATTTGTTGCATCAAAGGTAGAGGCAAGTGGAGGGTGCAGTGGATCCGGCAGCAGGCCTGGTCCTCGTGAGTAATGCCCTTGATGGGGAAGTGGGGACATGAGGAATCCGAGCAGGGGGAAGTGGGTGGGGAGTGCGGGAGTCTGGAGGGCTTGTAGTTTGCTGTTGCTGGGCAGGGCTCTGAGGAAAGAGAGGAGGGAGAGAAAAGAGAGCCCTGGGCAGCATTACCACAGCCACCATGGCTTCTGCTGTGCCACAGCTCCAGCTCGCCAGAAAGCAAGTGGCACTCCTCAGAATGAACATTGCTGAGGCCCCCAGAGAGCTTGTATGTAAGCTCGCGTGTGCTCAAGTCCCAGGGATGCGGCTCTGCAGAAATACCTATATCCAACCCCACTCGTGTGTGATTCCTTCCCATTTATGAAATGCTTCCTCTTATAAATTTCTGATTCTCACAACAATCCTGGAAGTCCAGTCAAGCCACTTTTATCAACCCATTTTATAGAAGAGAAAACTGGGGTCCTGAAATGTGTAGTAAATTATCACCGAGTCCGGATTTGGAAGTGGTAGAGCTGGGAGTGCAGCACGCGTGTGCTGACCTGGAGTTGTTTGTCTCGTGCACTTCTTGGTTTTGCGTCTGCAGTGATTTGGAGGTGGCCTTACCGAGTGTGTGACGCTGCCAGGCCCTCTGGTGCGGCATCCCTTCATCCCGCCCTGCTGGGCAGGTGCTCCGCCCGACCACTTTTGTGTCTGGGCTGCTCTGGTGAGAGACTGTGGTTTGGCTGATGTGTGAACTTGAGCTCCTGCTTTTGCTCTAGGCATTGTGTGTATTTAATCATGTTTGACGGAATTTATTTTAGTCCAAGTTCAGGCCATTTGCTTTCTTCCTCTCATCGTTGCTTTCATTTTTACTCACGCTCCGTGCAAGTGATTTGTCTTCTCTTAGGCCTCAAGTACACACTTCCCTCCCCTTGTTACCGAGTCCAAGATTGAGTGCTTGCCTCACGGCAGGCCGATAAATCGAGAGATGAGCTGTTGAGGCAAGGAATAGCGACTTTATTTGGAAAGCCAGCAGACTGAGAAGATGGTGGACTAGTGTCCCAAAGAACCATTTTGCCCAAGTTTGGTTGCTAGTTTCTTTTCTAGAACAAAGAGGAGGAGGTGAGGACGTAAAGTAAAAAGGCAATAAGTGGTCGTAAATAGTTTTTGGTTCCGGCCAGACTCTGGAGGGGCTGTGTTATTTTTTTTCTTTCCTGCAGCCTTTCACAGGTGGGCCTGGTCAGGATGTTTCCCCTGTGCTAAATAAAGGTATTTTAGCTTAACACGCAGGCATGGGAGATGGGGTTCCTGGAGATGCGCCACTGTGTATACTTGAAGCTATAGGCACCATCCCTTTAGTGAGTAACTTGTAGCAAAAGCAATAGAATACAAAGGTTAAAGAAAAAGAAACAGATCCAGTATGGAGTCAGATTTGTTCTTCCTGATTACACCCTCACCAGCCCCGACAGCCAGAGAAGATGCTCTCCCTCTTCCCCTTGGAAGGGCCTTTGCTTGTGAGACAGACTGTTGCCTTGGGAAAAGAAGCCAGAGTTCTCTTAGCTTCTTGGCTCTTTTTCTTCTTTAACCTGAAATTTGTTTTACTCTTCCTTTCTCTGGCTCAGGTTTTCCCAGGTTCCCTCTTGGACTGTCTTGAGACTTCCCTGGTAGAGACCGCCTGAAGTTTTCCTGCCTCTGGACACTTTCCCATTTAATTATTCAAACTAAGAATTTTAATAACTGCTTGCTCTGGGTTAAAAAGGAAACTAGGAGCCAACATTCATAACGTGCAGCTCCCTTCTGAGCTCTAGAGGTTGCCAGGGGCCCGATTGCATGATGCTTGCATTTCCTGGTGCGTCCAGGTTTGCTGAGTGTGTTCGCGTGATTGCCACAGCAATGACGTGAAGCTGCCAGAGAAGGAACTCTCATACCTGTTTTACAGAGGAGGAGACAGAGGATAACAGAGTCAAGTGTCATCTGACTTCATGTTTTGACCTTAAACCTATGTATCTGAATTTTGCATAAGAAAACCCATTGTTTCAGAGTAGAGTATAAAAGTTCAAATAGAGAGCCTAGGTTAATACTGGGTGTTGTCTCAGTCTGCTTGGGCTACCATAACAAAATAGCACAGACTGGGTGGCTTAAACAACAGAAATTCTAGGGAATAATTAAACTCAAGGTGTGGTCTTGAGAGCTCAAGGTATTAGGGGACTAAGGTAGTTTATGAATGGTCTTCTGCAAAGTGCTCCAGAAAGAAAGTGGTGACACAAGTGACTGAGTTTGAGGTGAACGTGTAGTGAGGTCAGAGTCAAGAATGACAATGAGAGACTAAAGGCAGTATTAAAATTTGGAAGTGGAAATGGTAGGATTTTGCACACAAGCAGAGCTTGAAAATACAGCACAGCTTCTACCCCAGATGACTGCAGAGAAGTGGGAGCCTCTGCGAGACTGGAGACTGGAGTTTCCTTCTCTGCAAGGATAGCAGAGGACATAGAGGGCAGGGAACATCTTTGAATAATAAAAGTGTTTGTTTACCATCAAACAAGGAATGACAGCTGACAGTAGGTCTTAAGATGGAGGCGAATAGTGGGAACTTGGGCTTGAGGAACAGAGTGGGGAAGGGAATAGATGATTAGAGGGTTTTGCAATGTTGATAATGTCCAAGGATGGTGGTAGTGGGGTTGCTGGAACTCAGATGCAAGTTGGGTTAACGTTGGTGCCGCAAGCCTGGTTGTTCTCCATGCATAGGGCCCTTTGCTGTTCTTTGTCCTTCTGTGGGCAAAAGTGAAGTCGATGGGGACACAGGAAACTCTGGGACTTTTGTTTCCTCCTAAGGGAGTAA
This sequence comes from Mesoplodon mirus, assembly GCF_964341445.2. Classification (NCBI taxonomy): domain Eukaryota; kingdom Metazoa; phylum Chordata; class Mammalia; order Artiodactyla; family Ziphiidae; genus Mesoplodon; species Mesoplodon mirus. The sequence continues at coordinate 21,907,097 of NC_138985.1, read as the reverse complement.
TTTTCCACTCTAATCTAAAGAAGCAACTCTCCTGATAGGGATATCCACCGAGGGATTAAGTGTTAATCTGAAATTTTAATGCCATAAATACTTTAAACATTAAGCATTTCTCAACTGTTTGCCTTTGCTACACTCTATAAACTGAGGTCAGATAAAAATGTGCACCTGTGAAAATGGTTTTCTGAAGAGTGTTTCTCAATTATAATTTAAATTTATATAAGGAAAAATTTCCCCTGAAAATATACATATTGTGGTTTTGTAACAAGGAGGAAGAATTCTGCTGGTGTGAATAGAGGGCCTATTTGGTCTAAGTTGGCAAAGCAGAAAGGAACATTCTTCTTTGCTAAAGGATTAGGGAAGACTTAAAATAGTCATCAAAATTGTCAGATCAGGAATGTTTTTGTGCAATATACAAAACGTTCATTAGCTTACTCACCATGATTTTGACATCATCTTCTCTCTGTCATTCAGACCTACTCCTATATCACCAGGTGATGAGGAGTCAAAAATTATTTGGGGAAAGCCCCAATTCTCTCACAACAGAAAAGTGATTACTCTCCAGGGAAACAGAGCTGAGGGTTCTTGAGCTAATGATCAAACCCCTGAGTCCACAGCTAGTTTGTTCATTCTGACCCCTGGGGGTCGGCTTCTGCAAATGCATCTACACGCTGGGACAGTATACACGTGACTACACTTTGGCTGGCACTGCCTTTAAAAAGAACTTTCATTGAACTGGAGCATGAATGTGGAGCCATTTATTACCAAACTGAAGAGAAAAGGGGTATTAAAAGGCACCTACATGCAAAAGTGAGCTCATTGAAAAAATAAAACCAAACAAAGGACTCTGGAATTTACTGGCAATTATGATTCCCCAGAAAAGGATGTATTATTTTATAGGGTGGTTAGGGAAGGCTCTATGATGAGGTGACTACGTCTCAGCTTTTCAAAACAGAAAAAAAAGATAACCCAATGGCCAGTAAGGTGTTAGTTGATTGGCCTAAGATGTCGCCTGTCACTAGAGCATTTTATTCAATATTTGACACAAAGGGCATTGGGATAATCCACTTGCTCTCTACATGTGTCTGGAAAGCAGGCAGGGGGTGAATACGTGTGAGATGTAGAGGAGGATTCTTGGAGAAGACGGGCTTTGAGCTGAGCTTTAGGGAATGTGTAAGGTTTTGACAGAAAGACAAGGGAAAGAATGACATTCCAGGCTGAGGGAAAGAATGACATTCCAGGCTGAGGGAATGACTTCAACAAAAGCCCAGAGGTACTGGAGTACTTACTGTGCTTATTGCTGTTAGGTACAACAGACGGTGTTCGTTTTTTATGACCGTGGGAAGAGGGAAGAGGGCATCGTTCTCAGTCCGGAAAACACACGGCACCTGAGGTATCTCAAAAGGAGAAAATTTAAGGCAGAAAATTGGTTACATGGCCAGTGGAAGAGCTAAGAAGTCCAACAGAGGTGGGGAGACAGCTCCAAGTTTAGCAACAGCAGGAAGCTGCTACCTGCAGTCGGGCTGGAGGGACAAAGAGTGGTGTTACCAGAGCCTGGGATCTGGGACCATCTTGTGGGAGCAGCAACCAGAGTAGACCTGCCTACAGACGCTAGGTCCATGGAAGACCATGTCCCACGGCAGCTGGCGATACAGTCAGATGATGATCTGAGGCCAAGAGAGAGGGAGAAATACCCTGGCTTCTTCCCAGCTCCTGCCAGGGCTCCTGCTGGCCAACTCCACCCGGAAGCTGAAGGGCAAGGGAGCTTGGGAAATGTAGTTTCCTGTGACAGAGCAAAGGGAGAAGGGCAGGGAGTGGATCTGAGAGCGGACAGGCAAATTATCCCCAAGGGGGTGAGGGGAGCAAAAGAGGAAGGGCAAGGCAGTTCTGATTATAGGAGATGATAGGCTGAAAGGGAGGGGCGGATAAGAAACAAATCATGGCAGCCTTTGGTGGGCTAAGGAGTTCGGGCTTTATTTTTTTCTCCAAAAGGAGCCACAGCAGGATTAAAAAAATGAATTTCTTTGAGTTTTTAAAATTATAAAAATAATATACATTCATTATAAAAATATTCTAACAGCACAGGAATGTGTAATATAAGAGTAAAAAGGAAAGGTTCTTGGTTTCCTTTCTGAGTGCCTTGCTTCCTAGCCACCACCCCACTCCCCAGAGGTTAGGAGTTGGGGATACTACACAGACACTCTTGAAGTGTATACAAATACTACTGACACACACACCCCATTATTACTAGTACTACTGCTACTGACAGATATAGGCATAATATGCCTCATTCATGTATTTTAATATGTATGTATTTTATAGATATAGGCATAATATGCCTCATTCATGTATTTTAATATGTATGTATTTTATAGATATAGGCATAATATGCCTCATTCATGTATTTTAATATGTATGTATTTTATGTACATATGAATACATAAATAGGGCATATTTAGATTGCATATTTATATGCAATATTATAATGCATGTTTATATAGATATTGAAATGGTTAAATGGACTCATATTCAACATTCTCTTCTGTCATTTTGTTTTTTCCACTAAAAATACATCTTGGGCATTTTCTGTGTCAGTAAAGGCAATATATACATCTACCCTTGGTTTTATTAATGGCTGTATAGTATTCTACAGCATGGAATTTATTTAACCAGTGCCTTATTAACAGGCATTTAGACTGTTTCCAGTATTTTGTTCTTATGAACAATGTTGCAATGAACATCTTCATACATACTCTTGTATTTTTGTCCAAGTCTGTAGAAATACAGTTGCTGGGTAAAGGGGAAAGTACATTTCTAATTGAAAATATATGATCAAATTACCCCCACTAGCAGTGAATCAAAGAGTTTCTCCCACCTTCTCAATGCTGATTGTTATAAATGAAGTCTTAGCTAATCTGATAGCTTATGTTGATATTTAATTTTGTTTAAAATTTATACTTATTGAATTATAAAGAAATTAAATATTTTCCCTATATTTATTAGTCATTTGTATGCCCTTAGTGCATTTTTCTATTGAAAGGTCAACTCCTTTCTTACTGATTTTTAAGAGCTCTTTGTATTTTATAGAAATTAGGCCTTAGACTTTCACTTGTGTTGCAAATATTTCTCTCTATTTGTCTTTTGACTTCATGATTTTTCCACCAAACATTTGCTTCTAACTTTCCCCCCAAACATTTGCTTTCAATTATAGTCAGTAGTTTTTGAATGCCTTCAGAATTTTTTTTCATCCTAGAAAAGCATCTCCCAATACTGTAAAAATATTCATCCATATTTCCTTCTATTACTTTCATTTTTTATATTTAAATCTTTGACCTATCTAGAAGTTATTTTGATATAATGGGTGAGTTACAGATTTTATTTTACTTTTTTCCACATAGCTGCTGAATTGTTCTAAAAATAGCTATTAATAATTTATTAATAATAACATTTTTTCTTTACTAAGTTGAAATGCCACCTTTATCATACACTACATTTCCATATATATTTGGGTCAATTTCAGGAAAAAATTTTATCTGCCTCTTTCTACATGAATCCCATATCATTTTACTTAAAGTAGCCTTATTTTTTTTTAATTTTCATATCTGGTAGGGCTGGTCATCCCTCATTCCTTTTATTTTTCAGCTTATTACACATGTATTGTTACATATGCGTTCTCATGCAAGGTTTTCTGAATAGAAGACAACCACTCATGATGATGATGCTGATGATGACAATGCATTTATTGCATGCTTATTAAGTGCCAGATATTGTTCCAAGTGCTTCACTATTATTGATTAATCTCTGCCATGTTGTGAATACTAATATTATTATCATTTCCATTATGGACATGAGAAACTGAGAGGGTGAGGCCCTTATGCCCTCCTCAATATTTCTTAGTTTAAAAATTTCAAGACAAGGATTCATCTTCATCAACTTTCTATGCCAGGATAACCGATGTGTCATTAGCCAAGCTATGGACTGGCTCATATTCAACCGTCTTCGGGTGAGGTCACAGTCTCTTGGAGCAAAGCAGAGCTCCTTAGCTTGGACTGTGGTGAGACAGGCATCATGGCTGATATATTTGGTACATCCTCTGAATTACATCATTTGGGGAGTGCTTTCTCTTTTTGTTTGTTTGCTTGTTTTGTTTTTATTTGTATTTTATTGTCTGCTCTTGGAAAAGAAATCCATGTCTACTTAGGGGTTTTGAATATGAGCAAATGAACTTCAGTAAAACTTCTTGGGGGCAGAATCAACCTGCCTTACAGGAGACATAGGTGAATTCATATGGGATCAGGGTGTTTTGTCATGGCACAACTATTTAACAGGTTCACTAGAACTGCTGGGCAGTCAAACTTATTAGCGAGCTTTATCTGGTTGGCCTATCCAAGACTAAACTCTCAGGTTTAATAGTGGATATGATATTAGGTTGCAGCATTAGTAGTTGAAGCATTAGAGGAAAATGAGAAAATATAATGGATATGACACATGGTACAAATAGATGGCATTCACACTCAGAGTATTAAGAGCCTTTATAACCATCGTCTAAAAGAAAAGGTTTTTCTATAACTCTGCCAGAGAGAAACCTCACTGTTTGCTTTGAGAGAACGTTCCATTAATTCTGTAGTGCGTAAAGGGAGTTGGAGTTTTGCGTTTGTGAAAGTCTCAAATGTTTATGCATGCCATTGGTGGATATTAAGGTGTTAGTATTACCTATGTTTTTGCGGAAGCTATCTAAAGAACGATCCAACTGTTGAGAGAATCTAAAAACACCTGGATCTTTTAAGCTCATAGAGAATTAAACAGTTTTCTAATAGAGTCTCTGGCTTATTTTTGAAAGCTTCCTCTGCTTTTCTGACTTATCGTGGTTTGTTCTTTTAGAGGATGCAAATCTCCCCATGAAAAGAGATCAAAGCGCTGGCGTATCAGAGGGCTTGAGTGTTGTCTTCAACCAGGACAGCAAACTGGAGAAAATGATATATAATAGTGTGTAGAAGATCTCATTTGGGGATGATTGTTTAATATTTGCATTTTATTCAAATTTATTCAAATTCTTAGCAGCTACTGGGAATTAAACATGGAAGGAAAGCTGTAGGAAAATCATCAACTGAATACCCATGCTGATGGCTGACACTTGTCATGCTCTGCCTTGTATCCAAGTTATTTGTGCCCTTTATCCCCTCATTAGACTCTAAAAAGATCCTCGAGAGTTGTATCTAAGTCATCTTCTTAACCCCCCCAGCGATATAAAGTATTCAATAATCATTGTGCCGAAATGGAATTTCATTTAAAGACAAAAATTTCACAATTTTAAGGAAACTAGGATTCCATGAGCATAAGCATCTGAAAAAAAAGCACAACTTAAGGACAACATTATCTGGAGAAAGGGCTATCTTAGTGTGGCAAGCTCTTACTGCATTAAAATGAATTATAGTTATTCCGTGATCAAACTTTTCTAGATGAGGAATGCCTCAGCCAAAACACTCTAGGACAGCTTTGGAGACAATGCATATAAAGTATAACCTGAGGGCAGGCTACCATCTAAATATGCTGGGTAGAAGGAAAACTGATAGAACCCCAAATTAAAAGCCTCATATTAGTTTTTCCCCGCCACTCTTCTCTTTCTCTTTTCTAAATACTTAGAGAGCTCGCCTCCCGCAGGAAACGTTATTTTTTCAGCCCCTTTCCTCACACTCGCCAGTCACTGGTTTCAGATTTTCGGAAGACTGTGGTATCTTAAAAGCTGCGGATACTAAAGGCATCTGGCAAAGAGAAGTTAATAACCTTAAATTAAGGCACTTAAAAGCACCCATGGAACGAAGAAAAGGACCTTTTGAGTTTGGCAAAGCTGTAAAATAGTAATCAATATCATATCATTTTTTAAGATGACACTGTTTCTAGTAGGTAATAATTTTCCTTTTGTATGCAGTTCATTTGCCGCAGTATCCCTTGAAATTGATAGGGTCAGATCATCTCATTTTAGAAATAACAACAGGGAGAAGTGGAAACAGAGAGCAAGTAACTCATTTGTACAGCATCACTCTTGTCCTAAATTATCAATAAGATGTGAGACTTTTGCTCAGCATTTGCAGTAAAGAACCAAGCCCAAGATGAGACCAATAGAACAGAGGCATAATATGTTAGTACCAGAGTCATAGTTCTAGAATAGAAAGAGATCAATGTTAGCCTAACATCTAACGTGAGGTTGGCCTTAGGGAAGTCTCTGTTGGTTCCTGGAGTTGCTGTCAGAACTGGAGTGGTTTATTGAGGCACCTCGTGTGTGCTTTTTTTCTTAAGGGCCAGTAAACAGAACAGATTTTCATCTAGTGTCATTACACAGAGGTCACACCTGAAAACAAGATAGGTAACCTGACTTAGTAAATTGTTGACTCTTCTGATCTTAAGTTTCAATGATAGGAGCATTGATTTTCCTGGTATTATCTCCAATTTGCATTTATCTATCTATCTATCTATCTATTTATTTTTATTGAAGTATAGTTGATTTCCAATGTTGTGCCAGTCTCTGCTGTACAGCAAAGTGTCTCAGTTATACACATACAAACATTCTCTTTGATTTACCGTTTTTAAATATAAAAGTTTTATTGAGATATAATTCACATACCATACAATTCACCCATTTAAAGTATAGCAACAGAGTTGTGTAACCATCATTGCACCCAATTTTAGTACATTTTCATCGCCTCAAAAAGAAACCCCATAACCACGAATAGTCACTCCCCTACCACGCCCTGCCCCAGGCCTGGGTAACCACCAATCTACTTTCTGTCTCTATAGATTTGCCAAATCTGGACATTTAACATAAATGAAATCATACAATATGTGCCTTTTGTGACTGGCTTGTTTCACATAAACTTGGTATGATGTTTTCAAGGTTCATCCATGCTGTAGCATAAAAGTACTTTATTCTTTTCATTGCTGAATAGTATTCAGTTGTACATCACATTTTAATCCATTCACCAACTGGTGAATTTTGTGTTGTTTCTAATTTTTGCCTGTTATGAATAATGCTGTTATGAACATTTTGTACTAGTTTTTATGTGGACATAGTTTTCATTTCTCTTGATATATAACTAAGCGTGGAATTGCTGGGTCATATAGGAACTTGATGTTTAATCTTTTGAGGAACCATCAGACTGTTTTGCAAAGCAGCTGTGCCATTTTACATTCCCACCACTAGTGTACGAGGGTTTCAATTCCTCCACATCCTCACCAACGCTCATTATTCTCTTTTTGATTATCTGTCCTAGTGGGTAGGAAATGGTATTTCATTGAGTGTTTGATTTACATTCCCCTGATGGCTAATGATGTTGAGCATCTTTTCATGTGCTTATTGACTATCTCATATTTTCTTTAGAGAACTATCTATTCATATCCTTTGCTCATTCTTAAATTGGACTCTTAATTCTAGTCCGTTGATCTATGTGACTATTCTTATGTCAGTATCACATGGTATTGATTATCGTACCCTTGTAGTTAAGTTTTGAAAATGAGAAATGTTAAGTCCTCCAACCTTGTTTTTCTTTTTTGAAATTGTTTTAGCTGTTCTGAATCCCTTGCATTTCCGTAATTAGAATCAGCTTGTCAGTTTCTACAACAGAGCCAGCTGGGATTTTCCTGAACATTGTCTTGATTCTGTAGAACGTTTTGGGGGAGTATTGCCACCCTAACAACGTTATCTTCTGATCCATGAGCATGGATGCTTCTCCATTTATTTAGATATTCTTTAATTTCTTTTAATAATGTTTTTATAGTTTTCAGGGTATAAGTTTTGCACTACTTGTTAAATTTATTCCTAAGTGCTTTATTCCTTTGGATGTTATTATAAATCAAATTTTTTCTTTATTTCTTTTTCAGGTTGTTTATTGCAAATGTATAGAAATACAATTGAATCTTGTACATTAAATTTACTTTTGCTCTAAGGCAAACTTACGCTGGTAGCAGAAAATAGCTGGAAGATATATTTTTTGTTCTAAGGAGATTGTGCTAATGAAATAACACATTATAGCCCAAGCAGTGTCTTTGTTTTATCCTAACGACTGAACTATGTCATCAAAAAGCAGATGCACAATGCAAAGTCATTTAAACATATCGTATTCATCCCATAGATGGTTTCTGACGCTCAAGTACCCCGGAATAGGTGAATGGCATCATCTATTTCTACAGGTACTTAATTTTCTCCAGCAACAGTTGATAATTAACTAAGGGCTGGCGTCCTAATTCTCTTACTTCAAGTCTTGACTCTGATGTTAATTCCCCACAGGGCCCTTCCTGACCCATCTATGTATGGTTGTCCTGCTGCATTTACTTGCTAACAAATCACCTTGTTTATTTCCTTAATGACACTTACACTCTGTAATTACCTCATTTGTTTACTTTTTGTCTCTACCATACGATGCAGGTCCATGAGAACAGGGACTTGCCCTGTATTTGTTCACTGCAGAATCCCCAGTGACTAACTCATACTAATTTTTGTTGCACAAGTGAATAAATGGACTTTCCAAGTGTAAAAGCATAACATAGACAACTACTAAGCATACAAAGCAACAAACAAGTGACGCTACATCACACTTGTATACGCTTTTGATGGACACCCAAAAGGATTGTAGAGATGTGGATGTGATGGGTCAAAAAGACTCGCTCATTAGCTAAATACCTCACCTCCTTATATGAGCCTCACAGCTTGGGTTCAAAGTTGGTTTCCTACACACACACACACAAAATCAGTTAATACATACACTGGATCTTTAGAGTTGCCCATCAGTAATTGAACTCATGGATGTTAGGTCTGCTGGTGTCCACGGTGTATTTTGTGGTTGTCTAAGGAAAGTTCATGAGATGATTTTTTTAAATCTGAATACATTTAGATCCTAGTAATTCTAGTTGTCACAATATCAGCCGTTTGATTATTTAGTCCAATTAATTAGACATTCTGAAATCTTTGATTCTGTTTTGCAGTTTTTCTATCCAAAACTGCGTAAATTCAAAGTATTCTCAAGTCAATTGACATACTTGGTGAAGACAAAATATTCCAAAAATTCAAAATATGCCCTACATATTTCACTGAGATAAATATAAAATTTTAAGAGAGTTCCAGGAAATTTGAGAAAAAGGGAATGCAGCTTTTAGTTATGAATCAATAGCATATTTCACTTGTGATTCACAGAAACAGAGGATTGAACTTAGAGGGCAGGGCCTCTAAGAAAATGATGAGCCTTTATTGAATTTTGCAGGTGAGCTGATGGTGGTTCTTGCTTACACAAATCCTATGTTAATTTGGGTTGCTGGCTCTATTTTCCTTCTAAGAAGAGCAAAGGCTAGGAAGGGTAACAATCATTCATCAGTGATAAACATTTGAAGAACTTGAGCTCTTGTGTTTTAGAATATTTGAAAAGCCAACTTGCTGCAAGAAAGTTTTTCCTAAATACTACTTTATCCAGATTAATTAGGCGATGTGATTTTTTCCTAAATGTGAGCCAGGAAAAGATACAGTCAGGAGACTTAATTACTCTGTCTCTGAAGGAATTGTCTGTTATTAATTCTGAATTCCAAAGATTTTCCATGGATCCTGACACATACGTGTTTGATAATCATGTTGAAAGAGAAAGGACATTATCGTGAAAGTAAATTGGATACATTCAGCCTTGACCTCATGGCATCCTAAGTGGTGAGGATGACTTCAAGTGGAAATGGGGGACTTGCTTAGTAAGGGGTCTGGAGTAAGTGTTGTTCTGGCTAATATTTCTTTCTCTTGTCTCTCCAAGACTAGTCACTGTTATAGTTGTACTCCTGACCTGTTAAATAGAGTCATGCAGTCTCTTCCATATCTTAGAATGATACCCTCTTTCCCTGTGTGATTTGCTTGCTTTTCATTTGTTCTATTGATGTTGGACATGAAGGAGGACCCTGAAACCAAGATACTGAGCTGATGCCTTAAGATGTCAAGAGTTCCCAAAGAAGAAATAACATGGACCTCCCAAGATAAGCATCCCTAAATTAGAGGAAAAGGTTAAAGAGGCAGGCTGATTTCTTCCAGATAACAGCCCTGGTTGTTATGAAGGTGGGAAGGGGAGGAAACAGGAAGAGGACGGTGGAGTGCTGCAGTGGGAGGAGTTACTTATGTAAGTCTCCTGGTTCACATTATATCCCTTCGAGCCAAGTAGGAATCATCCTCAACCTTGCTCCTGTGGCACTTTGGGAATCAAGGTATCAATAATTTCCTAAAATTATGTAAAATCTGATAGGTTGGGTTTGTTTGTCTTTGTAACCCTACCCAAGGACTCTATAAGATCATAGCTATTGAAAAAGGTCCTGGAACTGACACTAAATATGAATGGCTCTTTTCCAGGCCATTTTAATCTAATCTGAACATGAGAGCATTGGGAATTCAGATTCAAATAACTAATGATAATCAGTGAGCTATCTCCTCTTGTTGCCTGGGGAACACCCACCGCCCATTCTGATATACACTATAGGGCTTCATCCACTTCCCTTTGGTAAGCCAGAACTGGCAAATGCTTCAAAAACTGCCAAAAGCTACCTGGGAGAATCTTTCTCATAGAACCAGCCGGTAAAGAAAGACTTGATACTACATAACCTTAAGCAAATAAGCCCAGTCACTGCTCCTACAGCTACAGCTGAGAAGCCCTGGACTTGACCCTTTAATAGATGGCCTGGGCAAGGGGTCAGGGGGAGAATTCCCAGGCTGCAGCACCTGCTTCTTGAGAAGGTGCATGTGCAAGTTTCTTTAGAAAAGGTTTCCAGGGAAACAATATAACTTCCATTCTTTTTTTCTTAAATATACTAAGCACTAAACGTGCCTGCTGGTGCTTGGAGTTCTCGTTTGAAGTCAGAAGCTGCTGAAGAAGAGTGTTTGCATGAAACACACCCACATAGTCAGAAATCGTTTTTTATGCTTCCTTCACTAAATGTCAGCTGCATACTTAGCTGGAGAGAAGTAAATGACCTGGGTTCATTTGTGCGGTGAAAGATAGAGAAGATTAACTTGACTTGGTTGAATTGCCTTTCTTCCTTGTCATTGTGATGGCTACTAATTAATGATAGTGATGTTTGCATTCAGCAGTTGTGTCCTACCAGTTAGATCCTATATTAGGCTATGTAGAAAATGTGAATACAATAGAATGTCTTTATGTATATTTTTTAATATGCAAAGATGTATTCAAGCAAGAAAATCAGAAAACTTGACCAAAATGTTTCTATACCTACATATCTCCATTCATGGCCACAGACTTTCAGAAACTTAGCCTGTTACCCTGCTCTTGTTTCCAGTGTAGTAGGGATAAATCTTGGCATCCATGTTTTCACCATGTGACCCTCACATCCCTAATCATAACTGATTGGCCCTGAGGTGGACACCTGACCAAAGCTGAGCCAGTCGTAACCTTTAATGCAATTTAATTGGACCTTAAAGATGCTGGAGGTTTAAACTAGACCATCAAACCAGAGGAGAGCTGAGAGGCAGCCCTGCTTAGTTACTGCTCAACCAACAGGAGGAAAGCTGGTTTGCAGGGAGAGAGAGTTTTTTTGTTTTTTGTTTTTGGCTCTAGAGTGAACTTCAAAATCTGACCAGAAAGTGAGCCTTCCTAAATTATATTTTATTAGGCAATATAGATGAATCTCAAAAGCATTATGCTATGTGGAAGAAGCCAGGCACAGAAGACCCCATACTGTATGTTTCCATTTATATGAAATTCTAGAAAAGACAAAACTAGTGATAGAAACATTTCAGTGGAGAGATGGGAGGGTACTGACTACAAAGAAGCATGAGAGAACATCTGGATGATGGAATGGTTCTGTATTTTGATTGTGGTGGTAGATACATGGGCATATACATCTGTCAAAACTCATCAAATTGCACATTTAAAGTGGTAAATTTTATTTTATGTAAATTAATCTTCAGTAAAGCTGGTGGAAAAAGGTAAATAGGAATTAGTAGCCTTGCCAGTTGATTCCAGTTGGTCTGACTTGCTTTAGGCTCAGAAGAACCCAGGGACTAATTTCCATTGATTAGAATAACTCATCAGAGAAAGATGCTATTTAGATTTCCTTGGTATCTGATGTTGGCATAGAATAGAAATTATTTCTCCTTTGAAGTCCTACTCAGAAGACACCATACTCAGAAAGTTGTTAAGATTTCCATCATTGTAAATACTCCTGAGTCACACTCCAAGGATGATGCCATTGAACTTTTCATTTCGATTTCTCAAGATTCTTCAGCCTTGCTTGAAAAGGAGCAGAGAAGTGGCAGCTTTCATTTATTGAGCAATAACAGTAATGTAGAGCCTGACACTCTACTTAATGCTTCACTTTCATTATTTCGTTTCATCTGCACAGTAATCCTGCAAATGAGGTACTGCTGTCCTCCCAGTTTACAGAGGAGAGGGCTGACATTTAGAGAGATTAGACAGCTTTTTCACGTGACAATCAGTGCTTGAATTTGGAATGGTCCAATGCCAAAGCCACTTAACTACTCTCTTTACTGCCGCACCTACTCCAGACTTCTCCTGCAACATCTGGCACAGACTCTCGAATGGATTACCGCCAAGGTACTGGCTAATGGTCCAGCATTTCCACTAGGAGCTCTCGAGGCTCAGACTGCTTTCAGTCTCCATAGATTAAAGGAGTCAAAACCATCTACCCAATGAAACCTGCAGAATATTCTCTGTCACCGTGAAGAATGATTGTCTAGGGCTCCCCTGGAGGCGCAGTGGTTGGGAGTCTGCCTGCCAATGCAGGGGACACGGGTTCATGCCCCGGTCCGGGAGGATCCCACATACTGCGGAGCGGCTGGGCCCGTGGGCCATGGCCACTGAGCCTGCGCGTCCGGAGCCCCGCGTACTGGAAAAACAAAAACAAAACAAAACAAAAAAAGAATGACTGTCTAAGCAAGGAGGTGCTTCCAATAATTATCTTCTCTGGTTTCCAGAACCATGAGTTGGAGAGAGGTCAGGGGTTTGGCAGTGGTTTGTGGACATGGGATTTCCCCAGTGGAAGCCCTCAGTAGCCACAGGCCGGTTGTTTTGTAGCACAGGTGCTTGGTGATGATGCAAAGGCAAGCTGCTGGGTGGGAGGCCCAAATGGTCCCTAACAGCTGGTGTTATACATCTGGCAATGGGAGGTGCTGTTCAGCCACAGACCTTGCACGTGTCTGGAAATGGTGGGGGTAATGGTGGGTGCATCTCTGCAGACAGTAGGGACCTATTTTACCTCTTCAGTGTAATCAAAAGAATTCTGAGTTTCATTCTCTGAGTATAAAACTTCTCCGATGACTGGCCATCTGCTGTGAAACACAGAGGAGTGCTGTTGAGGTGCTGCAAAGGGATTTTATGTTCCTTGGTAGGTCCCCATCCCCATTACATCCTCCAAGTTAGATCGACCCGTGCATGGTGAACTCAGACTCAGAGCCCAGCTCCCAGAAGAGAAAATTCTTACCAAAGCAGCAGGTAGTGAGATGTAAGCTGCACTAATAAGGAAAAAAAATCTGACATTCATGAGAAGTGAAAATGAGGCAGTTTGCACCTCCAAGGGGAGCCTTAACCATGAGCTAGAGAGCTCAGCATGGCCAGACGGGCTGCACAGGTTTGAAGAGCTGAGAGGAACTGAGCCGGGCAAGGCATCGCTTAATGATTGAAGAGGGCAGCCCTGGAGGCCCCCCTCCAAAAGCACTGACACTTTAGGGGATGGATGGGGCGAGCTTTAGCATAAACAGATCACAATCAGGCAGGGTCCTGTAAGACAGGAGGCTTCGCCAGTGTCATCTTTATGCTAAGAAGTTCCAACAACAGCTTTGATGTCAGTGCTTGATAATTATTGACTTTACGTGATTATTTTCCCTCTGAGAAACAAAATTTTCTGAGCTTTTAATGAGGCTCCATGTAAGCTAAAGGATAAGGTTATCATGCAGACTGCATTTTTTCCCAGAAATGAAAGACTTAATTTTTTTATCCCTTGTTAAGAAATTCAACTAATAGAAAGTCAAATTCCCCAAAATCCAAGAGAAAAAAATGAATGCAAGGTAAAAAAAATCACTACTAACAATTTGGTGTGAGTATATCCCCCAGCCTTTAATGCACATGCAAACCTACATGTTAGCTTGAACGTAACTTTGATGTAACACTGTCCTGTAACCACCTTGTTTCACTCCTCAGCAGGTCATAGATGTACCTGGTGGTCAATAGATTTTGATCTGCCTTTTCAAGGGCTTCTTTGCGGTCCAGCATATGGATGTGATTTAATCAGTGTGCTATTGAGAGGGGATTTTCAGTTGTTTCCAATTTTTGGTTATTACAAAGAGTGCTGGCAACTGTTTTTATCCATAAGTCTTTGCGTACTTGTCCAAGAATTTCTGAAGGATAAATTCTTGGATGTGGACTTGCTGGGTCAGAGAATAGATACCTTCTTCATTTTCTAAATTTTGACAAAATACCAGGCATGAATTTACCAACATACTCTGCTTTCAACAGTGTGATAGACTGCTCTTTCAAAGTATCGCAAACTCTGGGCATTACCAATATTTACTTATCTAATGGGGAAAAGGAACTTAGGTTTTAATCTGCATTTGTTTAATCAACAGTGATTTGGGGTCTGCTGTCATATGCTTAATGGCCACAATGCATTTTCTGTGTGTGAATTAAATATTTTCTAATGAGGTATTTATCTTTTACTTACTGAATTATTATAAATTTTTAATATATTAAGAACATTAGCACTGTTATGTATTTTGCTCACAATTCAATCTTGTTGGTAACAGCAGAAAATATCAAACAGTTTTACTTACCTAAACTATGTGATCCTTTAACCCCAAAAAAACACCCACAAAAATTTTCATTATTGACACTATATTAGTTTCCTAGGGATACCATAACAAAGTATCACCAACTGAGTGGCTTAAAACAATAGATATGTATTCTCTCACAGTTCTGGAGGCTAGAAAGTCTGAAACCAAGGCATTGGCAGGGCCATGCTCCCTTGGAAGCTTCTAGGGGAGGAGGCTTCCTTTCTTATTCTACCTTCTGGTAGCCACAGGAGTTCCTGGGGCTTGTAGACACATGATTATAATCTATCTCCGTTACAAGGCATTCCTCCTTCCCTTCCTTTAAGTATGCCACTCATGATGGATTAGGGCCCACCTCATCTTTTTTTTTTTTTTGCGATACTCGGGCTTCTCACTGCTGTGGCCTCTCCCGTTGCGGAGCACAGGCTCCAGACGCACAGACCCAGCGGCCATGGCCCACGGGCCCAGCCACTCCGCAGCATGCGGGATCCTCCTGGACCGGGGCACAAACCCGCGTCCCCTGCATCGGCAGGTGGACTCTCAACCACTGCACCACCAAGGAAGCCCCCACCTCATCTTTTTTATTTTTATTTAAAAATTTTTTACATTCTTTTTTTATATTCTTTTCTTTATATTCTTTTCCATTATGGTTTATCACAGGATACTGGATATAGTTCCCTGTGCTATACAGTAGGACCTTGTTGTTTATCCATTCTATATATAATAGTTTGCATCTGCTAATCCCAAATTTCCAGTCCAGCCCTCCCCTGCCCCCCTCCCCCTTGGCAACCACAAGTCTGTTCTCTATGTCTGTCAGTCTGTTTCATAGATAAGTTCATCTGTGTCATGTTTTAGGTCCCACATATAAGTGATATAATATGGTATTTGTCTTTCTCTGTCTGACTTACTTCGCTTAGTATGAGAATCTCTAGCTGCATCCGTGTTGCTGCAAATGGCCTTATTTCATTCTTTTTTGTGGCTGAGTAGTATTCCATTGTATACATGTACCATATCTTTTTTACCCATTCATCTGTCGATGGACATTTAGGTTGTTTCATGTCTTGGCTATTGTAAATAGTGCTGCTATGAACATAGGGGTGCATGTATCTTTTTGAATTACAGTTTTGTCCAGGTATATGTAAGGCCCACCTCATCTTGATTACATCTGTAGACCTTATTTCCAAACAAGTTCACATTCACAGATACCAGGGGTTAGGACTTCAACATATGTTTTGGGGAGACACAATGTAACCCACAGCAACCCCCATCGTGAAGTGTCTACTCTCACCAGCAAATTATAAACTTTTTAAGGACTGGGACTGGGTTGGTCTAGTATTGGATACGGTTGGTCATATCCAATACTTCACACAGTGTCTAGTAAGTAGTGGGCACTCAGTAAAGATTCCTTGAAAGAAAATTTGAATTTTAGGAATATCTGAACCTTCAGACATTGAAAAATGTATGCAGAGAACACACGATATCAGATTCCTTCTTTTATTTAAATTTACATTTAACAATTTGCAATGAAAATATAAATGCAAGTGGGGAGGATGGGACTGTCTGGAAGAGGGAGTGGCTAGCTCTCTGGGCTCACTTAAGCCAAGGTGTATGCTTTAGTTCCCCAGCATCTGTCCTGAAGATGAGTTTTTGGAAAATGCAGACAAGCACCCAGACTAGAACCAGATTTCATGACCGGAATTATTCGGTTGGATTAAACAGAAAATAATACAGCAGAAATTTTAAAAAGCCAAGTTTCTTTTTTCTTTACATAGTAAAATATAATTGACAATTTATTTCACAAGTCAAAGAGAGCCTCACTTACCAAATAAAGGCCAGAATTTGCTGTAGAAACTTACTTTCTAAATTATTTTTCAGACTCATTTCAAAAAATAACTAATTTCCATTTATATAGCACTAACAGCCTCCAAATTATGCAGAATTCCGACATCTAACCTTTCTTTAAAAAATAATTCGACTCTTGTAAACGATATATTTAACAAAGTTAATTTTTTAAAATTAAGAGTTTGCTCTAGGAGTTGATATATTTTATTACAGTTTCCACTTCCCCCTACTCTCACCAAAGTATCACCAAAGCCAGTCAAATGCAGTCATGTGGGACGGGCTAGAACAGCCCCTTTGCTTTACTTTAGTGGCCATAGTTCCAGTTCCAAAGCCATGGGCCTGTGTTTTAGGACTTCATGTACAGCCGTAGAGATGAGGTATTTCAATTAGAGCAGAAGCAACATTTTGATCTGGAACGTTAACCTGCACTCATACAGGTGTGGTCTAAATGTAAGCTGAGCACCGAAGCCATTGTTCAGATGCGCCCAGTGTCAGCTCTATGGGCTTGTGAGCTGGGCAGTGACGCACGCTCAGAAGGTTTAGTTCTCTGCTGTTGCTGTCTTGAGTTTTGTAATGATTGGTGAACCACGGCCCCTGTGTTTTCATTTTGCCCTGGGCTTGCAAATTATGTAACCCATCCTAGATACACATATAAGCTGCTTCGGCCTGAACCATCTGACTTGTGATCTCTGTTTTCATCTGGCACTGAAGATAGCGTAGGCGTAGTTCCCCAACATCTCCTCCCAATAGCAAGATGACCCAGGTTCTAGCACATTTTCAAAGGTATAAAAGTTGTGGGTCATCGGGGACGATGAAGGAAGCACACAAAGGTGGTTTTTGTTTATTTGTATGTCTACAGAGTTAAAATTGTACCTTCAGTGGAATATGGATGAATCAACCCCAATGTGATACATATATATACAAAAACAGCGTAACAAAAGAACTTGTTCTTTGGAAGAGCAAATTTGTACACACGTGCACCAATAGGCTAAATATAAATACATTCCTCTGTCATTCTTCTATCATTAAGATGATTTCTTGAGCAATTCAAATAAAAAGTGGAATTTGTGCAAGGTCTGAGCTTGACTACACTATATAAGAATAAAGAAACATCCTCTTCTGAATGAGAAAGCAGCATTCTTTTTGTTCTTCAAAAGAATGGTGGGGAATTGTTGGTTTAAAAATGCTATAAAATGTCGATTCTCTATTAACACAGAGGAATAAATATTTCGTTACAGGCATGGTCCTCTGTACAGAGTGCTAAGTGTGATTTTAAAAGGATGAGTTGTCAAGGAAGAGGAGCTTTTTCTGGATACCTTAGGAGCTGGGAAAAGGATCAGGAGACAAGGAAGCAGTGTCACCTGCACCTTCAAGGGTCATGCAGGGCTTTTGAACCCTGCTTGCATATTAGAATCACCTGGAGTACTTAGACAAACACTGATGTCTGGGCCTCATCCCAAACTAATTGATTACAAGCAGAGGTGGATGCTCAGGCAGAGTACTTTTTTTTTTGTGTGTGGTACGCGGGCCTCTCACTGTTGCGGCCTCTCCCGCTGCAGAGCACAGGCTCCGGACACGCAGGCGCAGTGGCCATGGCTCACGGGCCCAGCCGCTCCACGGCATGTGGGATCTTCCCGGACCGGGGCACGAACCCGTGTCCCCTGCATTGGCAGGCGGACTCTCAGCCACTGCGCCACCAGGAAACCTCAGGCAGAGTACATTTTTAAAGTAACCCTGGTGATTCTGATTTGCAGCCAGAGTTAAGAACCACTGGGCTTTTGCATACTCAAAAGGAAAGGTTTGGGCTACACCAAAGTCCAACAGGTATCTATTTAGAAAACTTAAAAATTAAATATATATTTATATCTCATTAAACTTAAACATAGACACCATTAACAGAGTTATTTCTATGTCAACTATTAACTATAGGTCATTTAAAAATATTTTATAAATAATTTAATGATCTTTCTCTGTTAACACTTCCAATAAATAGAAAATATTTAAGAGATGAAAATAGTTTTTAAAGAAGACATTTGAATTATTTTTAGAAAATCTGAAGAATGTGTTGGAGTGTACAAGTCCTTTAAACTGCAGGATGCATAGGGCAAGTAGTGTTCTTCCTAACTTGGAGAACTGTTTTAGATATTAAATATCTTCTTCCATTAAAAAAGAAAGAAAAAACTGCTGAGACCAAAATTTGAAATGAAGGCATTTGGAAACATCCATAAATTCAGGAATGTCTCCTTTAATAATGTACTTTTTAAAAACTCCACCAAACATCTTTACAAATAAGTACCTAAAATTCTAGTATCCCTAGAGGAGAAATTCTTTTCAACTAATTTTGAGTTCTAGGGTAAAGGTATTCTTGAAGATTTCACAACTCTGCATAAAGAGCTGTGAGAATGTGGAAAGTGAGGAAGAGAGGCAGGGAGAAAGGCAGTGGGGGTGTGTGTGTGGAAATATAAAGGCCCCAAATGAGTCCCTTTAGTTATTTCCTGTTTCTATGCTGAGAAGGCTATCATAATTGCACTTGAGAGTTTGCCCTGTGGGCAGAGTTGAGACAAATTTTGCTCTTCTTAACCCTGGAACCAGACCAGCAGAGAAGGGCCAGGGTACAAAGGTTCAGATGTTCCATTTTGTGTTTGTTGAGTCTCAATGGTAAGAGAACCTAATTACAAAAGACCCTGAAAAGACTAGCTCGCTTTGCTTGCTTTTAGCACATCACTAACATCTACAGCCATGGAGGGGATGTTTGGATGTGTCATTTACGGAATGAGACAAAGGTTACAATGCTCGTATTTTTTTCTTCTGAAAAGAGTCTGAGAAACACAAGGATAACCCAAATTGAGAAGAAGCCCAGATGAAAAGAGATGCTACCCATTATTCTAAAGAATTTCCAGAAGTACTCAATAGTATGATAGTCAAACCATCAGCCACAGTGAGGGAGGGATTAGGCTGTTTAAACTTAGAATGTTCTCCAACATCATGGAGACAAATGAGAAAAAAACAAACCTGCAAATAAGGCTGAAATTGAACATCACCTAAACAATCAGACATGCCAATATTTTTCTCCAGTGAAGAGTTCAGCTAGAGAAAGAGCTATATTTCTCAAGTGGCAGCTTTCATAATGTCCTATGACATTTTAAATCAAGTTTGAGGACCGCCGTACAGATTTAAAGCTTTTAAATTCTAGCCCAACGTATTAGGCAGAATGTTTCTCCCCTTGTTTGATGCCAAGGACAAGATGTAGGAACCAGTTAAACTGCACAGTCCATCCTTTGTCTCTGCAAACTTCAATCTGATCCAGAAAATACTTCTTAGCATCCTCTTCATTCTTCCCCACTGTCAGGGCATCACGAATGTATTCGATATCTTCTTTGCTGGTTAGCTGGGGCATCCCTGTCATCAGCATCATGGAGAAGAGGATGATGAGTAGGTTTGTGTGATGACGAAGGGCTAGGTAAGCCTTGACGCAGACATCCTGGATAAAGGGAAAGAAAACGCTGTTAGCTGTTGTTATGGCATCGAAGTAGGCTGAAGACCAGCAGGCTGTTTTGGAATTTACATGGCATTATCCTGTCCCTGCGAGGAAATCATCACAAGCAAGGCAGGTCTCCTGCCTCAGATGAAAAGCTTGAGAACATAGACTGCTTTTATAATCTCTGAAGCAATGTAGTGTGGTTGCACACACCCAGGGTGTGCTCAAGGAAAACTAACTGATACAGTAAGTTTCATCTTATTTCTTACTCTTTTCACTTCAATCTCTTTTCTAGGCAAATGAGGGTGGAAATTTCTATAGTCTCTGAAGAGGAATGAGTCAGTTTTTGAACACCATCCAGGAATCACATAACTTTATGTAAGCGTAAATAATGTTTGCCAAGAGCTAACGGAATCCAAAGAAGGGACGGAAATGTGGTGTTTGAGATTTAGGTAGTTTTCATCTTTATTTTCCAATGTGTCCTATACTAAGAAAGCAGATGAACTAGTTTTTCATTGTCTGACTCTCAAAATTGTTGAATGACCTTTGGAAATTTAAAATAAATTCTGAATACTGAGTGAGAGAGGGCTTTCAACAATGCTATGGCTGGTGCCTTCTCTAAAAGCCTTGGAGTAGGTGACAGGTGAGTTAAGCCCACTTCTGAAGCAACAGGCATGCTCGTGCCAATTAAATTGTTCCAACATGAAGAAAAAGTTGCAAGCTTCCCAATTTTACAAAATCAGAATAGTCCAACCTTAATATCATAATTTGGCAAAGATGACATATTAAAGAAAACTGAAATGAATGATTACAGGTTTAAATATTTCAAATAAAATACTGAGTAAAATGTTAAGAGAATAACACTCCATAGGCAACTAGGGTTTATCAGAAACTTGCAAGAGTAGTTCATCATAAGGTACTGGATTAAAACCCACTTTTGATTTTTATAAAAGTAACCTGTAATTTAACATGTGACAAAAATGAAATGATGTGAAGAATGATCTGAAATTACCAGTCACAGTCATTCTGAATAATGAGTCTGGGAAAAAGAAATGTATAAGATCAGAAAAGTGAAGGTAAAATCATTAGTATTTGCAAATAACCATTGTGTTCTAGGAACACTGAAGGGGAAGAAAACTAAAATACTATTGTAACTAGTTTTTATTAAACTAGCTTTCTATAAAATTAATAAATAGAATGCTATAGGTAGGAGCCACCAGTTAGAAAGTAAAAAGACAGATGCTGTGAATAACAGTAACAAAACCCCCATGATTCCTGAGATAAACACCTACACAAAACATGCAGAACCCATTTTTTAAAAACTGTAAACATTTACTGAAGTAAGTAAAAGAAAACTTGAACATGTTGAGTGACATGGCATGTTCCTCGGTGATAAAACTGTTTATTATAAAGATAAAAATTTTTCTCCAATTAATCTATAAATATAATGAAATTGAATAAAAATTCCTATTGGCTATTTAAACCCAGATATGTTTTTAAGTTCATCTGGGATAATTAGGGCCTGAGAGAACATTCTGAAAAAGTATAGTAACGAAAAACAGTGCTTGCCATCCTAGATATTAAAGCACATTATAAAACTACAATATTTAAAACTGTGTGATATAGTACCTATTCTTCTCCAAAAAAGATAAGAAATTTTGTGGAACACAATGGAAAGTTCAGAGACATATCTAAGTACATATTAAATATATAATAAAGGTGACTCAGATTAGTTGGGGAACAGATTATTTGATCAACAGGGGTGGTACAATTGGCTCATAATTTGGGGGGAAAATAAAGTTTCTCCCATGTGATATACCAAAATAAATTCCAAAAGAATTAAACATTTAAATGGAAGAAGGGAAAATATTTAAACAATCATGGAATGAGAAAGGAAGGGCTTTCTGAAGCTGATTTCCAAGGTGGAATCCATAAGGAAAAGATGGAGAGATTACGGAAACTTCAAAATTTGGACAAAAAAAAGCTATAAACAATATTAAAAGAATCAAATGACAAGAGAAAACATATTTGCAACATGACAGATCACTTCTTCATCCCTAGCCCCTGATAGCTCTTACAAAGCAATAAGAAAGAGATAAACAGTCGGCTAGAAATGTAGGCCAAAGATATAGTATATCATACTATAAGACATAAAGCCAGATAACAAACATATGAAAAAATATGCAACCTCATTAGTAATCAAATAAATGTAGCTGAACATGAGATGGAAACATTCACATACCAAATTGAAAAATCTTTTTTTTTTTTTTTTAATTTTTAAGGATAATCTCTAATGTTCACCTTTCATAGCCTGATGATAGATGGGACTAGATGGCAGATGGTATACTTTTCCTAGCAGACGACTGACAACATGCATCAAAAGCTTTAAAATACTTATAAATGTTATATAACTTAATTGTGGTGGTGGTTACATAACTGATACATTTGTCAAAATTCAAAGAACTGTACACCTGAAAAGGCTGAATTCCGCTCTCTCTGAATTATGCTTCAATAAACTTGACTTAAAAAATGTCAGAATCCTTTTACCCAGCAATTTCCAGGCTAGGTATTTATCTTTTAAAAATTTGGATAATTTTGCAGTGATTTATCTACAAGAATGTTCATTAGAACATTGTTTAACATTGTGGAAACTTGAAAGCAACTTAAATATCCTACACTCGGAGACTGATAAAAAGGGTTTATAAAAGTATCTACATAGCTCTCTGTAACTATTAGAATGATCCTGTAGAAGAGTATTTAATAAGCATGTAAAAGCGAGTTTTAAAAAGCAGGTATGAAACATCACATTTAGTACAATCCCATTTTGGTAAATGGACACAAAATACTTACATAGAAATAAAGAATATAAGTTTACTGGTCAAAATTTTAATAGTGATTTTTCTTTTTGCTTTTAGACGATCTTGTCTGTGTCACCTGAACGTGGCAGGGTAACCCCAATGATAGTGGGGGTCAGGCCTGTGTCATTCTGTATGTCAAGGCTGGATTGTGTATGCATCACCCTGTCCAGGTACAAAAACCCATGGACTATTCTGGCATTTTTAAAGTCAGACAATATATATAAAATGCTCAACATAGAGGGTGGTACGTAAGGAGCATTCAGTAAATGTTAGTCCTCTCCCTTCCCTACCTGGAGGGGAGATGAACTCTGCATCTCCTCCCTGCTTACTTAACACAAAGCAGGAGACTCAACACTATTTGGGCTGTTCCTGCCTTGGTCCAGGCACCTCTTGCGCCCTGGAAGCGGCTGTGATGCATTAGCGCTTTTGCATTCTTAATGATTCCACTTACGTCCGGAAATCATTTTCTTTTGCTCATGCCTAGGACCCACTGAGGTCTCTCTCATTTCTTGGCAATTACACAGGCTAGGGGCAGACTTCACCCCAGGCAACAGTCTCATTAATTGGCCAACTCGTACAATTTTCACAAGGGCAGATATGGGGATGCCTTTTGATTTTGAATTAGAGGACATTCTGATTTTTAATTATTTTCTAGCCTTCTGTACAATGGGGGCTCCGGGCAAATCCCCTGCTCTCTGAGCCTACTGTGTGGTCAAACTCTTGAACAAGAAAATTTTGAGGAGGAAAATTAATCTGGGGTCAAGTCATTATAACACCAATCCATGGGTGCTTAGTAAATATTTAAGTTGCAATGCACCGATTCACCAATCACTGTAGCCACAGAGAGACATATGAAAGGGAAGAAACTGTCCTGTTGTTCTCCAAGGCCACCTCTCCTATATAAGGAATTTCTGCTGGCTTGAATTTATTCGGTTAATTCTAATTTTCATACCCAAGGGTCACTTCTATGAGAACGAAATTTCATCTCCAAATTTAACCACAAGCTCCCTACTGGTCAGACACACTGTGTAAATTCTGTTTGGCGGCGCAGACTTAGAGGTGTGGTACAGACTTAATTATCTTTTGCTTAAAGGTGTGTGGAGCAGGGGTTAAAAGCGCACAGTCACACCTCACTGCCTGGACTCAACTCGTGGCTTTATTATCGACAAGCTGTTTGTCATCAGAGAAGTTACTTAACCTCCTGGACCTTGGTTTCCTCATCTTAGAATCAGAATAATAATAACAACAGTACCCGTGTCACGGGATTGTGGGGAGATTCAAGTGCTATGTAAAGGGTTGGCTGTTATTACTGACAGTGTAAGAAGTCACACACTTCTCTCATCACTGAGGAGGTCACATTGCCATCTAGACCACCTGTCCAAAAAGTCCCCTCCGACAGCAGAGACCTAGGGGTGGGCTGGGCCAGGGCAGGAAGGAGATGAGCCCCACTCCCACCAGAGTCAATGGAGGGGGTGTCTTGGCGCTGGCCCCAGGAGGTGAGGGGGATGATGGAAGCATATAGCACACTGGATACATAGCAGATGGTTCTCTTGCTAGGAGGGGCCCAGGTGGGCCCTTGCTCTGCCTGCTCAAGCCCCAGGGGTTTCATTTCTGCCCTTGGACTCAGCCATAGGGTCTGTCTGAGCTTCCTGACCATGCTGCCTCAGCAGAGGCCTGTGGTTTGAGGGGCTGTGAGGATATGGCTTGGGGAGCTTGGGGGGAAGCACAGCACACAGAAGTTATTGGCTGTAGCAACAGAATTTTCCCTTCTGCCGGGGCTGCTGGCCACTGACCACATGCATCCTCATCCTGTCCTTCTCAGCTGAGGCTTCGTACTATGGAGCAGAGAAGAAGGGGGAAAGGAGGAACCTGATGTCCAGGACTTGGTTTAAGATACTTGTTAACTAGTGTGAATGTGGAGAACAGTGTAACATTGTTACTGCCATTGGCTGGACCACTACCCATTAGTAGCTAATAAGTAGATTGAGCCTATATAGTAGGCAATCTGCTCTTTATTTCAGAGTTGATTCAGATGCCTTAATTACAGCAACCAGTACCAAAGGAAAGGTTGCTTTTTACAGAGCCACCCCTCTCTCATAAGCCTTAAGAACAAAGGAAACTATTACCATTTCAGGGTCAACACTTTGACTTGATTCGTTCACTGGCCCAACTTATCAGTTTACTATACTGAAAACAAAGTCCTTTCTATGCATAATTATTAATTTTTTAACCACCAATGAACTGTGGCTGCTTTAGACAGTCCAAGGTCATGTGGAATAGTCCTAATTTTTCTTAAAACCAAACGCCTCCATTCTCATCTAGAAACAAAGTGGAAGTGAAATATTACTGTACACAGCTACAAAAATGAGGAAGTAAACTCGGGGCCATAAAACAGAAACTCCAGAAAAAGAATCCAGGCTGAGAGGAGAGAGAGAAACAACACTCACATATACTCATCAATGAGAAGAAATGTCCTCACCCACCTAATTTTCCTAAATAGTAATGCAGCCTCTGTCTGCCACATTACTATTACTATTAGTTTTTCTCCCCTGTCTCCTTCCTCAGAGACAGGGGAGAAAAAAATAAGATTTGTCAGAGAGAATTTCATTTTTTTTAATAAAAATCAATGAGTTGGCTAAGC
Source organism: Mesoplodon mirus (assembly GCF_964341445.2). Taxonomy (NCBI): domain Eukaryota; kingdom Metazoa; phylum Chordata; class Mammalia; order Artiodactyla; family Ziphiidae; genus Mesoplodon; species Mesoplodon mirus. The sequence continues at coordinate 21,881,469 of NC_138985.1, read as the reverse complement.
AATGCCTTTAGAAGTTATTTTGGCAAAACAGAGAAGGTCAATGATTAGGACCTAGTAATGCTGGAATCTGGTAAATCTGAAAGAAGAGTGTGTCCAACACTTGGTCGTGCATTTGTGGAGTTTGACTTAGGATTGCCATCTTTAAGGACTTAGAAATGATTCCCAGACTGGCTCTGTCTACCAGGGGGAAGGGCTGTACTGCCATCTTCTCAAATATTTAGCTAGAAGCTCATTAGAAACCTAAAGCTACAATTAAACTGTTCTACTTTAGTCAACTATTCTAAACAGACTGTATGTATGTGTGTGTGTTTATTTGTGCCTTGTTTCAAAAAGGGTTGAAGGTGCATTATTTGGATACACAAAAGTCACAGTAACATTAATTAAAAGTGGGTAGAAAAAGCAACGGGATCCACAATGGGTTTGGAAAAGAGACTAAAGCTATACATCACAAATCCTATATTCTTGCTAAGGGCGGCCTTCAAATGTATCTTCAGCCAAAAGGGAAATTGAATCAGTTACTTCATCCAATGTTCAGAAGATTTAAAAAACTGTTTGTTTGGGAGAAACACAACTTTTCTCACACCTGATAGAACTTTTGCAAGAGGATCTTTATAAAAAGCACACTTTGTAACGTGGTGAATAATGTCCTCGATAATATTCTGTTGCAAGACAAAACAATTCTCTAAGAGAAACTAAACGCTGAGAGAAGGATGCCAGTTAGAAGGTTAATCTCGATAAATGTTTAAAAGTAACAGGGGTCTAATCTTAGGAACCGAGTGACACCGCATGCTGGTGGATTAATGCACAAATCCAGTCCAAGGCCACGTTTCCAGTCTTGTGCTCATATCTTTTCCAGAATAGTGATAAAATTTGGCAAGCTCATCTAAGTCCTAACAATTCTACAAGCCCACACAAGTCTGCATCTGGCAGAGAAATCACACCGACATAGGCAAGCTTCTACCCATGGCTGATGCGGACACTTCTCTGAAGGCATCTTCTGATGGAGAGTGTGGACAGAGGAGGACGTACTGGAGTCTTCAGTACTGGAATACAGGAGGCTGAGCTCGACCTCGTCAGTGGGCCAGGATGTAAATCCCAAGAGGATGCAAATCCGTTATCGACTCAATATATTAGGAACAATTCAACAAACTCATCTCCCTGTTCACTTATAATAGGCCTTTATTACATTAATTTGTGATTAATCATTTGAGCTCCAAGTGACTTTTTTGCTTGGCTCTCTACGCCCTAATCCAGCCCATGCACTGCTTCAAATTGGATCCAAATTTCCCTTCTCGCCTCAAACTCCACTACACACGCCCACGCATACCTAGGTTCCATCCATTCTGGACGACTGTACTCTGTGTCCCTAAAATACTGATACTAAATCCTAACGTCATGCCCTTGCTCATGTTCTTCTTTCTGACTTCCTGCATCTGCCAGGCAAAATGAAGATGAACTCGGACCTTAAAGCCCCCGATAAAAACATTCCCTTCTCTCCACGGCCCTCTTCTACCCGCCAGGACAGGAGTCATTGCTCCTTCTGCAAACCGTTGGTGAAATCCTCACTACAGAGCTATGGGCGCATCTCTTCGGCTGAGCTCTGGGGCCATGCCCCTGCTCACGTCACCTGGGCCCAGCAGTGTGTCTAACACACCGCAGATAATCCGCACATGCACGACGAATGAATGCTTCATGTGACGAAGTCAAGGTCAATGTGGGGCAAGATTCATTGCTTTAAAATCAGGGTGAATTAGGGAACAGTCATATCTGAAGGGACTTCAACTGCTAAGACATAAGCCTTCCCTGGGCCTGGCACACGACCTGAGAGGTAGTCGTGTGTTGAATGGGTGTGCCATCTTGGATAGGGACAAACAGGGCCTGGTGACTCAAACAGGGTGGGGCAGGAGGCTGAGAAAGCCCAGCCAGGCAGGCGCCAGGTACAGGCAGTTGGAGGTATAGACACGTGCAGGCGAGTAAGGGCCGTCAGAGCCTAGGATTGGGGAAGAGTGTCAGAGGTAAGGTCTCCGCGGCCCCCTGGTCCCTGTGTCTGGGTTAGGGAGAGCACGGGAGTCTCCAGCAAGGCGAATGGCAGGAGGCAGCGGGACCTCAGGCCTAGGGGCAGGTTAACAGGAGGACTGGAGGCAGAAGTGGTAATAACAGCCTGGCACCTGAGGTGAGAGCGAGACCACTGCAGAGATGGACTCTGAATGTAGGTTCGTCGGAACCCGAGCCAGGACTCTGCGTAGAGACTGCGGGCAGGGCTGAGCCTGCTGGGTGAGGGGCCTGGGGATGCCCTGGCTTGGGGACAACCCTGCCCATGGTGGTGACCCGGCGGGGGCTGATGAAACTGGCCTCCTAGATGAAAGCAACACCGTGTAGGGGCTCCAGACTTCTATCAAACCCTACTTAAGAGTGACATCTAGGGGCAAGTGCCTTTTAACTACGCTCATCGCCGCCTACTGTGCACAGCTGTGCATGTGAAGGGGTTACTTGACTCCCCTGATTTCTTCAGCTGCATCCGACAACACACATTTGCTTAGTTCCTACTGTGTGCAGAGAACATCTTCACAATGCTTGCTTGCTCCTACAAGGCCAAGTTTCACACTCCTTGCAAACTGTCCTATGTTGAACGTACACTATAGGTTTATCCTGAGTGTCCCATCGGCACGACTACTGCTCTGACTGGGAAAAAAAAACAATGTTTATGTCACTAAGGAAATCGCCGCACAAATATGACTAGGCACCAGATGACACTTACAGGTCTGTATTATTTACCAAAACAGTAGATTTCATAATTAGGCTTACTTCCTCTCTGGATGTGTGGTATTTAACCGCATCTTGAAGGCTTATTAACTGACAGCCATGCAATGGCAGCTTGTCAATCTGCACCTGAGTTACCACTTCATAAACTCACAGAATACGATGTACTGTGGGGAAGGAAGAAACCAGAGGGGTTCTCTAGTCTCATTCATCTCCTCCCCGGGGCAGGAATTGCTCCTCTACTGACTGGTACCTACTGAGGGCATCCTAGGTCTCAGGACCCACATGTGGGATGTAGGTCAGACATGGCCCTGCTGCCCAGAGCTGCTTCTGGGAAGGGAGAGACAAGCAGCAGATGGTGCCGGGAACTACCTGCTGTGATGGATGCTCCGAAGGCAACACGCGGCGCGCTGTGGCCAGGATAACACGAGGGGCCACATCTAGAAGAGGGCTTTGAGGGATGACATTTGGGCAGAGGGCAGTGAAAGGCGTTCCAGGGAGGAGGCCAGGACTGGGGGCAGGTGCAGAGGAAGGCCGCCCGGACCCAGTGAGAGAAGGAAGGCTGGTGCCATGGGGAGAGGCTAGAGGGGGCAGGGGCTTGTAGGGTGAGCTTAGATGTTCAGATATGATTCAAAATGAGATGAGAAGCCACTAAATGGTTTAAAGTAAGGGAGTAACATTGTGTCTGCTGTTTAAGTTCAGTTTTTAACCAAATTCTGATGAATTTTGTCTTTAAGGTGATAATGGTTGAAATGGGACTAGAAGTCAGATCCAAACTCAAATTCAGAGTTTTTCCAATTATGATGTCCCCTCGTCATCCCTTTCCTAATCAAAACAACAAGTGAGAAGTACCGAGTTTGAAACATTTAAAGCTACAATGATACCATTGATGAGAGAGCTTATTTAGGTAAAAGACCAAATATTTACAGAATGAAGGAAAACCACTAAAATGTTGACAGTGTTATTTTTGGAAGGTGGGATAGTGGGTATTTTATATCCTGATATTTTTAATATTTCGCTGGCTTTTTTTTTTAAGGAAGCATTTGCTACTTTTAAAATTGAGAAAAAAAAACCCACGTTCTTACATAAAAGTAAATGAGAAGCCAAATTTCATTTGCCAACGATATCAATGTATTTGCATGTTGAGTATGTCTATCATTGTTCAGGGACATTTCAAATAAAGTGGTTCTAAAATACATTACCAGTGGGAAAACCATTGTTTAATTTTTTCTCTCTTTAGTAAGGGAGAGATTTTTTTTCTGTAGAGAATTGATTTATCAAAATCATCATCATTGCGATATATCTGTTTAGCACCCTGTGTGTAGGATGCTGCTCCAAAGGCAAACAGATAATCTTGGGTTCAAATAGTAGGCTTTGGTTTTATGTCTTTTTGTCTTATTATGGCTTGTTTGTGAACTCTGCCCTCTTTAGAAATAGCTCATGAATCTGGTCCTAGGCTAAACGAGCTACCTTGGACAGAAGAGGGAGGCGGGACAGAATCACACTTTCTTCTTTCAGTTCCCCTGACTCCGTCCTCTTACCATGAGCTGGGTAGGTTTTTAAGTCTTGGTGGAGAAGCCTCCCCTCATGCTCAACAAAAAGTGGGCCATCTCTTCTCCACCCTTCCCAACAGGTGATTCAAATGTGCTGCGTGCATTCATGAAACTTATCAATGCAAAATTAGTGATTTGCTGGAGACGATGCCTTTCACTCAAAATGTAACTATATGCAACATCTTCCAGCCTACCTAGAAATGGCAGCTTTGTTTTACAAGAGCCTGGGATGCTATTTAGAGAGTTGAGAGACGTGCTCCCTGACCTTGAAGGACTTCATCTCAAAAAGAGAGCACACACGAAGAAACAGAATATCTTCTGGAAGGCTTAGTAGTATGTAAAAAAACCAAAAAACAAACAAAAAAAAAACTGTCAGCAGGTCTGAGTCAAAAGATGAAAAAACTCGCTGCTCATCTTTGTCAAGATGGAAACTTTAGAAATTCTGCAGATGTAGCATTGTACACATATATGTATATGTGTTCAGCCTTTTTCCTGATGTGACTGAGGAGGGTGGGAAAGGCTTGGAGACCAGCAGATAAGGGGGCAGGTGGGGGAGAAAGAGCTGGAACCCCTCATTTGCTCTCCAACGGGAACAATGCTACTTCGTTGTGTTTTATGTGTTACAGATCTGCTTGAGATCTCATTTCATAGAGGGCTTCTCAACCTAAACGTTTTCAAAGTTTGAGGACACCCTGTGATGGATATGACAGTGGCGGCTCCGTTGATTGAGTTCCTGCTGTGGACTAGGCACTAGGCCAAGCTTTCTACATATTTCACATAAATAATCCCTAACAAAACCCCCACGTGAGGTGGGCCTTAGAATTCCCACTGCACAGATGAGGAAACCAAGGTTCTGAAAGGATAAGCAATTTGCATCACATCCATAGCGATGAAGCAGCAGAGCTGGGATTCAAGCTCAAGGTGACCTGCTCCAAAGCCCATCCTTTCAACTACAATGCCAGGCTGATCTGTTTAAGGCTAAAGTCCGTACCTTCGATCAAAGAGTATGCCAACACTGCAAAACATAGACATATATATATAAGTACAATAAAATTTACCAAGGTGTGTTTTTGGCAGTACGCATGCTGCCTAGATGTTGCTTTAATGAAAGAGGTTCTAAATGCTCAAGAAGCAAGCTTTGGTCACAAAAAGGATGGAGAAATGCTCCCAGACGGAGAGGACAGCCTCCCTGCAAAGAGTTGTTGCTTTGGGGGGAAGCTGCCCAGATGGGGAGGCAACCTCTGGGGGGCCTCCCCAAACCCCAATCTCTTCATTAAAGAATACTTTGAAACTTAAAATGACAACATAAAAGACTATAGGAGAAGTACTGCTGGGATTTTAGGAGTGACACGGGCACTATAGGGTCTATGGGAATGTTGTCAACAACAGGACAGATGGGCAGTCGTTCTGGAGAAAACCACTGGCCAAAAAGACCTCGTGTCTGCCTGAGTGTTCAAATGGCATTACTGCTACTGTGTTTGTTCAAAGGAGATGAACCCCACCTCCACGAGAGGAGAATTTAGTATTTCCCGCCTCCCCTTTAAATGGTAAAACTCTTCCAGGTTTGTGTGTGTGTGTGTGTGTATGTGTGTGTATGTAACCATTTTTCTCTTCCAGGAAATTGTCACAATGTGTGACTTTTAACCTTAAAGAAACACAGGACTGAAATGTGTCAAATCCCTGGAAATAGTCTGAAACCCAGTTGAGTTTACGCAGAAAAACACACTAAAAATCCTAAGACCATCTGGCCGTAGAGATCTCAGTTTCTCTGACAACCACCCCTGGAACTGTGAAGGGGAAGTCTGGTAACCACCACATCGAAAATCAGCCAGGAGAACAAACAAGCACAGACAGGTTTCAAAACAAGACATCCCAGTTCCTGTTCCACTGAAGGTCAAGGCGCATGTCATCTCTCAAGGTTAACGTGGTGCTCAAGTAGACACGCAGGAGGAAGAGTCAGTCCTGAAGTGCTGGTACAAATCAAACCATGTTTCAGAGGCGCTAAGGGAGGGGGCTATTTAAAGGGAGCCTGAGACAAATGTGCACATAAAGTAATCACTTGTTGCCTCTACTGATCTGTTTTGTGTTTGTATGGCTCTAAAATACGTATATTGCAGTAGCAATGATGACTTTTCTGAGTTACGTTCATTCACAGTTATTAAATTTGCAAGAGTGAACATTTTACTCCTTGGGTATTTGAAATACCAGTTGATAGTCAAAAGTGAACGTAGACCAGGAAGGAATAGAAAGAGAAAGCCGAATGTGGACGCCCCCTCCAGGGAGCTGGGAGCCCCGTGGAGGACCTGGTGGACAGGTGAAGTGGGACAAGCCAGGGCTCTCAGGACAACCTGTAGTTGAGCTGACGAGGTTTCAAACGAGAGAAGGGACCCTCCTTTACAAAAAGAGACAAGCAAGCATTTCCTGTGTTAGTAACTGATAAACACACACCTGGAGCAAAAATCAAGAGAAGCTCACCATCATTGGCGAGTCCTGAAAAATATACGTAAAATTTGCATCTTCTAGGCAACATCTTGATTAGGTAAATATTCAAAGGCTAAGCCTGCCTGCCAGGTGCTCTTCCTTAAAGCCCTGTCCTTCAGGGCCGTGTCATCCTGCTGCGCTAAATTCGCCAGTCTCACTGATGATGGAATGCTTTTATTTGCTGTCTGGTTTTAGGAGAGGGGCTTACTGAGAAGCATCATTTTGCACTTGGGGAAGGAAGAGAGGCGACTGGGGGGAGGGGGTGGGTCACACCCGAAGCGGGTGGGCAGAGGTGAGGGCTGCAGGCGCCATCTGGTTGATGTTCCTGGTAGGTGGTCGAGGGGGAGGCCAATTACCTGAAATTTCTGGAAGTGTAGACTCGTCTTCTTTCCAGAAGTCCCCATCACAAACAGGAAGTCTGGAGTTAGCACAAATGGCACTCTCTCTTTATTAATGCCCAGGAAACTTTTGTAATTCCCAAGAATGTGTCCAAAGTCAATATGAAACAGATTTCCTTAAGAGAAGAAAATGTCTGACGTCATTATACTGGCATCAGCACTTGCAAACAACACCCTGGTTTGTTCATTTCTTGAAATATTTTGAAGTTGCCTGAAAATGAGCTATCTTGGGTGAGAGAGCTATTTTTACTCTTTGCTTGTGATGTGTTTTGTCTTAGCAGGTGTGTGTAGTAGTAGCCACAAAGCATTCTTTGAAACAAGCGTAGTTTTGATATCCTTCTGGTGTTCTTTCAATGACAGCCAAATGCCATTAAAAAAATTCTTGTCTCAGAATTATTCTTACAAATATAAACCAAAACTCTCTGGCTTATATGTCATCATTATACCCAAGGCTCTCTTAGGCTCTTTCTGTAACTCAGGAGAGACTGATGTTTCGCTCTGTTTGGGGGAGGGGCAGTTACCTTTTACTTTTGAGTAGCAGGCTAGAAAGAAATCATTTTGAATCTCCTTTGGGTCAATTTCTACCACTGGCACCATCACCACCACACTTCCCTTCCTCTCTTCTCATTTACAGAGCTCTCTATCATACGAATGATCCATAAATGCATTATCTCTTGATTCCCATACAGAGTTAGCGATTTACCCAGATACGGTGTTTTTTTCCAGACTCTACTCTTAAATTGGTCCAGATTTCTTAGAGGAAAATGTCATGGTATGCAGCCAGTACTGACCACTGTCAGAGTAGACAGTGACCCAGCGAGGAGCAGTAGGTGAGGAAGGCACGGCATTTCAGATTGAAGGGTATCAAAAAAAGGGTGACTCTTTTTGTTGCTTCTCTGCGCCCTCTGACACTGTTGATCACGCCCACCTTCCTAGCTTTCTAGCTCCTGTCTGGCTTGTCCTTCTTAATTCTCCTTTGCTGCATCTTCTTCTGTTACTCACTCCTGGGTCCTCCGTAGGGTGGTCACAGCCTCTGTGTCCCTATACAATAATGACCTCTAGATCTTTGCTCCAACCTTGAGCTCCATTTAAAAATTACTCTGTGCTGGGGAAGGCAGGGATGGGGGGTTAGTGTTTAATGGGTACAGAGGTCCCATTGGGAAAGATGAAAACGTTCTGAAGATGCATGGTGGTGATGGTTGTACAACAATGTGAGTGCAGTTAATGCCACTAGAGTACACACTTAAAACTGGTTAAAATGGTAAATTTTATGTTATGCATATTTGACCACAATCAAAACACATGACTCTATAAAAAATAAACTCACCTGTCTCTGAGATCATAATATTGTCATTGTGTCTGTCACCTATTCCAAGAACAAAGGTTGCCACACAGTAGCCAGCGCAGGAATAAACGAATCTCTCCACCGCCACCTGAAACTAGTTAAAATGCAACCAAATATTAGTTGTGTCCTAACTACAAAGAGCAGCGTGAATCTATTACAAAGGACTCCCCAAAAGACACTGTTCTGGGAATCATTTTCAGAGAGCAAGTTGGTGGTACCTGATACCATTAATGTTCTGTCTATTAGGAGCCAACTTTCTCATTGCTCTACTTACATTTTAGGTGAAGATACAATGAATCACAGTAGCATGAGGAGGAAACAACAGTCAAAGGCCAACAGTAACTTAATCAAAGGGTTCACTGCCTTTCCATGCATCATTTGCCAACGCCAATACAGAACCTGTAATGATTCCTCCTTCATTGGTGAACATATGTTTTGCTTGTAACCTCTTAAAAGTACGCACGGGTTCACAAATCCACATTTTAACAGACTAATAAATGCTACTAATTATATTTCCTCCCCGAAAGACTGCTACCCACGCAAATGAGAAGTGCTAATCCTCTACAACAGAATTTTAACCAGCAGCTGAACAGCTTGTGAAGGACTCAGCGGATGTACTTCTGAGGAATGGAAGTGACATTTTGAGCATCCATAATTTACCATTTAAATTAGGGTGCCGTGGTAAATTATAAATTACTTTTTAGGGTCTGTAGTGTTCCCAGGTAGTAAAGAGTTTATCTGTGGTAACTGAATTTTTCTGCTCAATGACAGAAATAGTTGGTCATAAAAAGTGCTAACAAGTTATTTCCCAGAACCAAATTTTATGCAAAGCAGGCCTGATAATCAAAGGAGAAGCAAATGCTCAGTGAGGTCTGAGTGAGCACCTCCGTTTTGCACAGATCTGCTGTGTCACCAGGGGAAAGCGCTTAAACCCCAAGGAGCTCAGGAGGAAGGTGCTTCACCAGTGAGTCAGGAGGCATGGCACTGGTAGACCCCTTAAAAAACATGTCATTATTCTTCTGTATCATGATAACTTGTCAGAAGCCTTCAGATTGGGGAGAAGCAGGAGCCCACCTTTTCCTCAATAGGGCATTTCTCTTTGAGCCAGTGATTCAGGACTTCATCTTTAAAGGCGCCCGTGTTGCCCACTGTGCTTTGCTGAATTTTGGCGATCGTCGTGGCGTCTTTCACGATCTCGATCATTCCTGCAGGAAGATGCACAGAGTCTGATGTGAACTGGGGCTGAGTGCCTGACCCAGAGGAGGAATGGCTGTGTCTTTGTAGAGTGGAGGGCAGAGAGCTTTCTTAACCACAGGGTTATTTTCCAGGTTCGTGCTGGTGGTTTTCTTAGGAGGAAGAGAAAGAAAAGGAGGCGGATAGGGAAGTAGTGTGGGACCTGTTTTCACTCTCCCTGAATGAAAAGAGGAAAGGGTTGGTTTTGAATAAGCAAAAGCAGTAATGTGCCAAACACATCCCTCTTCCCTTGGCAACCTTTTCCTTTTCCTTTTTTAAATTTCAGGGTCAAATGGGAATGATGTTCTCTACTTCTCAAATTGGAAACTTGACTAAAAATCTGTTTGATTGAAGTTAAAATGTGAAATGTCTGTTAAAGCACCTAAGAGGAGAGTATGTAATAGCTTTGATAACGTAAAGTCTGGGATGGTGAAACAAGGGACAGATTTTTCCACCTACTTTTAAATGTTATTTGTGAGAGAGAAGTTTACTGTGCAATGAAACCAGTGAAAATTTAGCGGTGGGGAAGTAAAGAGGAAGGAAGAAGTTCTCACTAAAATCATTTCCATGTACAGTCAGTCACAAGGAGTTGAATCATGCATTCATATATTTTCAACATGTCCGTATTAAACTGAGTCACATGCACCAGCCTTGGGACATCTTCTTCCTTTTTACATGGATCATGATTGTAAATTTTCCATTATTAAATGCCTACACTGAAGGGATGATGGCTGCTTGGCATGCGGGATCTTAGTTCCTCAACCAGGGATCGAACCTGTGCCCCCTGCAGTGGAAGCGCAGAGTCTTAACCACTGGACTGCCAGGGAAGTCCCATGGGATGGCGGTCTTTTAAAATGAGATGAGCAGTCTATTCATCTTCTGAGGTCCCCACATACCTATTTTGTCGCCAGTTGAAATGCAACCATATGGCAGGAGGCACAGATCCAAAGATTCAGTCTCCCAAATGGACTCCATGATTCGTAGAATCTGGGCATCAAAACACAAAAACGTTTCCATTATAAATATGTATTATTCTCTGTTAAAAACAACAACAGTCTTCTCTGGTAACACAAAATATTGAAGTGAACATAAAATATGTAAGTAACAAATGTACTTTTATTTATCAACCTGGTACTCTCATGTTTCCCTTCCTTGGGAGCCTGTTAATTTGGGTCCCTGAGAGGCACCTTGGGGAAGAGAATAGTTGGATTTCTCTGGGGGTAGGTTTTAGCCATGATTTATCTATTATTCAAATGTTCCTAGTTATGTGTATTTTACCACAATAGAAAAAGTTCCACTCTAACATCTTTACACATTTTTATCCATAAGGCACTCTTGGGCTACAACCAAGGCAACAGTAACGACGATGATAATGATAGCTGACATTCACCGAGGACTGTTTTATGTTGATCCTTTTTATTAACCCCCTAGTGTGGGTATGATTACTGTTCCCATTCTTTTTCAGATTCTTTTCCATTATAGGTTATTACAAGATATTGAGTAGAATTCCCTGTGCTGTACAGTAGGTCCTTGCTGTTAATCTATTTTATATATAGCAGTGTGTATCTGTTAATCCCAAACTCCTCATTTATCCCCCCACCCTTTCCCCTTTGGTAACCATAAGTTTGTTCTCTATGTCTGTGAGTCTATTTCTGTTTTGTAAATAAGTTCATCTGTATCATATTTTAGATTCCATGGTTTGCCTGTTTTAAATAAATCACATGAAATATTAGAAATTATGTTACTTCTACAGTATTAAACTAGGGTATAGAGAATACTACTTTACAAATCTGCAAAGCTAACGTTTATGTTAGATAATATGAAAATGATCAACATTGATACCTTCACCATCCATCTTCTGTTCTAGTAATCTGTTCACTCTTGTTATGTAACCGCATGAATTCTCCAGTCACCTACCTGTTCATCTTCTCCCTCCTTCCTATCACATCATTCACTTCAGTTTGTGTATGTGGATGTGTACCAAAGGTGATGTATCTAAGGAGAGCATCCGAGAGTGTCTGGCTATGTCTATGGATATGAATAAAGTGGATACTTGGGGGTAAATAGGTTTCTATTCCATGTTACCACACTGGGAATGTGGTATATAAGAAAGAGGTTAGGGGAGGGAAGTGTATCTGGCTATTCGGGAATGCTGGGTATGCATCTCCTCAGGAATGCACAGAACTGTGAGGCTCACTAGATTTCATATCTAATGGTCCACGGCTATATTCCCCCAGTGAAAACTCTATTATGTCACCTTTGATCACTGTTCATCATACAAAATAAGAGAATGGAACAGGGTCAGTAGAAGTCATGTTTTTAGATCTAGTACAGAATTCTTGTTTCAGATAGCTGAAAACAAAATTCCTTAACAGCAGCACACCTGTAAAATCAGCATGTCCTGGCGCAGATCGTCGCCGTGTTTAAAGATAATTCCAATTGTTTCATTTGACAGAGCTGTAGGGTCGGCACATTTAAACTCAAGCCACAGGGGCTTTTTCTTGGAGGCCATCACTTTACATTTTTCAATCTGTAAGAAAACAGCCACATGTTTCCCACAAACAATTGAAGACACATGGTGGAGATGCACACCCTCTTGCAAAGCATCTCGGTAAACACCTAGGACAAAGTCCCAGTTGGAAAAGGATTTTCAATGATTTGTGTAAAAATGCAGAAGGCATTTTCACCAAATCCAAAAATGCTAGTGAGAGCAAGTTACAACACTTAAACCAGTGGCTTTCAAAGTGTGTTGCAAGGAACCCTAAGCATCTGTGGAGGTGCCTAAGAGGTGTGGCATATCCCATCGTCTGTATACCCCCCTCCCGTAGGACTCTTGTACTTCCATGTCCTCTCTAACAAAGAGCAATTGTGCTGTTATTTGTCTATACATATCTGGCCTCCCTCTAAGAATTAGTTTGAAAAAAAAAAAGAGTTCTGTTGCTACCATAGTGTCTAAAAATGGTTGTCAAAAATCAGATGCAGTCTAATTCCAGGCCAAATGTAACAAGATGAAATTTAACAGCAATAGATGAGACCCTAGCACTCAGGCACAATGCCTGTCCCCTCCCCCAAACCCCCACACGTCGAAATACATTCAAGGTGGGAGAAAGGTGGTTTAGCAGCCACTCATTCGAAAAGAGAAAATCTTAGGAGTTTTAGTCAAAAGTAAATTCACCAAGGATCAAAAATGTGACGTGGTCTTTAAACAAAAATCCAAACACAATTTGAAGCTGTATTAATGTATCATTTTTCCTACCAATTTCTAACTTCAAAAGGACAGTGGATAGTGTGTGCTTTTGCTAGAGAGCAAGCTTACTGCTAATTGTATATAAAGTTAAACATGGATCAAAGACTTAAATGTGAGATTAAAACTATAAAACTTCTAGGAAAAAATATTTGTTACATTGAATTAGGCAGGGTTTCTCAACTTTGGCACTGCTGACATTTGGGGCTGGATAATTTTTTGTTGCAGTGGGGACTGTCCTGTGTATTGTAGGATAGTTAGCAGCATCCCTGGTCTCTACCCACTGGATGCTAGTAGCATTCTCCCAGTTGTAACAATCAAAAATGTCTCTGGACATTACCAAATACCCCTTGGTGGAGGAGGTGGAGGTTCACCCCTGGTTGAGAATCACTGGATGAAGCAAATATTTCTTAGGACATGAAATTCATGAAGCATAAAAGAAAAAGTGATAAATTGGACTTAATCAGAATTAAAACCTTCTGCTCTTCGAAATACATTACTAAGAAAATGAAAAGGTAAGCCACAGACTGGGAGAAAATATTTGTAAATATATACCTGATGAAGTATCTGTATCCAGAATATATAAATAACTCATAAATAAGAAGGTGGTAACCTAAATTAAAAGTGAGTGGAGGGCTTCCCTGGTGGCTCAGTGGTTGAGAGTCTGCCTGCCGATGCAGGGGACATGGGTTCGTGCCCCGGTCCGGGAGGATCCCACATGCCGCGGAGCGGCTGGGCCCGTGAGCCACGGCCACTGAGCCTGCACATCCGGAGCCTGTGCTCCGCAACGGGAGAGGCTACAGCAGTGAGAGGCCCGCGTACCGCAAAAAAAAAAAAAAAAGTGAATGGAAGATATGAATAGAAACTTCTCAAAAGAGCATGAAAAGATGCTCAACATCACTAGGGAAATGCAAATAAAAACAACAGTGAAGTACCACTTCATACCCATTTGAATGACTAAAATTAAGAAGACTGATGATAACAAGTGTTCTCTAGGATGTGGAACAATCAGAACTTGCATACATTGTGGTGGGAATATAAAATGGCATGGTTGCCATTATAAAATGGAAAACTAGTTTGGCAGTATCTTATATACACACACATCCCATCTGACCCAACTATCGCACTGTTAAATATTTACTCAAAAGGTAAATGGAAAACAAATTGTGGTATAACCATACAAGGGAATATTACTCAGTCATAAAAAGGGATAGATCACAGAGACACACAGCAACATGGATGGATCTTAAGAGCATTATGCTAAGTAAAAGAATCCATATAGAAAACCTACATACTGTATGATTCCACTTCATGACATTCTAGAAAGGGCAAAATTACATGATAGAAGACAGATCTGTCATCCGGGATGGAGGATGGAAGGAGGAAAGGACCAACTGCAAAGGGATATGAAAGAATTTTTTCTATAAATTTCTATGGAAATATTCTATATCTTGATTGTGGTGATGGTTATATGGTTGTATACATTTGGCAAAACTCCTTGAACTGTACACTTGCAATGGATACATTTTATTGTATACAAATGGTTTCTCAAGAAAGCTGATTTAAAACAAAATGGATGGAAGATTGCCTGGTGTTGAGGTTTTTAGTATCTAGCAATTAGGGAAGGGCTTCTTGATGGAAGCCCATCTGGGGACTTTCCAGCTTCCCTGTCTCTCTATAAACGTCAGCTTTTATCCACTAGGCCCAGCAAAGCAGGCAGAGCCATTGTCAAGACATAAAGACCATGGAGAGACATCAAGGCGATACCTACCACCAGTGCTCCTGCTTTCAGTCCAGGGTCATACGGAACTCTGAAGCTTTGGGGGAGATTCAAATTCCGTAGGATTTCAAGCTTTTGCTTAAGTTGGGAAATAACTGTAATTGTCAAACGCACACAAGAGTTTACGTGAGTTCAAGAAATTACCAATATCATCTCTAACATTTCCTGAGGCCGCAGGTATTGACAACATTCTATATATTTGGTAGGGTGAGGAACAGGAGAAGAGAGGCTAGGTTTCTGTCTTTGAGGAACTAACCATTGAGGGTGTCAGGATAAGTCAGGCTTACTGGGAGCAACATAACCACGTACACACATTACAACAGGGGACAGAAATATCTGAATATATATGGGATACCCAGACAGTCAGAGGGAGAAGGATGCTTTATGGATAATGGTAAGAAATTACTGTAGTTTTCTTTCCAACGTGTGAAGCTTTAAACTGCCCTCTGATTTGGGAAACAGGTATCAGAAGACCATATTAAATGGAATTCGGTTAGGGTTTGGGAAATTCTTTTCAGAAGAGGAAGTTAGGTTGTGTGGAGGCAATATGACAGCCTCAAAATTGTGAAGGCAAAATACATAAATTAAAAACGACTGCCTGGGTACAAGACAGACTGGAGGCTGGTACAAATGTTGCTCTTTCGTTCTTACAATAAAAATAAAAGCAAGATTATTATTACCATTATTATTTTTAGGAGAGACCATTATTGGTTTATTGGAAAAGACTCAAAGGCAAAAATGGCAAATCAAAATATTCAGAAGTTTAAAATACTCGCTGAGTATGTTTGTGAGTGTCCATTATGAGCCATAGTGGTGGATCGAGATATACAAATGTGAATAAGAGATAATTCCTAGCTTCAAGGCTCATACAGTTTAATAGACCAGAAAGATATGTTAATGACTTTAATTTAATGTAGTATCAACCAAAACCTATGGGAATACAGATAAAGAGTGATTAACCTTCCTAAAGCAGGGACTGAGGGACAGGATTTCTTAGGGATAAGAAGACAACATTGGAACACAGAGGAGGTGATATATATGTTTATATAGGAAGAACATATATATAAATATATATGTACATATAGCTATATATGATGTATATGTATACATATATACAAAAAATTTAAAATAACTTCTCAATAATACATTACTTTAAAAGACTGAGGACTTGAAAATTAGATGCATGTATTGAAAGATGGGGAAGAAAGGATATTTGGAAATAACTAATCTTTTTTGTGTGTGTGCATAGTTGCTCTTAAAAAATACATCTTACATCTGCATAATGCTGTTTTAAGTTTTCAAAGAGTTTAACATCTATTATACATTCATCATTAAAATATATATGTAGTTTTAAAAAATATTAACTTGTAAAGGGGGAACTTTAAATTCGCTTACTCCATGAAGACAGAAGATTAAAAAATGTATTCTTGGCTACCTTGAGGAAGGTGCGACTTGCGTTCCAGAAGGAGGAAGGATCACAGGACTGATGGCATTTGGAGACAAAGGCATTTGGAAAGAGAACCAAGAGAACAGAGCCACCGTACCTTGGGAACTGACGTCATACTTTTCAGCAGAGAGCGATTTAATATCAATGGTGACCTTTTGTAACATGTCAATTACTTGGACTTGCTGGGTGAAGTCGTGTAGCATGGCCGTGCCACAGCCCCTCAGATAGGCTTCCAGGATCACTGCAAACCTCTGCTGATAGTGCCTGGACTGGGCGATCTCACTTCTCAAGAACCAAAATAAGAAGTGACCAATTCGTTTGTTCTGAGGGTGAAAGCAAGAAGGTTGCCATTATTATGACTAATGCTCCAAATCTATCAGCCAATTCTCTGTAACTTTTTAAATGTCACGCTCTTATCAAAATGGAAGTACTTACTCTTAAACCACGCTTCAGCAGAAATCTGGCAAGGGCACTGTCATGGTATGGTTCAAATTTCACAGCCTAAAGGAAGAACACATTGGCATTTGTGGGATTGCATTCTCCATTGATTAATCGGGAAACAGGAAACGGAGAAAAACTCGTGCTCTGCCTTAGTGGGTTTGTATGGATAGGGCGACGGGAAGTTGAGCAGTCACTTAAGTTCAATCCTTTCTTTTCAAGGACAGTTTGGGCCAGGGTGAACCACTTGCAGAAGGACCAGGATTAGAAGCCAGAACTCTGGACTCACAATCACGTGCTTTTGATGACTTCAGAGAGAAGGGGTGAGGGCTTTTGTTCCCATGAAGGCTTACCTGATTTGTTGGAAAGATAGAAGGGAAAGATGGAGATGGCTATAACACATCTATAAAGGTGGAAGGGAAGAACGTTTGTTGGAAAGAAAATAGACAGTGGGGATACTGTACATGCAGGGAGAGAAATGTTTGTTAGATGTGAAGATCCTAAAAATCCTACAGCTTCTCTTCTGCTCAAGTTGTGTGGTTGGCCTCTCACTGGCGAGTCACTGTACTGCCTCCCAGGTTCCTACTGCAACGGAAGGGTCATTACTCCCCGCCATAATGCAGTGTATACAGGGCTATTTGTCTGAAAATCTCTTGTTTTATCTGGCTCCTCAGGTTCAGCAGTGTTTAGTAGTTTTCACATCACTTGGCTAATAACAGAGATATTCACATAGGTGGCAGCCCTGTGACTCAGGAAGAAGAACCAATGGCAAGTGAAAAATAGGGGCTGGACCGAAAACAGGGCCCAGCTGGGTGGCTGCCCCAAGCTCGCCCCCCACCCCCGCCCCTGCCCGCTGCAGCCTAGCCAATTAAAAATAAAACATAAAAAATAATTAAATTCTGGTGGGTGCATGGATATTTGTTACACCATTCTCTACTTTTCTGCAAGTCTGCGATAGTGCATAATTTTAAAAGCAGTAAGACTAACAAAAATTGATTATTAGACATGCACATATAAAATTACAGGGTAGATGTCATGTATAAGCATAAAGGGAGGTTTAAAATTAAATATCTCAGAGTATCTCCTTTATAAATAGATACGGTCTATCCTTTTTTCCTAAGAAATAAGAGATATTCCCATTCCACTTTCTGTTTTAGGGCCTGGGGGCTTTTTGGTATGATTTCCAATCCTTACTCTGGTTTTTCAGTTGGGAAATGATCAGAACAGTACCGACTTGATAACATTTCAATTATCCCCATGCTTTCAAAGGTGAGGTGTGCTCTAACTGGTGTCACAGTAACTGAAGCTAAGATCTGAATTCTGAGACTGTGGTTATTTAGCCACCAGTAGTCACTTCAGAAATGTTAAGTTTCTAACCCAAACGTGAGCCTTTTTGACATTCTTCGTGTTTCACTTCTGTAAAGATGATGAAGATCTCAACCAGGAGACCATTTTAATTAGGAATGAATGAGTCATTTGGCCATATCTGCAGTGTCTCAAATAGTTTTACAAATGACTTCTCTTCTTCAAATTTAGGACCACAGATTCAATGTTAATATTACTTATTGACCTCTTTCACTTAAACATTTCCAAGAAGAACACTATTCATTTTCCAACGCTGCAAAGTTTCCTTGTGAAAATGACAATGTAAAATAATTCATGATAGTCTTGGGACTTGGAACAGATCTCATACAAATTTGTTTTATTTTCTTTTTGTTATGGAGAGCTACAAAACTGAGGATACTTTGATTTTTCTAAAATTTTCATTAGTGTTTATGCCGGCCTCTGAACTCATGGCAGAGAAAAACATCGGTTATATTTGACAGATGAAAGCAAAGGCCAAATATAATGTTTAAAGTATCTGCCTAATGGGACGGTGAAGATTCAAAGTTGAGAGTATCCAAAATTCGCATCAGAAAACTTCAGAAACTTCCTATAAATATAGATAATGATTAGACAGTTTGGTGTCCACCAGTCAGCCTGGCTAATCCTAACCATCTCAGATCAAACATCACCAACTCAGAGCTGTCCCTGGCTTCCTCAATCTAAATCAAGTGTCCCCAGAACCCCTGACTCTTTTCTCATAACACTCTGTAGCTTTTCCCCAAGTGTCTGTCACAACATGTTACTCAATATCTGCCTGTATGTGTACTCATTTGGTGTCAGTCTTCATGCACCACAAGCTACATTAGGGAAGAGTCCAGCCCTGTTTTGATCACTGCTCTATATCCAGCAACCAGAACAGAGGAAGCATTCAGTCTGTGTTGTTGAATTAATGAATGAACACTTCTGCTCTCTAAAATAGAATTCCCTTCCAAGTCCTTTCCTTCCTCTTCCTTGTCAAGCAGCACAATATAATTTGAGAATGGCTATCGTGAGCAAGAGAACTCTTCCTCCTTTCTTTAATGTCCTAAGGAAACCCTTGATTTAGTCAAGGGTTTAGCAAATGATTTAGTCTCTCTGGACCCCAGGGAAAGGCATGTGAAGAGGAATGGACACACAGTACCAGACCTATCTAAAGAGAGGGGCTTTCAAGGTCCCATGTAGATATGAGATGTTACTCTATGAATTGTGATAAATACAATCAGAGAGTATGACGTTTTTCCTCTAGGACACACTATCCTGACACTGCTGGGTTGATGCCAGATATTGGGATGCAGTGAAAAGAGCAGGGCCAGGAGTCAGACCTCCTGGGTTTGAATTTGTCTTTCAAAGTAGGTGACCTTGGGCACATTACTTAGCCTCTCTGTGCCTCAGTTTCCTGATATATAAAATGCAAATATTAACTTGACCTCTATCATCGTTGTTGGGAGAGTTAAATGTGATAATACACGAAAAGCATGTAGATCACCTGCAGCCTTGGCACAAGGGAGCATTTGATAAGTCAAGTCTATCATTGATACAGTAAATGAGAACAAAGTATTCCCATGGGAACGGTTCTCCTAAAAAGCAGAAATATTAATGTCATCAAAATGCTTGTCAACAAGCCCTCAAAGACAGTAAAAAAGTAAATGGAACAGCTTACTACTTTTTGAGGTAGTTTCATTAGATCTCCTTTGACTGATCGTGACTCTCTGGACAAGGGGCATTGGAAGACAGCTGAATGGGGCACCTGTGCATATGCAGATAAATCCCTTGAGATGAGTGCATCCCCTACCTGGACCAGCTGGAGCAGGTAATGTAGCACGTCATCGTCCTCCAAGCTCTCCAGTTTCTGAACTGCAATGGCTCTTACATTTTCATCCGAAAAGTTGCAGTCCAGGAGTTGCATTGTTAATCCAACATCCAAAGCACTTTGATCCCAGACCTCCCTTCTGGCTAACAGTTGATATGTTTTGGCCACAATTTCTTGCTGTCCCCATTTCACTGAGCTAAAGAGCTTAGGATACGCTTTGGGATCCTTCAGAGTTTCATATCTGAAATGCCAGAGCAACTCTTTGTCTTCGGCTGTGAGAGGGTTAAGCGGATCAGTGGCTATGATCGCCTCTAGTTGCTTCCGAAGCTGATTGGGCATTTCTGCTCGAACCCGGTCCCCTTCCGGGTCTGGGGTGGGCCGATGCTTAGGCAAGGCTATGGGGTGACAGTAATTGTCCAGAAGAATGGAGATGGACATTGAGTTCTCCTTGTCCGGGTTGGTGGCAGACGTGAGCTTGTCAGCATTGAAGCTGCCTTGGTCTTCCGCCTTCCCGGATAGCTGCCACATGTGGAGCACATACTCCCCGTGGCGCAGGAGGAACCGGTGGTCTATCAGCAGCAGGTTCACGTAATACAGAAGCTGAGCTTTGCCTCTGGACTCGGGACTGGGAGTCTCCACAGAGGCCTTACCAGACAGAGCTGGAGCTTTGCCGCAGTAGATCTGGAGGTTCAGCAGAGCCCCTTTGGGTAAGTCTTTGATCTTGATACTGAACTCAAGCCACACATTCCAGAGCACCTCTTCCGTGAAGGGTTTGGGGCTGGTTCTCCTTTGGCAAAGGACTTGCTGCCCATACTGGATGTTTGCCTCCACAAAAACCGTGAGGTCCGTGTTCCGGGGCAGGACAGGGATATCAATGCCTCTGATTTTTACCCTGAACTTGCGGTCACAGTCCCACAGGGACACGGTGAACACGCTCTCATGGTCCTTCCCGTGGATGGTCAGCTGCTCATGGTAGCCGGTGACTCCAGTGCAGTCGTCCACCAGCGGCCACTCTTCCTTTCTCACCTCGTCCAGGGCTGGGTCTGGCGGAGTGTCAAGCACCAGGTGAATCTCTTCCCCATTCTTGAGGCACTGCCTCACCCACTGAAAGTTTTTGATGGGCGTCTCACCCACCAGGTACTCATCCCGGCCACAGACGCGCAGCACGAAGTCCTGTTCGTTCTGGCTTTCAGGGATGTCCATTAGGGACTTCTTCTTGGCCATCTTGGTAAAGAAGCTCTGGAGGATGGTGCCCGGGGTGTCATCGGCCGAGACCTTGACGGTCTGGCTGGTGGTGCTGCGATGAATGACAATGAAGATGTAGTTGTTGGTGATCTTCTTCAGCAGGTACTCGGGGAGGGGCTTGGACGTCACCCAGGGGTGCATGGCGTAGAGCTTGGTGTCGCGGCCGGCCACCTCGGCCATGCGCGGGGTCAACAGGCGGCGGCGTGTGAACTCCAGCTCGTCGTCGTGCACGTTGCTGACGTCGGTGACGTCGTAGCCAATGAGGGCCGTGAGCTGGCGCTGGAAGGCCAGCGTCTCCTCTGAGGGCGCCAGCCTCTGCACCACGTGGATCTGCCCGGGGCTCCGGTGCAGCACCTTCCAGTAGCGCAGGCAGTCCAGGGTCTGCACCACCTGGTACTTGTCGTAGATCTCGTACCACTGCCCTTTCTTCTGGTAGAGCAGGAGGAAGTGGTCGGGGCTGAGCCTGTGGTAGAAGTCGGTGGCCACGCTGGTCTCCAGCGCGCGCAGCCACACCTGGGCCTTCATTTGCTCCACGTTGCCGTGGCCAGCCACGTGCAGCAGCGCCGTTTCGGGGGTCTTGGTGTTGCGCTGGCTGGTGGGCAGCACAAACTCGATGGGGATGAGCTCCATGGAGGACAGGCTGGCCGCTGCGCTGCGCGGCTTCATCCTCCGGCGCCTGCGGCGGTTGTCCTCTCTCAGCACCACGTGCTGTTCATGGTTCTCCAGCTCCATGCCCTCTGTGACCTGGGAGCGGAGAAACAAGAGGGCTCAGTCACAGGGCAGGCACGTGCCCTTTATGGTTTCCCACGAGCTGGCAGAAGGAGAAGCTGTAGACGAATGACGAGGACATGCGTACGAGGGTACCGGGGCTTTGGAATCCTGGCCCCCGCCACTTAGAACCTGGGGCATGAGCCCTTTAAATAATCTCTGAGCCTGTTTCCTATCTGTCAAATGGGGTCAGCAATACCTCAGAGGGGTAAGTAAGGTGACAGTTAAATAAGGTAATATACTTGTTGAGTATGGGCCATGGGTAGATGGGGATTCATGAATCATTCTCTCTGCTTTCCTTTTGTTTGAAAATTGAATTTTCAAAGAGAGAGGTAAAGCACTGATCTAGCACTGTGTCTGACCTGCTGTCATAGTTCTAAGTGGTAATTGTTGTTAAGCATACTGAAGCGCATGGATGAGTCAGATTATCCAGTTAAAGGATCATGTCCTGGTTTATAAGGTGCAACGGGAGGTGCCGAAAACCCCCCTCTGAAAAATAGGCCTTTGACTTATTTCCTCTTCGTTTAGTCTCATTTGTCTCCTAGGGGACCCAGATACCTTGCCCAACTGGCCTCACAGTCCCTTTTCAAACTTTCTGGATCAGGTATCTGTTCCCTAGTCAACTTCCTGTCTTTGTTTTCTTTTCATTTTTTTCTTTCTTGTTAGGAGAGGTAGTCATTTCATTGATAAAACTCAGAAAGATCAGAATTGGTGAAGTTGCACTCAAGAACATTTGCAGATATTTAAAACTGTGAATCATGAAATGTGTAAGCATCGTGGCTGTCATTGCTCTGTTAGGGCAGTATCTTAGGGGAGTCCCCAGGGCTGTACTCTCCAAATATGAACATTCAGGTAATTTTAACTTTGTATCAGTTCATCCCATCTGCCTCTGGAGAAGCCACAGGATGGAAGGAAGGACCTGCTTTTGGGCCCCAATCGATTATTTAACTTCTTTTTGCTCTAATATTTTCATCTGTATAACGAGAATTCACCAATTGATTCTCAACAATTTATCCACTCTACCTTCACAAAGCATTTAAGGATAAATGTGACTTACTGCAGTAAGAAACTCTTCAAATAATGATTGAAATGCTAAACATCTTAAAATTGAAATATGAATAAGGTATTTTGATTTTACAATTTAGTATCCTTTAATATTTTGTAAGATGTTCTAAATAAGAATCAACTAGTGAAACAAAAATTAATGTTTCAGAAAATATTATTTACTTCTTAAAGGACTAATGTCAGTGACACTCATAAGTACTTATTTCCTTAAGAAATAGTGGAGCATTTGACACATACCAGAAAGGAGAGTTTGATTAAAGGGTAAGAAAGGCAGGTTTCATTAGATCCAAACTTCTGTACTCAGTTTAAACTTACTTTTAAAGTCAGTAGTCCCTCTCTTAAAATATTATGAAGTTACACTTAGTAAATACATGAAATCAACTGTCCCAAAGGACTGTCTCTTACAGCTTAAGACCTTCACTATTTGCTCTCTTGCTACTTTACAGAATAACAAAGAAGAGAACTGTAAGTTATGGGAATATTGGCACTAGCTTGAAATAAAATAGGTCCAAATTTAGGCAACATGCAAATACACAGCAATCACTTCTGCCTCCATGACATCAAATACACTTACAAGATACGAGGTGCAGAAGAAAACTGGCTGACTCAATACTCACTGCTTTCCTTCATGGTTGAGGCTGTGAAGCTTTCTCCTTTTACGAGAAGATGTTAGAAACACTGTTCAGTACACTCATCGCGAAGTTTGCACTTGTAAGAACGTGAAGGCTGCTGACACAGCCCCCCGCGCCCTCCCTCTTCCTCCCAAACAAAAACAAAAAAGGACCGATGCACCTGCAAAGCTATTGCCGGAACCTTGTGGATATCCACACACACGGGTTGGACTAGACAATGAAACAGACATTCAGTGGCCGTATCATCAGGTGAAAGACAACAGTTCCAGACAAAAATCTTCTGGCTGAGAAGGAAGTGTCACTATGCCGAGTCAGACCCAACAAAGGGCAAAAAATAGAAGGAAGCAATACCTGATAAAGCAGCGGAGGTGATGATGTTGAAGGATCATTTGTTTAATTTCTGAAAACAAAACAAATTCAAACCTACCCAGTGTGCTTCTAAACTCTTCCGCTTTTCTGGGTCTCCCTTCATATCCAGATGCAGAGGAAGTGTTGCAGTTACCAGGAAGGAAGTTTTAACCAAGTTGATTATACGTGTGATTGCTCATTTAAAAAGTGTCAGAAATGCATTTCCTGTTAAAGCACACACAGAGAGCCCAGCACGAACGTGAGCTAAGTTGACTATATATGTTTTTACTCTTCGAACTAATTTTGTCAAAAGTGTGAGAGTGGAAATGAATTAAAATGATGTAGACCTAAACCAAAAATACATTCATGAGACACAAACACACAGAATGTTTTTCTGGCTAGTTCTCAGTAGAAGGAAAGGCCTCATAGCCACAATATTAGAGAAACAGCCC
This sequence comes from Mesoplodon mirus, assembly GCF_964341445.2. Taxonomy (NCBI): domain Eukaryota; kingdom Metazoa; phylum Chordata; class Mammalia; order Artiodactyla; family Ziphiidae; genus Mesoplodon; species Mesoplodon mirus. The sequence goes on along the minus strand of NC_138985.1, from coordinate 21,857,105 downwards.
GGTGGGGAGATTTTTACTTACATTTTTATTTTTTAAAACATCTTTATTGGAGTATAATTGCTTTACAATGTTGTGTTAGTCTCTGCTGTATAACAAAGTCAATCAGCTATACATATACATATATCCCCATATCCCCTCCCTCTTGCATCTCCCTCCCAGCCTCCCTATCCCACCCCTCTAGGTGGTCACAAAGCACCGAGCTGATCTCCCTGTGCTATGTGGCTGCTTCCCACTAGCTATCTATTTTACATTTGGTAGTGTGTATATGTCCATGCCACTCTCTCACTTCATCCCAGCTTACACTTCCCCCTCCCCATGTCCTCAAGTCCATTCTCTACATCTGCGTCTTTATTCCTGTCCTGCCGCTAGGTTCATCAAAACCTTATTTTTTCTTTTTATATTTCATATATGTGTTAGCATACAGTATTTGTTTTTCTCTTTCTCACTTACTTCACTCTGTATGACAGACTCTAGGTCCATCCACCTCACTACAAATAACTCAATTTCATTTCTTTTTATGGCTGAGTAATATTCCATTGTATATATGTGCCACATCTTCTTTATCCATTCATCTGCTGATGGACACTTGGGTTGCTTCCATGTCCTGGCTATTGTAAATAGAGCTGCAATAAACACTGTGGTACATGACTCTTTTTGAATTATGTTTTTCTCAGGATATATGCCCAGTAGTGGGATTGCTGGGTTGTTTGGTAGTTCTATTTTTAGTTTTATAAGGAACCTCCATACTGTTCTCCATAGTGGCTGTATCAATTTACATTCCTACCAACAGTGCAAGAGGGTTCCCTTTTCTCCACAACCTCTTTAGCATTTATTGTTTGTAGATTTTTTAATGGTGGCCATTCTGACTGGTGTGAGGTGATACCTCTTTGTAGTTTTGATTTTTATTTCTCTAATGATTTGTTATGTTGTGCATTCTTTCATGTGTTTGTTGGCAATCTGTATATCTTCTTGGAGAAATGTCTGTTTAGATCTTCTGCCCAAATTTGGATTTGTTTGTTTGTTTATTTGTTTGATATTGAGCTGCATGAGCTGCTTGTATATTTTGGAGATTAATCCTTTGTCAGTTGCTTCATTTGCAAATATTTTCTCCCATTCTGAGGGTTGTCTTTTGGTCTTGTTTATGGTTTCCTTTGCTGTGCAAAAGCTTTGAAGTTTCATTAGGTCCCATTTGTTTATTTTTGTTTTTATTTCCATTTCTCTAGGAGGTGGGTCCAAAAGGATCTTGCTGTGATTTATGTCCTAGAGTGTTCTGCCTATGTTTTCCTCTAAGAGTTTGATAGTGTCTGGCCTTACATTTAGGTCTTTAATCCATTTTGAGTTTATTTTTGTGTATAGTGTTAGGGAGTGTTCTAATTTCATTCTTTTACATGTACCTGTCCAGTTTTCACAGCACCACTTACTGAAGAGGCTGTCTTTTCTCCATTGTATATTCTTGCCTCCTTTATCAAAGATAAGGTGACCTGACGCACGGCTGGGTGGGGCTCATCATGGTGGTGGAGAACCAGCACCCCAAGTCTTACCTGCACGTGCAATGAGACTGCTCAGACAGCTTCAATGTGGTGTCCACACATGGCAGCCTGTGCACCCAGGACAGTGTGCTGACTTCTCCATCACCCACCGCCTGGTGTACTGCAAGGCGGCCCAGGCCTTCCTCAGTGACTGGACAGCCTCCAAAGGCAGCCACAGCCCACAATTCATGCCCGAGGTCGGTGGCCTGCATAGGCCCCGGCCGCTGTGACCACCCTGCCCCCCCTGCCTGCCCCCATACGCACTTTACGAGGGAGACCCCAACACAGGATGCTTGAACCAGAATCTCAGGATCCCCACCCAGGGAGCGCCAGCGGCATAGCGCAGCTTCTCCTGGGCCTTCCATCCTGCCCCTCCCTCCTACCCAGGGCCTCATAGCCACCAAGCAAAATATCTCAAAGTGGCCTCTAGCTCGAGGGAGCTGTGTGCCAGCTACTCTGACCAGCCCACCTTGAGGTCTGGCTCAGACTGCCAGGGCCAAGGTGAGGCTGCTCCTTCCCCATGGGCCTGGGGCCTCCTGCCTGGCTGAGGCAGCCAAGAGCTCCATTCACAAAACCAAATCTGGGGGTCAGAGGCCAAGACCTTGGGGTGAGCAGGGACCACCCCCGCACCTTGTGGGGTCAGGCCAGGACCCCAGGTGAGGACAGGGACAATCCCTTTTTTGGGGGGTCAGAGGCCAGGACCCCAGGATGAGAGCAAGGGCCACCCTCTTGTGAAGGTCAGAGGCCAGAATTCCAGGTGAGAACAGGGACCACCCCCTTTGTGGGGCACGAGGTCAGGAGCCTTTTCTCCCCAGTTTGCCCCTAAGTCCCATCTCCCCCCAAGCCCTCATGAGGCAAGCAGGGGTTCCTGGAGTCTCAGCAGTGTCCCAGGAAGCAGGTGCCTGGTGACCATGGGCTCAAGCAGGGGTGGGGAGGGACACTATGCTATTCCTGGAGTTCCAGCCAGGATCGAAGCCATGCCCCAGGCTGGGATTGCGGCAGCGGGTCAGGTGGACCTGAGCCCGGGCCCAGCCCTGTGCTTGGTGAGGGGGTTTGTCCTCAGCACCACCTGACCTCTGCTGGGAGGAACAGAGTCCAGGAGAACTCTTCGGCCAGCCCTATCCAGGCACATGCAGGGTGCAGCCCCTCCCAGCCCCACCCCACCTCAGAAGCCCAGCGTCCTCCCTGTGGCTGTTCAGTCCTGAGTTCTGTGTCTGCCCCAGGATGACTGAGGCCGGCTTCCTGGGCTGCCTGGCCTCACTGCCCTGCAGCCACCAGGCAGCAGGTGGCCAAGTCTATGGCCTCTTGCTTCCCATGAGGCTTGGAGAAGCACCCAGAAGCACTAGACTCGCCTTTGGGCCTCCTTTATATTCCTCCTTCTACTCTGAGCTGTGAGTATTTTTAACCCTGTACATACGGCAGCTCTTCTGACACAGAGGCTATTTTATCAATTGTCAGTACCATCCCTGTAGGATGATTCTCCATGGGTGTTTCCAGACTCAGGTTCCAATGGACCAGATAAAAATGTTTTGTTTTGTAAAAAAAACAAAAAACAAAAACAACAACAAAAAAACATAAGGTGACCTAATGTGCATGGGTTTATCTCTTGGCTTTCTATCTTGTTCCATTGACTGTATTTCTGTTTTTGTGCCAGTACCATACTGTCTTGATTACTGTAGTTTTGTAGTATAGTCTGAAGTCAGGGAGCCTGATTCCTCCAGCTCTGTTTTTCTTTCTCTAGATTGCTTTGGCTATTCAGGGTCTTTTGTGTTTCCATACAAACTGTGAAATTTTTTGTTCTAGTTCTGTGAAAAATGTCATTGGTAGTTTGATAGGGATTGCATTGAATCTGTAGATTGCTTTGGGTAGTATAGTCATTTTCATAATGTTGATTCTTCCAATCCAAGAACATGGTATATCTCTCCATCTCTTTGTATCATCTTTAATTTCTTTCATCAGTGTCTTACAGTTTTGTGCATATAGATCGTTTGTCTCCTTAGGTAGGTTTATTCCTAGGTATTTTATTCATTTAGTTGCAGTGGTAAATGGGAGTGTTTCCTTAATTTCTCTTTCAGATTTTTCATCATTAGTGTTTAGGAATGCAAGAGATTTCTGTGCATGGATTTTGTATCCTGCTACTTTACCAAATTCATTGATTAGCTCCAGTAGTTTTCTGGTAGCCTCTTTAGGATTCTCTGTGTATAGTATCATGTCATCTGCAAACAGTGACAGTTTTACTTCTTCTTTTCCAATATGGATTCCTTTTATTTCTCTTTCTTCTCTGATTGTGGTGACTAAAACTTCCAAAAGTATGTTGAATAATAGTGGTGAGAGTGGACAACCTTGTCTTGTTCCTGATCTTAGAGGAAATGGTTTCAGCTTTGCACCATTGAGAACGTTGTTGGCTGTGGGTTTGTCATATATGGCCTTTATAATGTTGAGGTAAGTTCCCTCTATGCCTACTTTCTGGAGGGTTTTTTATCATAAATGGGTGTTGAATTTTGTCAAAACCTTTTTCTGCATCTATTGAGTTGATCATATGGTTTTTCTCCTTCAATTTGTTAATATGGTTTATCACATTAATTGATTTGCATATATTGAAGAATCCTTGCATTCCTGGGATAAACCCCACTTGATCATGGTGTATGATCCTTTTAATGTGTTGTTAGATTCTGTTTGCTACTCTTTAGTTGAGGATTTTTGCATCTATGTTCATCAGTGATATTCGCCTGTAGTTTTCTTTCTTTGTGACATCTTTGTCTGGTTTTGGTATCAGGGTGATGGTGGCATCTTAGAATGAGTTTGAGAGTGTTCCTCCTTCTGCTGTATTTTGGAAGAGTTTGAGAAGGATAGGTGTTATCTCTTCTCTAAATGTTTGATAGAGTTCACCTGTGAAGCCATCTGGTCCTTGGCTTTTGTTTGTTGGAAGATTTTTAATCACAGTCTCAACTTCAGTGCTTGTGATTGGTCTGTTCCTATTTTCTCTTTCTTCCTGGTTCAGTCTCAGAAGGTTGTGCTTTTCTAAGAATTTGCCCATTTCTTCCAGGTTGTCCATTTTATTGGCATATAGTTGCTTGTAGTAATCTCTCAGGATCCTTTGTATTTCTGCAGTGTCAGTTGTTACTTCTCCTTTTTCATTTCTAATTCTGGTGATTTAAGTCTTCTCCCTTTTTTTCTTGATGAGTCAAGAAAATCAATTTTGGTTATCTTCTCAAAGAACCAGCATTTATTTTTATTGATCTTTGCTATTGTTTCCTTCATTTCGTTTTCAATTATTTCTGATCTCATCTTCATGATTTCTTTCCTTCTGCTAACATTGGGGTTTTTTTTGTTGTTGTTGTTCTTTCTCTAATTGCTTTAGGGGTAAGGTTAAGTTGTTTGAGAGTTTTCTTGTTTCTTGAGGTAGGATTATATTGCTGTAAACTTCCCTCTTAGAACTGTTTTTGCTGCATCCCATAGGTTTTGTGTCATTGTGTTTTCTTTGTCATTTGTTTCTAGGTATTTTTTGATTTCCTCTTTGATTTCTTCAGTGATCTCTTGGTTATTTAGTAGCATATTATTTTTGTGTGTGTGTGGTATGCGGGCCTCTCACTGTTGTGGCCTCTCCCATTGCGGAGCACAGGCTCCGGACGCGCCGGCTCAGCGGCCATGGCTCACGGGCCTAGGCGCTCCGCGGCATGTGGGATCTTCCCAGACCGGGGCACGAACCCGTGTCCCCTGCATCGGCAGGTGTACTCTCAACCACTGCGCCACCAGGGAAGCCCTATTTAGTAGTATATTGTTTAGCCTCCATGTGTTTGTATTTTTTACAGTTTTTTTTTTCCTGTAATTGATATGTAGTCTCATAGAGTTGTGGTTGGAAAAGATACTTGATATGACTTCAGTTTTCTTAAATTTGCTGAGGCTTGATTTGTGACCCAAGATATGATCTACCCTGGAGAATGTTCCATGAGCACTTGAGAAGAAAGTGTATTCTGTTGTTTTTGGATGGAATGTCCTATAAATATCAGTTAAGTCCATCTTGTTTAATGTATCATTTAAAGCTTGTGTTTCCTTATTTATTTTCATTTTGGATGGTCTGTCCATTGGCGAAAGTGGGGTGTTAAAGTCCCCTACTATGATTGTGTTACTGTTGATTTGCCGTTTTATGGCTGTTAGCATTTGCCTTATATATTGAGGCACTCCTATGTTGGGTGCATAAATATTTACCATTGTTATATCTTCTTCTTGGATTGATCCCTTGATCATTATGTAGTGTCCTTCTTTGTCTCTTGTTACAGTCTTTGTTTTAAAGTCTATTTTGTCTGATATGAGAATTGCTACTCCAGCTTTCTTTTGATTTCCATTTGCATGGACTATCTTTTTCCATCCCCTCACTTTCAGTCTGTATGTGTCCCTAGGTCTGAAGTGGGTCTCTTGTAGACAGAATATATATGGGTCTTGTTTTTGTATCCATTCAGCCAGTCTGTGTCTTTTGGTTGGGGCATTTAATCCATTTACATTTAAGGTAGTTATCTATATATAGTTCCTGTTACCATTTTCTTAATTGTTTGGGGTTTGTTTTTGTAGGTCTTTTCCTTCTCTTGTATTTCCTGCCTAGAGAAGTTCCTTTAACATTTGTTGTGAAACTGGTTTGGTGGTGCTGAATTCTCTTCACTTTTGCTTGTCTGTCAAGATTTTAATTTCTCCGTCAAATCTGAATGAGATCCTTGCTGGGTAGGGTAACCTTGGTTGTAGGTTTTTTCCTTTCATCAGTTTAAATATGTCATGCCACTCCCTTCTGGCTTGCAGAGTTTTTGCTGGAATATCAGCTGTTATCCTTATGGGTAGGGGGTGGGAAGATTTTTAAAGAGCCAAATTAAACCCATTAGTCCTGCAAAACCCATCAATTAATTTTCCCTCATGGGAGTGCATGTGACTCCTTATTCATACCCTGTAACAGAGGGATAAGGGAAGAGAAACCCAGTGATCCGGGGGATTGAGTTGTGAAGCTGAACGTTTTCAAATACAAAGTCTGGAAGTTCACTTCCTTAGGCTGGTGAGATAGTTCTCTATTTTTTCAAAGCATTTGGTCTCCAAGATATCACTGGCTCAGACTGAAAATACAGTGTGCATGTGTTTGTGTGTCTGCTAGGGGTGGAGACTTACTGAGAGCAATGATTGACTGCAGACAAAATAGAAGGAGGTTTCTTGGTGTCCCGGGGATTGGAGGCTGAGCACTGCCCCACTGTCAGCCAGTGGGTCACTGGGAGATGGAATCCTGATTCCCAGATGAGTAGAGAATCCATAGAAAAGCCATCCTCCATCACTTTTACAGCAGCTCTGTATCTCCCAGGTGACCTCTGTTCCTTCTGGATCCTGAACCAGTACCCCCTCTCCTCCATCCCAGGATTTCCTATACTAGAGTTCATCCTCCAACCTAGGCTCTTATGGACTCCAGCTGAGGCCCAGGGACAACAGGGAGAATGCCCTTGGCCTCACGGTTTCTTGGATATGGATAATTATGAGTTCCTCTCAGTTATTCTGACATCAAGATAAATGATTGTGTCATCTGATCTATTTCCTTTCACAGTAGTCCTCTTGGATTTTAGCCTTCTACAAACAGTGCTGTAATAGTTGACATCAGCAGGCAAACTATTTAACTCAAAGGCTGCCTCCCTCCCAAATATTTAGAGGGATCTTACCAGTTTCCCAAAGTATATAGGAATACACCCTTAGGAAACTGGCGGCTTTAGAAGCCTCAAAGTTGGCATTCTTATTTTTTTTTTTTTAATTAATTTTTTTTTAATTTTTTGCTTTATAACAAATTTAATCAGTTATACATATACATATGTTTCCATATCCCCTCCCTTTTGCGTCTCCCTCCCACCCTCCCTATCCCACCCCTCCAGGCGGTCACAAAGCACCGAGCTGATCTCCCTGTGCTATGCGGCTGCTTCCCACTAGCTATCTACCTTACGTTTGGTAGTGTATATATGTCCATGCCGCTCTTTCACTTTGTCACAGCTTACCCTTCCCCCTCCCCATATCCTCAAGTCCATTCTCTAGTAGGTCTGTGTCTTTATTCCTGTCTTACCCCTATGTTCTTCATGACATTTTTTTTTCTTAAATTCCATATATATGTGTCAGCATACAGTATTTGTCTTTCTCTTTCTGACTTACTTCACTCTGTATGACAGACTCTAGGTCTATCCACCTCATTACAAATAGCTCAATTTCATTTCTTTTTATGGCTGAGTAATATTCCATTGTATATATGTGCCACATCTTCTTTATCCATTCATCCGATGATGGACACTTAGGTTGTTTCCATCTCCGGGCTATTGTAAATAGGGCTGCTATGAACATTTTGGTACATGTCTCTTTTTGAATTATGGTTTTCTCAGGGTATATGCCCAGTAGTGGGATTGCTGGGTCATATGGTAGTTCTATTTGTAGTTTTTTAAGGAACCTCCATACCGTTCTCCATAGCGGCTGTACCAATTCACATTCCCACCAGCAGTGCAAGAGTGTTCCCTTTTCTCCACACCCTCTCCAGCATTTATTGTTTCTAGATTTTTTGATGATGGCCATTCTGACTGGTGTGAGATGATATCTCATTGTAGTTTTGATTTGCATTTCTCTAATGAGTAAAGATGTTGAGCATCCTTTCATGTGTTTGTTGGCAGTCTGTATATCTTCTGTGGAGAAATGTCTATTTAGGTCTTCTGCCCATTTTTGGATTGGGTTGTTTGTTTTTTTGCTATTGAGCTGCATGAGCTGCTTATAAATTTTGGAGATTAATCCTTTGTCAGTTGCTTCATTTGCAAATATTTTCTCCCATTCTGAGCGTTGTCTTTTGGTCTTGTTTATGGTTTCCTTTGCTGTGCAAAAGCTTTGAAGTTTCATTAGGTCCCATGTGTTTATTTTTGTCTTTATTTCCATTTCTCTAGGAGGTGGGTCAAAAAGGATCTTGCTGTGATTTGTGTCATAGAGTGTTCTGCCTATGTTTTCCTCTAACACTCTGACAGTGTCTGGCCTTACATTTAGGTCTTTAATCCATTTTGAGCTTATTTTTGTGTATGGTGTTAGGGAGTGATCTAATCTCATACTTTTACATGTCCCTATCCAGTTTTCCCAGCACCACTTATTGAAGAGACTGTCCTTTCTCCACTGTACATTCCTGCCTCCTTTATCAAAGATAAGGTGACCATATGTCCGTGGGTTTACCTCTGGGCTTTCTATCCTGTTCCATTGATCTATCTTTCTGTTTTTGCGCCAGTACCATTCTGTCTTGATTACTGTAGCTTTGTAGTATAGTCTGAAGTCAGGGAGCCTGATTCCTCCAGCTCCATTTTTCGTTCTCAAGATTGCTTTGGCTATTCGGGGTCTTTTGTGTTTCCATACAAATTGTGAAATTTTTTGCTCTAGTTCTGTAAAAAATGCCGGTGGTAGTTTGATAGGGATTGCATTGAATCTGTAGATTGCTTTGGGTAGTAGAGTCATTTTCACAATGTTGATTCTTCCAATCCAAGAACATGGTACATCTCTCCATCTATTTGTATCATCTTTAATTTCTTTCATCAGTGTCTTATAATTTTCTGCATACAGGTCTTTTTTCTCCTTAGGTAGGTTTATTTCTAGATATTTTATTCTTTTTGTTGCAGTGGTAAATGGGAGTGTTTCCTTGATTTCACTTTCATATTTTTCATCATTAGTATATAGGAATGCCAGAGATTTCTGTGCATTAATTTTGTATCCTGCAACTTTACCAAATTCATTGATTAGCTCTAGTAGTTTTCTGGTAGCATCTTTAGGATTCTCTATGTATAGTATCATGTCATCTGCAAACAGTGACAGCTTTACTTCTTCTTTTCCGATTTGGATTCCTTTTATTTCCTTTTCTTCTCTGATTGCTGTGGCTAAAACTTCCAAAACTATGTTGAATAAGAGTGGTGAGAGTGGGCAACCTTGTCTTGTTCCTGATCTTAGTGGAAATGGTTTCGGTTTTTCACCATTGAGGACGATGCTGGCTGTGGGTTTGTCATATATGGCCTTTATTATGTTGAGGAAAGTTCCCTCTATGCCTACTTTCTGCAGGGTTTTTATCATAAATGGGTGTTGAATTTTGTCAAAAGCTTTCTCTGCATCTATTGAGATGATCATATGGTTTTTCTCCTTCAATTTGTTAATATGGTGTATCACGTTGATTGATTTGCGTATATTGAAGAATCCTTGCATTCCTGGAATAAACCCCACTTGATCATGCTGTATGATCCTTTTAATGTGCTGTTGGATTCTGTTTGCTAGCATTTTGTTGAGGATTTTTGCATCTATGTTCATCAGTGATATTGGCCTGTAGTTTTCTTTCTTTGTGACATCCTTGTCTGGTTTTGGTATCAAGGTGATGGTGGCCTCGTAGAATGAGTTTGGGAGTGTTCCTCCCTCTGCTATATTTTGGAAGAGTTTCAGAAGGATAGGTGTTAACTCTTCTCTAAATGCTTGATAGAATTCACTTGTGAAGCCATCTGGTCCTGGGCTTTTGTTTGTTGGAAGATTTTTTATCACAGTTTCAATTTCAGTGCTTGTGATTGGTCTGTTCATATTTTCTATTTCTTCCTGGTTCAGTCTCGGCAGGTTGTGCATTTCTAAGAATTTGTCCATTTCTTCCAGGTTGTCCATTTTATTGGCATAGAGTTGCTTATAGTAATCTCTCATGATCTTTTGTATTTCTGCAGTGTCAGTTGTTACTTCTCCTTTTTCATTTCTAATTCTATTGATTTGAGTCTTCTCCCTTTTTTTCTTGATGAGTCTGGCTAATGGTTTATCAATTTTGTTTATCTTCTCAAAGAACCAGCTTTTAGTTTTATTGATCTTTGCTATCGTTTCCTTCATTTCTTTTTCATTTATTTCTGATCTGATTTTTATGATTTCTTTCCTTCTGCTAACTTTGGGGTGTTTTTGTTCTTCTTTCTCTAATTGCTTTAGGTGCAAGGTTAGGTTGTTTATTCGAGATGTTTCCTGTTTCTTAAGGTGGGATTGTATTGCTATAAACTTCCCTCTTAGAACTGCTTTTGCTGCATCCCATAGGTTTTGGGTCGTCGTGTCTCCATTGTCATTTGTTTCTAGGTATTTTTTAATTTCCTCTTTGATTTCTTCAGTGATCACTTCGTTATTAAGTAGTGTATTCTTTAACCTCCATGTGTTTGTATTTTTTACAGCTCTTTTCCTGTAATTGATATCTAGTCTCATAGCATTGTGGTCGGAGAAGATACTTGATACAATTTCAATTTCAAATTTACCAAGGCTTGATTTGTGACCCAAGATATGACCTATCCTGGAGAATATTCCATGAGCACTTGAGAAAAATGTGTATTCTGTTGTTTTTGGATGGAATGTCCTATAAATATCAATTAAGTCCATCTTGTTTAATGTATCATTTAAAGCTTGTGTTTCCTTATTTATTTTCATTTTGGATGATCTGTCCATTGGTGAAAGTGGGGTGTTAAAGTCCCCTACTATGATTGTGTTACTGTCGACTTCTCCTTTTATGGCTGTTAGTATTTGCCTTATGTATTGAGGTGCTCCTGTGTTGGGTGCATAAATATTTACAATTGTTATATCTTTTTCTTGGATCGATCCCTTGATCATTAGGTAGTGTCCTTCTTTGTCTCTTCTAGTAGTCTTTATTTTAAAGTCTATTTTGTCTGATATAAGAATTGCTACTCCAGCTTTCTTTTGATTTCCATTTGCATGGAATATCTTTTTCCATCCCCTTACTTTCAGTCTGTATGTGTCTCTAGGTCTGAAGTGGCTCTCTTGTAGACAGCATATATATGGGTCTTGTTTTTGTATCCATTCAGCCAATCTGTATCTTTTGGTGGGAGCATTTAGTCCATTTACATTTAAGGTAATTATCGATATGTATGTTCCTATTCCCATTTTCTTAATTGTTTTGGGTTCGTTATTGTAGGTCTTTTACTTCTGTTGTGTTTCTTGCCTAGAGAAGTTCCTTTAGCATTTGTTGTAAAGCTGGTTTGGTGGTGCTGAACTCTCTCAGCTTTTGCTTGTCTGTAAACGTTTTAATTTCTCCATCAAATCTGAATGAGATCCTTCCTGGGTAGAGTAATCTTGGTTGCAGGTTTTTCTCCTTCATCACTTTAATTATGTCCTGCCACTCCCTTCTGGCTTGTAGAGTTTCTGCTGAGAGATCAGCTGTTATCCTGATGGGGATTCCCTTGTGTGTTATTTGTTGTTTTTGCCTTGCTGCTTTTAATATGATTTCTTTGTGTTTAATTTTTGACAGTTTGATTAATATGTGTCTTGGCGTATTTCTCCTTGGATTTATTCTGTATGGGACTCTCTGTGCCTCCTGGACTTGATTAACTATTTCCTTTCCCATATTAGGGAAGTTTTCAACTATAATCTCTTCAAATATTTTCTCAGTCCCTTTCTTTTTCTCTTCTTCTTCTGGAACCCCTAAAATTCGAACGTTGGTGCGTTTAATGTTGTCCCAGAGGCCTCTGAGACTGTCCTCTGTTCTTTTCATTCTTTTTTCTTTATTTTGCTCTGCAGCAGTTATTTCCACTATTTTATCTTCCACCTCACTTATCCGTTCTTCTGCCTCAGTTATTCTGCTATTGATCCCGTCTAGAGTATTTTTTATTTCATGTATTGTGTTTTTAATCAATGCTTGATTCATCTTTAGTTCTTCTAGGTCCTTGTTAACTGTTTCTTGCATTTTGTCTATTCTATTTCCAAGATTTTGGATCTGGGAAATAGAATCTTGGATCATCTTTACCATCATTATTCTGAATTCTTTTTCAGGTAGACTGCCTATTACCTCTTCATTTGTTAGATCTGGTGGGTTTTTATCTTGCTCCTTCTCCTGCTGTGTGTTTTTCTGTCTTCTCATTTTGCTTATGTTACTGTGTTTGGGGTCTCCTTTTTGCAGGCTGCCGGTTCGTAGTTCCCGTTGTTTTTGGTGTCTGTCCCCAGTGGCTAAGGTTGGTTTAGTGGGTTGTGTAGGCTTCCTGGTGGAGGGGACTAGTGCCTGTGTTCTGGTGGATGAGGCTGGATCTTGTTTTTCTGGTGGGCAGGTCCACGTCTGGTGGTGTGTTTTGGGGTGTCTGCGGACTTTTTATGATTTTAGGCCACCTCTCTGCTAATGGGTGGCGTTGTGTTCCTGTCTTGCTAGTTGTTTGGCATAGGGTGTCCAGCACTGTAGCTTGCTGGTCGTTGAGTGAAGCTGGGTGCTGGTGTTGAGATGGAGATCTCTGGAAGATTTTCGCCATTTGATATTATGTGGAGCTGGGAGGTCTCTTGTGGACCAGTGTCCTGAAGTTGGCTCTCCCACCTCAGAGGCACAGCACTGACTCCGGGCTCCTCAATTTGGGATGATGTGTTGTCTATTCATGTATTCCACAGATTCAGGGTACATCAAGTTGATTGTGGAGCTTTAATCCGCTGCTTCTGAGGCTGCTGGGAGAGATTTCCCTTTCTCTTCTTTGTTCCCACAGCTCCCGGGTCTCAGCTTTGGATTTGGCCCCGCCTCTATGTGTAGGTCGCCGGAGGGCGTCTGTTCTTCGCTCAGACAGGACAGGATTAAAGGAGCAGCCTCTTCGGGGACTCTGGCTCACTCAGGCCGGGGGGGAGGGAGGGGCACGTAGTTCGGCTGGATCCTGCAGCGGCAGAGGTCGGCGTGACGTTGCACCAGCCCGAGGCGCGCCGTGCGTTCTCCCAGGGAAGCCGCCCCTGGATCCCGGGACCCCGGCAGTGGCGGGCTGCACAGGCTCCCGGAAGGGCGGTGTGGGCAGTGACCTGCGCTCGCACACAGGCTTCTTGGCGGCAGCAGCAGCAGCCCCAGCGTCCCACGCCCGTCACTGGGCTCCGCGCTTTCAGTCGCGACTCGCGCCCGTCTGTGGAGCCCCTTTAAGCAGCGCTCTTAATCCCCTCTCCTCGCGCACCAGGAAACCAAGAGGGAAGAAAAAGTCTCTTGCCTCTTCGGCAGCTCCAGAGTTTTCCCGGACTCCCTGCCGGCTAGCTGTGGCACATTAGCCCCCTTCATGCTGAGTTCTCGCCGCCAGCCCCAGCCCTCTCTCTGCGCTCTGACCGAAGCCCGAGCCTCAGCTTCCAGCACTGCGCGCCCCGGCGGGCGAGCAGACAAGCCTCTCGGGCTGGTGAGTGCCGCTCGGCACCGATCCTCTGTGTGGGGATCTCTCCGCTTTGCCCTACCCAGGTATGTGGGGAGTTTCTTGCCTTTTGGGAGGTCTGGGGTCTTATGCCAGCGTTCAGTAGGTGTTCTGTAGGAGTTGTTCCACGTGTAGCTGTATTTCTGGTGTATCCGTGGGGAGGAAGGTGATCTCCGCGTCTTACTCTTCCGCCATCTTACCCGGAAGTCAAAGTTGGCGTTCTTGGTTGATTCAAGGGAGGGACTAGGGAGCCACACCTTAGAAGTTTGCCAAGCTGTACTTCACCCAGAATGGGAGGGATAGCTGGGCTGGGTGGGAGTTTGGGGCTGGTAGGGCTGACCACAGGACCAGGAGCTTGACCAGCTCTGTTCCACAGATCATTCAACAGATTCCTTCCCTGCCCTGGCTCTTTCACACCCAGGAGGCCAAGTCCCAACCAGACACCACACACACACACACACACACACACACACACACACACACACACACACACACTAATTATTTCAGAAATGCTAGACTCCAGCTCTTGGGTCTCCTTGCCTCTGTAGGAACTACTTAGCTAAGTCCAATTGTGCAAAGATTGTCTCTTCTATGACTAAGCTTGCAGATACTTCATGCTTTTCTGGTGATTTGAGAGTAAGTACCCTGCTCTTCCCCAAATCCTTATATAGCCACTAAAATTTGACTATATGTAGTAAATGTTTCAGGGGAGAAATAATGGCCAGATTCTCACTCCTGTGTGTGGATATTTCCTCCATGCAGAAGAATTCTTTACTAGTTGGGGCCTCTTGTATCCCCAGATTTTTCAGGTTAGAAAACCCCCTCAGCCTTATCACTATCTTGTTTTATTACTATGTTTTTCTCTTTTCTTCTTTTTTTCTCTTCTGTGAATCTCCATACATCCAACACCGTGTTTTCCATATAGTAGACATACACAACATTTTGACTCAAAATAATGCAATCAAATAGCCTGACCATCTTTATCACATCCAACCATCATGGGAACAAGAAGATCAAACAGATTAGAAAATAAGAACAGAGTAAGAGATGACAACAGTCTAGAAACAGATGAAGAATGAATTATTTGTTATGAGGAAGGCTGCTTTGTGACAGCCTTCAGAGAAAGTATTTGTGGTCTAGTTAGAGAGACAAGATATGCAGATGAAAACAATAATGTACAATGTGATAGTATGTGTAGGCCTAGTGGTTTTAAAAGTGTATTATGTCACGGTCCTTACATAATACAACAGTTTACTGGAGGAGGTCACTTGGGGTGAGATTTCAAGCATTTTAAATATGCAAGGGGAGGTCCAGGATTTAAGGCAAGAGGAATCAGCGGGGAAAGTCTTCAAGCCAAAAAGTATTTGAGGGACAGTGAACTGGTCAGTTCCCTGAACCGGAGGGTTTGTGAAAGACAGCATTGGGAGATATGGGAAAGACATAGAAGACAGGCCTGTGTTCTCAAACTTATTTCACGTCCTGGTGCATGTAAATAGTAACAACATTTGTGTGGTACACTGGGTGCAATGGACTAAATGTTTGTGTCCCTGCAACTCCCAATTTGTATGCTGAAATCCTAACCCCACAATGTGGTGCTATTAGGAGGGGGGGCCTTTGGGAGGTGATTAGGTCATGAGGGCTGTGCCCTTATAAAAGGGTCCCCAAAGAACCCTCTTGCTGTGTTTCTGCCCTGTGGGGACACAAGGAGAATATAGCAGTCTGCAACCCAGAAGAGGACCCTCACTAGAACCCAGCCATGTTGGTGCCCTCATCTCAGATTCTTAGCCTTCAGAACTGTGAGAAATAAATTTGTTCTTTATAGCCACTCAGTCTATGGGACTTTGTTATAGCAGCCAGAACTGACTGTGACACTGGGATAAAGGGAAGAGGTTCCTCAAAGCATGAGACAGTGCCTTTATCTCCAAGGGCCTGGGTTGCCTTTGAGGCACACTGGTTGGGAAGCTGGTATTGGTTATTGTTCCTGGGTAGAGTAGCTATCTGACTCAGACATGTGGGTATCTTGCAGCTTGACAGAGCATTGGAATCCATCTTTTCATATTTTTTAGTTCAGCCTCAGATGTTTGAAATGAAGGAAATGATAGCAAAGATCAATAAAACTAAAAGATGATTCTTTGAGAAGATAAACAAAATTGATAAACCATCAGCCAGACTCATCAAGAAAAAAAGGGAGAAGACAAATCAACAGAATTAGAAATGAAAAAGGAGAAGTAACAACTGACACTGCAGAAATACAAAGGATCCTGAGAGATTACTACAAGCAACTATATGCCAATAAAATGGACAACCTGGAAGAAATGGACAAATTCTTAGAAAAGCACAACCTTCTGAGACTGAACCAGGAAGAAAGAGAAAATAGGAACAGACCAATCACAAGCACTGAAATTGAGACTGTGATTAAAAATCATAGTAAAAGTTTAGAGAAAAGAAGCCACAGGAAATCAGTCACTGTCAATGCAACCCCAAGGATCTATAGTCAGATCCCGGTGCCTGTGGGGACATTCCTTTCTTATTATCAGAAATTGACCACTGAGGGCACTTTTCTCAGTTTCCTTGTTCAGCTCAACTTGGCCGATAAAGTTTAGTAAGCCCTCGACAAATTTCCAGAAAAGATTTTTCTGTAACTTGATTTTTAGAAGTCCAAATTCCTTGGCGTGATACATCAGACCCTTTATGATCTATCCCTTATAGTCTATCGACTGTACTATGCCATTTTCTCTAAGGGACTTGAGCATCCCTGGAGTGTGGTATCTGCTGGGGTCCTGGAACCAGTGCCCTGAGGATACCGATAGACCACTGTATGCAGTTCGCATAACCTCCCTTGGGAGGGCTTTCTAGATTAGGGTTAGGAAAGCTTTCCTCCATTTGTGATCACCACAGAAGTAACAGTAACATCAACACTACCAAGAACAAACTCTTCCATAGCTCTTCTCCACGTGTCTTACATTATTCTAAGCACTTTAATATGTTAATTCATTTAATTCTCACAACGTTCCAAGGAAAAGGGCGTTACTATGACGCCCACGGGCAGATGTTGAAAGTAAGGCACAGGGGAGTTCAGTGGCTTGCCCCAGGTCCCACAGCTGTTAAGAGGTCATTATCATAGCGCTTCTCCGGGGTGACAGCTGTTTACCAGGCTGCCTCCTCCACGAGACTGTGAGTTCTTGGGGGCTGTGAGCGCTCTGTTCAGCACGGAATTCCCCAGGCCTAACACAGTGCTTGGCACATACAAAGTGACGGCCTCAGTAACTATTTGTGGATTAGATAATCTGCACGGAATATCTCTTCTTGGAAAGTCAGTGGATTCCCTTGAATTTACAGGAAGCAACAGGGATATTGGATGATATCCCTGAAGCCTTCCAGATCAGCTGAAACCCAGGCATCCCCTCCCTCCCATGGAAACTTCTAACCCAAAGCCCTGTAATCTACCTGCTCTTAAAACCTCAGCACAGAAACCTTGCGAGGATAATGGTGTGTAGAGTATGGAACTTGGGTAGCACCCCAGTTGGACTAATGTTAATTATAAGGAACTGTTCAATACAATGCTTGAGAAATATCCCCTTTATAGCCCCTTTGCCTGATCCAATTGATTAGTTCTCTTTGTTGTTCCCTTATTAATTGCGACAGAAATATAAGACCAAAAACTGCTTGTACCACATCCTTGTGAGCAGGAAATCCTCCCATATAGTGGGTACCCAGACCCATCCCTGGGACCCTGCCTTCTGAATTACCAGCAGACTGTGTATAATTTTAGTCTATCTACTTACACACCTGTCCAATCACCTGCCTCTTCTCTATCTACCTCTTACACACGTCCCATGATCCAGACAGAGACAAAGCTGTTTGCAATAAACAGGGAGTGAAGTTTCTAAGCCAGGGAGGTTCCTTCATTCCTGGGATTTTTCCTGTTTAAGGGCAGAGCAGAGAGTCCTAGGAGAGGGGAAGACTTAGTAGACCGGCTTGGATGGAGCCTGCTCTCAAAGCCCTGGTCCTGAGGCTCCAGAGGTGACAAAATATCAATAGAAGCTGCTTCTCTGGCCGTTATACAGGATGTTCCTTCCAAAGCCCTGCATCCTGGCATAGAGTCTGGCAGGAGTCACATCCCGCTGGAAGGAAGCACAGAGGGTGCCCTGCCTCTCCAGGTTTAGAGAAAGGGTGCAGGGGCATGGACTGGGGGTGGGAAGGGTTTGGGGACGTGGGTCCCGAGCCAGCTGCTTCCTGGCTGGGGACACAGTGGCACGCGTTCCCTTGCTCTGTACCTGGGAGGTATCCTCTTCTCTCCAAAGCTCAGCCAGCTTTTGCTGCAGTTACCCATGTTGTGCGTCTGTTTAATCCCAGACAGTTTTCAGCAGATCGGGAGAAGCCCTGATGGGCGTATCTCAGTGAGGCTGTGAGTTTCCCCTGGAGCGTCCCCTCGGGTCCCCGCCTGCCTGCTGCAGCATTTCTCCTTTTCTTTTAAAGTGGATGCCTGGCCACCCCTCCCCTCTCTCCTTCCTTCCTTCCTTCCTTCCTTTTCTTTTAAAATAGTATTTACTGACTCGAGGGGGAGGGGCTTCTGCGCTGCTGATAATGGTCTGTTTCTTGATGAGGTGCTGGATGCACGGTGTGACCAATTTGGGAACTGTCCCCAAGCTGGTCACTTCTCCGTATGTGTGTTATACGTCAGTAAAAGTTCAAAAATTAGTACTTACCTAAAATTATTTTTACTTAAAAATGTCTAAAGTTTAAGTGACTTCCCCTATTTTCTTAATTACTGGGGGTTTATTTCCTTCTTTTTTCTCCACATTCTTGCAGACTCCTCTCTATCTGAATCTTGATATTTCAGCTGGAGGCCAGTGCTGGACCATCGTGTCTGCCTCTCAAAGCAGTGACCTCTGCCCAAACACTCCATCTTTATATAGAGGGGAGGGCCCTCGGGCGGGGCAGAATGTCCTAAAGGAAACATGGTCCCATGTGGACTCATTTGGAGGGAAAGGGGTCTCTGATCCAAGCTGCTGTGTGGAATTCCACTTAATTATTCATTGACTTGTGCATTCATTGCCGGTTGTTCGTGTGCTCATTCAACAGTTATTATCGAATATCAACCCAATGCTGGCATGTGGATTTCTGTCTGCAAGGAGCTTGCAACCTAGCAGGCAGACAGGATGTCCATCTGTCATGATCATGCAGCGGGGAACATGAGCTGGACCCTCAGAGCTGCACAGGGAAAGGGTAATAGCAGTTTGCAGCAGGAGGCTGTCTTTTCCAACCAAGCCTTCCAAAGGGAAGGCCTCATTCGGGGTGGTAGGCAGAACGGGTACATCTCACAGGCAGAGGTGGGGGGAAAGAGCAGTCCAGCAGAAGGAATAATATATGGCCGTCAAAGCTCAGAAGAATGAAATTTCCTCAAGTAGTCCAGAATGGGAGAAGAGGCCAAGAGAGGGTGAGCTGTGGCCAAGTCATGGTATTCTTGCCCTGGCCCTGGCAAGAAACATTCTGGAGGAGGTGTTAAAACAACTGGGAAGAACCAAATTTAACAGGGTCGGGGGAGGGGCAGGGTTAGAGTACATCTTTAGGGGCTCCTGGTCTTTCTTCTTTCGATTAACAGCTTTATTGAGGATTACTTTATTACATAGCATCCCGTTCAGTTTTAACCTTTCACATGGTTCTCTGATGCAAATGCAGCAGTCCTGATGTATCCATGAGGGTATGATAACTGTGCTAGTCGCTATAACAAGATCTCAGTGGTTTCTTTCTTTCTCACATCATAGTCCCAAGCTGGCTGGGTGGGGCAGGTGCTATTCTAAGCATTCGTTCAGGACCCAGCTCCTTCCAGCTCATGGTTCTGCTCTCCCCGTGGGTCTTGAGTCCTCCACTGGGTCTGAGAATGGCCCGCATCTTTTGTGCCCACGTTCCATTGGCCAGAAATCTGTCATGTGACCCACCTAACACCAAGGGTGGCTGGGACATACGGCCTATCCATGTGCCCGGGGGGAAAGAAAGTAGGTTTGGCCAAGCCATAGCATTATGTTTGCCACAATATATTAGAGATGACAGGGCTTTGATGAGCATGATAAAATTGAAGTGCTATCGTATATCTAATTTCATGCATTATGAATTATTTCTATCATGAGACACTTAGGATATGGCCCATCAGCCTTAGGCAGTCATTGATGTTGTGATTATATCTTGTTTCTATGTTGAGTGGTTAGTGATAACTAAAGGCTTTTACAGAACCAGAAACTGGCAGTTCTCCCTCTTGCTGTCTCCAAATTCCTCTATAATAATTCAGTTCCTTCTTCACTTGCTGGGAAATTCTCTTCTAATCAGACAGGGCAGTAATTCAGAGGATATACAGAGGTAACTGGAGAGAGGTTAGTAGAAAGCTAAGGAATTATGTTAGCTGACTTTGTCATTGTCAAGGCCAACCAAAAAATTCACATTTTTGGAGTAGCATTTTGTCCATTTATCCTACTACGCCATCACTATTAAAGTTTATTTCTCATAATAAAAGTTCATTTTCATAAACTTGAAAAAGAAAACTATTTTTAATAAAAAGTTTATATGTATCATCAACAGGGTAGGTAATTGGTGGAAGGTCTGGGTCATGTAGTCATTTGAAGACCAGGCTGAAGGCTCTGCCATCTCCAACATGGGGCTTTCTAGGTTGCCTCAAGCATCAACATCCAGACAGAAGATGAGAGCAGTGGATGGTGCATGTATATGTGTTGGACCTGAAAGTGGTAAATGGCATTTCCATCTCCATTTCATTGGTCAGAACTCAGTCATGTAACCCCACCTATTGCAAGGGTCTGAGAAATACAGGCCCTGTTGAACTCAGCAACTCTATCCTATGTGGTGGAGGGAGGGTCCTCAGACTTTGGTGAACAAGTCACCTCTGCCACAGTGGTGCTACCAACGTCTCTTTCTTTAAACTTATACACAGCACCCTTGCCCTGACAAAATGAGATATACTAAGGATGGTGGTTTCAAGAAACAACAGAGACCTTGCTTGAAATCAATGGTTCTAAAAGAATGAAATGCTTTGTTGTCATTGGATTGACAGTATAAATTTGTTGGATTGATAATATGGGTCCCAAACAGGGGGATAGATAGTGTGGATTGTTATGTGGCACAGAGGTCCAAAGGAGGTAAAAGGCAAAAACAGATGTGATAGTCAGTAGGGCTGGTGACAAACACTCCAATCTCCTAGGAGGCGGGTGGTAAGATGATATTCCCCACCCCCTTTGAAGTTAGGATGACCACTGATTTGCTTTGACCAATGGAATGTGGGCAGAAGTGTGTCAAAAGTTGCCATGTTTCCTTCCCTGTGCTGTGGAGAACCTGGAAGCACATGCTGAGATGGAACCTTGTCAACCCGGCCCCTGAAAGACTGGGATCAGTAGAACTCTCCAGTTCACTCGTGGTGAGTCAAGCTGCTGAAATCTCGGAGCGGTTTGTAACTGTAGTCCAACCTAGTATGTTCGGACTGTTACCTCAGGTAAAGGCTCTTCTTGAAGAAATAGGCTGACATAAGATTTTGCATCAGATTTTAAAAGGTTAAACATCACTCTATGGGGTTTGAAATCTAAACGTGCTTTGGGTGGAAGACTTTGTTGATATCAACATTAAGTGGTATGAACCAGTTCTATTTATTCATTAAAATACAATATTTAATTTTAAAATGCTTCAAAAGTGATGCTATAAACTTCATTATTTATTTATTTATTTTCCTTTTTTTTGGCTGTGTTGGGTGTTAGTTGCGGCACATGGGATCATCTTTGAGGCATGCAGAATCTTTTGTTATGGCACACGGGCTTCAGAGTACGTGGGCTCTGTATTTTGCGGCACGTGTGGGCTGTCTTGTTGAGGCACATGAGCTCGATAGTTGTGGAGCAGGGCCTTAGTTGCCCCACGGCATGTGGGATCTTAGTTCCCCGACCAGGGATCGAACCCACGTGCCCTACATTGGAAGGCGATTCTTTACCATTGGACCACCAGGGAAGTCCCCCAATATTTTTTTTTGTTCTCACAGCTCCTGGGGTTCAGCTTTGGATCTGGCCACGCCTCTTCGGGTAGGTCGCCTGAGGGCCTCTGTTCTTCTCCCAGATAAATAAAATAATTTATTTATTTTGGGCTGCATTGGGTCCTTGTTGCTGCTCATGAGCTTTCTCTAGTTGCAGCGAGTGAGGGCTACTCTTTGTTGCAGTGCATGGGCTTCTCAGTGAGGTGGCTTTTCTTGTTGTGGGGCACGGGCTCTAGGTGTGCAGGCTTCAGTACTTGTGGCACGCGGGCTCAGTAGTTGTGGGTTCCAGGCTCTAGAGCGTGGACTCAGTAGTTGTGGGACACGGGCTTAGTTGCTCCACAGCATGTGAGATCTTCCCGGACCAGAGCTCGAACCCGTGTCCCCTGCATTGGCAGGAGGATTCTTAACCACTGCACCACCAGGGAGGTCCTCCTAAACTTCTTTATTATGTAACATATCAGAGAAAGAGCAAACATTTTATCTAATGTTTAAGCTACACAGTTATAGACAAAAAAAATAGCTGATTTCTATTTCCAGCTGTTTTAAAATAAGATATAATCATCAGAGGTTTCGATGTAGATTTTAGTAAAAGTAGATTTCATATAATTCTTTCTGACTTTTTTTATGCTACTGTTCCTCCTTCTCCTCAGAGATTTCGTGTGGCTTTTCTTAGAACCTCCTCCTTCTTAATGGTATTGAAATAACTGGAATTAATACCAGAGGCTCTTTTTCTTCTTTTGTTTCCTCACTTCTGCTTTAAAAATTCTATGATTAGGGCCTCCCTGGTGGCGCAGTGGTTGAGAGTCCGCCTGCCGATGCAGGGGATACGGGTTCGTGCCCCGGTCTGGGAGGATCCCATATGCCGCGGAGCGGCTGGGCCCGTGAGCCATGGCAGCTGGGCCTGCGCGTCCGGAGCCTGTGCTCCGCAACGGGAGAGGCCACAACAGTGAGAGGCCCGCATACCGCAAAAAGAAAAAAAAAAAAAAAAAAAAAAAAAAAATTCTATGATTAGCATATTTAAATTGCAATATCCGTCTATTTGCCACCAGTGCCAAGATTCACCATGGATGCCTTCTATCCTCTGCCCCAAAATGCTTAGCAAAGATGATGACAATACTAAACCATGTGCATCCACCTTAGTGTAAGGCAGTAGGTTATGAGAGCTTCCTATTTTACAGGACGGCAGGAAGTTCAAAACTTGGTAGGAAACAGGGCTATGCTAGTGTTTTCCAAGGGTCAGAAAACATCAGAACCCTCTGGGAGACTTGTTCAGAATGTGGGTTCTTAGTTTCAGTCCAGTCTCCCTGAACCAAAACTTCCAGAGAAAGGACCTGAGAATCTGCATTTCTAACAATCTCTCCAGTTGATTCTGGTGGACAGCTTGGTCCATCTCAGCAAAGGCCAGAGAGGACCCCAGAGGCCAGCTCAGGGCAGCATGCCCTCCCTGCCCTTCCTCTGTGGTGAGGATAAGTGCACTTCCATGTGCCCATAAACCATTTGGGATGTGAGAGATGGTGAGACTCTTCAAGAGGAGAGACTCTCTGATAGGGAGTTTGAGCTTCAAGTTAACTAAATATTTACCCAAAGGAGACTTTTTACAATTGAGAAGACTGAGGGACTTTAAATGGCAAGTTAATTTTTCCTGTTGGTGGAAGTAGAGGCTCAAAGGCAAAATAATTCAGTTACAGGAACGAGATACCTTTTTTCTTTGCACAACAGAATCATGGTGTATAAATATATTCCCGTACCTTTTAAACAACCCAGAATTTCCATAATATATTTTACATTAAAATGTTTTTTTCAAGTAAAATTTATTAAAATTCTGCAGAAACTACTGTTCTCTGGAGTACATTTTGGGAAGTGTTGCCCCACATTATTTTGCATCTTCCTGTTGTCGAGTCAAACTTGGGTCCGTTTGCCAATGCACAATAAAGCCAATCTACTGATACCAGGTTGGGATGAAGGAAAGTACAGCATTTATTGCAAGGCGTCCAACCTGGGGCCAAAAGGAGAATGGGCAGCTTATGCTCAAAGGAGCAGAACTCTGATGGCTTTCAGGGAAGAGTTTTCAACACAGTGTGAGGGAGAGGGTCACCTGATCAGCTCGTGGACATTCCTCTGATTGACTGGTATGAGGTAACAGGGTGATGTTTAGCAAATCTCAATTATCAGTTTTCTGGCTCAAACCAGTCTGGGGTCTATGTGCTTGTGGGCAGCACACAGTTAACTACTTCCACCTGGTGGGGGTTTCAGTATCTGCAAAACAGCTCAAACAACGTGGCTCAGAGTATTATCTATAGCCCTTGAGGAGGAACGAAAGGTCCTTCACTATTTTTTTTCTTTTTCTTTGCGATACGCGGGTTTCTCACTGTTGTGGCCTCTCCCGTTGTGGAGAACAGGCTCCGGACGCGCAGGCTCAGTGGCCATGGCTCACGGGTCCAGCCGCTCCACGGCATGTGGGATCCTCCCTGACCGGGGCCCGAACCCGTGTCCCCTGCATTGGCAGGCGGACTCTCAACCACTGCGCCACCAAGGAAGCCCTTGACTTTTTTTTTTTATGGCTAAACTATTATTATTTCGTCCTGCTTATTTTCCTTTGTTTCCGCATTTTCTTACTTCTCTGATAACATACTTTTAGAAATCAGGGAAGGCCTAGGAGGCTAAACCTTTTCAACAGACAAGAGGCAGGGGACACAGGGGTTTGTCCCAGGGAAGGCCCCGTGGGTCCTGCTTTGTTTCAACCTGTGTATGTGTGTACCATGTGTATTTTTATAATCTTACAAAACACTGGGGAGGAGCTTCAAGATGGCGGAAGAGGAAGACGTGGAGATCACCTTCCTCCCCACAAATACATCAGAAATATATCTACACGTGGAACAACTCCTACAGAACACCTACTGAATGCTGGCAGAAGACCTCAGACCTCCCAAAAGGCAAGAAACTCCTCACATACCTGGGTAGGGCAAAAGAAAACAGAAAAAACAGAGACAAAAGAATAGGGACGGGCCCCGCACCAGTGGGAGGGAGCCGTGAAGGAGGAACGGTTTCCACACACTAGAAGCCCCTTCGCGGGCGGAGACGGGGGTGGGTGGTGGGAAGCTTCGGAGCCGCGGAGGAGAGCGCAGCCACAGGGGTGTGGAGGGCAAAGCGGAGAGATTCCCGCACAGAGGATCGGTGCCCTCAGGCACTCACCAGCCCGAGAGGCTTGTCTGCTCGGCCGCCGGGGTGGGCGGGGCTGGGAGCTGAGGCTCGGGCTTCGGTTGGATCCCAGGGAGAGGACTGGGGTTGGCGGCGTGAACACAGCTTGCAACGGGTTAGTGCACCACGGCTGGCCGGGAGGGAGTCTGGGAAAAAGTCTGGACCTGCCGAAGACGCAAGAGACTTTTTCTTCCCTCTTGGTTTCCTGGTGCTCGAGGAGAGGGGATTAAGAGCGCTGCTTAAAGGAGCTCCAGAGACGGGCGCGAGCCGCGGGTAAAAGCGCGGACCCCAGAGACGGGCGTGGGACGCTGAGGCTGCTGCTGCCGCCGCCAAGAAGCCTGTGTGCGAGCGCAGGTCACTGTCCACGCCCCCCTCCCGGGGAGCCTGTGCAGCCCGCCACTGCCAGGGTCCCGGGATCCAGGGACAACTTCCCCGGGAGAACGCACGGCGCACCTCAGGCTGGTGCAACGTCTGCCAGGCTCGCCCTGCATCTGCACCCCTCCCCCCACCCCGGCCTGAGTGAGCCAGAGCCGCTGAAGCCGCTGCTCCTTTAACCCCGTCCTATCTGGGAGAAGAACAGAGGCCCTCAGGCGACCTACCCGAAGAGGCGTGGCCAGATCCAAAGCTGAACCCCGGGAGCTGTGAGAACAAAGAAGAGAAAGGGAAATCTCTCCCAGCAGCCTCAGGAGCAGTGGACTAAATCTCCACAATCAACTGATGTACCCTGCATCAGTGGAATACCTGAACAGACAACGAATCATCCAAAATTGAGGAGGTGGACTTTGGGAGCAACGATATACATTTTTTTTCCCGTTTTGTGAGTGTGTATGTTTCTGTGTGTGATTTTGTCTGTATAGCTCTGCTTTTACCATTTGTCCTAGGGATGTCTGTCGTTTTTTTTTTTTTCTTTAGTATAGTTTTTAGCACTTGTTACCATTGGTGGATTTGTTTTTTGGTTTGGTTGCTCGTTCTTTCTTTCTTTTCTATTATTTAAAATTTTTTTTTTTTTTTTTTATTATTATTTTTTTTTTGCGGTATGCGGGCCTCTCACTGTTGTGGCCTCCCCCGTTGCGGAGCACAGGCTCCGGACGCGCAGGCCCAGCGGCCATGGCTCACGGGCCCAGCCGCTCCGCGGCATATGGGATCCTCCCAGACCGGGGCACGAACCCGTATCCCCTGCATCGGCAGGCGGACTCTCAACCACTGCGCCACCAGGGAGGCCCTAAAATTTTTTTAATAATTATTTTTATTTTAATAACTTTTTAATTTAATTTAATTTTATCTTCTTTCTTTCTTTCTTTCTTTTTTTCACCCTTTTATTCTGAGCTGTGTGGATGATAGGCTCTTGGTGCTCCTGCCAGGCGCCAGGGCTGTGCCTCTGAGGTGGGAGAGCTGAGTTCAGGACACTGGGCCACAAGAGACCTCCCAACTCCACATAATATCAAACGGTGAAAATCTCCCAGAGATCTCCATCTCAACGCCAAGACCCAGCTCCACTCAACAACCAGCAAGCTACAGTGCTGGACACCCTATGCCAAAAAACTAGTAGGACAGGAACACAACCCCACCCATTAGCAGAGAGGCTACCTAAAATCATAATAAGGCCACAGACACCCCAAAACACACCGCCAGATGTGGACCTGGCCACCAGAAAGACAAGATCCAGCCTCATCCACCAGAACACAGGCACCAGTGCCATCCACCAGGATTCCTACACAACCTACTGAACTAACCTAGCCACTGGGGGCAGACACCCAAAACAACGGGAACTATGAACCTGCGGCCTGCAAAAAGGAGACCCCAAACACAGTAAGTTAAACAAAATGAGAAGACAGAGAAATATGCAGCAGATGAAGGAGCAAGGTAGAAACCCACCAGACCAAATAAAGGAAGAGGAAATAGGAAGTCTACCTGAAAAACAATTCGAGTAATGATAGACAAGATATCCAAAAGCTTGGAAATAGAATGGAGAAAATACAAGAAACGTTTAACAAGGTCCTTGAAGAACTAAAGAGCAAACGAACAGTGATGAACAACACAATAAATGAAATTAAAAATTCTCTAGAAGGGATTAATGGCAGAATAACTGAGGCAGAAGAACGGATAAGTGACCTGGAAGATAAAATAGTGGAAATAACTTCTGCAGAGCAGAATAAAGAAAAAAGAATGAAAAGAATTTAAGACAGTCTCAGAGGCCTCTGGGACAACATTTAATGCACCAACATTCGAATTATAGGGGTCCCAGAAGAAGAAGACAGAAAGGGACTGAGAAAATATTTGAAGAGATTACAGTTGAAAACGTCACTAATATGGGAAAGTAAATAGTTAATCAAGTCCAGGAAGCACAGAGAGTCCCATACAGGAAAAATCCAAGGAGAAACACGCCAAGACACATATTAATCAAACTATCAAAAATTAAATACAAGGAAAAAATATTAAAAGCAGCAGGGAAAAACAACAAATAACATACAAGGGAATCCCCATAAGGTTAACAGCTGATCTTTCAGCAGACACTCTGCAAGCCACAAGGGGGTGGCAGGATATATTTAAGGTGATGAAGGGGAAAACCTATAACCAAGATTACCCAGCAAAGATCTCATTCAGACATGACAGAGAAACTAAAACCTTTACAGACAAGCAAAAGCTAGGAGAATTCAGCACCACCAAACGAGCTTTACAACAAATGCTAAAGGAACTTCTCTAGGCAGGAAACACAAGAGAAGGAAAAGACCTACAATAACAAAACCAAAACAATTAAGAAAATGGTAATAGGAACATACATATCGATAATTACCTTAAATATAAATGGATTAAATGCTCCTACCAAAAGATATAGACTGGCTGAATGGATACAAAAACAAGACCCATATATATGCTGTCTACAAGAGACCCACTTCAGACCTGGGGACACATACAGACTGAAAGTGAGGGGATGGAAAAAGATATTCCATGCAAATGGAAATCAAAAGAAAGCTGGAGTAGCAATTCTCATATCAGACAAAATAGACTTTAAAATAGACTATTACAAGAGACAAAGACGGACACCACATAATGATCAAGGGATCAATCCAAGAAGAAGATATAACAATGGTAAATATTTATGCACCCAACATAGGAGCACCTCAATACATAAGGCAAATACTAACAACCATAAAAGGGCAAATCGACAGTAACACAATCATAGTAGGGGACTTTAACACCCCACTTTCACCAATGGACAGATCATCCAAAATGAAAATAAATAAGGAAACACAAGCTTTAAATGATACATTAAACAAGATGGACTTAATTAATATTTATAGGACATTCCATCCACAAACAACAGAATACACTTTCTTCTCAAGTGCTCATGGAACATTCTCCAGGGTAGATCATATCTTGGGTCACAAATCAAGCCTTGGTAAATTTAAGAAAATTGAAATTGTATCAAGTACCTTTTCCGACCACAATGCTATGAGACTAGATATCAATTACAGGAAAAAATCTGTAAAAAATACAAACACATGGAGGCTAAACAATGCACTACTTAATAACCAAGAGATCACTGAAGAAATCAAAGAGGAAATCAAAAAATACATAGAAACCAATGACAATGAAAACACGATGACTCAAAACCTATGGGATGCAGCAAAAGCAGTTCTAAGAGGGAAGTTTAAAGCAATACAATCCTACCTTAAGAAACAGGAAACATCTCAAATAAACACCCTAACCTTACACCTCAAGCAATTAGAGAAAGAAGAGCAAAAGAACCCCAAAGTTAGCAGAAGGAGAGAAATCATAAAGATCAGATCAGAAATAAATGAAAAAGAAATGAAGGAAACAATAGCAAAGATCAATCAAACTAAAAGTTGGTTGTTTGAGAAGATAAACAAAACCTATAAACCATTAGCCAGACTCATCAAGAAAAAAAGGGAAAAGACTCAAATCAATAGAATTAGAAATGAAAAAGAAGTAACAACTGACACTGCAGAAATACAAAGCATCATGAGAGATTACTACAAGCAACTGTATGCCAATAAAATGGACAACCTGGAAGAAATGGACAAATTCTTAGAAAAACACAACCTTCCGAGACTGAGCCAGGAAGAAATAGAAAACATGAACAGATCAATCACAAGCACTTGAAATTGAAACTATGATTAAAAATCTTCCAACAAGCAAAAGCCAAGGACCAGATGACTTCACAGGTGAATTCTATCACACATTTAGACAAGAGTTAACACCTATCCTTCTCAAACTCTTCCAAAATATAGCAGAGCGGGGAGCACTCCCAAACTCATTCTAAGAGGAAACCATCACCCTGATACCAAAACCAGACAAAGATGTCAGAAAGAAAGAAAACTACAGGCCACTATAACTGATGAACATAGGTGCAAAAATCCTCAACAAAATACTAGCAAACAGAATCCAACAGCACGTTAAAAGGATCATACACCATGATCAAGTGGGGTTTATCCCAGCAATGCAAGGATTCTTCAATATATGCAAATCAATCAATGTGATACACCATATTAACAAATTGAAGGAGAAAAACCATATGATCATCTCAATAGATGCAGAGAAAGCATTCGACAAAATTCAACACCCATTTATGATAGAAACCCTCCAGAAAGTAGGCATAGAGGGAACTTACCTCAACATAATAAAGGCATATATGTCATATATGACAAACCCACAGCCCACATCACCCTCAATGGTGAATAACTGAAACCATTTCCACTAAGATCAGGAATAAGACAAGGTTGTACACTCTCAGCACTAATATTCAACATAGTTGTGGAAGTTTTAGCCACAGCAATCAGAGAAGAAAAAGAAATAAAAGGAATGCAAATCGGAAAAGAAGAACTAAAGCTGTCACTGTTTGCACATGACATGATACTATAAACAGAGGATCCTGAAGATGCTTCCAGAAAAACTAGTAGGACTAATCAATGAATTTGGTAAAGTAGCAGGATACAAAATTAATGCACAGAAAACTCTTGCATTCCTATACACTAATGATGAAAAATATGAAAGAGAAATTAAGAAAACACTCCCATTTACTATTGCAACAAAAAGAATAAAATATCTAGGAATAAACCTACCTAAGGAGACAAAAGACCTGTATGCAGAAAATTATAAGACACTGATGAAAGAAATTAAAGATGATACAAACAGATGGAAAGATATACTACGTTCTTGGATTGGAAGAATAAACATTATGAAAATGACTATACTACCCAAAGCAATCTACAGATTCAATGCAATCCCTATCAAACTACCAATGCTATTTTTTCACAGAACTAGAACAAAAAATTTCACAATTTGTATTGAAACACAAAAGACCCCAAATAGCCAAAGCAATCTTGAGAAAGAAGAACGGAGCTGGAGGAATCAGGCTCCCTGACTTCAGACTATACTACAAAGGTACAGTAATCAAGATAGTATGGTACTGGCACAAAAACAGAAATATAGATCAATGGAACAGTATAGAAAGCCCAGAGAGAAACCCACACACATACGGTCACCTTATCTTTCATAAAGGAGGCAAGAATATACAGTGGAGAAAAGACAGCCTCCTCAATAAGTGGTGCTAGGAAAACTGGACAGCTACATGTAAAATAATGAAATTAGAACACTCCCTAACACTATACAAAAAAATAAACTCAATATGGATTAAAGACCTAAATGTAAGGCCAGACACTGTCAGAGTGTTAGAGGAAAACATAGGCAGAACACTCTATGACACAAATCACAGCAAGATCCTTTTTGACCCACCTCCTAGAGAAATGGAAATAAAAACAAAAATAAACACATGGGACCTAATGAAACCTCACAGCTTTTACACAGCAAAGGAAACCATAAACAAGACGAAAAGACAACTCTCAGAATGGGAGAAAATATGTGCAAATGAAGCAACTGACAAAGGATTAATCTCCAAAATTTACAAGCAGCTCATGCCGCTCAATATCAAAAAAACAACCCAATCCAAAGATGGGCAGAAGACCTAAATAGACATTTCTCCAAAGAAGATATCCAGATTGCCAACACATGAAAGAATGCTCAGCATCATTAATCATTAGAGAAATGCAAATCAAAACTACAATGAGGGGCTTCCCTGGTGGCGCAGTGGTTGAGAGTCCGCCTGCCGATGCAGGGGACACGGGTTCGTGCCCCGATCCCGGAAGATCCCACATGCCGCGGAGCGGCTGGGCCCGCGAGCCATGGCCGCGGAGCCTGTGTGTCCGGAGCCTGTGCTCCGCAACGGGAGAGGCCACAGCAGTGAGAGGCCCGCGTACAGCAAAAAAAAAAAAACAAAAAAACAAACAAAAAAAAACTACAATGAGATATCATCTCACACTGGTCAGAATGGCCATGATCAAAAAATCTACAAACAGGAAGTGCTGGAGACTGTGTGGAGAAAAGGGAACCCTCTTGCTCTGTTCGTGGGAATGAAATTGATACAGCTACTATGGAGAACAGTATGGAGGGTCCTTAAAAAACTAAAAATGGAACTACCATACGACCCAGCAATCCCACTACTGGACATATACCCTGAGAAAACCATAATTCAAAAAGAGTTGTGTAGCACAATGTTCATTGTAGCTCTATTTACAGTAGCCAGGACATGGAAGCACCTAAGTGTCCATCAACAGATGAATGGATAAAGAAGATGTGGCACATATATACAATGGAATATTACTCAGCCATAAAAAGAAATGCATTTGAGTTATTTGTATTGAGGTGGGTGGACCTAGAGTCTGTCATACAGAGTGAAGTAAGTGAGAAAGAAAAACAAATACCTTATGCTAACACATGTATATGGAATCTAAAAAAAAACCAAAATGAGCATGAAGAACCTAGGGGCAAGACGGGGATAAAGATGCAGACCTACTGGAGAATGGACTTGAGGATATGGAGAGGGGGAAAGGTAAGCTGGGACAAAGTGAGAGAGAGGCATGAACATATATACACTACCAAACGTAAAATAGATAGCTAGTGGGAAGCAGCTGCATAGCACAGGGAGATCAGCTAGGTGCTTTGTGACCACCTAGAGGAGTGGGATAAGGAGAGTGGGAGGGAGGGAGACTTAAGAGGGAAGAGATAAGGGGATATATGTATATGTATAACTGATTCACTTTGTTATAAAGCAGAAACTAACACACCATTGTAAAGCAATTATACTCTAATGAAGATGTTAAAAAACAAAACAAAACAAAAAAACCCAGAAAGCATTGTCATGCACAGTTGGTGGCTTCCCCAAATGGAAGACTCAAAGAATTGACTATGAGACAGCTGCTATGGGAAGTATGATGCCATGTTGATTTGAAGATTGCAGCCTTAGAAACTGAGATAAAGGAGTGAACAAACTTGTAATGGAAGGTTCAGTGTCTTAATTTATGTTCCTCCAAAACAGCAGCCTCCAAAACTGAGACAAAGATTTGGGTGCAAATAGTTTATTTGGAAGATGATCCCAGGAAGCATGGTGAAAGAAGGAGATGGGCAAGCAGAGTAGGGAGGGAAATCAGTAAGGGCTATATTGATGACCACAGTGGGCATGGGGGCTCAAACCCTCTGGGCTGCTCCAAGAAAATGGGTAGAACATGCCCCCTCGCCATCCTACTGACGGGGGAGGAAGTTGTTTATTTATCCCTCATTGGTTGAAGGTTGCTCCTGGCCACATAAATTCTTTGGCATTTCTGGCCTATGCTGTGCTTGGGGTGAGCATGCCCTTGGGCAGAGAGAGACAGGTACCTGCGGTTGGAAGCTGTTGGTGTTGGGGAACTATTTCCTGAAGACCTCGGGGGTGGACCAAGGGCATACGAGTGGGTCATTGACAGTGTCTGCTATATCCAAGTTAACTCCCGTCTTTTAAGGTCATTGTTTCTGCTCTTGTTGGCAAAAAGTTACCTCTTGTTCTGGGGTTATGTTACCAGCTGGAACTGCCTATTTTGATCCCGACTGTATGATCAGTAGTGATGCATTTTGAAAGGCTGGCTTACAGATTAATTCTAAAGACATCTGTTCATCTTGCGTTGCAGGAAACAGTCATGTTCAAAAAAATCTGAGCTATGAGTGGTTTAAAGTCTACATATAGGATGAAGCATAGAGAGGACATCTGATGGCCAAGTCAGTCCTTGTGATTAGAACGTATCACTAGTGACCAGTAAAATGGTCTCAGTCAAATCTAGTCCCCCACGCTTGTACAACATGACGGGCCATCATGGTAATGAAATGCAAATGAACTGAAAAGTAGTTGATTCATTTTAATAAACATTTAATGAGTCCTTATTGTGGCTTATAATAAAGAGCACACTGAAGGTGATTTTAGAATCAGTGTTTTAGAGCTGCTGGGAATTATGCAATATGTATTATGAGTCTGTTTCGTGTTAGGAGCATGGACTTAGGAACCAGACTGCTTGTGTCTAAATCCCAGTTCCAGTGCCTGCAAGTCTGCCTTGGGCAAGTTACCTCCTTCTTTTGAGTCTTAGTTTATTCTATATAATTGTACCTACCTCATAAAATTTTCAGGATTAAGTGAATGAATATATGTAAAGCTCATAGAACAGTGCCAGGCACATGGTAAGCAGTAAGTAAATTTTAGCCATTTACTAGCTCTTTCCTGTTTTACAAATGAAGGAAATCCAGCCTAGAGTTGCTTGGTGACCTTCCCAAAGAGATGAGACTGGAACTCATGTCTCCTAATTTCCACAGTGATTTGTTTTCAGTACAAGCTGCAGAATGATGGCAGACAGCCTCTAAAGGTGAGATCTCTATTATTATTTGAAAGACAAGGTGGGTAACATTTTGAGAGCAATTAAAAAAATCATAAATCTAACATAACATAGTATGTCCAATTTATGAAGATTAAATGTAGACGGAATTAAAAGTAATGCCTGGAGATCACCATGGCATCAAATTACCATAGAAGCTTCCTGAAGGAGAAGAGCCTTGAGCCTAATGCCTTTAAAAAGCATTGCATTTGGTTGGGAAGATAAAATGGGAAGAAAGGCCTGGTGGGAAAAGGGCACAACGGTAACAATGACCGGGTGTGTGTGAAGCAGTGGCTCCGGAGGAGATGGGCTGTGTCATAGGAAACTGAGTTACATGGCGGTGCAAGTAGGGTTCAAGCATATGTTTTCTTTGGCCTATAGAGTTTGACAAAAATTTGAGTCAGTTACTTTATCTGACAAGGTTCTTCAGAGAAACTGAACCAAGAATACGTATATACTACAGATTCTATTTCACTTCTAGTGATTGGTCTGCTCAAATTATCTTTTTCTTCTTGATTCAGTTTTGGTAGCCTGTATGTTTCTAGAAAGTTGCCCATGTCTTCCAGATTGTCAAATTTGTTGGCATATAATCATTCATAGTATTCTCTTATTTTTTTTTCTATTTCTGCGGTATCGGTTGACATTTCTCCTTTTTCATTTCTTATTTTATTTATTTAAGAATATGTGTGTGTGTTTGTGTGTGTGTATACACGTGTGTGTATATAAAGAGACTGACTGAATTTTAAGAATTGGCTCATGTGATTGTGAGGATGGTATCTGAAATCTCTAGGGCAGGCCAGTTGACTGGAAATTCAGATGGGATTTCCATGTTACATTTTTGAGGCAGAATTTCTCATTCTTTCTTCTCCAGGAAACTGAAGATTTTTGCTCTCAATGCCTTCCACTGATTTCATGAAGCCGTCTCACATTATTGAGAGTAATCTCTTTGCTTGAAGTCAACAGATTGTAAATGTTAGTCACATCCACAAAATACCGTCATAACAACACCTAGACTAGTGTTTGACTAAACAATGTGGGACCATAGCCTAGCCAAGCTGACACATAAATTAACCATCGCAGCTACCAACATCAAAAAAACCCTCTAGATTTTAAAAGGAAGAGCCAGATTTCTAGCTTCTTTGGAAAAATGGAAAGAAGTTCTTTGGATGAGGCTGGACTTCTGAGTTGTCTAAATCTCCACCCTGTCCACGGGCAGTTTGGGCTTGTGTCCTGAACCCTGAGGGGGATGGAGGAACCTGAGTTTGGTAAGGGAAGAGAAGACCTTGTGATAGAGGACACTGGATCTAAGTTCAGGAGAGAATCCTAGAGCATTACAACAGCAAGAAACGAACTTAGAGATCTTCCCGATCAGTGATTTTTCTGTGGAGGCTGCTGGGCAAGGGGAAAAAGCAGTGGTGGCAGTGGTAAGATTTTGTTCCTTTGTGTGCTTTAGTCTAAGAAGCTCTCCTTTCTTTCTTCTTTTTTTTTTTTAATTGGGGTATAGTTGCTTTACAATGTTGTGTTAGTTTCTGCTGTACAATGAAATGAATCAGCTATATGTATACCTATATCTCCTCCCTCTTGGACCTCCCTCCCCAACCCCCCAGCCATCTAGGTCATCACAGAACACCGAGCTAAGCTCCCTGTGTTATACCACAGGTTCCCACTAGCTATCTGTTTTACACATGGTGGTGTATATATGTCAATCCTAATCTCCCAAATTAGTCCCACTTTTAATCTGGTTTATGTTTTGGACTGCTCAGAAGTTTGAAAACCACTCCTCAAGACCAACATGGCCATTTTACAATTGAAGAAACCATAGCCTGCATTCTCAGTGTGGGTTTCATATGACAGGCAATAGAAAGCCTCTGATTGCTCTTTTTTTAAAAAATTGAAGTATAGTTGATTTACAATGTTGTGTTAGTTTCAGGTGTACAGCCAAGTGATTCAGTTATTTATTTATATATATATATATATATATATATATATATATATATATTCTTTTTCAGTTTCTTTTCTATTATAAGTTACAAGATATTGAATGTAGTTCCCTATGCTATACAGCAGGATCTTGTTGCTTATCTATTTTATATATAGTAGTTTGTATCTGTTAATCTCAAACTCCTAATTTATCCCCCCATCCCCTTTGGTAACCATAAATTTGTTCTCTGTGTCTGTGAATCTGTTTCTGTTTTGTAAATAAGTTCACTTGTGTCATATTTTAGATTCCACATATAAGTGATATCATATGGTATTTGTCTTTCTCTGTCTGACTTAGTTTGCTTAGTATGATCATCTCTAGGTCCATCCATGTTGCTGCAAGTGGCATTATTTCATTCCTAAGTATATTCCTAATATACTTGGCTAAGTAGTATTCCACTGTGTATGTTTTATGGCTAAGTAGTATTCCATTGTGTATGTATGCCACATCTTCTTTATGAATTCATCTGTTGATGGGCACTTGGGTTGCTTCCATGTCCTGGCTATTGTAAATAGTGCTGCTATGAACATTGAAGTGCATGTATCCTGTTGAATTAGAGTTTTCTCCAGATATATGCCCAGGAGTGGGATTGCTGGGTCATACTGTAGGAAAGCCTTTGATGACTCTTAAACATGGGGAGTTATGCAATCATATGAAAGATTCACCAGGCAAGAAATAACTGAAGCAGTGGGAGACTGGGAGCAGGAGGGCTATGAAGAAGCCGTTTCACTCTCCACGTTGAAGTACTCAGTCTAGATCAGGTAGTGGCTCAGAAAATAAAGAAAGAGCAGGAGTGGTAATTGGAGACAAGCCAGAGATAAGCAACAAAGGCATGAGCAGAAGCAAAGGAATCTCCAGGGTGTCAAGCCTGAGAACCAGTAAAATAATGATACTTTTCGCAGAAATTGGAAAGCTGGAAAAGGATTCCATTGAAGGGCCAACTTCTTTCACATCACTTACTGTATTTGGGCTTCAAGTTTATTTTTAACTGGGCTTAACTGACTTCATCCATTCCTTGAAACAAATAGATGTTTCACTTTGTCTCTAAGGATTTGTTGACAGCATGGGCCAGGATAAACAGTATTTGATAGGAAGGATGGAAAATTTGGTAATATTATCAATGTATAATTATACTTATACTTTAGATTCTGAAAGATTTATTTAAAGACTTAAGAGTCTTAATGCTTGCAGGCAAATGATAAACTTTAAATACATAGCAAAATAAGCCTATGCAGTATTAAGCAAATTAAATTCTTATTAAAGAAAATGTGTATAATAAATAATGTACCTTTAACCTCTGTGATGAATTCTATTGTAGAAATAGCTTTAATTAGCTTCAATGTGACTGTCTTTTTTATATATGTCCATTAGCACCTACCATAGTGCCCCCAAATTAGCAATTTAATCCCAATAAAATTTAATTTTAATATAATATAATTAGAATATAAGTGTTTTCTTAATTGAACTAGTCTAGTCCTCAGTCTGAATTAAACTCTGCCCAATCTCATCCTTAGATAATCTTCAGATAGCCTCTCTCAAAATGCTTTGTTTATCTATATCCTAGGTCAGAATATCCTCTTTAATTCCAATTTAAAGGGATTCTCTGAACTGACTACTGACTTCAACAGGCAGCATCCTTACCAATACATTGTGTATAATATATTGAATATAATATATTGAATAACTATATGTGCTAATGTTCTGTATAACTACATCTTTCAAAAATATATATGGGGCTTCCCTGGTGGCGCAGTGGTTGAGAGTCCACCTGCCGATGCAGGGGACACGGGTTCGTGCCCCGGTACAGGAGGATCCCACATGCCGTGGAGCAGCTAGGCCCGTGAGCCATGGCCGTTGAAACTGTGCGTCTGGAGCCTGTGCTCTGCAACAAGAGAGGCCACAACAGTGAGAGGCCCACGTACTGAAAAAAAAAAAAAATATATATATATATATATATATATATAAACTATAAGACCAGGGAGAAAACTGTAGAAGAGAGAAGCAGAAGAGACAAGGATGAGTTTAGGAAAAGAATTGAAGATTGAAGACTGGATTTTAGGAAACAACTACAGTTAGGAAAGTCCAGCCATTCACAGAAACAAAGAAGAAATATATAGAGAAACAGGAGAACCTGGTATCAGAGAAACCAAAGGAGAAGAGCTTTCTAGGAGAGGGTAAAGTTAGATGGTGGCCAAGCAGGTGGGAAGCAGACAATGAAAACTTCGGAGGGATCATTGAATTCGGTCAGGAAGTGTTTGGTCCTGATGTGGAGAGAACAGTTTCAGGGGGTGATAGATGTCACATCGAGGTGACAGTGGTTAGGACAGGATGAAGGAGAGGGAATAAAAACATTGCCTGAAATTCCGAGAAAATTTTGAGCACCTTTAACCAAGAGTTCACTGCTGACTCCCTTGAAATGCCTCGTTTACTTCAATCAACTAATCTATTAGTGTCAATTACAGACGTTAATAGATTGAAGTCAATCTATTAGTGTCTGTAATTCATACTCAAATCAAAGACTCCATTTTTTGGTTAATTACCCAAGACAGGATTTATTAGCCAGTGAGTGTACAGCCTAATAATCAGCCGAGGTAGTCTGTAGTTGTGGTATTATTAAAATGGCTTGGATTAATATCCCCCTTACCATGGATTTATCTGTTCATAGAGACCACAGAGGCTGTCAACTATAGAAATAGAATTTTGGTCTCTAGATCTGTGGATCTAATTACTCTAAGGCTGGCAGAAAACAAGGACTCAAGTCACAGAAATTACAGCAAATTCTCTAAATTGTAAACACCGCTACACATGTCACAATGGGAACATTTTAGAAACTCCTTGGAACATCCCCTCACTAGTTCTCCTATCACAAGCCTTCTGCTGTATCTGCATTTGTCGGCCATTCTCTCTCTTGAAAATATCCTCCCTTGGTTCATCTGACACAAGCTCTTCTCTGGTTCCCTTCTTTTCTGACTGTCCCCTAAGTCTCCTTGATTCCTTTTTCTCTGACAGCCCTTTAAAGGGCGCTTTCTCCTCCTGGATACAGTCACCAGCTCTCTTCTTTCTTGACGGCTTTTTGTGCAAGATCTTGTATCCTCTCATGGCATCACCTGTCTCCTATGCTCAGGTGATCTCAAATCTACCTGCCCTGTTCCTTTTCCCTAAACTTCATTTTCATTCAATATACTCCCAGCTACCTATTGAACATCTCCTCAGAGGGGCTTCCCAGGAAGCTTGAACTCAATATGTCCAAAATCAAACTTGCATCTCTTCACCCAATGCCTCATTCCCCTCCAAACCTGTTCTTCTCCCCTTGCTTAATGACTGCAGCATCTACCCAGCCACCTGAGCTAGAAAACGTGGAGTGATCCCTGGTGCTTTCCTCTGCCCACCTCCCACATCTAATTTGTCTCTGAATTGTGACCACTCTGCCCTTTGACATTTTACTATTCATTCGTTCATGTGTTCAGTCAACTAATGAGTCTATTGTGTGCCAGGTACTGGGGTCACAGCAATGAACAAAACAGATAAAGTCCAAGTTCTTAGAACTTCTATATATTAGGGGGAAATAGGCGGTGGACAAAGAACTATAGCTGGTATTAAGCGCTAGGAAGAAAAGTGAAGCAGGGTAAGGGGACAAAAACTCAAAGAAGGGAGCTGCCAGTTTAGATACAATGATTAGCGAAGACTTCTCTGATGAGGTCACAAATGAAGAGACGTCTGAGCAAGTGAGGAAGTGATCCCTGTGAGTGTCTGGACATAGCTCTGCTTCTGCATTCTTAGTGGCCTTGCCTGGGTCCAGGCTTCGTCACTGCTCTCCTGAAAGTTTGTGGGTTCCATGCTTCAAATTTCATATTTCTGGGTCTCATGTGACCTCTCATTCCTTCTTGGCCCTGGGACGTCCACCACATGGTCCAGTACACGGAACTCTTTCTAATGCTCTGAACATACCACGCTTTTCACTTCCTTAGACATGTTTTATGTGTGTTCTTCCTTTAGCCTGGAATGCCCCCTTCCCAACACCTCTGCTATCCTCTCCACATCCTTAGAAACAGCCTTAAATCCTTCCTCAAGCAAGGCAAATAAGAATAAATCATTGAATAAAAATCAGTTTAAATTTTGCCTTTTTGGTGTGACATCTTTGAAATTCCCACAAAAGTTTAATGTTCCTCTCCTCAATACTGCCAAAGTATTTTGTACTAGAATCTGCTGCAAGGGTTACCACATTTTTTCTCTAAAGGACCAGAAAGTAAATATTTTAGGCTTTGTGGGCCATATGGTATCTGTCATAATGACTCAGCTCTGCCATTGTAGCATAAGAGCGGCTGTAGACATTCCGTAAATGAATAAGAAAGGCTGTGTGCCAATAAAAGCTTATTTACAAAAACAGGCAGTGAGCTGCAGTTTGCTGACCTCAGTCTATTGTCATCTTGTATCATATTACAAGTATTAGTTGATTTTTCTGCTTGCACAACTAAATCATGAGTTATTTGAGGATAAGGACCCAGCAACTCTGTGTTACTCATTTTTGTGTCCTAGCCTGTGGTACATTGTGTTTTCCAAAGATGGGCCACAATGACATCTCCCATTCCATCTGCTCTTCTGCAGTGTGACCTGCCACCAGCCTTCTAGAGGTGGGGTCTAATTTCCCTCCCTTGGATCTGGGACAGCTTGTGACTCGCTTGTCATTGTAGAACATTGTGGAAGTGAGGCTGTGCTATATCTGAGCCTCCTGTAGCACTCACTTTGGGGAAGCTCCCTCTGGGAGTCTAGCTGCCATTCCATCAGAAACCCAGAACACATGGTGAGGCCACGTATGGATGCTCAGCTCGGCAGTTCCAGCTGAGTCCATATTTAAGTCATCCCAGTCCAGGTGCCAAACAGGTGAGTCCAAGGAGCCTTCCTGGGATTTCAGCACCCTTCCCCCTTTGATTATTTCTGGTTCCTCAGCTGAGACCCCAGATGTCCTATTGCAGAGGGGAATTGCAGCTCCTAACTAGCCATGACCAAACTGTAGATTTGTGCACAAAATAATTGATTGTTGTTTTACTCTTCAAGTTGTTTTAAACAGATATAATCGACACACAATATTGTGTAAGTTTAAGGTGTACAGTGTTGAATTGATACACTTACCTATTGCAAAGTGATGACGACCATAGCTTAGCTAACACATAAATCAGGTCACATAATTACCATTTCTTTTTGTGGTGAGAACATTTAAGATCTACTCTCTTAGCACCTTTCAAGTATACAATATGGTATTATTAACTATAATCACCATGCTGTACATGAGAGTCCATTAAGTTTTGAGATGGTCTGTTGTATAGCAAAAGGTAACTGGAACATAGCCCATGCTCTGATGTTTTGGTTTTATTTTTAACATCAAAGCAATAACAAAATTAAGAACCAGAATGTCATATTGTCTTTGTGTGATTTTTACTTTAAAATGTTTCAGTTTGTGATTATATATAGGTTTAAGTTAACATTAACCTAAATCTTAGGGGTCTTAAACTAACATTTGGAGATGCTTTAACTAAAAATATACCTTTCAGGCAAGGTTGGTTAATTAGTCCTTAAAGCCCACTAACTAGGAGTCCATATTCCAAGGAGGTTCCCACTAGTGTTATATATATAGGCATCTAAGCTGCACCATGGAACTTGTTAATTTGCATAGGGGATGTTAGGAATAATATTTCATTGGTGAAATCAACAGTTTAAAAAATATGTGGTTAGTAAGAAAGATTTAATGGACCCTATCTCCCTTGAATAAGTAAACCACAAGAATCATCAGGACCAGCAGGAAAACATGTTTGGATTTAGAACACAAGATCTAGAACACCATTTGTCCTGTGTTCTCTGCTTAATGGATGCCACCTGATAGCCCTAGAAGGTTTGCTGATTTTTTTCTTGGGTTATCATTGCTTCCACCTCAGAGGGCACCCTTCTTGTAGGGTGCTTGTTGGAATATATTATTCAGGACAGAGAACAGGGACTTAGAGTTACCAGGTTTTGCTCCGCTGGACATTATTTGGTCTGAGCTTTCTATTATAACATCTAGCTGGTAGTGAGTTTGCAGAGGTGAGAACCTTATTTCCTTCTAATCTGACAGTTGTTGATTGATCAAATTAGCTTAGGTTGGTTTGCGACACTGAAATATTGATATCCCTGCCCTAGAAAGGTGATCAGAATATTTTCCGGCTTATATTCGTTTCAAATTTCAGGAGAAAAGGAGGTTCTTTTTGTCAGGCAGTGTATCAAATGGGGACAAATGCTGTTGATGATGTGATAGACGATATACTGCAATGAGTTTATTAATCAGCACCATTTTTTTTTTTTTTTTTTCCGTATGTGGGCCTCTCACTGTTGTGGCCTTTCCCGTTGCGGAGCACAGGCTCTGGACGCGCAGGCCCAGCGGCCATGGCTCACGGGCCCAGCCGCTCCGCGGCACATGGGATCCTCCCAGACCGGGGCACGAACCCGCATCCCCTGCATCGGCAGGCGGACTCTCAACCACTGCGCCACCAGGGAGGCCCAATCAGCACCATTTTTGATTGTGTCTGTGATTTCCCCTGGAAGGTGACACAGCGCTGCCTAGCCCAGGGTTGAGAATTGTGGTTAATGAGCAATGACGGAGATTCATGAATAGCGTCACTTAGCATGGAAGAATCACTTACGCACCTTTGAGTGCCATTTTGTTTCACTCTACGTGTTACCAAAGTTTTGATTTTCAGATGGATAGGAAATTGGCATTGATCTTTCCAGATGTGCTATTTGTTTGAGAGCAGTGTAAATAAAGAGGACTGCAGAGTGTGTTAACGGGCAACAGCCATTCAAGGAGATGCATGCCTCCACTCTAGTGTACATAATTACCAATCAGTCGACCCATATGTTTTTAAAAATTTATTGAAGTATAGTTGATTTACAATGTGTTAATTTCTGCTGTACAGCAAAGTGATTCAGTTATACATATATATACATTCTTTTTCGTATTCTTTTCCATTATGGTTTCTCACAGGATATTGAATATAGTCCCCTGTGCTATAATGGTAGGACCTTGTTGTTTATCCATTCTCTGTATAATAGTTTGCATATGCTAATCCCAAACTCCCAATCCTTCCCTCCCCCTGCCCCTTGGCAACCACAAGTCTGTTCTCTATGTTTGTGAGTCTGTTTCCGTTTCGTAGATAAGTTCATTTTATCATATTTTAGATTCCAAATATAAGTGATATCATATGATATTTGCCTTTCTCTGTCTGACTTACTTACTTAGTATGATAATCTCTAGGTCCATACATGTTGCTGCAGATGGCATTATTTCATTCTTTTTTTATGGCTTTACTTAGTATGGTAATCTCTAGGTCCATACATGTTGCTGCAGATGGCATTATATTTCATTCTTTTTTTATGGCTTTACTTAGTATGGTAATCTCTAGGTCCATACATGTTGCTGCAGATGGCATTATTTCATTCTTTTTTTATGGCTGAGTAGTATTCCATTGTGTGTGTGTGTATCACATCTTCTTTATCCATTCATCTGCTGATCGACATATAGGTTGTTTCCATGCCTTGGCTATTGTGAATAGTGCTGCTATGAACATAGGGAAGCATGTATCTTTATTTTATTTTATATTTTATGTGAGTATAGTTTATTAACAATGTTGTGCTAGTTTC
This sequence comes from Mesoplodon mirus, assembly GCF_964341445.2. Taxonomy (NCBI): domain Eukaryota; kingdom Metazoa; phylum Chordata; class Mammalia; order Artiodactyla; family Ziphiidae; genus Mesoplodon; species Mesoplodon mirus. Next base: position 21,813,783 of record NC_138985.1, on the reverse strand, counting down.
AGGTGTACAGCAAAGTGATTCTGATATACATATACATATATCTATTTTTTTTCAAATTCTTCTCCCATTAGGTTATTACAGAATATTGAGCAGAGTTCCCTGTGCTATACAGTAGGTTCTTGTTGGCTATGTCTTTAAATATAGTAGTGTGTATATGTCCATCCCAAATTCCCAATTTATCCCTCCTCCCCACCTTTCCCCTTTGGTAACTGTAAGTTTGTTTTCTAAGCCTGTGAATCTGTTTCTGTTTTGTAAATAAGTTCATTTGTATCATTTTTTTTAGATTCCACATATAGGCAATATCATATGTTATTTGTCTTTCTCTGTATGACTTACTTCATTTAGTATGATAATCTCCAGGTCTATCCATGTCACTGCAAATGGCATTATTTCATTTTTTTAATAGCTGAGTAATATTCCATTGTATATATGTACCAATCTTCTTTATCCATTCATCTTTCAGTGGACACTTAAGCTGCTTCCATGTCTTGGCTATTGTAAATAGTGCTGTGATGAACATTGGGATGCATGTATCCTTTCGAACCATGGTTTTCTCCAGATATGTGCCCAGGAGTGGGATAGTCAGTATGTCTTTAAGAGGCCTCCCTGGCTGCAGAGAACAGAGGGCTGCATAGTTTGTCACTCCTGGCACAGCTGGCTGCTTCTTCCTCTGATTTGCAGCTGTGTCCTTGAAGTCTGCTGAGATGTCCCATGGGCATCTCAAAACCAATGGTCCAGAGCTGAACACATCATTCCTCCTGTGCAAACCTCCTCCTCTTCCTGTGTTCCCTATGTCAGTAAATGACCCTGCCATCTTCCCAGATGCATAAGCCAGAAACCTGGGGCTGCTCTTTGACCCTTCCTGCTTCTCACAAGCTGCACCCAACCAACCTCAGGTTCTGTTGATTCTAACGCCAAAATAACTTTCAGAATACATCTACTTCATTCTGCTGCACAGCCACACTTCAGTCCAGGGTGCCACCATGTCATGTCTGGATGACCTATTACTACCTAATTTCCTGCATCCTCTTGTAGTAGGATATCATTTGGCTTAAAAACATATATTTATTTTATTCCTGTATTTTTCCTTTTCCCTTTTCCCAATTTAAGTATGTACAGTAATATCTACACTAAGTATCTACCATAAAGAATTGGGAAAAGTAGATGGCAGGGAGACACAAGAGGGAGGAGATATGGGGATATATGTATATGTATAGCTGATTCACTTTGTTATAAAGCAGAAAATAACACAGCATTGTAAAGCAATTATACTTCAATAAAGATTTTTTTAAAAAAAGGAATTGGGAAAACCAGGATCTAAAAAATTCAATAGAGGGGAACCTTCAAGATGACAGAAGAGTAAGACGTGGAGATCACCTTCCTCCCCACAAATACATCAAAAATACATCTATGGACTTCCCTAGTGGCACAGTGGTCAAGAATCTGTCTGACAGTGCAGGGGACTTGAGTTCAATCCCTGGTCTGGGAAGATCCCATATGCCATGGAGCAACTAAGCCCATGTGCCACAACTACTGAGCCTGTGATCTAGAGCCCACAAGCCACAACTACTGAAGCCTGCATGCCTAGAGCCCATGCTCCACATCAAGAGAAGCCACTGCAACAAGAAGCCCGCGCACCGCAATGAAGAGTAGCCCCCGCTTGCCACAACTAGAGAAAGCCCATGTGCAGCAATGAAGACCCAGCACAGCCAAAAAGAAAAAGAAAAATACATCTACATGTGGAACAACTCCTACAGAACACCTGCTGAATGCTGGCAGAAGACCTCAGAATTCCCAAAAGGCAAGAAACTCCCCATGTACCTGGGTAGGGCAAAAGAAAAAAGAAAAAACAGAGACAAAAGAATGGGGACAGGACCTGCACCTCTGGGAGGCAGCTGTGAAGGAGGAAAAGTTTCCATACACTAGGAAGTACCTTCACTGGTGAAGATGGGGTGTGGGCAGTGGGGAAGCTTCGGAGCCACGGAGGAGAGCGCAGCAGCAGGGGTGCAGAGGGCAAAGTGGAGAGATTCCTGCACAGAGGATCAGTGCCGTCCAGCACTCACCAGCCTGAGAGGCTTGTCTGCTCACCCGCCAGGGTGGATGGGGGCTGGGAGCTGAGGCTCGGGCTTTGGAGGTCAGATCCCAGGAAGAGGACTGGGGTTGGCTGCTGTGTGAACACAGCCTGAAGGGGGCTAGTGTGCCACAGCTAGCCGGGAGGGAATCCGGAAAAAAGTCTGGACCTGCCTAAGAGGCAAGAGACCATTGTTTTGGGGTGCACGAGGAGAGGGGATTCCTTCCCCATCTGCCCACAGAAGGCAGAGCACCACCTAAACGAGCTCCAGAGATGGGCGCGAGCCACGGCTCTCAGCTCGGACACCAGAGACGGGCATGAAGTGCTAACGCTGCTGCTGCAGCCACCAAGAATCCTGTGTGCAAGCACAGGTCACTATCCACCCCCCCACCCCCCCACCCCCCCAGGAGCCTGTGCAGCCCACCACTGCCAGGGACCTGTGATCCAGGGACAACTTCCCTGGGAGAATACACGGCGTGCCTCAGGCTGTTGTAACGTTGTGCTGGCCTCTGCTGCCGCAGGGTTGCCCCTCATTCCAATTATAACTACCCCTCCCTCGCCCCCAGCATGAGTGAGCAAGAGCCCCCTAATCAACCGCTGCTTTAAGCCTCTCCTATCTGGGCAGGGAACAGATGCCTGAGGGTGACCTACAAGCAGAGGTGGGGCCAAAACCAAAGCTGGACCCCAGGAGCTGTGCGAACAAAGAAGAGAAAGGGGAATCTCTCCCAGCAGCCTCAGGAGCAGCGGATTAAATCTCCACAATCAACTTGATGTACCCTGCATCTGTGGAATACCTGAAGAGACAACGAACCATCCCAAAATTGAGGAGGTGGATTTGGGGAGCACCTGAAGACTTGGGGTTTGCTGTCTGTGACTGATTTGTTTCGGATATTTATGTTTATCTTAGTACAGTTTTTAGTGCTTGTTATCATTGGTGGATTATTTTATTGGTTTGGTTGCTCTTGTCATTTTAAAATTATTATTACTTTTTTATTTTGTATTTTAATAATTTTTTTATTTTAATAATTAAAAATTTTTTCTATTTATTATTTTTTTCTTTCTTTTTTTTTTTCCCGTTTCTTCTAAGCCATCTGGCTGACAGGGTCTTGGTGCTCTGGCCCAGTGTCAGGCCTGAGCCTCTGAGGTGGGAGAGCTGAGTTCAGGACGTCGTACCACAAGAGACCTTCCGGCGCCAAGTAATATCAATTGGCGAGAGCTCTCCCAGATATCTCCATCTCAGTGCTAAGACCCCACTCCACCCAACGGACAGCAAGATCCAATGTTGTATGCCCCATGCCAAACAACTAGCAAGACAGGAGCACAACCCCACCCATTAGCAGAGAGGCTGCCTAAAATCATACTAAGTTCACAGACACCCCAAAACACACCACTGGATGTGGCCCTGCTCACCAGAAACACAAGATCCAGCCCCACCCACAGGAACACAGGCACCAGTCCCCTCCACCAGGAAGCCTACACAACCCACTGAAGCAACATCACCCACTGGGGGCAGACACCAAAAAAAAATGGGAACTACGAACCTGCACCCTGTGAAAAGGAGACCCCAACCCACTGAATCAATATCACCCACTGGGGGCAGACACCAAAAACAATGGGAACTATGAACCTGCAGCCTGTGAAAAGGAGACCCCAAACACAGTAAGTTAAACAGAATGAGAAGACAGAGAATATGCAGCAGATGAAGGAGCAAGGTAAAAACCTGCCAGACCAAACAAATGAAGAGGAAATAGGCAGTCTACCTGAAAAAGAATTCAGAGTAATGATAGTAAAGATGATCCAAAAGCTTGGAAATAGAATGAAGAAAATACAAGAAACATATAACAAGGACCTAAAAGAACTAAAGAGCAAACAAACAATGATGAACAACAAAATAAATGAAATAAATATTCTCTAGAAGGAATCAATAACAGAATAACTGAGGCAGAAGAACGGATAAGTGACCTGGAAGATAAAATAGTGGAAATAACTACTACAGAGCAGAATAAAGGAAAAAGAGTGAAAAGAATTGAAGACAGTCTCAGAGACCTCTGGGACAACTTTAAACACACCAACAATCAAATTATAGGAGTCCTGAAAGAGGAAGAAAAAAGAAAGGGTCTGAGAAAATATTTGAAGAGGTTATAGTTGAAAACTTCCCTAACATGGGGAAGGAAATAGTTAATCAAGTCCAGGAAGTGCATAGAGTCCCATACAGCATAAATCCAAGGAGAAACACACCAAGACACATGTTAATCTAACTATCAAAAATTAAATATAAAGAAAAAATATTAAAAGCAGCAAGGGAAAACAACAAATAACATACAAGGGAATCCCCATAAGATTAACAGCTGATCTTTCAGCAGAAACTCTGCAAGCCAGAAGGGTGTAGCAGGACATATTGAAAGTGATGTAAGGGAAAAACCTCCAACCAAGATTACTCTACCCAGCAAGGATCAAATTCAGACTTGATGGAAATTAAAACATTTACATACAAGCAAAAGTTAACAGAATTCGGCACCACCAAACCAGCTTTACAATAAATGCTAAAGGAACTTCTCTAGGCAGGAAACACAAGAGAAGGAAAAGACCTACAAAAACAAACCCAAAACAATTAAGAAAATGGTAATAGGAACATACCTATCGATAATTACCTTAAATGTAAATGGATTAAATGCTCCAACCAAAAAGCACAGACTGGCTGAATGGATACAAAAACAAGACCTGTATATATTCTGTCTACAAGAGACCCACTTCAGACCTAGGGAAAAATACAGACTGAAAGTGAGGGGATAGAAAAAGATATTCCATGCGAATGGAAATCAAAAGAAAGCTGGAGTAGCAATTCTCATTTCAGAAAAAAATAGACTTTAAAATAAAGACTACTAGAAGAGACAAAGGAGGACAGTACATAATGATCAAGGGATCAATCCAAGAAGATATGACAATGGTAAATATTTATGCACCCAACATAGGAGCACCTCAATACATAAGGCAAATGCTAACAGCCATAAAAGGACAAATCGACAGTAACACAATCATAGTAGGGGAGTTTAACACCCCACTTTCACCAATGGACAGATCAGCCAAAATGAAAATAAATAAGGAAACATAAGCTCTAAATGATACATTAAACAAGATGGACTTAATTGACATTTATAGGACATTCCATCCAAAAACAACAGAATACACTTTCTTCTCAAGTGCTCATGGAACATTCTCCAGGATAGATCATATCTTGGGTCACAAATCAAGCCTTGGTAAATTTAAGAAAATTGAAATAGTATCAAGTATCTTTTCCAACCACAATGCTATGAGACTAGATGTCAATTACAGGAAAAAATCTGTAAAAAATACAAACACATGGAAGCTAAATAATACAATACTAAATAAGCAAGAGATCACTGAAGAAATCAAAGAGGAAATCAAAAAATACCTAGAAACAAATGACAATGAAAACATGATGACCCAAAACCGATGGGATGCAGCAAAAGCAGTTCTAAGAGCAAAGTGTATAGCAATACAATCCTATAAGAAAACTCTCAAACAACCTAACCTTACACTTAAAGCAATTAGAGAAAGAACAACCCCCCCCAATATTAACAGAAGGAAAGAAATCATAAAGATGAGATCAGAAATAAATGAAAACGATATGAAGAAAACAGTAGTAAAGATCAATAAAATGAAAAGCTAATTCCTTGAGAAGATAAACAAAATTGATTTTCTTGAATCATCAAGAAAAAAGAAAGAAGACTCAAATCACCAGAATCAGAAATGAAAAAGGAGAAGTAACAACTGACACTGCAGAAATACAAAAGATCATGAGAGATTACTATAAGCAACTCTATGCCAATAAAATGGACAACCTGGAAGAAATGGACAAATTCTTAGAAAAGCACAACCTTCTGAGACTGAACCAGGAAGAAAGAGAAAATATAAACAGACCAGTCACAAGCACTGAAACTGAGACTGTGATTAAAAATCTTCCAACAAACAAAAGCCCAGGATCAGGTGGCTTCACAGGTGAATTCTATCAAACATTTAGAGAAGAGCTAGCACCTATCCTTCTCAAACTCTCCCAAAATTTAGCAGAGGGAGGAACAGTCCCCAAATCATTCTAAGAGGCCACCATCAGCCTGATACCAATACCAGACAGAGTAGTCACAAAGAAAGAAAACTACAGGCCACTATCACTGATGAACATAGATGCAAAAATCCTCAGCAAAATAGTAGCAAACAGAATCTAACAGCACATTAAAAGGATCATACACCATGATCAAGTGGGGTTTATCCCAGGAATGCAAGGATTCTTCAATATATGCAAATCAATCAATGTGATAAACCATATTAACAAACTGATGGATAAAAACCATATAATAATCTAAATAGATGCAGAAAAAGCTTTTGACAGATTTCAACACCCATTCATGACAAAAACTCTCCAGCAAGTGGGCTTAGAGGGAACCTACCTTAAATAATAAAGGCCATATATGACAAACCCACAGCTAACATCGTTCTCAGTGGTGAAAAACTGAAACCATTTCCTCTAAGATCAGGAACAAGACAAGGTTGTCCACTCTCACTACTATTATTCGACATAGTTTTTGAAGTTATAGCCACGGCAATCAGAGAAGAAAGAGAAATAAAAGGAATCCATATTGGAAAAGAAGAAGTAAAACTGTCACTGTTTGCAGATGACATGATACTATACATAGAGAATCCTAAAGATGCTACCAGAAAACTACTGGAGCTAATCAATGAATTTGGTAAAGTAGCAGTATACAAAACTAATTCACAGAAATCTCTTGTATTCCTATACACTAATGATGAAAAATCTGAAAGAGAAATTAAGGAAACACTCCCATTTACCATTGCAACAAAAAGAATAAAATACCTAGGAATAAATCTACGTAAGGAGACAAAAGCTCTGTATGCAGAAAACTATGACACTGATGAAAGAAATTAAAGATGATACAAACAGTTGGAGAGATACACCATGTTCTTGGATTGGAAGAATCAACATTGTGAAAATGACTATACCACCCAAAGCAATCTACAGATTCAATGCAATTCCTGTCAAGCTACCAATGGCATTTTTCATAGAACTAGATCAAAAAATTTCACATTTTGTATGGAAACACAAAAGACATCGAATAGCCAAAGCAATCTTAAGAAAGAAAAACGGAGCTGGAGGAATCAGGCTCCCTGACTTCAGACTATACTACAAAGCTACAGTAATCAAGACAGTATGGTACTGGCAGAAAAATAGAAATATAGATCAATGGAACAGTATAGAAAGCCCAGAGAGAAACCCACGCACATATGGTCACCTTATCTTTCATAAAGGAGGCAGGAATATACAATGGAGAAGTGACAGCCTCTTCAGTAGGTGGTGCTTGGAAAAGTGGACAGGTACATGTAAAACAATGAAATTAGAACACTCCCTAACACTATACACAAAAATAAACTCAAAATGGATTAAAGACCTAAATGTAAGACCAGACACTATAAAACTCTTAGAGGAAAACATAGGCAGAACATGCTATGACATAAATCACAGCAAGATCCTTTTTGACCCACCTCCTAGAGAAATGGAAATAAAAACAAACAAATGGGACCCAATGAAACTTAATAGCTTTTGCACAGTAGAGGAAACCATAAAGAAGACAGAAAGACAACCCTCAGAATGGGAGAAAATTGTTGCAGATGAAGCAACTGACAAAGGATTAATCTCCAAAATATACAAGCAGCTCACGCAGCTCAGTATCAAACAAACAAACAAACCAATCCAAAAGTGGGCAGAAGATCTAAATAGACATTTCTTCAAAGAAGAGATACAGATTGCCAACAAAGACATGAAAGAATGCTCAACATTACTAATCATTAGAGAAATGCAAATGAAAACTGCAATGAGGTATCACCTCACTCTGGTCAGAATGGCCATCATTAAAAAATCTACAAACAATAAATGCTAGAGAGGGTGTGGAGAAAAGGGAACCCTCTTGCACTGTTGGTGGGAATGTAAATTGATACAGCCACTATGGAGAACAGTATGGAGGTTCCTTAAAAAACTACAAATAGAACTACCATCTGACCCAGCAATCCCACTACTGGGCATATATCCTGAGAAAACCATAATTCAAAAAGAGTCATGTACCACAGTGTTCATTGCAGCACTATTTACAATAGCCAGGACATGGAAGCAACCCAAGTGTCCATCAGCAGATGAATGGATAAAGAAGATGTGGCACATATATACAATGGAATATTACTGAGTCATAAAAAGAAATGAAATTGAGTTATTTGTAGTGAGGTGGATGGACGTAGGGTCTGTCATACAGAGTGAAGTAAGTCAGAAAGAGAAAAATATATACCATATGCTAACACATATATATGGAATCTGAAAGAAAAAAATGGTTCTGATGAACCTAGGGGTGGGACAGGAATAAAGACACAGATGTAGAGGATGGACTTGAGGACATGGGGATGGGGAAGGGTAAGCTGGGATGAAGTGAGAGAGTGGCATGGACATATATACACTACCAAATATAAAATAGATAGCTAGTGGGAAACAACTGCATTGCATGGGGAATCAACTCGGTGGTTTGTGACCACCTAGAGGTGTGGGATAGTGAGGGTGAGAGGGAAGTGCAAGAGGGAGGGGATATGGGGATATATGTATACGTATAGCTGGTTGACTTTGTTATACAGCAGAAAGTAGCACAACATTGTAAAGCAATTATACTCCAAGAAAAATGTTAAAAGAAATAAAAATTAAAAAAATAAAAAATTCAGTAACTTCAACTGTGGAGTTAAGGTTTTTCATGAGTAGTGAAACACCTGCAGTGAGTCCAGGGAGCTAGCTGGCCAGGAGTTCCAGGGTCTTCCAGGACCATCTTGGTGGTAGTGGTTCACGATAGCTTACACATCTATGGGGAGCATTCCGTGTCCTGTGCCCAGCTAGCACTTCCAGGACTCTGTCAGTGATTGTAGAAATTTACAGGTTTGTTGGCAGAAATCTACCCTCCTCCTCCCAGCTCTCTGATCTGGGGTTGCCTGCCCTCTTCTCATCCAGCCTTGCTTGCTCTTCCTAGCATATCATTCCCCCACCTCTCCTAGGAATTTATTATGATCAACCTATCCTTTTTGGAGGATGGGGGCTGGATGGAGGACTGGAGTTTATGGTAGTCATGTTATAGCTGAATTAGGACATCAGAGGGCATGGGTGAGGACTGCTCCCAGGAAGCCCCAGCAATCGATGATCAGTCTTTGGACTGATATCTTCATTGTTTGGATTTATATGATGTTAGGGAAATTTATTGATATTGACATTTACAAACATTGTTTAATTGCACATACATACACAGTAAAACAAACAAAGAAAAAATGAAAACTGTAAAGCTTGGCTTGGTCAAACTAATCAGCAACTTATAAAAACTGCTTACCATTTGTGCATAATTACTATGTAGCCAAATATTAAATAGACACATCCACCAAGGTGCCGGCTTAGCTTTTCTGCACAGTTTTGGTAACACTAAACTCAGGTCATGTGTACACAGTTACCAAAGTTTTTTGCATGGGTCACATGGTTGTCTGCATAAAGTAAATTACAGGTTTCACTCTCTGTGACTATGTTAAGTTCCTACCATTTATTATTATATTTTTAATTTTTTAAAAAATTAATTTATTATTTTTGGCTGCATTGGGTCTTCATTGCTCCACGCGGGCTTTCTCTAGTTGCTGTGAGCAGGGGCTACTCTTTGTTGCGGTGCACGGGCTTCTCACTGCGGTGGCTTCTCTTGTTGTGGGGCAGGGGCTCTGGGAACGCAGGCTTCAGTAGTTGTGCATGTGGACTCAGTAGCTGTGGCTCACAGGCTCTAGAGCACAGGCTCAGTAGTTGTGGCGCACAGGCTTAGCTGCTCCGCGGCATGTGGGATCTTCCTGGACCAGGGCTCGAACCCGTGTCCCCTGCATTGGCTGGTGGATTCCCAACCAATGCATCACCAGGGAAGCCCTCCTAGCATTTATTTATCTTCATAAATATTTTGCCACAGAAATTTTGATGAGGTGGTTGAGAATGGATGCTCACCTGTGGACCAAACACTTGATGTCCTGGAAGTCCAACTGGGGCCCCTTAAATGTGGAGGAAGAGCTGGGGTGAAGCCAATGGGTGGACCCAGGGCTTCTGTAGAAGAGTAAGAATCACCCCTATTGTCTTGGGTGCCAAAAGTAGCCGTGGTGAGCATGGGTCCACACTAAGCCCACGGAAGGAAAGATCATGAAGTGAACAAAGTCTCTTGAGTTGTAAACCCTAAGATCAGTTAATCAGAACTAACACCAGAGAGAGCAATCCTGTGAAGATGCGGTAGTATCATTACAGCCAGGACTATGCAGGATTTGAGAAGTTCATACCCAGTAAAATGAGACGCTGTGGATTTTTTGATGATCTTGATTAATACACTTTTGGTGTCAGGAGTGACACAAAGATTTTGCTAAAGTAACAGGGAGATGACTGGAGCTGTGGCGACTACACATATGAAAACAGAAAGTGTAAAAATGGAGGCATTCTGATTTTCTTCCTAATGCCAGCTACTGCTTACAAAAACTGTCATCTTTTATTTCCTTAAGTGTTAGTCATGATCCTAAAAGCATTACTGGAAAATGCCCACTGCCTGCATAGCTGCAGGATCCATAGGGCAGGAAAATAGAAACATAAGTGGTTGTCCTTTTTATTAGAATTGATTTCAGAAAATTGTATTAACCTCTACTCCAAAATGTGGCCATTATCTGTTTCTAAATCTGCCAGTTATGGTTGGGGTTTGACCTTGACATGGTGTCCTTTTTTACCACGTGAGTACAGGAAAATGGTTTGTGGGAGACATGCAATCTAAGTAAAGGACATTTGAAGAAGCAAACCTGGCATTTAGATATTTAGATGAAGCACAATTTAATCAAAATTAGTCATGCAGATATGCTATCATTTTTGTTAATGATATTCTGAAGAATGCAGAGTAAACTTATTTTACCCACATCTCGACTGAGAAATGAAGATATTAGCAGGAAGTTACGAGAAGCAGGCAGCATTAAAAGCAAATGAATTTTTGATTTTCTTTGTTATAGTTGTTGTTTTTAAAAGAGCAGTGCTTTTCAAATCATAACTTTAATGCAAAGAAGTGTAATTCTGCATGGTTAATGGGGACTGACTCAGCCATTTCTCATTTCCAGTGCTTATAGTTATGGTTTGTGAAATTACTTTTGAAGCTGAGCCCTTTCTAAAATGCCCCCATGTAATTCATTGTACCACCTGATTCAGGTGGTAAATATCCATCCATTACTGTTTTGAGTAGAACCAAGTGAGATGTGGTCGACTTTTTTTTATTTCGAGCATTTTAAGGAATGATTTAGTTTGTGTTAGATCTTATAGCATGTGCGTTCAATCACTCAGAGTCTTGGGTTTGGCTCCTTAGAAACAGGTACTGAGCTGAGGACTCGTGGGCAAGTGAGCTGGGCTCCCATCCTCCCGTATCAGTCAGTCATTGGCTGTGGGCTGCCCAGGGGAGATGTAAATGCCCAGGCACTCAGGTCCTCTGCAAGAGGTGGCAGCTCTGGTAGCCCCAGAGCAGTGCTCTGAGTATTAGTTGGAGGCGTGGGGCTACTGGAATCTAAAGCACATAAAGGGATGCCCAGAAACAATACAGGAATAAAAAGGATATATGATCAGGAAGGAGCACCAACAGTGTCCACTGCACTCAACTCATATTTATTGAACACCTGCTTTGTGCTAATACTGTTCAAAGCTCTGAGGATTCAGTGGAGTATAAGACCATGGGGCTTCTGCGCCAGTTGGGGAGACAGGTAATATAATAAGTAGGTAATAATGTGGATAATATAATAGTAACCACATGATTCATGTTATGAAGAATATAAAGCAGGGCAAGGGAATAGACAATGATTAGGGGTGCTAGATTAGATATGGTAGTCAGGGTAAATTAAATAAACACATTATATACAAAATGTACTTGAGTTTCCATGGGGCTATCCTTTGGGAAGTACTGGCATTGTGTATTGTTTCTAGCTAGCCCTGGGAACTTCTTTCACACGGAGCTGAGAGAAGGGAAGTGAGCCTCCTATTTGAATAAAACTATCACAATAGGTATTCTTGACATGGGAACAGTAAACATAAAAGAACTTTAAATTTTTTCTCCTTTACATTTATTTCTAAATTCTGAAGTCAAATATTTGGGAAAACAAAGCCAGTTTACTTGTTCCTTTGCATGTTAAGAATTCTGATAATGTACATTGGTAAGCATCTCAATTCTGATTAAGAACTTAAAAAAAATCTAAGTTGTTTGGGGGAGAATGAGTGAAAAAGGAGGAAAACACAGTCATTTGGCTTAGAACATAAAACGACCTGATGTTTAAAATGGAAGACCCTGGACAATCTAAATGACGCAGTAGACTTTTGAAAGAAAGATATGTGATGAGGTCGCAGTGTTGCAGAGGTGACAGTCAAGGTCAAATACTGGATCTTCTGTTTCAGAGGTGACTGGACTCTTGGTCACTGACTCAAATTAAAAGTGACAAGTGACTGCCAAGCTGTTAATGTCTGGGGTTATGTTTGCGGGAGATCTCACTGGGGAGTGCCATTTTAGAAATTCTTTCCCCTGATTATTTCATCTGAGGCAACTTCTGGTAACCTCATTTTTCTGTCTCACCACCCCCTAATTTTTCTTTGGTCTTTTGGGCCAAAGGGATAGGCAAGAGGTGATGGTGGAAGGGGCCAAATAGGAATTTTCTAGAAGAAACAGAATAGTTTTCTTTCTTTCTTATTCTCCATGATAAATATTTCAGGGCTCTTGTAGTAGGAAATAGAAAAGATAGGACATAAATTATAATGGCCATATGGTGTAATTTTTAGTAGGTAAAGCTTCCCAGCTTTGTTTTTTAGGAAAATCATATATGATGTTAAGAAATTAAACAAATGTGGATTTTGAAGCTTCATCAATGAGCATTAATATTATTATTAAAATGCCAAACTTTATTATAATTTTAAAATTAAATAGCAATTAATTAATTTAAATAATTTAATGTAACAATATTGAAATGAGTTGTATGACAACGCCCTTCAGGCACCTATTTTAAAAGCAAAAGAAGTACTATTAATGGACAATAATGTACATTACATCAAAGGGGATCAGATACTTCCCTCCTTTGGTTATCCTAATTATAAAGAAAATTGCCTGGGGACTGTGACGTTGGAATAAATCAAGAGCTATTTATCACTCGACAGTATTTATTGATCACCTACTGATCTAGATGCTGGAGATACAACGGTGAAGACCACAGATGAATCCTGCCCTCGTGAAGCTTACATTCCAAAGGCAGGCTACACACACACGTATACACACATTATGACAAGTGTTGTCAAGAAAATAAATGGAGCAATGGGATAGAGTAAGCGTTGGCAAACTTCTTCTGTAAAAGGTCAGATAATAAATATTTTAGGCTTGTAGGTTATACGATCTCTGTCTCAACTACTCAACTCTGCAGTTGCGGTGGGAAAGCAACCACATATAATATGTGAATGAATGGGCATGGCTGTGTTCCAATAAAACTTTATTTACAAAAACAACAACAGGTGAACAAGTGGTGGGCCAGATTTGGCCTGAGAGATGTAGTTTAATGACTCCTGGGGCAGAGCGGCCCTTGGAGTGGGAGATGGTGACTTTAGACCAGGGAGGTTAGGGAAGGCTCCTCTGAGGAGAAGCATTTGCGATGACAGTAGGGTGATGAGGACCCAGCCAGGTGAAGCTTGGGGGAAGGGCATCCCAAGCAGAGGGAATAGCTGGGTCAAAGATCTGTGGCAGGAACAGGCGTGGTCCCCTTGATGTGGGTGTCTGTCTCACTTTTGCTGTGTGATTTTGGACAAGCCACTGAATTCCTCCAGCCCTTTTCTCATGAATAGAAATGAAGATAATAATACTCTGCTTGTAGGCTTCTTGTGAAGTAGTGTGTGTGCGTGAAAGCATTTTCTGGGCAAATATTAGGTAATATTGTTAATAACTGGGATTTAGAAAAATAGGTGTGAATAAACTTTATATATGTTTAACAAATAGTTGTTAAATTACTTTGTGTTTGTAACTCAGAAGCAAAAAAATATTGTGAGACTCACAGACCTCAGAGTTTTTATTTTGTTTTATTTTTGGCTTCGTGGCTTACGGGATCTTAGTTGACTGACCAGGGATTGAATCTTTGCCCTTGGCAGTGAGAGCGTGGAGTCTTAACCACTGAACTGCCAGGGAATTCCCTCAGAGTTTTCTTTTTTTTTTTTTAACATCTTTATTGGAGTATAATTGCTTTACAATGGTGTGTTAGTTTCTGCTTTATAACAAAGTGAATCAGCTATACATATACATATGTTCCCATATCCCTTCCCTCTTGCGTCTCCCTCCCTCCCACTCTCCCTATCCCACCCCTCTAGGTGGTCACAAAGCACGGAGCTGATCTCCCTGTGCTATGTGGCTGCTTCCCACTAGCTATCTATTTTACGTTTGGTAGTGTATATATGTCCATGCCACTCTCTCACTTCGTCTCAGCTTACCCTTCCCCCTCCCCAAAGTTTTATTTCTGTGAAAGCCTCCTGGGCAGCTGATGAGCCAGCAATCTCACAAAACTGGGCCTCAGAATTCCTTCCTCATGCTGTCAAAGGACTGGGAGCAGCGTGGCCTGTAAGTCCGTTCACGACCTGCTCTGTGTGTCATTACAGTTTGTCTCCCCATATTTTACCCCAGGTGTATGTCGCCACACTCCCCTGGTGTCGCCATGCTGTGAGCCCTTCTCTGCCCCACCCCGATCCTTTAAGCATGTGGGGAGACCAGTGGGAGGAAGGAAAAGGGTACCTGGGGAAGAATATTGTCCAGCACTTAGCATCATCAATGTAGGAACTAGCCGAAGAGACCACTGCCTCGCTTTGCACGAGGTAAGAGCTGACCAGAATGGGAGCAATCCCACAACAAAGGCTTGTCTCAAAGCTTCTTTTTTTAAAAATTTTATTGAAGTATAGTTGACTTACAATGTTGTGTTAATTTCTGCTGTAGAGCAAAGTGACTCAGTTATACATATATATATTCTTTTTCATATTATTTTCCATTATGGTTTATTACAGGATATTGAATATAGTTCCCTGTGCTATACGGTAGGACCTGTTGTTTATCCATTTTATATATAATAGTTTGCATCTGCTAATCCCAAACTTCCAATCCTTCCCTCCCCTTGCCCCTTGGCAACTGCAAATCTATTCTCTATATCTGTGAGTCTGTTTCTTCTGTTTTGTAGATAGGCTCATTTGGGTCATATTTTAGATTCCACATATAAGTGATATCATATGGTATTTGTCTTTCTCTTCTGACTTACTTCACTTAGTGTAGTAATCTCTAGGTCCATCCATGTTGCTGCAAATTATTTCATAATGAAAGAATTATTTCATTCTTTTTTATGACTGAGTGGAGTTCTATTGTATATATATGTACCACATCTTCTTTATCCATTCATCTGTTGATGGGCATTTAGGTTGCTTTCGCGTCTTGGCTATTGTAAATAGTGCTGCTATGAACATTGCGTGTAACTTAAAGCTTTTCTTTTTAACTAGGGAAGTGTCCATCAAGAATGTGGAGTGAGAAAGAAACTAGTTTCTCTTCTGTGTAGTAATGTAACTTCCTGACTCTGTGGAAGGAAAAATGATTAGTAAATATTTTCTTCCTCGTTGTGGGTTTAGGCTGTTCATGAGAAATCATGCTTGTCCCTGAAGGATGTATGGATGGACTTGGTGTAATGGGTCCATCTTTGAACTAGTAGGTGTTAGTAAACAGGTGAGTGCCCTCGGCTCACTCTTGTGGGGAGCCCTCAAAAGGAGAGTGAGTGGGAGGACTGTGCTCACCCTGGACATCCCCTCCCCTTCCAATCCCTGGTCATCTAGAGGAACGTGGAGATGTCAGTGTCTAATTGTAGATTGTCTTACTGAAGACCCTGCTGAAAGGCCCAGATGTCAGATGTGCTCTAGTAGGGGGAGGGGGTTGGATTCTGGGGTGAAAATGAATCCCTCTAAGAGGGGCACAATTTTCCAGAAGGGGTGATTTTCCTTCTGAAAACTAGAGGCAAGAGTCTCTTTGAGGGAGATGCTTAGACATGAGGGCATTGGATTCAAGAAGTGATCAGATTGGGCCTGAGCCCCAGCAGAACCCTGTTGTGAAGACTTAACATCTTAGGTTCCCATTGCCTTTGGACTCTGAAGAAAGTCAAATCTAGCACCAAGCTTAACCTTTCCCTGCCTACACTCCCTTTAAAATTACCTTGACCCTTCAGTAAAGAAGTTGTCCCAAACAGGCTGGTGTAGGTGCACTGGGGGAGCTGGATTTCATGGTCAAGGCGGCAAAAGGGAGGGTCTGTGCTGTGTCTGTGGGACCATGAGTGGGGTCTTCAGCGGAGAGAGGGGCACCAAGGTTGTCAGCCCAAAGAGGAAACTCTTTGTCTCAGGAGCTTCCCAACTCTTCACCCTTCTGTCAAAACGTTGTGGGAGCTCGGAAGGTAGGATGGGAAAATTTCAAGTGTAAAGTATAATGTATTGATAACAAGATTACTTGATTTTTTTTCTTTTTGGCTGTACCATGTGGCATGTGGGATCTTAGTTTCCTGACCAGGGATTGAACCCGTGCCCCCTGCCTTGGTAGCATGGAGTCTTAACTACTGAACCACCAGGGAAGTCCCAAGATTACTTGAGTTTTAATTTATGATTCATACCTTAAGCTGAAAGACTATAATTCTGGTGACATTCAGACATTAGCCAAGATGTTAGGCAAAAAAGGTTATATACAGGGGTAAGAAACTTGATTGCACTATTGGAGTCATATCCCCTGGGCCATTATTCACTGTATCTATAATGAGGCCAGTGTTGGTGGAAGGCAATGGCAGAATTTACTACCTGAAACCCAGAAAGGCAAAGATGGCTGCATCATTGGCCCACGTGGTGGATACCCAGAGAATGTGCACATGATGAATAGTGTATTTCTGCCTGTGCTCCCAAAGGAGGGCCTTTCCCTCGGAATAGATCTCCAAAGAGCACATGAATACATTTAACAGGATAAGATGCAATCAGAGATGATTAGAAGCATCGGTGATGCAGATTACTAGACAGATCAACAACAAGAAAGTATTTTCTCTAAAATACGTGGATGTTTCTACCTTGACAGGCATGGTATCTATTTCAGTCTGCTAATGGATTTGATATTCAGTCCACACACTATACAGCCTGCAGTCAATCATTACAAACACTCCCCTGCATACGTCTTCCACTTCACACTACCTGCTTGGCAAAACCACAGTCCTGAATCAATCCAACTCTGCCCTGCACCTGTGCAGCTAAATGTGGGAGCTGAATAACACACCATCACCTGGATGTTAATGGAATTAATGACCATTAACCTCAAGTGGGCCTTTAATGCCACACTTCTTCATCTATTCTTCCACTGTCCTGGGTGAGTTTTCTCCTCTCCCTGTCCCACCACCCCTCCCATCCTTGTCTTCCTCTTCTTTCTTCTCCTTCTTGTTAAATTGAGGGATAATTTAGGCTCAGTGAAATGCACAGATTATAAGTTTGATGATTTTGACAATGCATGCATTGTGTAACCCACATACCCATCAAGATATAGAATACTACCATCACCCCCAGAAGTTTCCCTTAAGTCCCTTCCCAGTCCATTCCTGTACCACCACCCCCAGAGGCAACCACAGTTCTGAGTAACTATTTCACACTTTTCCTTTTTGAGTAACTATTTCACACTTTTCCTTTCTCCTCAAATATCCAACTCTTCTTCCCCATTTTTACTCTCAGCTGATGATCTTTTTTCCTACTTCATAGAGAAAATGAAAGCAACAAAAAGAGAATTTTAATACGCCCACCTCCACTTCTTCCCATCCACCAGCATTTCATCTGCATCCTTCCTGTCTCTGCCTGGATGGACCATCTCTCCTCCTGTCGAAAGTGAAGCCCTCCCATCCTCTCTCAGGTAGTCAAGAATAGCACTGCAGCAATTCTTTCCTCTTTCTCTTATCTAACTTCTGACATACTCCTGGATCCGTTCCCACCAGCATTTATTTCTGTGCTATCATATATCCCATCCTAAAAGGGAAATAAAAGAACCCCCCTTGACCCCATCACCCCTACTATCCCCTGTTTCTTTGCTCATATTAGCAAAAATCAAAGTGTAGTTTATACTCTGGCTTTAATTCTTCCCTATTCTCTCACAAATACTTTCTATTCAGACTTCACTCCTGCTACCCCATGGAAACTGCTCTTCTCAAGGTCACCAAAGGCCCTCCACACTGTAAAATCAAATAGTAAAATTCTCAGTCTTTGATAGGAGTTGACAAGATTGGCCCATGGCCCATCTTTTCTCCGTTCATAAAATGTCTTCATCTGGTCTCGCAACACTTCCTTGGATTTCCTCACTGCTCAGTTGTTCTCAGGCTCAGTTTGGTCTGCTGGGTCCTTGTCGTCTTCCTTAACTCTTGATGTTGGCATGCCTCAGGCTCAGCCCTGTCGATGTACTCTTAGTGATTGCATTGGACTTGTGGCTTTAAGTACCACCATGTGATGACATTTTCCAAATTTTTGCCTCCAGTCCAGATGTCTGACCTGAAATCCACACCTGTGTTATCCAGCCTCCCACTTGACACCTCTACTTGGATGTCTGATGGAGAGCTTGCCCCAAACTGAACTCCTGATCTTCTACTATAAACCACTTTACTTGTAGCTTTGCCGTTTGGGTTGATGGCTCCCCATCATTGTGGTTGCTCAGACCAATATCTTCAAGTCATTCTTGACACTTTTCTTTCACTCGCACCCCACATCCAATCCAGCAGGAAATTCTGTTGACTCTCTATGGCCAATAGTATTACTTTTCACCCAATAACCCAGTTTCCCTTTTGGCTGTGCCCCTCCTTGCAGGATTAAATATCCCCACTTTGTTGAGTTTAGGAGTGGCCATATGACTTGCTTTAACCCAATAAGTGTGGGTAGAATCGACGGATATCATTTCCAGAGGGTGCTCTAAGACCCAGCAGGTGATGGCCCACAGTGGTCCAGACAGAGGCAGCTCTGCCAGACTGGACCCAGAGCCAAGTCACAGGGTGTAGAGCTACAGCCGACTCACACTGGCAATGAAGTGTTGTAAGCTGCTGATTTGGGGGTGTCTTGTTAATGCAGCATAACTACTTCTTCTGACCAAGATGTTCTCCCTTCTGTTTCTGGTGAATTTGAGGTTCTTGATGTCTTGTTGCAGAAGGAATTCAGTGAGAGACAAAGTGATAAGTAAGACGTGGATTTATTTAGAGAGAAACACATTCCACAGATTGGGGGCCATCTCAGTAGGCGAAAGGCCTTGGGAGAAACACACTCCACAGACAGAGCGTGGGCCATCTCAGAAGGTGAGAGGCCCCAAAATATGGCATGGTTAGTTTCTATGGGCTGTGTAATTTCATAGGCTAATGAGTGGGAGGATTATTCCAATTATTTTGGGCAAGGGGTGGGGATTTTCAGGAGTTGGGCCACTGCCCACTTTTTGACCTTTTATGGTTGGCCTCAGAACTGTCGTGGCACTGGTGGGCGTGTCATTTAGCATGCTAATGTATTACAGTGAGTGTATAATGAGGCTCAAGGTCCACTGGAAGTCAAATCTTCCGCCATCTTGGACCTAGCTGGTTCTAACCAGTTTTCGTCACGTCCTATGGCTATGTCATTCTTTTAAAGGTTGTGCCCTGCTCCATTCCCTCCTGTTTCATTTCCACAAGCATTCTGACTGATCACTTCTACTACTATGCTTGTTCAAGCCATCGTCATCTCATGCCTGGGTTACTACGACGGCCTCTTAACTGGTCTCCCTGCTTCTTTCCTCAGCCTCCTGTGGACAATTCTCAATAAAGCAGCCAGGGAGATCCTGTTAAAACCTGAGTCATTTCTCTGTTCAAAGCACTGCAATGGCTCTTCGTTCCACTTAGAGTAAGAGCCAGTCCATGAGGTCTAAGCCACCCAGCAGGATTGGCAGGCCTTACCTCCCTCCTTATCCTCACATTCTCCCTCTTGCTCCCTTGGTTCCAATCCCACTGGCCTCCTCAGTTCCTCAGCTCCGCAGGCAACTTCCCACTTTAGGGTTTCTCTACGAGCTCTTCCGTCTGTCAAGAATGCTCTTCCCCAGATATCTTCACACCTAACTTCCTTGCCTCCTTCACGTTTTTGCTCAAATACCACCCTCTCAGTGTGGCCTGCCCTGACCCCCCTATCAACAGTTGTACCCCTTTCCTCTGCCACCTTGGCATCTTTGACTCCCTGCTCTGTTTCCCCATAGCACTTACCACCTTTTAACATACTATATTATTTACTTTTTACATCGTATTGAGTGTTTCTAGTTTCTTGCCGGCCTTCCCCATTTGAATGTAAATTTCATGAGGGCAGATCTTTGTCTGTGGCATTCACTGATTGTACTAGTTGACTATTTCAGTGATAGCACATGAAAGCATTGAATACTTAGGCAAATTAGAGAAAATATTCACTGTAGAAGGCAGTGAAGCTAGAAGGAGGAGATGGCTATGCAAATCAGCACCGTGGGACCAGGGCCCACCCTCGCACAACTCAGAGTGCCAGGAGATGGGGTGCTGGATGGGTAATCGGCTGTGCCAGTGGTTTTATTTATGGCTCTTCTTGTTGGGAGCAAAACAAAGAATGCTTGCTTTACCACCCACATAGGACTTGGGTTTCTTATACTTCAGATATCCCATTGTTGGTCACATAGGATGCTGGTTTTAGAGCCAAACTTGCTTATTATATAGCAGCTTCTCATGTATGAACACGCAACCACCCATCCCCACTTTTCCTTTCCATCCATGGCCGCGGATCCATAGAGGCTGAGTCCTCCCATGATGGGTAAACAACACAGCTCACCCATCTTTTGGGCCAAGAACCTAGAATAATGCCTGGTACATAGTAGTTGCTCAATAAATTTGTTGACTAAAGGAATTCAGGAGAACAGCCAAGTCCAGGAATAAATGAAGCATTTTCTTCAAGTAAACCCTGGCTCTTCAAGCAAGCTGCATGCTAGCTCTGTCAGACAGGACTGGGTCATGATAATTAGGAGTGGAACCATTGTCTGACTGAGGCTTAACTGCAGGCTTATCTCCCAAGAAAAGAGTCTAGAATGTTTGGGACCTTGGACAAAAGTTCAAGTGCAGTGTTACTTAAGGTCTTTAAATGACTAAAATGTTATCATTGTTGGCACACTAGTTAACTTGCAGTTAGTGGTTAAGAACATGGACTCTGGAGCCTGATTAGATTCAGATTCCAATTCTGCCACTTAGTAGCTGTGTGATCTTGGGCAAGTTACTTAACCTCTCTGTGACTCATTTTCCTCATTTGTGAAGTGGTGGCAATAATAATTCCTATCTCATAGGGCTGTTGTGAAGTTAAAGTGAATGCATGTAATGCATGTTTATGCCAGTTCCCAGCACATAGGAAGTAATACATGTTTGCTATTTTATTGTCAGTATTATGTATATTATCCTACCTTCTCTTAGTCATCCACCTGTTTTGCTAAGTGGATTCTGAAAGCCAGCAAGAAGACACTGAGACCCCTAAAATGCTGTTGCCCAAACATCTGTCCTCTGCTCAGTGTGCTTGGTCAAAGTTGTCCCATTAGTTTTATATTTGTTTAATTTTTGATAGGTGGGGCTAAATTGCAGAACAAGTTTTGTTCATTTAAAACAGCCTTTAGATTCCCTGCTCCCCTCAAGTCCCCCTTCTCAATCTGTGATAATATGCCAGCCTTCTCAGGAAAGAGGGGAAGGTCCAAAGGAAAAGGAAGCCTGTCAACATAGCCCCCAGAAAGCGGGATCTTTTCAGGCGTGTGATAAAGTGCATTGACGAGGAAATGGGGATTACAGAGAAGTTTGCTTCTTAATGCTTTTATTTTCTAAAATATGCCCAATGAACATGTATATTTTAAAAGTTAGAATAAAATATCATCTTTTATAAAGTAAAGAATTTTAAAAAATCCTGCCAAAATCTCTCATTAAACAGCTGAAAGATCTACTAAAAGAGGAGCGGATCGCATGGGATGAAGGGTGGAGCTCAGTGGCTTAGGTAGGTCTTGGAACATGACGGAGCCCAGGAGGGAAATAGGGGCGCAACAGGAGTGAGAGGTAGGCTTTCCTACAAACCTCAAATCATTTGGAAGAGTAAAAAGAGAACCAGGACACCAAAAAGGCTCTTAGCTGGCCAACCAACAATGTTTGAGCACCCACCATATGCAAACTGCTACCCTAGATACCGTAGGAGAGATTCCAATGGATACGGCAGGGTTTCTATCTCCTGTTGCATCTAAACATGCACTTGGAGAGGAAAAGAGAATGCACAGCAAGTGCATCATCCTCTTCTTTGGAGGGAAGAAATCTTTTAAAATAATGTTGCCAATTCTTCTCAAAGTACCCTTTGCAGACCAAGCTCATCAGGGATATCAGGGCTGATTATGAAAATGCAGACTCTGAGGCCTCTCCATCCCTGATGAATCAGCATGTCTGGAGCCCGGAGCCAAGGGATCTGGCTCTTAATCAGGCACTTGGGGTGATTCTTATGCACAATTTAAAATGTTAGAACTCCCGCTGCTTTGTGGTAGCTACCCAATGAATTAAAAGAGAAATTACCTTTGAAGGAGGAAGGGGATGGATGGTTTGGTGGAGGAGAATTTTCTTTTTTAATTTATTTATTTATTTATTTATTTTTGGTTGCATTGGGTCTTTGTTGCTGCGCTCAGGCTTTCTCTAGTTGCAAAGAGCAGGGGCTATTCTTTGTTGCGGTGTGCGGGCTTCTCATTTTGGTGGCTTCTCTTGTTGTGGAGCACAGGCTCTAGGCACGTGGGCTTCAGTAGTTGTGGCACGTGGGCTCAGTAGATGTGGCTCTTGGGCTCTAGAGTGCAGGCTCTGTAGTTGAGGCACATGGGCTTAGTTGCTCCGCGGCATGTGGGATCTTCTCAGACCAGGGCTCGAACCTGTGTCCCCTGCATTGGCAGGCAGATTCTTAACCACTGTGCCACCAGGGAAGTCCTGATGGAGGAGAATTTGAACGGAGGCATTGGCTGGGTTTTGCTGACTGAGGCCAAAGGGAGGTGCTGTTCCCGGGTGAGGAATGGCTCGTCCAAGGCAATGACGTGACTGTAGCACAGGGAGGAGATGACGGTGCTGAGGTTTCTGGCAGACACAGGCCCACCAGGCAACGTGTTTCCTGTTCTGCAATCTCACCGCCTCTCTTCCACGCACAACTAGGATGACGGTGCAGAAGGATTCACTGTGGAAAGCTGGCTTGGCTTGGTGTTCATCTGCTTTTTGCCTCTGTCAAGTCACTTCTTCTCTGAATTCAAGCAGAAATATGAGAATTTCTTGCCACCTCGGGCTGGAAGTTTGCCGTTATCACCGCTTGAGATACCACAACAGACTGTATTTCCAAACGGAAAGCAGCCCTCTCAACGCCTTGCCTCGCCAGGGTGGGGCAGACAGGCGCTGGGGACACCAGGGGTGTTTGCCATCTCAGGTGGCGTCTGCGGAGAGTGAGTGCGAAGCAGCAGGAGCTCAGATGTCGCCACGTAGCAGAAGTGCCTGGATCAGCTGCTGGGTCTGCACGTGGGTTGATACATCCCTTCCTAGGCCACCTGGACGTTGTCAATCAACAACAAGCATTTGATGACCGACCCTACTGTGGAGTCGGCACTGTCAGCCTCCACCCCTTTCTCGCTTTCTAGCTGATGCTATTTGAGGCATATATAAGGGGTGAGAGCCTGGTGCCCATTTCCCTGGGGGGCCTGGGACCTGAGCTCGCCAGTCTGCACCCCGACGATGACAACTCCATCAAAGTCGACTGCATCCCTTCGGGACCCCACCACCGTGGTGGTGCAGAAGATACATGATGCACTGCAGTAAGATACAGACACGGTGCGCGGGACGTGGAGATGCGCTGCCCAGATGGCCCCTCTGGGGAGGAGTGTGGACAGCAGACTGTTGTCAGCTGTTAGCCCTTCCAGGTCTGCCTCAGCTGCAGAGAGCTGCACCCCCGCCAAGGCCATGTCCACGTCCAGTGACTGACTGAGGCAGGTGTATAAAGGCCTGGCCATCTGGCCCAGGGCCCGACAACTCAGATGGGCCTCCCAGTCTTTTGGTCTCTTCTTTTCAGAGGTGCTAATCCTAAAGGCCTTCCCCAATAAACACCCACAGTCTTATTTCTGTTTCAGAGTCTGCTTCCTAGAGAACCCCACTTGCAACACATGAGTTTGAATTTCAGCTGGACTAATTAGGAGGTCTGTGACCTGGGGGAAGCAAGAACTTATTATCAGTAAGACTTCATTTCCTTATCTGCAAAATGGGAATCATAGTGACTTCTTCATATGATTATTGTGAGTGCATTCACATACCTGGTGCAGAGTAATCACTCATAAAATTACATATCATAATCTTGGGCAAGTTATATAACTTTAGTGAGCCTTGGATCCTTTATCTAAAAATAGGACAATACCACTTACACCTCAGGATTTCTTTTTAAATTGAAGTATAGATGATTTACAATATTGTGTTAGTTTCAGGTGTACAGCATAGTGATTCAGTGTATCTCAGGATTTTGGTAAGGATTGTGTGACATCCTGTGTGTGGTAGGTACTCAAGAGATAGGCCCTTTCCCCCTATTTTTTTCTTTGAAGTATCAGTAATACCTTTATATTGTGAATTTGAAAAATAATTCCTGTTTATGTACTTTCTCTTTATTGCTTACCCATTATCAGAGTGTAGTACGTTTGTATTTGGAGGAGAAAAACAATGTAGAGCAGAAAGGTGGGGCTAAGGTGGAGCCCTGCTTTTGTGGCTCTCTTCTCTTCCATCACAGGTCAAAGGCCAGCTCGTCCAGGAAGCTCACCCTGACTGACTCAACACATTCTGCAAACCACTATTACGACCTTTGATTCCCCTCTCTTTTTCCTTGGTTCATGTTTTTTAAGACTTTATTGAATTTGTTACAATAGTGCTTCCATTTTTATGTTTTGTTTTTTTGGCCACGAGGCATGTGGGATCTTAGCTCCCTGACAAGGATCGAACCCGAACCCCCTGCATTGGAAGGCGAAGTCTTAACTACTGGACCGTCAGGGAATTCCCTTCCTTGGTTCATTTTTGTAATCCTTATAATGATATATTTCTGTAGATTACAGGATTTCTATTTTTACTTTGTAAAGGCAGGGAAGGTATCTATGTTTTAAAGAGGCAGGGAAGGTAATCTATTTTTTAAAGAGGGCCCATCTACCTGAACATTGCTGTCTATCTGGGAATGCTGTCTATCTCACCCATGAGGAAACTTTGTTTAGGTCAGCTCTGTTTTTAAATAATGTCATTTAAAGGCTCCTGTGGAATTTCTGTAGCCCCATCTTTATTATGTCTTCTCTATTTTATAACTTGAAGTCAATTTTTTTTTTTTTTTTTTTCTGATTTAAAGCTTGGTCAGGTCTAGGAACACTGTCTTATACTGACACCTACTGGGCAGGTGGGAAAATAACTGATACCTAGAACACTGGCGTTTGTTAGGACTAGAAGCAGAGGAATTATGTCTTCCCCATTGCATTCTTTTTTTTTTTTTTTTTTTTTTTTTTTTGCGGTACGTGGGCCTCTCACTGTTGTGGCCTCTCCCGTTGCAGAGCACAGGCTCCGGACGCGCAGGCTCAGCGGCCATGGCTCACGGGCCCAGCCGCTCCGCGGCATGTGGGATCTTCCCTGACCAGGGCATGAACCCGTGTCCCCTGCATCGGCAGGCGAGCTCTCAACCACTGTGCCACCAGGGAAGCCCCTGCATTCATTTTTAATAAGCATCTTTCTTACAACTATTCTTGTTTTAAGCTTTCATTTCCCTCTTCTCCTGCTAAATCTGATGGTCCATATTAGATTTTAGATTTCTTAGGTATGATGATCCTATCCAATTAAGATGCTAAAAGCCCATATTACCTTTAAGCAATGTTGTTCTGTAGATATACTTAATGTTTAATGATGAACAATAATCACAGTCATTAACTGTGACCTTAATTCTGCAAGCACTGCGGCTCTGAACACATGGCATGTCAAGTGGGTCCTGTGAACATTATGGGGCCATTATTAATCCTAGATTCACCTGTTGGCAGGAACGGCAAGAGGCCATCTGATCTGGATCAAAACCTCTCACTGATGGTAGTAAGAACCATCCAGGATGAAGGACGTAAATGCTTTCCTTGAAGGTTTCTCCAGAGCTCACAACCCTAGTGAAAATTCGTTCAAGTGCTTCACTATCTTAATGTGACTTGGTTATAAAACCACCTCTCTCCTGCTTTTATATAAAGTTTCTTTGTTCTCCTAACGTCTGGCAATGATTAAACAAATCCTACTCATAAAAACCTTACAGGGCTTCCCTGGTGGCGCAGTGGTTGAGAGTCCGCCTGCCGATGCAGGCGACGCGGGTTCGTGCCCCGGTCCGGGAAGATCCCACATGCCGTGGAGCGGCTGGGCCCGTGAGCCATGGCCGCTGAGCCTGTGCTCTGCAACGGGAGAGGCCACAACAGTGAGAGGCCCGTGTACCACAAAAAAAAAAAAGACCTTACAAAATATACCAGTAGGTAATATTCTAATCACCCCTTTTCCCACCTCTTTTCACCGTACTTTTCTTTAGTTAATACTTTAATCTTTTAGGGCTTCCCTGGTGGCACAGTGGTTAAGAATCCGCCTGCCAATGTAGGGGACACGGGTTCGAGCCCTGGTCCGGGAAGATCCCACATGCCACGGAGCAACTAAGCCTGTGCGCCACAGCTACTGAGCCTGCGCTCTAGATCCCGCAAGCCACACCTGCTAAGACTGTGTGCCACAACTACTGAAGCCCGTGCGCCTAGAGCCTGAGCTCCGCAGCAAAAGAAGCCACTGCAATGAGAAGCCCACACACTGCAACGAAGAGTAGCTTCCGCTCACTGCAACTAGAGAAAGCCCGCGTGCAGCAACGAAGACCCAACGCAGCCAAAAATAAATAAAATAAATAAATTTGAAAAAATAATTTAATCTTTTAAAGTACTTTCTACTGGGTTCCATACTTTTTTTTCTTGTGGTAGATACGTACAATCAAATATTATTCAGCCATTAAAAAGAAGGAAATCCTACTATTTACGATGACAACATGGATTAACTTGGAGGGCAAGGTGCTAAGTAAAATAAGCCAGACAGACAAATGTTGCATGGAATCACTTATCTATGGGATCTAAAAAAGATAGTCAAACTCATAGAAACAGAAAGTAGAATGGTGGTTGCCAGGAGCTTAGGGTGAGGGAAATGGAGAGATATTGATTAAAGAGTACAAATGTTCAGTTATAAGATGAGTAAGTTCTGAGGATCTAACGTACAGCGTGGAGACTGTAGTTAATGATGCTGTATCACATGCTTGAAATTTACTGAGAATAGATTTGACAGGTCCGCACCACACACACACACAAAGAGTAACTATGTGAGATGATGGTTGTGTTAATTAACTTGATTGTGTAAATGTTTTATAATGTATGTATATATCAAATCATCGTGTTGTACACTTTAAGTATATATAATTTTATTTATCAATTATATCTCAATAGAGCTGAAGATAGAAAAGAGAGAAAGGAAGACAGCCCCCAGGGTTTCAGCCTGATCACATTCTGTACCACAATCTGGGAACTAAGAGATCCCGTTCATTAGCTGGGGCTTGGAGGAGGAGCCACAGATGGATTGGGATCAGGTGTACTTGGAGGTACCTTGATACCTAGAGCAAAGAAGTCAGGTGGGCTCAGGGAGAGGAAAGGGCATGGATTTGGGACATGTGAGACTTAGGTTTGAAGTCTGACTCCATCACTTACCTGTTGTGGATCTCAGGCTCCTCTTTGTCTCAGTTTCTTCATCTGTACATGGGGACAATAAGATCATTCCGTATGGTGATTATGATAAATTAATGACACAGTGCTTGACACATAGTAGGTACCAAGTTATTTCCATTCCCTGTTTCAAAGCCATGCAGTTTACTTATGTCTGGTCCTGTATACCATCTGAATATCCCCCCTGTTACCAGTTCTTTCATGTGCCAGATGCCATTTCTGGAGATCCTTAGGTCTGAAACCTTCTTCTCTTCAAGTTTTCCGGTTGCCGCAAATCATCTCTGCTTCCCTCTCAAACTTCTCAGACATCCTTTGGTCCTTGAATTGTCTGTTTTCAGACTTTAAAAAATGGCCCTAGGGATTTACTTATTTAACAAACTTTTTCTGAGCTCCTGTAAAGTAGCAGCAGCATTGGTAGAATGGTGAATAAAACATACAAAAATCCCTATCGTCACAGAGCTTTTATTCCAGAAGAGGAGGACAGAAAAGCAAGTAAAGCATATGGTTTGTTAGACGATCATAAATGCTAAGTTAAAAAATAAGGCAACGGGCTTCCCTGGTGGCGCAGTGGTTGAGAGTCCGCCTGCCGATGCAGGGGACACGGGTTCATGCCCCGCTTCGGGAAGATCCCACATGCCGCGGAGCGGCTGGGCCCATGAGCCATGGCCGCTGAGCCTGCGCGTCCGGAGCGTGTGCTCCTCAACGGGAGAGGCCACAACAGTGAGAGGCCCGCGTACAGCAAAAAAATAATAATAATAATAAAAAAAAAATAAGGCAAGACGGGTGATAGGGATTGTGTGTGTATGAGTGTGCGTGTATTTGGGGTGATGGTTGCCTCGCTGCTCTTAGAGCTGTTCAGGGGACAAGGGCTGCCCTGGGAGCCCTAGGCTTCTTGTGGTGACATAAACAGGGTTAAAGTATGCTGAGGTTGGTCCTGATGGTCTCAAGGAAGATCGTGGTGTGGAGTGTGAGAAGCATGAATGATCCCTTCTTCATTCCTGCCAAAGGGGATGTGGAAGGAACATGGGGAGGGCTTCCCTGCTCTTATTTGGAGCAAGAGGAATCAGTGGGATTCCCTTTGATTACCTCCTTCATTCAGGCAGGGGGACTTCGTAAATGTTGACTTCTTGAGACTCTGACCCTGACAGGCATTAAAAAAATAATAAGAAGAAGGAAGCTCAGATGTTGTTTTCTTCAAGGAGCCCATCCCAGTGCTCTGGAACATGAGAGAGTCATGGAGGACCTGAGCTAGCCCATCAGGGAATGAGCCCTCTTTCTTGAGTGGCCATCATAATATGTGATACCAAGAAACATCGCTAAGACAATATTTAGCAAATGTGGCAGAGTTGGGGGGGTGGCATTGGCTGGGAGTGGGAAGTCTGCTTTCCCCTTTTTACTGCCTCTTGGCTTGGGGCACTTACCCCTCCAAGTCTGTTTCTTCTTCTTCTCTTTGATGAGGAAGCTGGCCTCTAACATTTATTTCTGATACAAAATTCCATGACTTTAAGAAGTTAGAATTTTATCTGTCAGAGTTTTGAAAAGAAAATAGAGGACTTTAGAGCTTAGAGTTTCCATTTCATTTCGTTTCGTTTCATTTCATTTCATTTATTTTTTCGTTCCAGTTGATTTTGGAAGTAAAGGATGTAGGGAAGGCAGAATTGGCTTTTGTTGTTGGTTTAGAGAAGCAGATTAGATTTCTTGGATAATAGCCTAACATACCAGAGTGGATCTTTCAAAGACTGGGAAGAATTTGTTTGGCAGGAGAATTGCTGATTCATTCAAGAGGGCTTTTCCACTCAATCTTCTGGATGAAGGAGAAAAAAACTCCTGGTAAATCAACTTAAATGTCCCCATTATGAAGATGCCTGGTCCCTCTAGGCTGAATTAGTTGCTCCCTCCTCTGTTTCCACAGAAAGGCAAAGAGCAAGCTGGAGCCATGAGATAGAGAAAGGCAGATGGCCCCCTGCAGCAGCAGTGCATATAAGATGAATACTTAATAAGTGTGTGATGAATGAATAAATAAATGGAAGACTGTCAGGAAGTAAGACCAACCAATAGGTAGGGGAACTGGGGAAATCAGGGCAGGTGACTTCAGATTTTCATTAATCCCAGATCAAATTCAAGAACTACTAGCTGTGGTTTATGAGCACATACAAAAGGAATCATCACCCAGACCGATCATGGCCTCATCAAGGACTGGTTTGGCTAGTAATCTCACTGGTAGAGTTTCTAGACTTGTAGGTTGGGGGAAGCCTGTGAACATAGTCTATCTTAATTTCAGGAAAGCAATTAAAGTTTTCTCTGATCTGTTTTGGTTAAGATGGTGAAATGCAGACTTGCTGATCATACTGTTAGACTTACAGCTGATAGAAATATCTTTATTCAAATAGTGTTGATTACAGCATTTTTCTAACTGGAATGAGATATCTAGTGGAGTGCCTCAGGGTTAAGGTCTTGGTGTTAACTGTCCAACTTTAAAAAAATTAATTACTTTGAAGTGATTATAGGTTCACAGGAAATTGTAACAAAGAATGTGTAGGGAGGTTGTATGTATGCTTTAGTCCATTTCCCCCAAAGACAACACCTTGCATAACTATAGTATGATATCAAAACCAGAAAATTGGTATTGGGGCAATTGTGTGTGTGTGTGTGTGTGTGTGTGTGTGTGTATCTATGTGGGTATCTCTATCTCTGTGCAACTTTATTACATGTGTAAATTCATGTAACATCACCATAATCAAGGTAACACTTGACAACCACTAATCTGTTCTCCATCTCTGGAATTTTGTTATTTCAAAAATGTTGTATAAACAAAATCATACATGTAATCTCTTGAGATTGGCTTTTTCCACTCAGACTAATTCTCTTGAGATCCATCCAGGTTACTGTATATATAACCTGTGTTGCTTTTTTATTTCTGAGTATTCCATTGTATGGAAATACCACAGTTTGTTTAACCATTTACCTGCTGGAGGATATTTAGGTTGTTTTCAGTTTTTGGCTGTTATGAATAAAGCTGTTATGAGCATTTTTATACAGGTTTTTGAACGCAAGTTTTCATTTCTTTAGGATAAACGCCCAAGCGTGCATTTGCTGGGTTACATGGTAATTATATGTTTAATTTCATAACACTTTGGCAAATTATTACCCAAAGTAGCTCTACTATTTTACATTCCCATCAGAAATATGAGTGATTCAGTTTCTCTGCATACATGCCAGAATTTGATGTTTTCACTATTTTTAATTTTAGTCATTCTGATATGTATGTAGTAATACCTCATTGAGGTTTTAATTTGCATTTCCCTAATGGCTAAGATGTTGACCATCTTTTCACATCTGTATTTGCTCTCTGTATATCCTCTTCAATGAAATGTCTGTTCGTGTCTTTTGTGCATTTTCTAATTGGAGTGAATTGGATTATTTGTTTCTTCCTGTTGAGGTTTCAGAGCTCTTTATATTATATATTCTAGATACAAGTCCTTTATTGAATATAAGATTTGCAAATACTTTCTCCTGGTCTGTAATTTATCTTTATATCCCCTTAACAGGGTCCTTTGCAGAGCAAAAGTTTTACATTTTGATGAGGTCCAATTTATCAAAGTTTTCCTTAAGGGATCATGATTTTTGGTGTCAAGTCTAAAAACTCTTCATCTAATCCTAAAGATGTTCTACTGGTTTTATTTTCTGAAAGTTTTATCATTTTATAGTTTACGTTCATAATTCATTATAAGTTAATTTGTTTAACTTTTAAAGTCAAAGAGGTTGAAGATATGGTAGACATGTAGGTGACACAAGCAGCTGGTATACAGTGATGAAACAAGTAAGATAGAATTTATAAGCATGCAATATCAGAGACAGTTTAGCGTGGGGATTGAGAAAGTGGGCTCTGAAGCCAGACTGCTTAGGTTCAAATGCCTGAGCTGCCCGGAAGGCCTTGGGGAAGTCCCATAACCTTTCTTGTGTCTTAGTTTCTGCATCTGCAAAATGGGATTAATGTAGAGTACTTACCTTATATGGTTGTTATGCGAGCTTAATGAGAAAACACAGAGCACTTAGATCAGTACTCCAAGAAATGCCACCGATTATTATCACTGCAACTTGACATTGGTTTAAACTTAGGCAGTTACAGGGGAGACATGACCAAATAGGGAGTTCATGTGAAAAAATCCATTATATGCAAAGAAGTAGAGAGGTGAACTTAACATAGTTGAAAATTTTAACTTAAATGTCTGCCCAAGTTTTGTCCCGTAGTAGATGTTTATAAATATGTATCTTCACCCAGAAATGGCAAGATTTATGCAGGATCAAAGTGACAAGGCATTTAAATCCATTCAATGGAAACCAGAGTCCACTTAGGACTGTATAGATACTCAAATGCATTTTTTCATATTCTTGTTGAGACTGTACAAAGCAAAGTCATTGTTTTAGATTATCAACTACTAGAAAATGGCCAGTCATTATTTCTGTGCAAATGTAATAAACCATCAGTAGGAACAAAAGGGCACTGACAGAGTTCATTGTCGTAGTTTGATGTGGGATCATGTAAATTCTCAGCTTCTGGCAGTGGGGACTTCAGGGTCCCCAGCCCTTGGTACCACTAACAGAATGTTGGGGCACGGATTTTAATTATGGTCTCTACCTTTGATGAAAATGAGGAATGAGGGAGATGTAGACATAGGGGGATTGACTAGATGGAGACGGGATTACCGGAAGTGACAGGAAGAAGCCATTACAAATATTAGACATTAGAAGGGCGGGGCAGAGGAAGCAGAGAGTGTCTCAGATTACTAGAAAGAAGTGGAACCCCCTTGGACTGGGGTCTGTCTGGTCATTACTGTGCCAGGAAGCAGCTGAGGGCCACTGGGCAATTCACCCAGTCTCTTCAGTGCCTGGGTTTCCTTTTCTGCCACAGAATAAAAATGGTATCTGCTCCACAACCTCCATGGGCTGTTATGAAGAATACATTTTCATGAGAATTTCTTTAAGCAAAACATGAAAATATGACATTGTTATTGTTTCGTAGTGGATCTTTGTTCATTATTTTTATGGAATATACTCTTTAAAAAATTTTTATTGGAGTATAATTGATTTACAATGTTGTGTTTGTTTCTGCTGTACAGCAAAGTGAATCAGTTATACATATACATATATCAACTCTTTTTTTAGCTTATTTCTCTATATAGGTCATTACAGAGTATTGAGTAGAGTTCCCTGTGCTATACAGTAGGTCCTTATTAGCTATCTATTATATATATAGTAGTGTGTATATGTCAATCCCAATCTCCCAATTTATCCCTCCCTCCTCTTTCCCCCCTGGTAACCTTAAGTTTGTTTTCTACATCTGTAACTCTATTTCTGTTTTCTAGATAAGTTCATTTGCACCCTTTTTTTTTTTTACATGGGATATACTCTTAAGAACTAGCCCAATCTCTCTCTCCATCTCTTTGCTTACTAAATTCCTTAGATTTGGGGGTTCCCCACTCTACCTCACTTAGCAGTGTCTCAGCAGTGTAGTGTAACTGGCTTTACCTGAGATGCTGTTTTGTCTCAGTGACTGCTGTATGATACTTAAGCTGACTCTCCTCTCCTAAATCTCTAATGTAGGGAACTGAACTGCCTGTTTCACTCTATGCCTTGCCACTTCTCACATGTTAATATGCTTGAAAAAAATGGATCCCAACTCTACCCAAGAAAACAAGCTTTAATTTGTCTTAAACAATAAGTAGCCGAGGTTAGCAGACGTAAGCTTTTATATATAGAATGGATAAACAAGGTCCTACTGTATAGCACAGAGAACTATATTCAATATGCTATGATAAATGATAAAGGAAAAGAATATTAAACAAAGAACGTGTATATATGTATAACTGAATCTCTTTGCTATACAGCAGAAATTAATACAACATTGTAAATCAACTATACTTCAATAAAAAAAGAGTAAGCAGCTGAATATTAGTTCAGGCTCCATTATGAAATACTCAAAGTTACGCTGAAAATTGTGTGTGTACACGTGTGAAATAGGTTGAAGAAGAGACTTTTTTTTTAAGGTACCATAAATTTGTCTATTTCTTTGCAGAAAGCAGTATTCTTTAGGGTTTGCTATTGTCATCATTATCTTCAATTTTTAACTATGTGGTTAATCAATAAAGGGATTTTTAGATTCATTCACAGGTTTAGACCACAAACTGAGAATTAAAGAATTAATCCTTTGGGAGAGTGTTTTTGGGGAAAAAAATCCAGTGACCACAAAGTCCCTTAATTATGAAAACATGAGGAGAGGATTGCTAACAGTGGGCAAAATAAAGACCTTGGAATAATTTAAAGTTTTCTTAATTTGAATGCTTATTTGTTATTCACATTTGATTTCCCCATTGCAACCTCATTAAAATAGGGTAATATGTGTATCAAGAGCAGAGAAATATATTTATTTATTTAATGATTTGAGGAAGCGCTGGGAAGACTGTTTTGATGAAAATATTTCTCAAAATTCTGCCACATGGAGAACAGTATGGAGGTTTCTTAAAAAACTAAAAATAGAACTACCATATGACCCAGCAATCCCACTACTGGGCATATACCCTGAGAAAACCATAATTCAAAAAGAGTCATGTACCACAATGTTCATTGCAGCACTATTTACAATAGCCAGGACATGGAAGCAACCTAAGTGTCCATCGACAGACAAATGGATAAAGAAGATGTGGCACATATATACAATGGAATATTACTCAGCCATAAAAAGAAATGAAATTGAGTTATTTGTAGTGAGGTGGATGGACGTAGAGTCTGTCATACAGAGTGAAGTAAGTGAGAAAGAGAAAAACAAATACAGTATGCTAACACATATATATGGAATCTAAAAAAAATGGTTCTGAAGAACCTAGGGGCAGGACAGGAATAAAGATGCAAATGTAGAGAATGGACTTGAGGACACGGGGAGGAGGGAGGGTAAGGTGGGACGAAGTGAGAGAATGGCATGGACATATATACACTACCAAATGTAAAATAGATAGCTAGTGGGAAGCAGCTGCATAGCACAGGGAGATCAGCTCAGTGTTTTGTGACCACCTAGAGGGTTGGGATAGGGAGGGTGGGAGGGAGACGCAAGAGGGAGGGGATATGCGGATATATGTATAGGTGTAGCTGATTCTCTTTGTTATAAAGCAGAAACTAACAAACACACCATTGGAAAGCAATTTTACTCCAATAGAGATGTTAAAAAAAAAAAGCTCTGCTACATAGTTCTGAAAATCCACCATTAGAGAATCATTCTTTGGGGAGTACCAGTTATCTAGGAGGGATACCTATTAAGCTGCTGTCAATCAAGAACACATATACAAGGCCACATAAGATTATCACAAAGTACAGGCTCTGGAGTCAGATGGACCTAGGATTGAATTTGGCTTTGGCACTTACTAGCTGTGAGATTCTGGGCAAATTACTTATCTTCTCTGAGTCCCAATTTCTTCATCTGTAAAATGGGGCTAATAATGGCTCTCACCTGATGGACACATTTAAATGAGTTGATCTATTTGAAGAACCTAATATAATACTTACTTTAAAGTAACCTCTTAGTACATTGCAATGAAAATTATTAGCAGTAGTAGGAATATTTCATTTGAATTGGGGTTTGCATAGCTTTGGGGGTGCATGAAGAAATTCCAAGAGGTATACAGATTCAGATAATTTCAAGGGAATCAATTTCCAAATTCTCTCTCTCTCTCTCTCTCTCTCTCTATATATATATATATATATATATATATATATATATATATATATATTCTTTCTGTATTCATCTGTGTACAAATGCACCTGCATCAGGCTGCTTCTCCTTTTCTGTCTTGCCTTCCACAATTTCCCTTCTTCTGCCTTACGGAAGAGATCTCATCCGACCCAAACCATGCTATGGTACTTTGTCTTCGGTATAGAAACCTCTGGGACACTGAGCAGAGGCAACTCAAACTACAGGTATTTGAGAGCCCTCTTTAAGCAAAATGGCACCATGAACTAAAGGTAATAGGGTATCATGTCTTTCTGTGTCTTATGCTTATCTCTGTTAAGGCAAAGCATAACTCTTATGGAATGAACGTGTCCCCACAAAATTCGTATGTTGAAATATTCACTGCCAATGTGATGGTATTTGGAGGCTGGGCTTTTGTAAGATAATTAGGTCCTGAGGGCAGTGCCCTGATGAATACAATTAATGCTTTATAACAAGAAACACTGGAGCCTACTCTCTCTCTCTGTCATATGGGGTTACAATGAGAAGACAGCCATCTACAAACTGGGAAGAGGAGCCTCATCAGACGCCAGATCTTCTGGTCTCTTGATCTTGGACTTCCTGGGCTCCAGAACTGTGAGAAATAAGAGTTTCTTGTTCAAGCCACACAGTCTATGGTAATTTGTTATAGCAGCCTGCACAGATTGAGACAATACCTTAAACAGGTAAGCTGATGTATGTTTGGATGTTTTTGGTTTCAAGTCTGTAATGGAATTATGTAGTGGAGGGGAGAGGTGATGGTTTTTTTGTTTGTTTGTTTGTTTTTGGTCTTCACTACTAGCAAAGAAGGTATTGTTCCTGAGGAAAGAAATCGTTGAGAACAGAGTAAAAAGAACATTTCTTGGAAATATGGAAGGTGGCACCGCGTTATTCGCCCAGGTGACAAACTCACGATGGGTTTCTGTACTTAGCTAGCTAGCTGTCTTGAAATATTCAAGATTTGAAAGCAGCATGCTGGGAAATACCAATCTGCTATGAAGCACCCTTTCTCTGCCATTTCACCATCTCAGTAAAGAGGATGAGGTCAGTGAATATGCTCATTTATCTGCATTTTAGTCTAGTCTCACTGGTATAATTTGCATGATATCAAGGTGAAAAGGCCCACATGTTCTTCCAACATGTCAATGTTTTATTTTCTAATAAGAAACATATATTAGAGGTAAGTTAGTGTTTTGTGTTCTCTTGAATATTTATTCAAATTCATAGGAGAAACATTTTCATTAACTTTTGGTAAAAGTTAGCAAAATATGAAATCCATACTCATTTTTTATGAAGGTACAAATCTCCTGCTCACTGTCACTCATCAACCACTTTTCTGCTCATGTATTAAATCCTACCATGTACATATTAGGTATCTTAGCTTGGGCTGCCATAACAAAATACCATAGACTGGGGGGCTTCAATGACAGAAATAGATTTTCTCATAGTTCTCGAGATGGAAGTCTGAGATCAGGGTGGCAGTATTCTAATGAGGTCCGGTTCTAATGAGGACCGTCTTCCTGGCTTGCAGGCGGCCACCTTGTCCCTGTGTCCTCACAGAGGAGAGAAAGATCTGGTGTTTCTTCCTATTGTTATATGGGCATCAGCCCTGTTGGATTAGGAACCTACTCTAATGACCTCATTTAACCTTTCTAACCTCTTCACAGGCCCTTTCTCCAAGTACAGACACACTGTGGGCAGGGGGTGGGGAGTGGTTAAGTCTTCAACCTAGGAATGTCGGCAGAGGGAGGGACACAATTCACTCCAAAGCATTAGGTTTAAGCAACTTAACAGGAATATGTTGCAGATTATACTTTAAATAATATGCTCAACAATACTTAATGTACATTTTGTAAGCATGTACTTATTTGCAACCAAGTTCTTTTCTCTTGCAATTTGCATAAAATATTTGAACTATACTCCTAAAAGTAGAACATCTATTTAGTTTCAAAAGCAGATAAAAAATTTCCCCAAGTGCAAATCTAGTATAAAATGACCTAAGCAAAATATGTTACACCTTTAGAAAACCAGCTTGATTTAATTAGTATTAATCTTTCCCTTTCAAATGTTAATATACTGAATCCAATTCTGCGAAATGTGTAATTACCTAAACATAATTGACTTTAACCCATTTTGGGAAGAAATCACTTATATACAAATAAATATCCTCCATTGTCTGTCTGTATTTCTGTCATATCTTTAGTATGCATTTTGAGATGTCCTTACAAAATGAAATGTGACATTAATATATGCCTTTGCTTATAGTCAAAAAGAAAAGTTCTGGGCTTCTCTGGTGGTGCAGTGGTTAAGAATCTGCCTGCTAATTCAGGGGACCTGGGTTCGAGCCCTGGTCTGGGAAGATCCCACATGCCACGGAGCAACTAAGCCCGTGCGCCACAACTACTGAGCCTGTGCTCTAGAGCCCGTGAGCCACAACTACTGAGACCACATGCTGCAATTAGTGAAGCCTGTGTGCCTAGGGCCTGTGCTCCGCAACAAGAGAAGCCACAGCAATGAGAAGCCCGCGCACCGCAACGAAGAGTAACCCCTGCTCTCCACAACTAGGGAAAGCCTGGGCGCAGCAACGAAGACCCAACCCAGCCAAAAATGAATCAAGTAAATAAATTTAAAAAAAAAGAAAAGTTCTAAAATACACAGTTTCAATTTTGCTTTTAACCCCAGTTTCATCTATTTTAGCTCCATAAGCAAAAGGCCTCTGAGAAAAAGTTGAACAGTATAATCAGTAGCATGTGATAAGCTTTTCTGGGCTCATATTTCCTAGAAAGTGAAGAACTCTAATGACTGGGTAAAAAAAAATTTTTTTTGGTAAATTAGGTCATTTTCAATTCTTTGCTTTCAATAAAATAAAAGAAAGACCTAACCAAGTTGTCAATAGGTAGATAATTAAAAATATTTTTGGGGGCTTCCCTGGTGGCGCAGTGGTTGAGAATCTGCCTGCTAATGCAGGGGACACGGGTTTGAGCCCTGGTCTGGGAGCATCCCACATGCTGTGGAGCAACTAGGCCCCTTGAGCCACAACTACCGAGCCTGCATGTCTGGAGCCTGTACTCCGCAACAAGAGAGGCTGTGATGGTGAGCGGCCCACACACCGCAATGAAGAGTGGCCCCCGCTTGCCACAACTAGAGAAAGCCCTCCCACAGAAGCGAAGACCCAACACAGCAAAAATAAATAAATTAATTAATAAACTCCTACCCCCAACATCTTCTTTAAAAAAATATTTTTTGATAATAGATCACTGTGCTCTTTTTGACTTATAATTAAGAAGGCATTCAAATAGCACAGTGGCATTTCCATAGGAAAATGCCTAGAACTGAGATGTCAGGGGAAGCAGCTGGACGTAGTTGAGCAAAGAGGACCCATGGCTGAACACTTTAAAGAAGCAAGTAAATGTATGGTTTGCCTGACTTATCTTGAAAACCCCATGTACCTGAAATGTGAATATGTCTGCTGCTTCCAGTGCTTCGATTCACTGCAGAAGGAGCCTGATGGGGAGGGGTTTATTGTGCCCCAACTGCTCTGTGGTCTCACAAAAGAATGACCTCAGGTGTGCTCTCAAGCTCTGAGCCCTGGTTTCAAAGGTTAAGGAGTTAGGGCCCCAGCTGAGAGCTGTCCTCCAGATGAACCCAAGGATGTGGAAGTTCCAAGTGGATGTGACCTTGGATGTTGACACACCCAACAAGTACCTCATCATTTCTCAGGACCTGAAAGCTGTCTGTTGTGGGTTTTTCAAGCAGAAGAAAAGGTTCTGACCTGAGAGATTCAACCATACAACTTGTGTCCTGGGATTCCCTCTGTTCACCTCTGGCCACCATTACTGGGAGGTGGACGTGGGGTCCAGCCAAGAATGGGATGTGGGTGTTTGGAAAGAATCTGTGCATTGACAAGGGAAGACTCAACTGACTCCAGATCTTGGCTTCTGGACTGTGAGTTTGAGAAATGGAGATGTCTTCTCTCCCCACACTGTGCCTTCTGCTGTTCTCAAAGAATGTTCTCTTTCTGGCAATAACTGCCCAGAACACAAGGACAGGCTGGTGGTCCAATGAGAGACTCAAAGACAGAGATCCGTGTGTGTCTTAGAACAAATTGTGATCTCCTTATAGAGTCATGTGGACACAACAGAGACCTGAGGATTTTGAGGAAGGAGACACTGGCTTCAAAGGAGGTATTTTCCAGATTAAACAGACCTGAAACCATAAATATCAAGGGTTGTGGAACTTAATCTCAGGGGAAAGTCCAGCCTTCAGATGGTATGCCAATGATCAGGGTGAAGAGTCTTTGGAACAGTTTGGAAAAGTGAGACCATGAAAGAAAATGCCCAATGGGAAACACAGTGAAGGGAGCCCCTGGTGCACTTTGAGTGTCCCCTCCCCCCAGTTATGACTTTCGTTCTAAACTTGGATTCTCCAACTGGGAACATAAAAAACTTTCTGTGCCCTTTGCTCAGCTGCTCATGTAGATCTTCTCAATAATTGCCAGGAGTTGTCACTAATCCCCAGACATGGATGAGGGTGATTTGCACTGGGGATAAGATTTGCTCCTCATTGGAGATGCCCCAGACTCTCCATGCAGACAGTGTCACCTATACTACAGATGACGTGATCATGGCACCTCTGTGGGGAGATGAGGTCCAGCAACCCTGTCCCTAAAACTATGGCCCATCCTGATTGACACTTCCCTGTACAAAGCTCTGGAGCCAAGTCCAGGCAGGTGACTGCTTCCTTTTGTTCAACCTCAGGGCAGAAAACAGGAGAGAAGGGCTCCCCAGCAGGAGAGGAACTCAGAGCTGTGTTAGCACCATTAGGCAGGACAGGTACTCACCCTGCCTTGTCCTGAGCTGCCCCATTCATGCCCTGGCTGGACAGGTAGAAGGTGGGAATGTGCTGGGGTGTTTATCTGAGTGGGACCAGACCTATGAGGTTCACTGCAAATCCCTGTGCCATGGAATCTCTGACAAAGATGGAAAGAGGAATGGGGTCACTGTGGAATCTGTGATGTCCCTGTTATGGCCAGAATCACTGATCTTCTCGATCATGTAAAAAAGGGTCTACTGATTTTTTAGGACCTAACAT
This sequence comes from Mesoplodon mirus, assembly GCF_964341445.2. Classification (NCBI taxonomy): domain Eukaryota; kingdom Metazoa; phylum Chordata; class Mammalia; order Artiodactyla; family Ziphiidae; genus Mesoplodon; species Mesoplodon mirus. Next base: position 21,772,886 of record NC_138985.1, on the reverse strand, counting down.
ATTAGGGTTGGGTGTACAATTTCTGCCAAGATATTCTGTCACCATTCTGGGTGTTCTTAAGTGGTGTGTGTAGGTGTTGCTCATATTTTTATCTAAATGAATGGGGAAATGCCTCATTGTCCTACTTTAACCTGGAGCAAGAGGAGGAAGAGAAAAGAATTTGTAGTGAGATAAAATCCAGTTAATTGTCTAGTCTGCCAAAATGGTGTGAATGTTGGAAAATAACCAGTGTATGACCTTTTTTAAAAATTGGAAATAGGATTAGAATAATGCTGTTTGTGGTAATTCAACACTGCATTTTATATTTTGAAGTACAGTGGAATGTACCTTGGGCCATGGTATTGTCTGAATGTTTCTTTCCCCCTAGATTAGTATATTGATATGTAACCCCCAAAGATGATGGTATTAGGATGTGGACTTTTGGGAGTGATTAGATCATGAGGGTGGAGACCTCATGAACTGTATAAGTGCCCTTGTAAAAGAGTCCTCAGAGAGCTCCATAGCCCTTTCCATCATGTAAAGACACAGTGAGAAGGTGCCAGCCACAAATCAGGAGGGAACTCTCTCCAGAAGGGGACAATGCTGGTGCCTTGATTTGGACAGCCAGCCTCCAGAACTGTTAGCAATAAATTTCTGTTGTTTATAACCCACCCAGTGGGTGATATTTTGTTCTAGCAGCTCAGACGACTAAGGCCAGTATTGAAAAGGACTCCAGGTGGTCGTCACGGCTAAGACAGAGAGGCAATGTCTGAGAAAATGTTTAGAGATTCTTTCCCGGAAGCAACGTGTCCCCACCCTCCCCAACTCTCCCTGTGTCCTTCTATCCAGGGCTGTGTGCCTTACTCCTTTTTCCATTGTCCTGGGCACACAATGAGCTCTCTTAGAAGGATGTTCTCATTATCTTAGGAGGTCTCCATAAACCAGCTCTGATTTCTGTGCTGACCTGGGATGAGATGAGTTACACACTCCTCTGCTGACTCAGCATCACATGAATTCCTACTGCTTCCACTGTATTGTGTGCATTTTTAGTCACAGTAGATATAAAACCCAGAAAGTATGAGGAAGCTAGTGGGGCAAGAGGTGCTCAGGCACCAGAGAGAGAAACAACTCCTTAAATTTTGTTTCAGTGAAAGCAGAGCTGGGTCATCAGAAATGTTGTTGGAACATAGGGCTTCCAAGTCACTCCTTTTGTCGTTTTCGAATGCTTTGCTCCTGCTTGTCTTATCACCTGGAAACTGACCTGCCCACACTGATCCTCCCACACCTGTGGGTGAAGAGAGGCTCAGGAGGCGGCAGGCACTGGGATGTGTGTTCCTGTCACAGCAAAAGGGCACCTTCTGTGGCTTCGTTTGTGACTGGCTGTGGTGGTGCCTCGTGTGTGACTGTGTGAGGCTGGGGGTCCTGGATTGTGTGGGGACAGGTGTGTCCTTTTGCGTTCTGGGTCATGATTGATGGTGTCATGGAGGCACCTCCTCTGTGGGGTTGGTCTCTTTGTGTCCCAGGAAATGTACAGCCAGGAGGTTTGACCACATCATTCACCCCAGTAAACTCTCAGCCCCATAGGAAGGAGGTGATGGGCCGTGTTTGTGGGAGGAGAGATGCAAGGGGATGAGGGGACCTGCATGCACTTAGGAGTCACCGGGAGGTGTGATGTAGGGAGAAATGAGTGGGGTTTCAGGGGATTATATGAGAATTTACTGGGCATGAGATTCAAGTCAGATCTTTTGCCAACAAACAGTGTTTGGTTGGATTCGTTGAGACTAAAGTTTTAACAAACTATAGAAATATAGAATTGTACAAGTAATTGTTACTCAAAGGAGATTTCTGTAAAGTTAAAGTTAAATTAGAGACTTGTATAGTACAGGCTTATCAAAGAAACTGCAGGGAAGGGATTGCTCTGTGGTAATGAATCAAGGGTAGAGTGAGATTATATATAAGGTTACATTAAACTATATATATATATATATATATATATCAATTTAAAAAAAGGAAAGAAAATGCCTAAAATTCTCATTACTTATTTAATTTAACAAGTTTTTCAGGACATATGTCTATAAAAATGAAAAATAGGAGTAGAATGGATGCTGAATCCTGTGTCATTCTATCAGTAGCAGCCAAAGATATGGGAACTTGTTAAAAAGATCCATCTATTCATTTAGATCAATTGTCCAATAAAGCCTTACTTGCTATGCTTTATAATTATTTCTCAAAATATGTTATACATTCATATTTCTTTGGTCAATTTTATACTAAAAATCATTGTAAAGATAGCTCAATCCAGAAGACTTTACAAATACAAAATTACAATGTTTAAACTTCCACCTATGGACAATTATTTCTGTTATTGTAGAGAAGTTAATAGGGTGATCATATAAAATCTTTCAAATATAAAAATATATTACATTAGTAAGATTCTTTTGGGAAAATATGAGATCAAAGAGAAAAAGGTATGATACAAAATTTCCAGTTGTCAAAAAATAGCTTGTCTGTGAATTTTTTGTTTTTTTGTCTGTGAATTTTTAAGTGAGTGAGGATGGTTATCAAAAAATTGGTTTGGCCTTTAGGGTCTATTGGATACAAGGTATGACACAAGTTTTACTTAAAAGTTAATATTTACAGTATGCTAGAAAGTACATTTTTTGAAGCTGTTCAAATTTTTTAGATTTTTTTTGAAGTATAGTTGATTTACAATGTTGTGTTAATTTCTTCTGTACAGCAAAGCAACTCAGTTATACACATATATATACAAATTCTTTTTAATATTCTTTTCCATTATGAAGCTGTTCAAATTTATGATGAAATATTTTAGGTGTCTACTTGAAAATGTAGGGGATACATAACTTTTCAAAATTCTTTTAGAGAGTATGAGAGAAAAAAGTTTGAAGGCGAATAATTTAATGTGTCAAATCTTTACAGTTTTTTTTTGCATTTTATTTATTTTTTATTTTTTTATTTTTTAAACATCTTTATTGGGGTATAATTGCTTTACAATGGGTGTGTTCGTTTCTGCTTTAACAGTTGTTGATGATGGACTTCATGGGGAAAAAAGTGGACAGGAATATTTAGAGCATAGAGAAGGGCAGACGTGGGTGTGCTGTTGATATGAGCTCTTGTGACCGAAAAGTAGAGCAGGAGAAATAGTAACAAAAAAGAACAAAATTGTACACAGTTTTCAAAATTCTCAAGTTTTGGCCAGCGCCTTGAGACATGGCCTCATCTGTTATTTATGAACTTTACAAAGCAGATTTATGTTGAAGTCGGTTCTCTCTTTGGATGGGTTTAATTATGTTGGAGACCAAGACTCCATTATCATTCCCATGATTACTATGTTCCTGGAACTGTGCTGAGATGCAAAGATGAACATGCAAACCAGATTCCCTCAAGGAGTTTACAGCACAGAATAAAGCTAGAGCTTAATATAATCTTAAACTGAAAGTCAGTGATCATCTGCTCTGAGTATTTTTCATCTATATCCCATGTTTCTCTGCACAAAAATTAGAAGTAGATGTCATTTGAATTATTATTATTATTATTATTTTTTTTTTTTTTTGCAGTATGCGGTCCTCTCACTGTTGTGGCCTCTCCCATTGCGGAGCACAGGCTCCGGACACACAGGCTCAGCGGCCACGGCTCATGGGCCCAGCCGCTCCACGGCATGTGGGATCTTCCCAGACTGGGGCACGAACCCATGTCCCCTGCATCGGCAGGCGGACTCTCAACCACTGCGCCACCAGGGAAGCCGTGAATTATTTTTAAAGAAGGTGGTGATGGATTTGTGATCATTGTAACAATTCCTTAGTGTATATAGTATTTTATAGTTTATAAGGTGATTTCCCACAAAGTAGCTCATTGGGTCTTAATAACAACAATTTGTGGTGGGCAAGACATGTGTGATTACTCTTGACTTAGAGATGAGAACGCTATGGCCTAGAAGGATTAGGTTTTGACCACATCATGTAGCCACAAATGGCAGAACGGATAGAGCCCAGGTCCTTCAGGCTCCTCGTTTGGAACTTTGCCCATACCACCATATTGTGACCTGAGTCACTAGGTTTCCTCTCCTGTATGTTGGGAAAGACAGTTCTCTTTGGGCCTCTTCTGTTCCTACACATCATGCTGGATATACCAAGTCTGCAAGGCCCTGACCACTCTTTTACCTGGACCATTTCTCAGGGTTGTTTATGCAGCTGGTAACTTTGAGAGATCAGGTAAAAAGCCCCCAAGCAGTCAGTGTTGCTTACTGTTTGCTATAAAAATATGGATTCTTCAAACTCAGTTGTGACACAAACCTACTGCATATTATCTATCAAGGCCCATCGTACTGCCTCTGTAGATCTTGAGGGCAATGGGAACCGAGGCAAATATACTGATACTCATGCTTCTTACTGTGCTGTGAGTAATAAAGTCCTTTGTCTTTGACCCAGGAGCCTCTTGTTTTCTGCCAGCAGCCATGAAATAGTAACAGGTCAACTTATTAGCTTGTAGGCAGGGTAAAATCAAATCTCAGCCCTGGCTTCCATTGTGGCGCAGTGGTTGAGAGTCCGCCCGCCGATGCAGGGGACGTGGGTTCGTGCCCCGGTCCGGGAGGATCCCACATGCTGCGGAGCGGCTGGGCCTGTGAGCCATGGCTGCTGGGCCTGCGCGTGCGGAGCCTGTGCTCCACGGCGGGAGAGGCCACAACAGTGAGAGGCCCGCGTACTGCAAAAAAAAAACACAAAGAAAACCAAAAAATACCCCAAAACAAAACAAAACAAATCTCAGCCCTGACATAGCAAGGACACATACTTGCAAGATGTTTGAGGGCTATGTGTAAGGTATGACAAGCCTCAAATAGGGCTTCAAATGGGGTATAGCCCCAGAATCTGAATTCAGGAATCTGAGAGTCCAGAAATAGTTCTTCTCAAAAGGAAGCTGGTAAAAATGGACACACACTTGTCTGGAAATAGCCAAACACAGAACAGACTATGTCCAAGGGATTTGTTGCTTATGTGGCAGGTTGGATATTTTATCTATGTTACAGTGTCAGACTGTGTAAGCCAGGTGTGCAAATATGTAGTCTCTTTCTCTGTAATGAAATTTAATTTTGCCTTCTAGTTCTAATGGCAGTAATAGAAGCTTAATAATATGATTCAGTTGCTTCAAGTTTGAAACTCAGATTCCCGCCATCCTCGTTTTTCTTTTCTCCCAGCTCTACCAAGGGGGTGGGGTGGGATGAGGTAGTTTCTGTCCCTACTGGCCTCTGCTGAGGTGTGGCTTGTCCCACCCAGTCTTGGGCATCTCATCTCTTCCTGCTGCATGAACGGTGTTGTCTCTGGCCCCATCATGGCCTTCAGTTGTCACATTCATATATTCTGAGTTCTCTCCCAATCAGGGACCTCTTCTGTGCTTCGTGCTCTTTACAGGCATGTAGCACCTCTTACTTCCATCTCTTGTGCCCTGCTGGGGTGTGCGGGGCTCTCTGAGGCCCATCTGCTTGGCTGTTTGTCTTGACACTTGGCTCATCTCTCACTCAGGTGCCATGTTGGACACAGGGTTTTTCTATGAAGCTTGCAGACTCTCAGGAAGCATGCATCTCACTAGGAAGCCAGGCTCTGGTCCTTCTCCTTCAGAGTCCTCCATGGACCCATCTGGGTTTCGATCTGGATATCTAACCTGTTGTTCCCCATGTCTTCTTCAGAACTTGGTGTTGGGGATGGAGAGCTGGGGACTTTCTCAGGGACTTACCAGTGTCTGAATCCCAGTCATATCCACTATGATTTCCCCCCCCATTCATTACATTTTTACTTACTTTTAGTCAGCATTTACATTCTCCTCCCATCAGTGGTTTATGTATAAGGTTCTCTGAATCCATGGGCTTTGGATCTTGATATTTAAAGTTAAGCCTCTAGTATTTAAAATTTTTTCAAAAGGAGAAAGCCTCTTTTCCTCTCTCAAACACATGCCACTCACTATAGAAAGCCATGCCCTGCAGACCGCAGTCTCTGCTATAGATTAACCAAAGTCTTCTTGGAAGCTCCTAACCCATGGCTCTTGTTCTGCCTGGATGATTCTACCCTGAGGGTGGTGTACACAGAACGTGCCCAATGACTGCTGAATGGTGGGTGAAAGGAAAGGGTGACAGGAATTAAAACGCACAGAGTTTAATGATAATTTAAAAAACGCCCCACTACCACTGGGAAACCATGCGTGTTTCCAGGATCCTCATCAAGAGATCATGGTTCCCAGGAAGCTGGCTAGAAGGAAATTGCAGCCTACTCAATTACACTGCAACTTGCCAGGAATTAAGTAATGGTGTTCTTGGAACTGGGGAGTACAGTGTGGGCAGTGTTTATGTAACACTGTGCGGAAGAGTCTGGCCTTAGCTTCTGAAGACCAACAGGGTTATCTAGATGATAACGTCTCTCGAATGGAGAGCAGTTCATCAGCTCATTCAGGGGCCCAGCTTTTGGGGGATAGAGTTGATGGATTCCGTGTGAAAGGCAGGGCCCTAGCTGTTTGATAGCAGTTCTCAACTTTTAAGAGTCATTTAGGAAGAGTGTTTTAAAATGTTGATTCCTGGAAACAGCGTCCAGATAATCTGATTCATAGGTCTAGGTTAAGGCTCAGGAATTTATATTTTAACAGGCTTCTTCTGGACCACATTTTGAGAAGATTAGATGCACAATTGAAGTGGCTAGGATGAAAATTAAATAGTCAGTGACAGTACCACCTTGAGATCCAGGCCAAAGGGCTCCTGCTTTCGGGTCCTTGGTCTAGAGGACCCTGTTCTGGCCATGTGATGGGGAATCAGTGAGCTTAAGGGGATATACCAGCTGGAGCCTAGGACACACTTTCTAGACCATGATCTGGGTACTGGGACCCTGGAATTTTCTGCCCAAATGGCACTGAGCCGGCTCTCTACACAAGCTTCCTCCCTGGTCTGAGCTCCAGAGGGCGCACCCTGCTGTAGGCAGCCTTCGGCCTTACTGGTGGCTGGGGGCAGCTCTTGGTGGGGCTGTGGATGGAGCTTGGCTGTGTGAGCTGCCACACCCTCTAGTGGCTGAAGGAAGCCCGCATGGAGGGCTAGCTGTGGGACAGTGTGGGCTGGGGGCTGGGAGCTGGCCCTCCCTGTACTGCTGCATTCTTATGCCTGGCATTCAGGTTCGCTTTGAAGGTACGTTTATCAGGAAGAATAATAGAACATGTTCCATTCAACAGCTTGTTAGCATGGATTATAACTTCTAAATATGTAGAAGTTTTACGTTTGTGGGTCTTCCTCGGATTCTTGCCTCACGTCCCATGAACGTTAAGGGCAGACCTGATCAATGTTTTCAAATGATTATCGCCTTAGAATCGATTTCTTCTGATCAAGAAACTGTCCTTCAAGCCAACGACCGGGGAAGGACAAATGGAGGAGAAAGGAAAGGAAATGTGACCTTGGGCTTGGCTACCCTGTGGGCCCAGTGAGGGAGCGGGTCAGACCTGTGTGACAGGATGAAACTTGATGCAGCCCTTCTGAGCCTGCGTGCTGCCAGTCCTCTGACTGGGTGGGGGATCGGTGCAGACTAATTCTGTTGGCGGGGAGGGGCACACCCAGGATGTCTAATCTTTCTCTCTGGGATTCCAGCCTCTCCCACAGAAGTGAAGTTGCCCTAACTTTTTCTTGCAGTGAGATAGAGTGTGGAAATGTGAACACTTTCCAGAATGACTTTAAAATATTTTCAACCATTAAAAAAAAAAAAAGGCCTGTTTACAGTTGGATCAGTTATTTTATAAGTGGATTAGCGAAAGAAACATTGATTGATTTTTTTACGTGTTTCACACAGACTGGCAGGTGTAAAAGGCATCATTTCATGACATTCACTCTTCTTGATACCCCATACCACATACTTTAATGGAAATATTCCTGAAGATACCCAACTACTTTTGTCTTAATTTACTGCTTCCATTTGGTCTGCTATGTACAGTTGTCCAGGTTGTACACTGCACAACAACACCTACCCTAAAAAATGAGTCGGGGCTGAAATCTAGCCCACCTTCCCCTTGTCAACCTAACGTGGGCCTACATCCACCAGAAGGAAGGGTGCCTTTTCCTAATCACACAAAATCACAGTCTGCTCTTCTAATCACACACCTCCAGGCCCAGGTCCATGCAGGAGGGTCCCTATGGGTTGTCATGGTAATCAAACATTTGAACATGGCATAATGTGTTTTTCTAAGAGGATTTCCCTGCTAGAAAGACATGCCTGAGCAAAGAGCAGAGCCTGCCATCTGGTCAGATATGGTGCCTATTATAGGTCAAGAAATTAACATTCTGATTTAAAGAAGTGTCTCCTTTTGTATGATTAGCTGGAAACAGCTCCCCAGTGTCTGATCCTCCTCGGGTGAATGGGCAAAGTTGGATTTCTAGATCAACAAAGCTGAAGATGCTACACTTGTGGTGGTGACTTTTTACAGCCTCTGATGTCCCAGACAGAATAACAAGCCAGCTGCATGAAATCCTCTGAAATCATTTGAAATCAGTTGCAGTGCGATAGGGGTTTACCTTGTAGACGTGAAGACAGGAAAACTGACTGGTACTAACATATTACTCCCTGCATGCATCTTCTACCCTCTTACTCTGCTTTATTTTTCTTCATCTTACTTGTCACTACTGGATCTTATATTACATATCAGTTTGTTTATTGACACCATGCTTAATGATTTCCTGCCACTGTCTAGTAAATATTTTTTGAATGAATAAATGAGTGACCCATAAAGATGCAACCCTCAGCTTTTGTAAAGTTACTGTGAGGTTTTGTAAATTAGGTATAAAGACTGCCCTTTCGTGGTCCATCCTAAGTGGGCATGAAATGAATCAATTCTGGGCTATTGTGAGAAAGGGCATGTCAGCTGCAGAGATCCCCAAAGTAACTACAGAGTAGAGGATGCCAGGATGATGCCTATGTTAGAGGATGGTAGGAGTCTCTTAGGAGACACTCAGCTGGGAATTTGGTTTCTTCTTCCTCTGAAACCCATCTCCATTGCAGCAAAGAGAAAGAATGCTTTTCAGGGAAGGAACAGGCAGCCGCAGCAGCCATGATTTCTATGAGTCCCAGAAAAAAAACCAAGCTTCACTACTGCTTTTAGCTGTGTAAGAAGCAGGTACTGGGCTTCCCTGGAGGCGCAGTGGTTAAGAATCCGCTTGCCAATGCAGGGGACACGGGTTCGAGCCCTGGTCCGGGAAGATCCCACATACCACGGAGCAACTAAGCCCACGCGCCACAACTACTGAAGCCCGTGCACCTAGAGCCCATGCGCTGCAACAAGAGAAGCCACCGAAGTGAGAAGCCCGCACACTGCAACGAAGTAGCCCCCGCTCGCCCCAACTAGAGAAAGCTCGCGTGCAGCAACGAAGACCCAACGCAGTCAAAAATTAAAAAAAAAAAAAAAAAAAGGAAGCAGGTACAGGAACAGAATTAGCTACAGCCAGAAAATGGAGGTGATGAGGGTTCTCTGAGAAAAAGTGTTTGAGTAATTACAGCTGGAAACTGAATATTTATTCTAGTGGCTTTTTATTATATTTGACATGCTGGCTAGTATACAGGTTTCAGACAAAGGAAGTAGTTAGTCCAACTGGATCAGCATTAGTCATGAACATAGAGGAGGACATCTCCTACCCTCCCTCAACCCTGCCCTCTTCTGGGCGTGCTGAAGATCACGGTCCATTCTTAGCAAAACCCGATAGCTTCAACCTCATCCCTGGAGGTTCCCACCACCATCGTGCTCTGATGGAGACCTGGCTCTTTGCTGAAAACATTCTCTTCCTATTCTCCTGCATTCCTGTCACGTGGTGACCGTGGTTTTCTCCACCACAGTTTTGTGCCATGAGACTTAGAGGTGGGATGCATTTCCTTTTCACTTCTCATTGCCAATTCTGGATCATTCTCTTTCCTCCCTAAAAATGTCTTGCCTTGGGCTTCCCTGGTGGCGCAGTGGTTGAGAGTCCGCCTGCCGATGCAGGGGACACGGGTTCGTGCCCCGATCCCGGAAGATCCCACATGCCGCGGAGCGGCTGGGCCCGCGAGCCATGGCCGCGGAGCCTGTGTGTCCGGAGCCTGTGCTCCGCAACGGGAGAGGCCACAGCAGTGAGAGGCCCGCGTACAGCAAAAAAAAAAAAAAAAAAAAAAAAAAAAAAAGTCTTGCCTTGAATGTCAGTTCATCTTGCCTTGAATGTCAACCATTCCTCTCGTTTTGCTGACATCCACCATCTCAAGGTCCTTCCTCTGTGCTCCTGCCTGGTGGCCACAGTCCTATTCCTGTCTTGATTCTTGGCAGTTTCAATATGCACATAGATCATCTCGCCATTCCCCTGGCCCTTCACCTTTTATCACTCCCATGGTCCCTCCAGACCCTGTCATTGCCCATCCCTGTGTGCCCTCCATAATCACCATACATTCACCCCACTCTCTGACCCCACCTCCTCTCTTCCCAGGGCACACCCTCTAGCACCCTATTTGCCAGGGCTGTGTAACAAGTCACCACAAACAGGGTGGCTTAAACAACAGACATTTCTTCTCACACAGTTCGAGAGGTTGGAAGTCCAAGATCAAGGTGTCAGCAGGTGAATTCCTTCTGCGGGCTGTGAAGGAGAATCTGTTCCATGCCTCTTCCCTTGGCTTCTGGTGTTTTGCTGGCAATCCTTGGTCTTCCTTGGCTTGTAGACACATCACTCTAGTCTCTGCCTTCATCTTCACGTGGCGTTCTCCCTGTGTGTGTCTGTGTCCAAATCTTCATTTCTGTGAAGACACCAGTCATGTTGGACTTAGGGGCTCACCTTATTCCAATACGACCTCACCTTAATGTAACTAATGACATTGGCTGTGATGCTATTTCCCAATAAGGTCACATTCTGAGATACTAGGACTTCACCATATAGAATCTGAGAGGACACAAATGTAACCTATACATCCCATCTCCAGCAATCCTTCACTTCCACCAGGACCTATAATCTTATCCTGTGTGTTTCCCGATGCCCTCTGCCCTCCGAACCCAGCTCCAATGCCACGGTATCTCACTAGAATCGCTCCTTTGCCCACTCATCGCAACTCTCACTTTGTTGAACTTTCTTGGTTAAGCCACACCCTGGGGAAGTCAAGCTCTCCACCTACTTAGTGCTTAAACCCGGGCAGCCAAATGTGGTTGGAGAAGAATAGCCATGTGGACTCTTCTCATTTAAAATTCATGAACGTAAACGCTGAGTGGACTCCTAATGCTGCTGGGAAACACTCTCTCCTCTGTCATCAATTTCCTCTTCTCTATTGGATCATTGTCATCACCGTGCAAACATATTCATATTTCTCTTCTATTAATTATACAAACAACCTTTCTAGACACCACACCCACTAGTGGCTCTCTCCATGTAGCTCCACTATCTCTGCTGCTTTCCGCAGCACAGTGCTTCCGGAATTGTCTTTGCATCTATCTCCAGTTCCTCTCTCTGCATGCTCTTAAATCCTTTCCGGTCAAGTTTTTGACCCCTCTCCCCAAAGTTCTCATGTCAAGGTTACCAAAACCTTTAAGATGTGATGGCTAATGGTCAGTTGTGGTATTCATTTCATATGATCTGTTAGTGACATTTGACACAGTTGATCACTCTCCTTCCAGAAGCAACTTTCTTCACTCCTCTTCCAGGACGCTGCACTGTTTTCCTTTTATCTCACTGGTTCATTTTTCTCAGTCTCCTTGGCTGGTACCTCCTCTTCTCCCAGCGTCTGGGATGCCCAGGGCTTTGGACTTTAGACCTCTTGTCTTCTCCACCTACACTCACTCCCTGGGTGATCTCAGCCAGTCTCATGGATCTCAGTATGACCCACACCTCAAGTTTCTGTCTCCAGCCTGGATCTTTCCCTTGAAGGATAAGCTGATATCCCGTTGCTTCCTCAGTTTCTTCCCTTGGGTGTCTAGGATGTCTCTACTTGACATAGCCAAACCTGAACACTTGCTGTCACCTCTGCACCTGCTCCCCCATCCTCACCTGCTCAGGCCAGTACCCTGGGGTCAGCCTGTCTTTCTCGCACAGTCCCCAGGGATTGGTGTTGACTCTCCCTTCAGAAGGTATTTGGAGCTTGAGCCCTTCTTTCTACCCCCACTGCGACCACTGGTCCACACCCCATTGCCCGGATGATGGCTCAGTCTCTGCCTACTCTCCCATCCCTGCAGCCTGTTTCTAAGGCAGCAGCTGAGTGGCCCATGTGACACTTCAGCCACATCAGGTCCTTCTTCTCCTGGAACCCTACAGAGGCTCTCTGCTTCACTCAGAGAAAAAGCCAAAGTCCTTACGTGGCCCTGCTGAGTCCGGGAACCACCTTGACCACCTTCCTGGCTGTTCCTCTTCCTCTTACCTCCTTTTCCCTCTCCTCTTCCTTGAACACACCAAAAACACATCCTCCTCATAACCTCAGCTGTGGAGGCTCCCTCTGCCTGACCTGCCCATTTCTCAAGTCACGCCATGTCTTCTTCCCTCATTGCCTTCAAATCTTTGCTTAAATGTCATCTTCTCAGTGAGGCCTCCCTGACCACCCTGTTTAAAATTCCAGACCTTGTCTAGCATCCTGGATCCTTCTCACCCTACTAGACTTTGTTAGAGCATGTTTTAGATTTTCACATGCTATATGAGGTACTTATTGATTATGTTCATGGGTTATTCTGTAGGTCACCCTGGTAGAATGCAAGTTCCACGGTTTGTATTGGTGCTTATATTCTTTCCTGAGCCTAGAACAGTGTTGATACCTAGTATATGCTCAGTAAATATTTGGTGAGTGAATGAATGGAGGGTTACCTAGCACTTGGCAACAAAAGAAAATGGATTTGCAAAAGGAGGAGAACATGCTTGGCTGGGAGTGTTGTGAAGAAAGATAGTTAATTAATGCCAGAATCACTCTGCAGTTTTATCTGGACGCCATTTGGAACATGTGGTGCAAAGGTCAACGTGTAATTGAATTGTTCTCAACTGAGCATGGTTCAGTACAAGTTCAAGCACAAGTCAGTGAAAACTGCTCAGTCGCTGTTGTAAAGTACTGAACAACAGAAGCTGCCTGCTTCCCCATGGAGCCCTGTCACAGAGAGGAGCCAGGGTACGCTGAAGTACAGCGTCTGCAGGGCAGGCAGACTGGATGGTTTTACCCTCCATGTCGGTGCCTGATCGGGATCTGTGAGAGTCAGGATCTGCCCGTGTTAAAAATGTGCTTTTTAAAAGCATGTGTGCCCTCGTCCCTTGATGAAAACAGAGGGCTGCCATAACGTGAAGTGACTGTGGTGACAGGCCTCACCTGTGATGTTATTCTAGTGTCTCTCCTGCCTTGGGAACTGATCACTTTTCCACAGAATCATAAGCCACCATTTAGGGTGAGAGCGAAGCAAAAACTGCTTGTTTCATTTACCTGTTATAGAAGCACTTCTTGGGAAGAATGAGCTGTTGCTTTTTTTTTTTTTAATTACTTTAATTATTTGTGGCTGCGTTGGGTCTTCATTGCTGTGTGCGGGCTTTCTCTAGTTGCAGCGAGCGGGGGCTACTCTTCATTGCGGCGCACGGGCTTCTCATTGCGGTGGCTTCTCTTGTTGCAGAGCATGGGCTGTAGGCTCACGGGCTTCAGTAGTTGCGGCACGTGGGCTCTAGCGCGCATGCTCAGTAGTTGTGACGCATGGGCTTCGTTGCTCCGTGGCTTGTGGGATCTTTCCGGATCAGGGCTCGAACCTGTGTCCCCTGCATTGGCAGGCGGATTCTTAACCACTGTGCCACCAGGGAAGTCCCTGTTGCTGCTTTTTACATTTATAAATCATGATTTAGGTCTCTGCATGTTATTTGAAGTTCCAGAAAACTCCATACTGATACCAGGTGACATGTAAAAAAAAAATGTGGGCACATCCATCAGCAGTAAAGAGGAAAGAAGCCCTTAGGCTGTGCAGCTGTATCACACCGTCTGGTTGTGGAATCTCCCTCTGTTTGCTTGGGTTTTCTGATTAGTCGTAGATCTTTTAAACGTTTGTTTTCTAGTGTTAGTGAATTTCTTCTTTTATCTTGGTGATCCCCAGCACATATAAAGATGAACAATGGAACTTACTCCAATTGTTTTGGATGTGTTGAGTGCTGAGGTTTGGCCAAAGCTCAGGAAAATAACAACGGAAAGATGAAATCATGGACAATGGAAAGATGGGCAGGACAAGTATGGAGTGAACAAATTGTTGAAAAGAAGGTAATTCTTTTAGAGAACTGGCTGCTTGGAAGAGATGTGAATTTTAGCACTTTCCATTTACACTTGTTAGCCACTTTCTTACCTACTTGGAACCCATGGATGGATTCACATGAACTACTCTGTCTTCCCAGGTTCTCTGTGTAAGGCTTTCCTGACCCCCTTAAATTTGCAATCCCAGGAGCTTTCTCGGATTATTACAGCCCTGGGGCAGCCCTCTCTAGGGCTGAGTGGTAGAGGGGGAGGATGTGGAGGGGTGGTGATGAGGGGGAGGGAGCTGTATAGGGGAGTACTGGGATCCAGTTAGTGGAGCAAAGGGATGAGAGAAGAGGAAATCAGAAAAAAAAAAAACCCCACCAGACTCAGGTAACATGTGCTGGGTTAACAGTATGGTTAATAAACTCTGAATTTAAGGGAATTCCCTGGCGGTCCAGTGGTTAGGACTTGGTGCTTTCATGGCTGGGGCCTGCGTTCGATCCCTGTTCAGGGAACTAAGATCCCGCAAGCCACATGGCCAAAAAAAAAAAAAAAAAAAAAAAAAAAAACAAGAAGAAAGAAAAGAAATCATGCAGTTAATAAAATAATAATAAACTTAATAAAGTGTTTTCTGCAGCTGTTTGTTGGAAGTAAATTTTAAAAACACACTTCCTTTTTAAAATTTAGTGAGCAAACTGCTCTGAAGGTGGTTGATTTTATCATTTCTAACGTGTCGTAGGGAAGAAAAAGTCCATTTAAGTACTTTGTAGGCACACTTTGAATTCAGATCTCTACAACTCTTCAGAAACAGCCGATAGCATAAAGAAGAGCTCCTGGGTGGCTCTCACTTCGCTGCCCTGTGATTCACTGTGCTGAGTCACAAATGCTGGATGTGTGGCTAAGATGGAATGACTTTTGAATTTGAGGATTCATGAGCTGATTCAGTCCTGCGTGTCATTATGTTTTGACACCATTCGAATCAAAGCTTTGGGGTATTTTGACATCACAAAGCAGCAGAGAGGTGAGGGATCAAAGGAGGAACAAAGCAAGCATGTATGAGTTTGTTATCTAAAAACATCCATTTCCTGCATAACATCAGAAAGCAAGATTAGGTAGCTACTGATAGGATGGTGATGGAGAAACCAAAACTACCTTCTGCTTTTAAACCCAAAAAGATCCAACTACTTGCTGTCATATGACAATTCTTTGAACTGATATATTTCAGTGACTACAGAATGACAGCAAAATAAACATTCTTGGACTCCTCACGAGTCCAGAGTCTCTCCAAAAAAACCTTGTCATTGACAGTTGTTAAAATTCATCCGAAGAAACACTAATATTTTCCTGTTTATTTAGAAAATTTTATAAACAAATATATTAAACAAGTTATATAGTAATTGGTCACTTTATTTTAAAGTGATGAAAATTTCTGACTACTTCATTTCTGCCTGTATTTATGGCAAGAAATCAAAAAATGTAACTTTACCAAGTCATGACATTCTGGAAATTTTCCTTAGAAAGATGTCCTAATTTGAGTCCCCAGTCTGATAGTAAAACTTGAACATTCTTCTTAGTGGAGAATGAGATATAATGAGTGAGATGGAATCACCACTTTTTTTTTTGGTTTGTTTTTCTTTTAAAAAATTAATAGTTTGGGGGCCCAGGTTCGATCCCTGTTCGGGGAACTAAGATTTCATAAGCCGTGTGGTGCAGCCAAAAAAAAAGAAAAAGGAAATTAAAAGTTCAAGCTTATTAGCTTATACCTAATGTCTTTTTGTTTATTTGTTTTTGCAAACCAACACTTTCATTGTCAACAGTACTCGCCTGGAGGAGGTGTCTGGACAATGGGTGTCTGAGGATAGATAGGTCAGTGCAGTGAGAACAGTTCTGGCCACCACTGGGGCCTGGGTGTTTAGAGTCAGGGTCGGGGGTCCAGCAGGGCCTTGGGAGTCCTCAGGAGACCGAGGAGTGGGGTGTCAGCTCCCCCTGGCTCACCTGCGGGAGGCCAGCGAGGGCCATAAGCTCAGGCTTACTGAGCCAGGCAGTGAAGCAGCCAGGGTATGAGGTAGGGAGGACCCGGGGGACACGATAGGGAGGGGGGTTTTATTTTCATCTAGGTTATTTTGTTTCAGCTATGCCCATTATTTCATACCATTTCCCAGGAGTTATCCTCACTAGAAATCTACTCATGGGCTTGGTAATGAGTGTGAAGGGGCTGTATGAAATGGAGATACTTGAGCAACTACCAGTCAATGTATGGACTGGAGGTCCATGGAGATAGTTCTCAGATTGGAACAATGGGTGACTGTGTATGGGTGGCAAAGTACGGAATTTGCTATTAAATCCCCCATGAGTCTTTTCTTTTTCATAAAAAATTTTTTTATTGGTATATAGTTGATTTACAATGTTGTGTTAGTTTCAGATGTACAGCAAAGTGATTCAGTTATACATATATACATATATTCATTCTTTTTCAGATTCCTTTCTCATATAGGTTATCACAGAATATTGAATAGAGTTACCTGTGCTATACAGTAGGTCCTTGTTGGTTATCAATTTTAGATATAGTAGTGTGTGTATATTAATCTCAAGCTCCTGATTTATCCCTCCCCCACCCATGTTTCCCCTTTGGTAACCAGAAGTTTGTTTTCGATATCTGTAAGTCTGTTTCTGTTTCGCAAATAAGTTCATTTGTACCATTTTTTTAAAAAATTAGATTCCACGTATGAGTGATACTGTATGATATTTGTCTTTCTCTGCCTGACTAACTTCATTTAGTATGATCATCTCTAGGTCCATCCATGTTGCTGTAAATGGCATTATTTTGTTCTCTTTTATGGCTAATATTCCATTGTATATACGTACCACATTTTCTTCATCCATTCCTCTGTCGATGGACATTTAGGTTGCTTCCATGTCCTGGCTATTGTAAATGGTGCTGCAATGAACACTGGGGTGCACATATCTTTTCAAATTACTGTTTTCTCCAGATATATACCCAGGAGTGGGATTGCTGGATGATATGGTAGTTCTATTTTTATTTTTTTTTAAGGAACTTCCATCCTGTTCTGCACAGTGGCTGTTTCTAATTTACATTCCCACCAACAGTGCAAGAGGGTTCCCTTTTCTCCACACCCTTTCCAGCAATTATTGTTTGTAGATTTTTTGATGATGGCCATTCTTACAAGTGTGAGGTGATACCTCATTGTAGTTATGATTTGCATTTCTCTGATAACTAGTGATGTTGAGCATTTTTCGTGTGCTTTTTGGCCATCTGTATGTCTTCTTTGGAAGAGTGTCTATTTAGGACTTCTGCCCATTTTTTGATTGGGTCGTTTGTTTTTTTGATATAGAGCTGCATGAGCTGTTTGTATATTTTGGAGATTAATCCCTTGTCAGTCGCTTTGTTTGCAAATATTTTCTCCCATTCTGTGGGTTGTCTTTTCATTTTGTTGATGGCTTCCTTTGCTGTGCAGAAGCTTTTAAGTTTAATTAGGTCCCATTTGTTTATTTTTGTTTTTATTTTCATTACTCTAGGAGGTGGGTCAAAGAAGATATTGCTGCAATTTATGTCAGAGACTGTTCTACCCGCATGGGTCTTTTGTGTAACAGCATATTTTAACGTTGTTGAATTCTTTGGGCAGCAGGGAAGCAAACTGCTAAATCAAAATACATGAATACAATTTAAAAGTTATAAAATTATATTCCTATTTTTAAATTTATTCCAACCAAAAAAATTACTTGGTTAAGTTTATTAGAGAAAAATATTGCTAAAATCAGGCTCAATATGCATGTGGAGTTTCTCCTGATGGGACCTAGGTATGAAATATTAAAAATCAGTAGACAGGGACTTTCCTGATGGTGCAGTGGATAAGAATCTGCCTGCCAATGCAGGGGACACAGGTTCGAGCCCTGGTCCGGGAAGATCCCACATGCTGCAGAGCAACTAAGCCCATGCGCCACAACTACTGAGCCTGCGCTCTAGAGCCCGTAAGCCACAACTACTGAGCCCGCATGCCACAGCTAGTGAAGACTGTGAGCCTTGAGCCTGTGCTCCACAACAAGAGAAGCCACCGCATTGAGAAGCCCGCGCACTGCAACGAAGAGTAGCCCCTGCTCTCCACAACTAGAGAAAGCCTGTGGGCAGCAACAAAGACCCAACGCAGCCGTAAATAAATAAATAAATAAATAAATAAATAAATAATCAATAGACAGATATCATATGATATCACTTGTATGTGGAATCTAAAAAATGGTACAAATGAATTTATTTACAAAACAGAAATAGAGCCACAGATGTAGAAAACGAACTTATGGTTACCAGGGGGGAAAGGGGGGAGGGAGGGATAAATTGGGAGATTGGGATTGACATATACACACTACTGTATATAAAATAGATAAGTAATAAGGACCTACTGTGTGGTACCTGGAACTCTACTCAATCCTCTGTAATGGCCTATATGGGAAAAGAATCTAAAAAAGAGTGGATATATGTATATGTATAGCTGATTCACTTGGCTGTACACCTAAAACTAACACAATATAATATCACCAATACTCCAATAGAATTTTAAAAACATCAGCAGGATCGTAAACTAAACCAGTTCCTCTGTGAAAGAGGAAATGCCATCACAAGTAAGCTAGGGTTCCTGATAGACAGTGACTTAGAGATGTTACAAGTTGGAGGAAACGTTAGAGATCAATGTAGTTCAAGCTCTTTAAAAACGTTAGAATCCAAGAAATTGAGGTGCAGAGTGGTTACTTGACATGCCCAAGGTCACATGGCCCAGTGGCAGGGCCAGGTTAGAATACAACCCTGGATTTCTAGTACTAAGCTTCTTTACTATGCCATGCCGTGCCCACACCAGCATCCCAGGACTGCCTTTGCAAAACTGCATTTAAACACGGCTCTTATTTACTAGCTGCAGATGAATTTGCACAGAACCACGTGGATGGAGGTCCAAATCACGTGGTTACACGTTTGACAAAGTGGTGTTGAATGACCGAAATCCTGAAATAAATATGACTCTGGTCTTTTTGAAATTGTAACTCCCTAACAAGTTTTTTCTTGAATGTATTTTCTTATAAATATCATATATATATTCTCTCTCAAAGAGAGAATCAAAATGAACTTTTGTTTTGTTTATTTGGTCTTTAAAAATCTTGGCAAGATCTGTTGAGATAATTGGTGCTGGGAAAGCAGTGAGGTCATAGAAAGATTACCAGATGCCTGCAGGAACTGCCTTTCCATCCTGCCTGGCCACGCGTGGGCTATGGAATCACTCCCATTTTCCAGTCAAATTAAGAAGGGATACTGATGACTGCTCTACCTCCAAGAAACACTCTAAGGATAAATGAAAGACAGCAAGTGAAGTGCTCCAAGGGTTTCATGCTCCCCTGATAGAGTTAGAATAGGAGAATTAGGCTTTAGACTACAACTTCTTTAGCTTGGAGTTTCTTTATTAAATCTTAGCTTCAGAAGACTCTGAGAAGTCACCTAGTGATTTCTCCTCCTGGCTCAAGTACCCCTTCTCAGACAATCCTGAGAAAGGCTGATAAGGACTCACTCCAGGGCAAGGTGGTTTGTTCCATGGCTGAGCAGACCCAACAGAGAAAAAAGTTCATCTTATTGAACAATAATCTGTCTCTGTGTAATTTTTAATGACAGTCCTAGTTTTTCATTTTGAGCTACATGGATTTCACCAGTTCTTAAAATATTATTCTTAAAATATTCTCCTAAATTTTCAATATTATGGAAAGAAAGAAGATAACATTATTGAGTGGTTACTATGCAATATTAGATACTTTTTGTCTAGGTGTTTTCACTTAAAACTCGAAAAAGTCTATACCACATTTCCACCATTCCTGCCTTGATGAGAATAGGAAAGTGGGTCACAAACTCTGAAGTTAGACAGACCTGGATTTTAGACCTGACTCTACCACTTGCTAGCGATATAACTTGCAAAAGTTATTTAGCCTTTCTGAGTCTTGACCTCTGTGAATGATAATGATTATAACTATTCTAATTATAATATGGTTATTGTGAGGTTAAACAAATACACTGCATGTGAAGGTATAATGCATAGCAAGTGTTCAATACATGTTAGCTCTTGGTATTATTCTCTTTATTTTTTTGGCTTAAGCAGAGGACCTCACATTTATTCCAAATATCTTATATTTTCTTTGTTTGGGTCCTGGTTTCTACACGAAGAGATATTTTTGAATTATCTCCTGGTATATTAGCTTTCTCTACCAAATATTTTGTCTTCCAGGTATTCATAA
Source organism: Mesoplodon mirus (assembly GCF_964341445.2). NCBI lineage: Eukaryota > Metazoa > Chordata > Mammalia > Artiodactyla > Ziphiidae > Mesoplodon > Mesoplodon mirus. The sequence continues at coordinate 21,752,418 of NC_138985.1, read as the reverse complement.
ACACGCATTCTTTGATCTCTGTGTTTTTGACTACTACGTTGAACAGGAATGAGCAAATCACAAATTCTTGGAGTTCCCTTTCAAGGTTGAAGCCAAGCCTTTGACCAGCACTCTTTGGGTGATGTTAGTTGCCTAACTATGAAGCAAGCCACCCAGTCATCTTCCTAACCCTCGACCTACATTTCTCCATTTTAATAATAAAAAGAACACACCATAAGACTTGGTAAATGCTGTGTTAAAACCAGGACATTCTGTGCTCATGCCTTCCTCTGACACACCGGCAAACCAAATCAAAGAAAGGAAATGAGATTAGGTTGGCATAACTGGTTCTTAGTGAATTCACACTCAATGCCAGTGGTCAGTGTTTCCTTACCATGTACTGCTTACAGATCATGCATTCTAGAATTTTGGTTGGAATCTGCATGAGGCTCAATAATTTATATACAGATCTCACCCTTTCACCCGTTTGGGAGCTGAAACATTTTCCAGCCGCTGCGCACCTCTTATACTGTTCATTCTCCACAGCAGTTGTCTGATCTCATCTGCACATGCTTTCCATAGTTTGGGATAGAATTTCTGTTAACTGACGTTCTGAACTCATTTAAAATGGGTGAAGACTCTCTTACTATCTCTTTTCCTATCGTACATTTTAATTATCTCAAGAATGTTTGTTCCATAACTGATGTTCATTCTCCATGAGAGAGATTATACAGAAAATTGATAAAGCAGAAAATTGATTGGTTCTTTGGTTGTGCTATTATTTGTTAAGTTTATATTGCTTGAGATAGAGCATGGTTATTCCTTCTCTGATCTTCTCCTGGCTACAGAGATGAAAAAGAAAAACGGGTTTCTTGTTGTCTTTAGCGTTTATCTCAGTCCTAACTTATTTTGACCTTTTACGTTCTCATATTATGTCCTCTAAACAGTTCTTTTTTCCTTTCTCTTCTCACACCCATGACTCTGTCCACCTCTATCCATCTTTCTGAACTCATCAGAGAACCCTCTGGGCCATAGGAACTTGAAGTATTGTGACTCCAGATCCAGTGCTTCTTCTAATTCGTCTCTGAGAAACTGTCTGTTCAAAGGCCACCTTTATATTTATGCTGTTTATTTTTTCAGTTCAAGCTCAGGACCTCACTTACGGTCAGTTATGAGAGACTATTGATCCTTATTACATTTGCTTTCCAGGCAGCATATTTTTCTTTCTCAACAGTATCCATTTTCTATAATGCTGAAGGAATCCCATTTTTTAAAGTCTACATCCCTCTTGTAAATATATTCCCTTGGGCAGTGCTATTATTTTTATTTATTTATTTATTTATTTTGCGGTACGCGGGCCTCTCACTGTTGTGGCCTCTCCCGTGGCGGAGCACAGGCTCCGGATGCGCAGGCTCAGCGGCCATGGCTCACGGGCCCAGCCGCTCCGCGGCATGTGGGATCTTCCCAGACCGGGGCACGAACCCGTGTCCCCTGCATCGGCAGGCGGACTCTCAACCACTGTGCCACCAGGGAAGCCCTGGGCAGTGTTATTTTATTTATCTTTTTCGAAGCCCCCTTTCTGAAGGGCCGACCATTACATTTTTCACTGTTGTGAAATATCAAGGCCACTTTCTCCCAAGGCTTCCTTATTTCTACATTTGACGCCTTATTCTTTCTTGTTGGTCAAACTGGAATCCAGAACAGAAGTTTTAAAAAATTTCTTCCTTTCCCTTCTGAGGGAAAATTGTCAGCAACACAAGCCAAGAACAGGTCACTTGTTCTGTTGTGTATTGTCTTGAATGTTTCTCCCCAAAGTCACATGTATCTGGAACCTGTGGATAGGACCTTATTGAAAATTAGGGTCTTTGCAGATATAATCAAGTTAAGTCATACTGGGCTGGGGCAGGGTGGGGGGACTAAATGCAGTATGATTGGTGTCCCTATGAGAAGAGGAAAATTTGGACCCAGGGAGAAACACACAGGGAGAACGCCACGTAGAGATGGAGTCAGAGATTGGAACCATGTGTCTACAAGCCAAAGAATGCCAAGGATTGCAAGCAAACACCAGAAGCTAGGAAGAGACAGGAAAGATTCCTCCCCAGAGTCTACAACACATTGATTTTAGACTTCTAGCTGCCAAACTGTGAGATAGTACATTTCTGTTGTTTTAAGCCACCCAATTTGTGGTGATGTACATGGCAACCTTTGGAAATTAAAGATGCTGTTTACAGCATCGGACCACCAACAGAGTCCAGATGGCCAGTCCTTCAGTAGTTTTGCTATGTGTGTGTTAGAAACCATCATGGTGAGGTGGCAAGAACATAGACTTTAGAGTTAGAAGACTCGTGCTCAAGCCTTGGATCTACCACTTAGGAGGTGGTTGATTTGGAAATGGTCAATCCATCACACATAACTTCCATAAAATGGTGATAACACATTACACATCTGCTACGGTTACTGTGAGTGTGTTAGAGGTAAAAGAAAATGTGAGAAAGCACATTTTCAATTATAAGGCACCCACAAATGCTGTTCAGAATTCTTAAACCTAATTTCTTTCATCTGGCTGGGTATCAATATCGTACTCCCTTAAAGATAGTACTTTTATTTGAGAATTTATTCTCTCTTAAGTGCTTCTACCCTCAGATTTTGTACTTCCATAGGAATGTATACATTCTTTTTTTTTTTTTAATGAATGTATGCCTGGAATAGAACAATGTACTCTGATGTAGACATTCTGACACATAATTTTCCTATCTTATCCCTTCAGTGAAACATTTTTCCTTTGAACAAGTCATATTCCTTTATTGTATTTCAGGCATGCATCTCATCAATAAGTCTTTAAAGATTTTTTAAAAATTTTATTGAAGTATAGTTGATTTACAGTGTTGTGCTAATTTCTGTTGTACACCAAAGTGATTCAGTTATACATATACATATTCTTTTTCATATTCTTTCCTATTATGGTTTATCACAGGATATAGAATATAGTTCCCTGTGCTATAAAGTAGGATCTTGTTGTTTATCCATCTTATATATACTAGTTTGCATCTGCTGATTCCAGACTTCCAATCCTTCCCTCCCCCACCCCTTGGCATCCACAAATCTGTTCTCTGTGTCTGTGAGTCTATTTCTGTTTCATAGGTATGTTCATTTGTGTCATATTTTAGATTTCATATATAAGTGATATCGTATGGTATTTGTCTTTCTCTTTCTGACTTACTTTGCTTAGTATGATAATCTCTAGGTCCATCTATGTTGCTGCAAATTGCATTATTTCATTCTTTTTTATGGCTGAGTAATATTCTATTACACACACACACGCACACACACACCGCATCTTCTTTATCCATTCAACTGTTGATGGATATTTAGGTTGTTTGCATGTCTTGGCTAACGTGAATAGTGCTGCTATGAACATAGGGGTCCATCTATCTTTTCGAGTATAGTTTTGTCTGGGTATATGCCCAGGAATGGGATTGCTGGGCCGTATGGTATTTCTATTTTTAGGTTTTTAAGGACCCTCCATACTGTTCTTCATAGTGGCTGCATCAATTTACATTCCCACCAGCAGTGTAAGAGAGTTCCGTTTTCTCCACACCCTCTCCAGCATTTACTATTTGTAGGCTTTTTAACGATGGCCATTCTGATTGGTGTGAGGTAGTACTTCATTGTTGTTTTGATTTGCATTTCTCTAATAATTAACGATGTTGAGCATCTTTTCCTGTGCCTGTTGGCCATTTGTATGTCTTCTTTGGAGAAATGTCTATTTACATCTTCTGCCCATTTTTTGATTGGGTCATTTGGTTTTTTGTTATTGAGTTGTATGAGCTGTTTGTATAGTTTGGAAATTAAGCCCTGGTTGGTCGCATCATTTGCAAATATTTTCTCCCAGTCCATAGGTTGTCTTTTTGTTTTGTTTATGGTTTCATTTGCTGTGCAAAAGCTTATAAGTTTGATTAGGTCCCATTTTTTATTTTTTGCTTTTATTTCTGTTGTCTTGGGAGAGTGACCTAAGAAAATATTGGTATGATTTATGTCAGAGAATGTTTTGCCTATGTTCTCTTCTGGGAGTTTTATGGTGTCATGTCTTATATTTAAGTCTTTAAGCCATTTTGAGTTTATTTTTGTGTATGGTATGAGGGTGTGTTTTAACTTCAGTGATTTACATGTGGCTGTTCAGCTTTCCCAATATCACTTGTTGAAGAGACTGTCTTTTCCCCATTCATTAATGTCTTGATGATTCTGCAACAGTATTTACCATTACTTATCGAAAAATCTTCAGTGTATACATGCTGTGTACACTGACAAATTTGAGTTCTAGAGTTTCTGCCTGACCTAATTCTGTGACATCTTCTCCTGAGAATTATAAGATGTCTCTTCCATGGGATTCTTGCAGCCACTCATTGTGTCTGGTTTTAAGTAGTTTCTGTCTGATTTTTTTTTTTTTTTTTGGAGATTTGATCTCCTCCTCACTTCTATACTGGGTTCTTCTCCCCCAACCCACACTTCCCCAGAGGATTTGAGTGTAGCCTTCTTCAAATTCTCTTCTGGTTTGTGTTCCATTGTTCTGCTCCAAGCACTTTTGTTATCAGACATTATCCTGAGTCTGTGATTTTTTAAAAAAATTTCTTTTTTACCCACACAGTCTAGAAAAAAAGATTTAAGGAAGACAATGTCCTTCACCCCCCCCCCCAAATATCTGAGGGGCTGTCATGTGGATAAGGGTTGAGACTAATTCTACAGGGAACCATGGGTGGAAATTACAGAGGCAGATGTGACCTTAATATAATAATTAAAAAAAAACATTTCTAACGATCAGAGCTGTCCCAAGACAGAATGGCATGGCTTCTAGGGGAGTCAGGTCCATTTTTGAAAATGAGAGTCTTAGGTCATGTTCTCTGGAAGTGGAGCCTGAAATGGGGATTCTTGTGCAAGAGATTCATTGAGAGCATGCTCTCCGGAGAGACCTATTGCAGAACAGGGAAGCAGGATAGGGCAGGAGAAGAAGCTGGGCAAAGATATGAGTTCAGCTGAAGTCTAACCTCAGCCTGACCCCACAGAGAGTTTTTGTTTTTGTTTTTGTTTTTTTAAAGATGTTTGGGGTAGGAGTTTATTAATTAATTTATTTATTTTTACTGTGTTGGGTCTTCGTTTCTGTGCGAGGGCTTTCTCTAGTTGTGGCAAGCGGGGGCCTCTCACTGTCGCGGCCTCTCTTGTTGTGGAGCACAGGCTCCAGATGCACAGGCTCAGTAGTTGTGGCTCACGGGCCTAGTTGCTCCGTGGCATGTGGGATCTTCCCAGACCAGGGCTCGAACCCGTGTCCCCTGCATTAGCAGGCAGATTCTCAACCACTGCGCCACCAGGGAAGCCCCCCACAGGGAGTTTTGAAGCTCTTACATCAGTCATTGCCTGTGGGCTGCCCATGGAGAAGAGGGGAGAGGCATAATCCTCATGGACATTTCCAGGCAACTCAGCTCTGCTGAAGGCAACTCTCAGGTGAAGGGTACAACTGTGAGCTGTTAGCACCCAACACTCACAGTAGTTTTGGAGGATGGAGGCACCGGCCAGGTAAATGGGGTCTGGGTAGGGCACCCATAGCATCTACTACAAAGGGGATGATTGGTCATATTCCAGACTAGCAATGAAATAAGGAATCAGGACACCTGAGTTCTAGCTTTAGTGTTGCTACTGATAATTTTCTAATACTCCATAACTAATATCCTGTAAAATAAGGGTACTGGAAACTGTATTCATTAAAGTCCCTTTATCTCTAAAATTATTCTATGGTGGCAGGTTGTAGAGGAGTAGTTCTTGGCATATGAGCTGAAGCCCACTGGGGTGGGGGTGGTGAGAGGACAAAGACACTGGTTCCTGCAGTGGGTCTGTAAGATAATATATACCCCAAGCATTGTCTTCACATTAGTGATGTGAATTGTTTATTATTTTTCAGATACATGTGATAAATGAAATAGATTTTCATTTTAAAAGCATTATGGAATGCATATTGGTTGTTTTGTATTAAGTGTGTTCTCACTCACTGGATTCTGAAGGGACGTTTCTTGGGGCGAGTTGGAGAATTCTCTAAAGTTATATTGACAGAAAGTGAATACACATACAGCACTAAACTAGATAACCTCTAAGAATGCATGTGAGTTTGTTCACATTTTCTGGGTTTCACCAATTTAGGTCGTGATTTTCTTCCTGGTAATTTTTCAGGCATGCATGGTCCATTCTGGCATATGCGTATTCAGCGATTAATAATGGGGATAATAAGGAAATAAATTAAATGCACTTCTCTGAAGGGTATATAGCATTTGAGAGCTGGAAAGCATGTGTGCTTCCTCATTTTACTGATGAGGAAGCTAAGGCCCGAGGTCATGCTGAGGAGATATACAATAATGTCCCTGACACTCAGTTTGATTATTATGCTGTTATACCATTAAGGCAACGAATAATTCAAACTGTGAAAAATTAAAGGTAATTGGTCAGAACCATATGTAATTGTTTAAAAGCAGAATTAACTGATGACATATGGCATCTTGAATTTTAGGAAACAGTTTTTATATGGATCCCTGAAACCCATTTTCATAGTAAAATTTACCATATTGTAGTTCCCTCTCTCCCTCTCCCTCTCCCTCACCCTCTCTCTATTTTAGATTTCTGTTTTTCATTGGTACATTCTTTCATTCAATATAGTTTCATCTAACCCATTTCTCACTACTTTCTAGCAAAGATACATAACTTGTACTTTCATTTTTAACCTTTTTCAAATACTTTCCGCCAGGGGGTTACAACATTCTAGAACAAAATAAATACAGCAGTATGCTGATGCTGCTCATTTCTATAATAATCATGTGAACACTGCCATAGGAATAATGCTAATATTTTTATTTTCACACTTTCTGTGGCTCAAGTGACTGCATCTGGTTAACAGCTGGGCTTGTAGTGTTGCAAGGCCCTGAGATGGAGAATGGTAAAAAAGAATAGTACATGCAAGAGGGAGGAGATATAGGGATATATATATATGTATAGCTGATTCACTTTGTTATGAAGCAGAAATTAACACACCATTGTAAAGCAATTACACTCCAATAAAGATGTTTTAAAAAAAGAATAGTACACTGCTGGTATCATGTTTCTTATTCCCTTCCAAATCAAAACTTCCAAATGGTTCTCTTTTGAAACTCTCTTACTAAGAGGGAGAAAACACTGCCTTCTTTATACCATTCAATGTGAGATAAGATACCACTGGGGAGTCTGTAGATTGTGGTCTTGCTGAGGGCTTGCTAAATAGAGTTGGGTTGGGAGACAGTTCTTCATGGGTCTTTCTATAGGCTGAATATTTGTGGCCCCACCCCCTGCCCCCGAAAAACATTTGTATGTTGAAACCAAATCCCCAGTGTGATGGTATTTGGAGGTGGGGTCTTTAGGAGGCGATTTGATCATTAAGGTGGAGCCCTCATGAATGAGATTAGTGCCCTTATAAAAGGGGTCCCAGAAAACTCTTTCCCTCCTTCTGCCATGTGAGGACAGAGTAAAAGGCCGGCTATCTATAAAAGAGGAAGTGAGCTTTCAACAGACACTGAATTTGTGAGTGCCTTGATCTTGGACTTCCCAGCCTCCAGAACTGTGAGAAATAAATGTTTGTTGTTTAAGCTACCCAGTCTATGGTATTTTTGTAATAGCAGCTCAGGTAGACTTAGACTAAGGTCTTTTACATATCTGCAGTTTTGCGTGCAAAGGCACTGGCTGCCTTTTTTCCAGATTATCTTTTCAAGGATGTTTATATAGTGAACAGCCTTGGAAGACAGAGATAGTGTCTTTCTATGGAATAGAGGGCAGATTTGTTTGCTGTCCAATATAATAAAGATAATGTCTCCTTGGGGGCAAATATTGGACAGGTTTGCTTGCAGCCCATTATAAAAGATTGGAGTTCCTTAAACTTGGAGTTTCTCAGCTATAAGGCACATCTACTGCGTGTGCAGCATCCACCCAGGTTGCTGTGTGGGACTGTGGGGTAAGGGGAGTTAACATGAACCTGAGGCTCATGCTGCCTTCTGTGCTCTGAGTGATAAAGTCCTTTGTCTCTGATCCATAAGAACTGCGCCTTCTGCCAGTGGCCATAAAACAGTAACAGGCTCATTTGTTCATTTGCAAGTAGCATATGATCTCAGACTCTTCACAGTTCTTGGCAGATTGAACATTTACCATTAAGGAATCATACTTCCCAAGGTGACTGGCTCTAATCACAGAAGGAAACACGTTCTTGTTTTCCAGAGAAATAAAATAAAGAACTTTCATTCCATTGATGAAAGGCTCAAATTTATTGTATTTGGGGGTGCCATGACCAATGACTGAAAGCAGGGCAACATGGAGATTGGCCATCACACTGTAGGCAGCCATCTTTTCTACTTTCCTAGGAGATAAAACCTGCATCTAAATCCAGATGCTATTTTGTGCCTGGGCGGGGCTAAGGCAACCAAGGACTGAAAGTCCATCAGAGCTTCAGTGAGATGACATAGCTCACAGCTCAGAGGTCCATCGAGATCAATCACAGACCTCACTCCCCCTGGGCAGGGGACTGCCAACTCCCACTGACCCCCTTTGGAGGGAGAACATTGCCCTCCAAACCAGTTTAATCTCCACCTCCTACACCGGGAGCTGCCTGCCTTCCTATCACAAATCAATTGGCATCTGGGAGAAAAGAGAACAAGGAAGAGAGGTGAGGGACATGGGGTGGGCTGAAGGTGTCCCATGGGTCTCTGATTGCTCCAGACAAAGACCAAAGTAGATAAATTGAAGCCACCTTTAATAGAATGAGTGTTTTCCCACCTCCACACCCACCTCATAGAGTAACTTCAGCACTGAAGAATAAAAATGTGTTTGAAATATTTGCCAGTGTACCACATACTCATCTGAAAAGTTCTTTAATCCACTGTCTACAGGCTCAGTAAAGATGAGTACTCATTTTATAGCAGTTATGTGGCCAATCACATGATTTTTTTTTTTTAAAAAAGAGAGAACTCCAGTCCTGAATAACTAGTGACTCGAAATCATGACATTCTCATGCTCTTTACAACTTGAGTTGTGGTGATCTGATTCTCTCTTGAATAATGACTCAAGTAGTCAACATGTTGTATGGCAAGAGAAAAAGTTCTGGTTGGACTTTTGTATTTACAAGTTATTTCCTGATTATCCACAATAATTTGATTTTATTCTAAAATGCATTTTAAAGTTATTGAAATATTTTCTGGGATTTTGGGGTGAGGAATTACCCTCACAAAACCAAAGATCAGGAAATGCTGATTTGTACATCGTTTACCCTGTATGACCTTGATTAAGCAATCTGCAGAAACTGTCTTACCACAATTTGAACAGTTCGGGAAACTCTCTCTGGTTCCTATTTAATGTATGCAAGTTGTTATTATAAGTCCTGGGAGCTTTTCTTTGTTAGGTATATTATTGTGTTTGGCCATCATAGTTTGAAGTATTTGTGACTCTCCTGTTTTTAGGATCCCCCAACTTGGGCCCTAGCTTACCACTCAAATGAATACCAACATACCCAGTATTCCATCAGGAGATCCAACAGATTAATATGTTAGTCTTTTTCTATGTAAAGCTAACTTTACCTGTGTAGTCAGTGCTTTTTGCTGGAATATGTTCTTGGAAACCAAAATAAAGTGGATGGTCAAAAAGCAGGCTGTACTTTTCCATAGAAACATTCTCTGTGAGGATTATGTTTATGAGCTAGCATTTAGCATCAAATACATTAGGTTCAATTAATAATTTGTCATATAAACAATGATACAGCCATTATAAGTTCTATGATTATTTTGAATATGAAATTTATATGACAAGTTTTATACATATGCATAAAATGACCATACCTAATAAGGGGATAGGAATGTAATGTTCAATATACAGTACTACATATACTACAACTTGAAAATAACATAAACCAGTAAAAACAGTCATGTATTAAATATTTAGCTAACAGTTGAACTTGCCTTCTTAGAGATGGGAAAACTTTGGGGGATAATTTAGTTGAACCATATATCATTTACAAAAACACTTTAATTGTTCTTGAAGCTCTGGCCAATATAAGGCCCAAAATAAAATATAGTAAATAAGATAAGTATAGGAAAGATAAAATTATTATTGTGCAATCTATATGATTGTCTATCTAAAAAACAGAAGGGAAGAACACAAAAACTAATAAAAGCATTCAGTAAAGCGAACAGACTATAAATACTAAAATATTAATATTTTCTCTATTAACAATGACTAATTAAATAGTATAATGAGAAATAAGCTAGACAAGAAGATAAAATATATAGAATATCTAAGAACAAACTTAATAAGGACTATGCAGGGCTTATATAACAAAACTATAAATCCTACTGAGGAAAATAAAGACGTGATTAAAGGACAAAAATACCTTGTCCTTGGAAAGAAAATTTCCATAGTATCCATGGGTTAATTTTGTGGAAATTCTCATAATAATTTAATGCAATCTCATAACAATCCTAATGGACATTTTGTAACTTGAAAAAAATGATTTAAAAAATCAATCTGGAAGAATATGCATATAAGATTAGCTAGGAATCTTTGAAGAAGAATTATGAAGAGAGACTAACCCTACCAAATATTGAAATATATTTTAAAGCATTGGAAATGAGAACTGAGGTAGAGAGCTAGAGAGATCAATAATAGTAAATGGCCCAGAAATGGGTTGATATATTTCAATTACCTAACCTCTGTGTGTCTTAATTTCCTCATCCATAAAATGGGCATAGCATGCCTATTTCATAGGCTTATTATGAGGCATTTTATACATGCAAAGTTACTAGAACAGTGCCTGGCATTCAGTAAATGTTATGGAATTATTTGCCATATTGTTAAACAGTAATACCTTACCAACCAAAACTGATTTGGTTTAAAATTGGATTCTATTTTCTAGAATATTTATTTATTGGAATTTTTTATTTTTAATGTATTTATTTATTTGGCTGCATTGGGTCTTCATTGCTGCATGTGGGCTTTTTTTCTAGTTGCGGTGAGCGGGGGCTACTCTTCATTGTGGTGTGCAGGCTTCTCATTATGGTGGCTTCTCTTGTTGCAGAGCATGGGCTCTAGGTACACAGGCTTCAGTAGTTGTGGCACGTGGGCTCAGTAGTTGTGGCTCATGGGCTCTAGAGCGCAGGCTCAGTAGTTGTGGCACACGGGCTTAATTGCTCCATGGCACGTGGGATCTTCCTGGACCAGGGCTTGAACCTGTGTCCCCTGCATTGGCAGGTGGATTCTTAACCACTGCGCCACCAGGGAAGTCCTGGAATATTTTTCTAATGTCATGTTTCCCCAGCAAGTTCCCTATTTTCTATGAGATCCTGCTCTTGATAACTGTGATTTGGTCAATCACGGAATTCTCAGGAATATAAATACTGTGATATAAATACTATGTCTGGTGAGAAATTGTTCTATATAGGTTACTTAGTAAATGGTGCTGGGATAACTGGATAGCTATTTGAATAAAAACAGAGTTAAACATCTTCCTCACATATGATACCAAAGTATATTCCAGATAAATTTAGATACTGAAATGTTAAAAAAAAGAAAAGGAAAAAACAATATGTGATCTAAAAGAAAATATAGACTTCTTCAACTCTTTAGTGTTTATAAAACACTCTGGCACTTTCATACACTGTTAGTTGAAGAATAAATTGGCATAATCTTTTTGGAGGAAAATTTGACAATACTATCAGATGTATTTGGTGGGAAATTTGCGTATCAATGCATACGGAATATGCTTACCTTTGGCCCAGTAGCTCTACTTATAGTTATTTGTTTTGAGGAAATAATTGGACAAGTATGCAAGGATAAGTGTTTTAGAGTGTCGGTTGCAGTACTGTTTATAATAGAAAAAATTTAGAAATAACCTTAATATTTACCAGTAAAAGATTAGTTAATTAAACTGTGATAGTTTCAAACAATGTAGTGGAATACATTGTAGCAATTCAAATGATTTATTATTAAATAAAAAAGCAGGTTAAACAGATTAAATATAGATATTAATAGAAAACTTAAAAATAAATATGAATGTTAAAAATTTAGAGAAACTTCTAGAACAGTGATTCTCAAAGTGTGATCCTCTGGACCAGTAGTAGCATATAATCTGAGACTGTGTTAGAAATGTAAATTCTTGGATGCCACCTTGGACTTACTGAATCAGTAAATCTGGGTGTGGGAGTTGCAATGTGTGTTTTAATAATCTTGTCCCATGATTCTGATGCACAGTAAAGTTTATAACCATAGCTTTAGATTTTAGAAAAACAGAAATAGACTATACAACTTTCAAATCATTAAGGGGAAAAATGTGTTACAAAGAAAATGCAACACCAAGTCAAAAAATGGCAGGGAAGAATAAAACAAAACAAAACAAAACAAAAACAAGGAACCATGATGAATAGGAAATATAAAATAATATGGCAGAAATAAGTGTGACAATATTAATAGTTCAATAAATATTATAAGGATATACATGCCTATTAAGTAACAAAGGCTCTCATATTAGGTATCTTTCATATTGTCAATCTAAACTTTGACTTAAAAATAAATGAACACAGATGGGTTGAAAATAAAGAAGGAAAAAGAAGTACTAGGCAAATAAAAATTAAAGAAAGACTGTATGGTAATACTAATTCAAGACCAAATAGAAATAAAGACAAAAAAAGCATTATACAGAATAACACATACAGAATAAAATGATTATTTTACGTTGATAAAAAGTTTAAACCACCCAACTCATTTATTTCATAAATAAATCATGAAACTTTATATACAACATGCTTCTTAGAAATTGACAGATTAAGTAGACAGAAGGAAGTGAGAATAGGAGAATTTTTAATACCATAGTTTGCAAGCAATCTAATAGACATATCAAAAACTTTATCCGACAAGCAGAGACTATACATTTTGTACATACACAGAAACTCTCATTAGGTCCTCAGAAGTGGAAACCACATAGGCCACAATCACTGATGACACTGATACAATCAGAAATTAACAAAAAGATAGTCAAACAACAACAACAAAAGCAAAAACAAAACCTTACAGACCTGGAAATTTAAGAAATAAATCATATTTGTAACAAAGCAAATAAGAACTGAAATTATAAACTATTTAGAATTGAGTAAAAATAAGAGGGTGAACTATTCCCTGTGGAATACACCCAAAATAGAACCCACAGGAAAATTTATATTGATAATTTAAATTCATTATTAGAAAACAAGAGAGACAGAAAGTAAATGATAAATTGTGTAGCTCCAGAAGCTGGGGAAAAAACAAAATAAACCCAAAGTACATTTAAGGAAGAAAACATAACAAGAAAAACATGAAATACTAACGTAAAAAATGACAAGCGAGGGGCTTCCCTCGTGGCGCAGTGGTTGAGAGTCCGCCTGCTGATGCAGGGGACACGGGTTCGTGCCCCAGTCCGGGAAGATCCCACAGGCCGTGGAGCGGCTAGGCCCGTGAGCCATGGCCGCTGAGCCTGCGCGTCCGGAGCCTGTGCTCCGCAACGGGAGAGGCCACAACAGTGAGAGGCCCATGTACCGCAAAACAAACAAACAAACAAACAAACAAACAAACAAAAACAAGCGAAATCCTTCCAAGATTGTAATCTTGATCAATAAAACCCAAATATGGTTCTTTGAAAGACCAGTAGTATAGACATAAAGGGAAGAGAGAAATAACTAACAAATATTAGGAATGACAAAAGATAAATAATTACAGATACAAAGGAATTTTTTAAATTGCAAGAGATTATCTAATACATCATATGGCAACCAGTCAAAAAATTTAGATAAAATGGGATGTTTTCTTGAAAAAAATATGGATAATAAAAATTGACTGAAGAACTAAAAGTGGAATAGATCAAGAACTATAAAAGAAATTGAAAATACAGTCACAGATAGTTTAATTGTAGAGTTCCCATATACCTATAAGAGAGAGAAACTTCTTACAGTGGGTTGTCCAAAAAGGTCGTTTGGGTTTTGACATAAGAGCATACGAAAAACCCGAACGAACTTTTTGGACAACCCAGTATGGAAACTTTCCCAGATCATATAAAATGTGGAGTTGCTTTCTCACTCATTCCACACTACCATAGTCTCAATAGCAAAACTATGCCATGAATACAATCTATTCTCATCTATGAAAAAAAAATCTCAAATAAAATTTTAGAAAATAGAATCCAGTAGACTATCAAAAAGAGAGTAAATTGTGACTTAATAGGATTTATCAGACTACACATGGGCAATTTACTATTAATTTATCTACAAATATAAACATAGATTAAAGGAAAAATATGATTTTCTGAATAGATGCCCAAAAAAGAATGTGAGAAAAATCCAACATGAATTCATAATGATATTTGTAACAACAATAAAAATAACCACTTGTAAGCTAGGAATAGAAGGAAGTTCCTCAACTTGGTAAATGTCTACTAGAAAAGTGCAGTGAATCAGTCTTCATTGTGAAGCACTTCATTATTTCCATTAGTCACAAGAAGCTTACTATTTCTGGTTCTAATTAACATTATGTTGGGGTTCTTAGTGTCATAAAACACAAATAGAAGAGGAATAAATATTGGAAAATGGTCACTATTTGCAGGTGATATTTTCCTATCTAGAAAATTCAAGAGACTCAATGGCAAAACTATTTGAACTAATATGAGAGTTGAAAGTAAGAGAGAAAGATTCAGGATCAAGGTACAAAACTCAATAATTTCCCTATGCATTAGCAATAAACAATCAGAAAAATGTGAAGGATAAAAGATACCACAATGACATTAAGCCCCATAAAAGACCTAGAAGTACATTTAATAAGAAATATGTAAGACTTTTATGAAGAGAACTATAAAACTTTTCTGGAAGATATGGAAAAAAACCTGAATAAATGGAGAAACATAACCATGTTCCCTTATGGGAAGACCCAATGTCATATAGTTGTCCAATATCTTAAATTTAATCTCTAAAGTCAATATAATCTCCATTCTAATTCCAATAAGATTCTTTATGGAACCTGAAGAGTGAATTTTGAACTTCATAAAATGAGCATAAATTGCTAAGAAACTTTTGGGGGGAAAAATGAGCTTTAGTGGAAGACTTGTTCTATTAAATAGCAAAATGTATTACAAAACAATATGTATTAGTCATCTATTGCTGTGTAACAAAGTACCCCAAGATTTGGCATCTTAAGATAACAAATATATATTGTCTCACACAGTTTCTGAGGATCAGGAATCTGGGAGTGGCTTAGCTGGCTTAGGGTCTCTCATGAAGTTGCCATCAAGATGTTGGCCAGTGCTGCAGTGATCTAAAGGGGCGGGAGAATCCATTTCCAAGCTCACTCATGTGGCTTTTGGCAAGAAGCTTCTGTGTTTTGCCATAGTGGCCTCTCTATAGGGCTGCTTACAGGACATGGCATCTGGTTTCCCCCAGAGCAAGTGATGAGAGCAAGAGAGAGAAATCCAAAATGGAAGCGACATACCATCACTTCTGTCACATGCTACTGGTCACACAGACCAACCTTAGTACAATATGGGAGGGAACCACAGGAGAGAGTGAATACCAGGAGGCAGGAATCATTGGGATCCATCTTAGCAGCAGCCCACCACACAATACTTATATAAATAGTGTGGTGTTGGCACAGGAAGAGACAAACAGACCAAAATAAGCAGATCAGAAGAGCACAGAGATTTAGAAACTAACTGGGTATATATGGCAATTTAGTTTATGTTAAAGGTGTAAATTTAAGTCAGTGAGAAGAATTGACAATTCAATACATTGTATCGTGAAATTCACTTTCCATTTATAAAAAGTATTATATTAGACCCATACCTCATTCAATACACCCAAGTAAATTTCAGAAAAGTTAAGGAACCAAAAAAAAAAAATCCATACACATGTATTTGAAACAAAGATAGGAGGATATTTTTAATCAGCTAAAGGTGGGGATGACCTTTCTAAGTAATGTACAAAAATCTTAAGTTTTAAAGCAATATATTGAAATATATGAGTTCATTATAGTAAAAACAAATAACCCCCCCAAAATATCTATAAAACAAAATTATAGAATAAACAAATTTAAAGATAGGTGGAAGCTGTAAAAAATAGTTATCATGCATTTTATAGAAAACATATTACCCAGATGATATACATAGATCCTATAAGCAATAAGGTATAAGGACAGTGTCATTAGCAAAACCAGCAAAGAATGTAAAAACAATTTGTGAAAGTAGACCTATAAATGACAATGAACGGAAGATATACATTTCATTAGCAATCAGGGCAACACAACTTTAAAAGTGGCATATATACACTACCAAATGTAAAGTAGATAGCTAGTGGGAAGCAGCCACATAGTATAGGGAAATCAGCTTGGTGCTTTGTCACCACCTAGAGGGGTGGGATAGGGAGGGTGGGAGGGAGACGCAAGAGGGAAGAGATATGGGGATATATGTATATGTATAGCTGATTCACTTTGTTATACAGCAGCAACTAACACAACATTGTAAAGCAATTATACTCCAATAAAGATGTTAAAAAAAACAAGTGTTACCTCTAAGAATGGCAACAATTCGAATATGATCAAGAGTTGATAGGATACAGGGAAATGAGCATTCATATTATTGGAGGGTTATATGTTAGTGAGATCTTTTTGGAAGGCAGTTTGGTAAGATCTATTAAAATTTTAAATGTGACTAACTCTGAGGCAGCGTTACGTATCTAGGAATTGATCCTATGGAAGTACTTACATGTGCATAAAAGTGTATGTGCAAATATGTTCATTGTAATATTGTTTTAATTCAATAACAAAATAATTGGAAATAATATAGGTATGGCTTAATGAATTATAGGAAGTTTATGCTATGGAATACCATGTAGCCATTTTTAAAAATGAGCTAAACATATCCACTGAATGGAATATCTATTAGAAATATTGTAAGTGAAAACTGTGTCACAGAACAGAACTTTGGTATGTTCCCTCTTACTACATACAAATGTGTAATGTGTATGTGCAGAGAAAAAGAAATAAAAGGCTGCCCACTGAACTTTAAATACAGTAATCTGCTAAGAAGAGTTTGAGAGTGAGGATGGGTAGGCAAAGCTGTTCATGTTTTAGTCTGTATAGTTACATATTTTAAAAGTTTTATGATAAGAACATTCATATTTTATTTATGTATTTTAAAGATACAATTTTAAAAATCAATAGCTTATAGTACATCAAATTCAAGGTAGCAGACTAAGCATATTCATCAACTACCCATTCTCTCTAGACCCTATTAAAAGTACAGTAAAACTCATTTTTTAAAGGAATGAAATCATAATAGAGACCATGCCATTGGCAAGAGACATGCCATTGGCAAGAGAACAGAAAACTTGAGGAACTCAAGAAGATAAAACTTAGATAGGATCACTATATAAATTGACAGAGAAACTAGAACAACAACGAAAACACCAAAACCAAAACATCAAAGATATGTTCTTTGCAAGGGACACCAAGGAAGCTCACTTAAGAAAGTGACTATGAAAAGCAAGGATGGCTTACAAAGTAGTAAACAGGGCAATGAAGTGGTATGAACAGAGCACTAGGAACACAGACTCAGCCAGATTCCAGACCTTCTTTGCACAGGGCATATGGAAGTCTAGCCCTATGGCCAAACCTTAAGAACAGTACTCCCTTCTAGAGAAAATGAGGGATTGGTCTGGAGAGGAGAGGGCTCTGGGATGGGTGATGTGGGGCCTGATAAGTAAACAGAAATGAGCTTGAGCTGATACCAGGCATCCACAACAGGAACTAAGGGAAAGAACCGTTGAGTGCAAAGAAGTCTTGCCCAACGTTCTCCCAATATTAGCTGTTCCCTGACCATGAACCTCAGCAGTGTCAGCCTAACGAAGTACCTGTCTACTAACATGGAGCCTTCAGGGGAAACAGGACTCCAGGGAAACCCAGACCACCTGTTGGTATGAATTCACCTCCCTCTTCACTCATAAACAGCAATAGACAAATGGGAGCTCTGAAGCTGGTGTTTGAAGTGTGGTTGCAGAGATGGTCACTGTAGCATTATTATTTATGTATGTATGTATGTACGCGGGCCTCTCACTGTTGTGGCCTCTCCCATTGCGGAGCACAGGCTCTGGACGCGCAGGCTCAGTGGCCATGGCTCACGGGCCCAGCCACTCCACGGCATGTGGGATGTTCCCGGACCAGGGCACGAACCCATGTCCCCTGCATCGGCAGGCGGACTCTCAACCACTGTTCCACCAGGGAAGCCCACTGCAGCATTATTTTTAATAGGAAAATGAATAAACAGATGAAGGAGGGACAAGGGGAAGACAACAAAAATCTGCAATGGGGAATGCTAATGTTACCAAACCAAACCTAGGTCCACTTGCCTGTGCACAGTAAAGCCAATCTACTGACACCAGGTTGTGGTGAAGGAAGTGCAGCGTTTATTGTAGGGTGCTGTACGAGGAGTGGGGGAAGCGAGTGCTCAAAAAACCCGAGCTCACCGATGGCTTTCAGGGAAAGGTTTTTAAAGACAGGATGAGGGAGAGGGTTGCTGGGTGCGTGACCAGCTCGTGGGCGTTCTTCTGATTGGTCGGTGGTGAGGGAATCAGGAGTCAACACCATCAACCTGGTTCCAGTCAGCCTGGGGTCTACGTGCTTGTGGGCAGCCTGCAGTTAACTTCTCCCACCTGGTGCGGGTTTCAGTATCTGCAAAACAGCTCAAAGGACATGGCTCAGAATATTATCTATAGTCCTTGAGGAGGAACTCAAGGTCCTTGACTTTGTTTAATGGCTACATTTTGTCTTGCTTGACTGTTTTCTTTTTGCATGTTCTCACTTCTCTGATTAAATTTATTCTTTGACTAAAGTTTTTCTACAGACAAGAGGCAGGCAGAGGACATTGCGGGGGAGTCCTGTTCTGGGAAGACCCCATGGGGTCCTGCTTAGTTACACTTAGATAAGATGTAGTGTGCTCATGTTATGAAACTCTACAATAATTAAAAGACCCAGACAAATCTCTATGTATTGATATGGAAAGATATCAGTACTATTTTACTGAGTGAAAACCAGGTTGTGAAACAGTATTTATATAGGATGCAGTCTTTGTTTTTAAAGGTCTAATCATCAGGGAAGGGTCTAGAATATTCCACAAACCATGGACAGTGAGCACCCTGGGGAGTAGGGGTTTGAAGGTGAGAAGAGTTGAGTGTGGGTCTTTCACTCTTTATGCCAATGATATTGCTTGAAATTTGTGTCGACGAGGAAGCATTGTTTTGTAAATAAATATTTACAAATAAGTATTTAAAATAAGCAAAAATAATTAGTTTACAATTATTTTGCAAAAATAATAATTGCACTAGGAAAAGGTGGGTGCAAAGCACAGACACACACACACCTGGAAAGATCTATATAAAAACAGCAGCAGTGTTTATTCCTAAGGCAGTACGCTTACAGTAAAAATGTTTACATCCTTTATACTTTTCTGTATTTTCCCAGCAATATCACCATCAAACCAATAAAAATGATTTCAATTAAAAGAGCAGCATTTTTTAAAGTGGAGTTTCCCTCTTGCTACTTTTTTGCGACATTAGACAGAAAGACCAAAAAGTCGTGTGGCCGAGAGCACCAGACTTGAATTCGGGCTTGTGCTTTCAGAAATAGCTATTAGGGCATCTAGACATTTGAGACACCCAGGCAAATGTTAGGGTTGAGAGCAATGAAGTGCTGCTAAGTGTTTCACAATGGTTTGCCCCAAAGAACCTGCGCCTGATTTGTGACGTTTGCCTATTTCCCTACAAACCCTCCCACCTTCAAGCTGCCGGCTACCCTTGTGATCACAGCGCCGGGAGCTGGGAAGGGCTGCTCTCACCAGCGGTACCAGCCAGCTCCAACACACCATTGATGGAGAGAGTCTGGTGAGCTGGGGTTTCTTGACCTGGATCCTCTGGCTTGATTTTCTTCCCTTGTCCTCTCTCATTGGGCACAGAGAGAGAGGCCCAAAGAAGCAGCAGAGTTGGAGGGGGCACAGCTGCGAGATGAGTGTGGAGGAGTCCAGAAGCGACGTGAGTTTTACTCTTTGGCCTTCCTGCAGGGAGGGGTGGTGGTGGAAGTGGTGTGTGTGTGTGTGTGTGTGTGTGTGTGTGTGTGTGTGTTTCACGGGCCTAGTGCAGATTTGAGCCTCCATCTTGTTGGTTTTTTTTTTAACAGAACAGAGTGATTTCCATTCACCCCCCACCCTGACTTCTAAGCTTTGGCACCTTGAGGGCCTGTTGCAGACGCAGGTTGGGTCAAGGTACTTGGGAAGCAGAAGTGTGGATTTGCGGAGCAGACAGATGAAACGAATAAAAGCGATTCGAGGACCACCTGTATTCAATTCCAGTAAAATCTGGCTGTTCAGAATCAATGTCTCAGTTGCCCCCTCTTTTTCCATTACCGTAAGCGTCCCAGTGCTCGCGGTTGTGTTCTGGCCATGCTTATCTTTGGTGCTGCCTTTTCATTAGAAAGAAAAGGAAAAGAGGCTGAGCTGGAAGTCAGGTTGTCTGTGCCTTCAAAACTGTAAAAGCAGGAAAGAGAAATTTCGGGCAATTCCCCTTTCCCCGCCCCCTGAACACCTGTTTATTTATTGCCCTCCCCTCCCCCCCTCCAGTGGAAAGGGGGTAAGTGCACACTTGATGTGCACTGACTTCCCACCTCACATGACACCCTCTCCATGGAGGAAAATAGGAGTCATCTCTTTTTTTCTGAACAAATCAGACTCTCTCCTGCCCCCTCCCCCATTCCCAGGCCATTTACCTCTTTTCCCTCCCCGAATAAAATACAGTGCATTTGCTCCTGTGGTCACTGTTTTCAGTGCTCCTGTCCTTTCTGCATGTAGCCAAAAGGTGGGTGATGAAATGGTCCGGTCCTGGTCACAAAGCAGCAGTGGGGAGGGGTAGCCAGGACTTTGATTATTTCCACATAAAGAAACCACAGGGGAAAAAAGTGTCTTTGGTTAACTTCCGGTGCATTGTTGCTCTAGACTAGGATGAACCCCACCCTTAAAAGAAAGCTTTGCATTCTGAAACATCCAGGTTACATTTTAAAATGCTTTCTTTGGTGTTAACAGTTGGTGTTAATTTTTACAGCTTTGGTTTTTTTTTTTTAAGGGAAACATATATGCAAAGTTGATGGGTTGATGGACATGCATATGCATGTACATAAGTAGAAACATTTTTTTCTGCACGTATGTTATATACCAATATGAATATGTTTATATATAAAGGTGATTTTTTCCCCTCACTTTTAATTCAGATGTGAATAAATTTATCATTACTGAATGATGGTGGCGGGGGAGGGTGGGAGGAGTCAAAATGTTTTTGTGGTTTAAAAATATAATTCTAGAGAGCAGCTGTATTTCTTTGATGGAAGCAGGAGACCATTTCTGAAATGTTATGGTGAAAAATAACAGAGTAAGTTCTGAACCAGTGGTTCTCATCCAATTTTTCTCCTGAGCATGTGGGAAAAGTATGACACCAGCCCTCCAGAATGGTGGGTCACCATGAGGGACTGTCACAGGGTGGTGCATGATGAGGTGGGCACAGTGATCCAGCTTAAGGAAGCTTAACAGAATAAGGCGGAGGGGGGATGAGGAGAAAGGGGAGTCTTAGAACTTAATTTTATCCTAAAATAAAGAAATAAAGATGATCAATCCTGTATATATGGATTGATAGGAATGCATAAAAATAACTTATAAATAAGTGTGCATATATTAATTGAAGACATATTTCTGGAGGGCCTACTGTGTAGCAGGTGGTGGAGATACATTTTTACATCAGTAGACCAAAAGGCAGATGAGGTGCCGTAAGGTTGCACTCCAGTTGGGTGGGGATGCGAGGAAAGAGAGGACGAAGTTCATTGGATGATGATAAGCTCGTGGAGGATAACATATCAGGATAAAAGTGACCATTCTTTTAGGTAGAATGGTCAGGGAGGGCCCATGGCATGTTCTCTGATAATAGAATGAATTTGAGCAGAGATGTAAAGAAAGGGGCCAAAGCATGCAGATACCTGGAGGAAGAGCATCCCAGGCAGAGGAAGTAGCAAAAGCAAAGTCTGGCTCTGAGGCCGACTCCATGCATTCAAGGACCAGCGGGGAGGCCATGTCAGGAGCTGAGATCAGAGGACTCGCCGGCCTCCAGGTCACGTTGGGCCTTCAGGCCACAGCCGGAACTTTGACTTTTGCTCTGAGTGGAGGGGAAGTCATGGGAGGCTTCTGAGTTAAGAGTGGCCTCATCTGACTCGCACTGGGGAGGAACTGGGATTGCTGTGTTGAGAGTAGACGACAAGGGTGGTGAGGCAGAAAGACCAGCTAGTTTACCAGGCATAGGAGCAGCTGTCCTGGTTTCAACCAGGTGGAGGCCGGCCTCAGCAGAGATGGTGAGAAGTGGCCGGATGCTGTGTACAATTTTTTTTTTTCCCCCTGCGGTATGCGGGCCTCTCACTGCTGTGGCCTCTCCCGTTGCGGAGCACAGGCTCTGGACGCATAGGCTCAGCGGCCATGGCTCACGGGCCCAGCCGCTCCACGGCATGTGGGATCCTCCCGGACCGGGGCACGAACCCGTGTCCCCTGCATCGGCAGGCAGACTCCCAACCACTGCGCCACCAGGGAAGCCTGCTGTGTACATTTTTAAGGCAGTGCTGGGGGCAGAGCCAGGACTCGGTGAGGCAAACAAGGCATCTAGGACACAAAATTTAAGAAGGCCGTCACCTGGAGACATGTCATGGGGTAGGTGAGAGGGGACCAGTTGGCTTCTCAGAGCAGAGACAGTTCATTCATAATAACTGGGGGGAAAGCCGAGTATAGGGCACAGAGCAGGTGGCTTGGTAGATGTTGGGATGGCTGAAGCAGAGTTTCTCTTTTGATGACTGTATTTTATCAATGATTAAGGGGCAAGATTGTTAGCCGAGCAAGCCTGGGGAGAAGTGGAGGTTTGAGGAGAGTGAAGAGAGGACGAATAATCTTTGAGGAGAGTAAAGCGAAGGAGCCAAGGATCTGTAGTCGGATTGCCAGGCCTTACTCCAGGCTCTCCACCACCTCCCCTGAAGTTAGCCGTATGGGGTCTGCGTGCATACAATTATTGGGGCTGTTTGCTTAGATTGATTGATTGATAAGGAAGTCTGAAGAACACAGCTCTAGATCATGTAATAGATCTGCCACATTGGCTTTAAAATCCAAACTTGAAAATCGAATTTTTAAAAATGTAACAACAGCTGCCACTCTATCAGATTAATCATGGCCCAGAATAATCGTTTAAAAATGATTAGTCGGCACTAATGACATCTCTAGACAAATTTGGGCTTCTGATGAAAATGAATCACAGGATTCCTGAAGATACTGTTCTTTCTGTCACTAAGACAGCCTTCTGAAGGCTTTTATAAGTTCCCAGCAGCTCTTACCTTCCTTTGGGACCGAGACTTGCCCAGAGAACCTCTGTCAGCATATTTACCCCGAGTCTTCCAACGTGTCCAACTAATGTACAATTAAGAATCATCATATTTTTACTGAATGTGTGAGATTCAGGCTGTTATTAGGTTCTTGTGTATCAGATAAGAACGACTGTACTCTGCCCGTCTCCGGCGTATAATGTTCTCCCCCATTACTAATCTTAATCTTACATCAAGCTCCCATTTCTACTGATGGCAAAAATGTGACCTAGTTATTTCCAGTCAGTTTGGGTCACTTCAGAGTTTTCTCATTTAATTTGGAAAACTGTCTCTTCTTGTCTTCCTGGAGTTCTGTTTCTATGGGGTGGTGGTAGGGTGGGAGTTGGGAGGGGGGAGTGGACAGGTGAGAGGAAGAGAGGAGCTTAAGGCATATGTGGGAAGAGGCATCAAATCCTGGATGGTTCTCAGTCCTCTCCGGCCTCCTCTGAGATGTAATTGTCTGGTATTTGGTCAGCAGGATCTGTTGTGCTAGAGAAACCAGGGGTCTGGCTGTAGACTCCAGCCTGTGTCATCCAGGCCACTCCTTCGGATGGCATCCTCTCCTTGTGGCCACAGAGCCCCTTCCCATCCACCATCCCTCTTTCTGCCTTGCTGCAACCCTTCTGGTGGCATGGGAAACCTTGGGAAGTCTTCTTGTCCCTCTGGGTCTAAGGGAGACTTAGAAGACGGGCATGTGCCCCTTGGCTGACACAGCTTGATGCCATTTCTGTCACTCAGCTACTGCTCCTGCACGTTGCTGAAGCCAAGGGTGTCTCGGGGAAGCCTGATGCCTCCCTGGGTTTTACTGGGATGTGACTTGGGTCCCCTCTCATGGCTGTGCTGAATGGAGATGCAGCACAAGATCCAAGACTAAATCTCCTCCATCCTTTGTTGTTGGACCTACTTTAAGTCTTTAATCAAGGAATCGTCCCAGCTTTTCTGCTTATGGCATAAAGTTTATGCACCAAGTTCTTTGCTTTTTGGATCTGAATAGACCCCCAAAGAATAGACTCTTGCTATTGAATTCCTTGGCTTTCCAATCTGTTCTCTCTGGCATAAATTTCAAGAATCTTTTTTAGAAATTTAAGAGCCAAAAATCTGTCTTTTGTCCTCCATGATCTGTTTTTCTTAGGGTCACTAATCCTGAGTCCCATAGTCTAGTCTTAATGGTGGAAGGGCCATGGGGTAAAAAGAAGTTACCCCAAATTTAAATGAAATATTATTTTATTATACTTGCCCCTATATAAAGGAAGAATGTAATTTCTGGGGCTCTAAGGGGATGAAAGAGCAGAGGGGATCTGAAGGCCAATCAGGGAAAGGATGAAGGTTGGAACATGGGTTTCCAACTCCATTCATGTCATCAGAATTCCCTGGGGTCCCTTTGAAAAGACACACTCCTGAGCCCCACTCCTAGAACTGCTGTTTCACAAGCCATCCATATATTTTAAAAAATTTCAGATATTCACACTGATGATTCTGAGCATACCTATCACTGGAAGCCATGGATTAGGAAACAGCTGTGGCCTCCAGACCAATCAGGAAGGAGCTAGAAGTGTCTAGAGTCAAGGGTGTAATCTAGAATGGAGATTCACCCATTACCACTGCTCACAGCAGAGTGTGCAAAGAACCCCAAGCAGAGGATCAGGACACAAAGGGGAAACCAAGCAGGAAGTCAGCCAGAGCAAGGGGGCAGGTGCCAGCAAAGTCACAAGAACTGAGGGGGTGCAGAGAACTTGGCGGGCAAAAGAATGGAGATGCATAAACCCCGTCCTAGCCCATACCTGGCATGCTGTCCAAGACAAGAGGGAGAAAGCGCAGTTGTGACAAGGAACCAGAGGGATGGGAAGCTAAGCTAGATCAGGGTCGGTTGACAGGTGGAAAGAACCATTTTAGGCTGTAAGGATTCTGGAGTCGCCTATTAGGCTAAGTGAAATAAGTCAGACAGAGAAAGACAAATACCGTATGACATCACTTGTATGTGGGATCTAAAAGATACAACAAACTAGTGAATAAAACAAAAAGGAAGCAGACTCACAGATATAGAGAACAAACTGGTGGTTACCAGTGGAGGGAGTGAGGGGGGAGTGGCAAGATGGGGGGGAAAGGGTTATTATGGGATTATATGATATCACGTATGTGAGACTTTTGAAAATTGGAAAGCACTGTAGAATTTAAAGAATTTTTCATTCAATAAAAACAAAAATCCTAGGCCTGTATAAGGGAACCAAGTATGGCACTCCCCACCTACCTCTGCCCGAGAAACGAAACACTCGTTTTGAGTGCATTTGTTAATATTTCCTGGATGCTAATGGTATTGCAAATATGTTAAAAAGAAACCTCCCTAGAAAACATTGTCTAACAGATAGCACATGCTACATACCATTCTGACTTTGAAAATGAGCACAAAGCTACTCTGAGCTAGTAGAAGGGCCTGCGATTAACATCTTTCTTTTTAAAGTAACAGTTATGCCAGTGAACAAGGGATCAATCACCCCAACTCTGGCCAATGTAGGTGGATTTGTTATTTATTTTATTTTTAATTGTAGTAAAATAAACATAAAATGTACCATTTTTAAGTGTATGATTCACTGTTAGGTATGTTCACATTGTTGTACAAAATATCTCCAGAATTTTTCATCTTGCAAAAGCTGAAACTCTGTACCCAATGAACAACCCCCTTTCCCCCTCTCCTTCCAACCCCTGGCAACTACCAGTCCAGGGGTTGGAACTACTTTCTGTCTCTATGAATTCGGTGACTCTAGATACCTTATACAAGTAGAATAATAGTATACTTCATTTTGTGACTGGCTTATTTTACTTAGTGTAATGTCCTCAAAGTTGACTTATGTTACAGCATGTGTCAGAATTTCCTTCCTTTTTAAGGCTGAATGATATTCCACTGTATGTATATACCACATTTTGTTTATCCATTCATCTGTTGATGAGAATCTAGGTTGCTTCCACTTTTGGCAATTGTGAATATAACACTGCTATGAACATGGGTGTGCAAATATTTCTTCAAGACTTTTCTTTAAATTCTTTTGGATATATATCCATAAGTACTATTGCTGGGTCATACAGTAATTCTATTTTAAACTTTTTGAGGAACTGCCATACTGTTTTGCATAGCAGCTGTATACCATTTTCCATTCCCACCAAGAGTGCACAAGGGTTCCGTTTTCTCTGCATCCTTACCAACACTTGTTATTTTCTGCCTTTTTTTTTTGTTGTTGTTGGGGTAGCAGTTCTCCTAATGGGTATGAGGTGGTATCTCATTGTGGTTTTGATTTGCATTTCCCTAATGATTAGTGATGTTGAGCATCTTTTCATATGCTTGTTGGTCCTTTGTTATCTTCTTTGGAGAGATCTTTATTCAAGTCCTTTGCCCACTTTTAAATTCGGTTATTTTTTGTTTTGTTTTAAGTTATAGGAGTTCTTTATATAGTCTGGATGTTAACCCCTTATCAGATATATGATTTGCATATAGTTTTCTCCTATTCTGAAGGTTGCTTTGTCACTCTGTTGATTGTGTCTGTTGATGTACATAAGTTTTAAATTTTCATCTAGTGCAGTTTATCTATATTCACTTTTGTTGCCTTTTTTTTTTAGTGTCATATCCAAGAAATCATTGCCAAATCCAATGCAGTGAAGCCTTCCCCCTATGTTTTCTTCTAGGAGTTTTATGGTTTCAGATCTTTGATCTATTTTGAGTTACTTTTTGTATATGGTGTAAGGTAAGGGTCCAAATTCATTGTTTTGCATATGGGTATCTAGTTTCCCCAACAAAATTTATTGAAAAGATGGTCCTTTTTCCCCATTGAATGGGCCTGACACTGTTGTTGAAAATCATTTGACTATATATGCAATGGCTCATATATAGGTTTTAAAAAGAGCTTTATTGAGATATAATTTACATACCATTTAATTCACCCATTTAAAGTGTACCATTCAATGTACACTTTACATTGAATATACCTTTTAGTATATTAATTAAATACTGGATGGAGTTGTGTATCCGTCATCCCAGTCAGTTTTAGAATATTTTCATCACCTCAAAAAGAGACCCAAGATCCCTTAGCTGTTACCCTCTAACTGCAAACTATCCCCACTTCAGTCCTCAGCAACCACTAATAGACAATTTTTATTTCTGTAGATTTACCTGTTATGGGCATCTCCTATGAATGAAATCATACAGTATGTGGCCTTTTGTAACTGCCTTCTATAACTTACCATAATGTTGTCAAGTTTCATCCATATTGTAGTATGTATTAGTACTTCATTTCTTTTTACGGCTGAATAATATTCCATTGTATGGATATACCACATTTATTTATCCATTCATCTCTTGATGGACATTTGGGTTATTTTCACCTTTTGACTATCATAATGCTGCTATAAACATTTGTATACAGGTTTTTACATGGACATATTTTCATTTCTGTTCTGTATATACCTAGGAGTAGAATTGCTGGCTCATATGGTAACTCTATGATTCTTGTGTGGTCTTTTTTTCTTTTTTTGTTGAGTTGCCAGGTTTTTTTTTTTTTTGAAATATAGTTGATTTACAATATTATGTTAGGTTCATGTGTACAACATAGTGATTCAATATTTTTATAGATTCTACTCCATTTAAAGTTATTGTTAAAAATTGGCTATATTCCCTGGTCTGTACAATATATCCTTGTAGCTTATTTATTTTATACATAGTAGTCTGTACCTCTTAATCCCCTACCCCTATCTTGCCCCTCCCCCCTCCTTCTCCCCACTGGTAACCACTACTTTATTCTCTATATCTGTGAGTCTGTTTCTGATTTGTTATTGTTATTCATTTGTTTTATTGTGTAGACTCCACATATAAGTGATATCATATAGTATTTGTCATTTATTTCACTAAGCATAATACTCTCCAGGTCCAACCATGTTGTTGCAAATGACAAAATTTCATTCATTTTTATGGCATATATATATTATATATACATAATATATATATATGGCATCTCTCCATGTGCCTGTAGCCATCTGTGTGTTTTCTTTGGAAAAATGTCTATTTGGGTCTTCTGCCCATTTTAAACGATGTGGTTTTTTTTGATATTGAGTTGTATAAGCTGTTTATAAATTATGGATATTACCCCTTATTGTTCATATCATTAGCAGAAATTTTCTCCCATTCAGTAGGTTGGCTTTTTGTTTTGTTGATGCTTTCCTTTGCTGTGCAAAAAGTTTTAATTAGATCCCATTTGTTTGTTTTTTCTTTTGTTACTTTTGCCTGAGGAAACAGATCCAAACAAATATTGCTATGATTTTTGTCAAAGAGTGTTCTGCCCATGTTTTCTTCTAAGAGTTTTATGGTTTTCAGGTCTTACATGTAGGTCTTTAATTCATTTTGAGTTTATTTTTGTATATGGTGTGAGAAAATGTTCTATTCTCATTCTTTTATATATAGCTGTCCAGTTTTTCCACCTCCAATTATTGAAGAGACTGTCTTTCCCCCACTGTGTATCCTTGCCTCCTCTGTTATAGATTTATTGACTACATGTGCATAGGTTTATTTCTGAGCTCTCTATTCTGTTCCATTGATTGCTCCATCTGTTTTTGTGCCAGTACCATACTGTCTGATTTCTGTAGCTTTGTAGTATAGTCTGAAGCCAGGGAGCTTTGTTTTTTACTCAAGATTGCTTTGGCTATTTGGGGTTTTTTGTGGTTCTATATAAATTTTAGGATTATTTGTTCTAGTTCTGTAGAAAATGTTATGGGTATTTTGCATTAAATCTATATATTGCTTTGGGCACAATGGACATTTTAACAATATTAATTCTTCTAGTCCGTGAACATGGGATATCTTCCATTTCTCTGTATCATCTTCAGTTTGCTTCACCAGTGTTTTATAGTTTTCAGAGTATAGGTCTTTCAACTCCTTGGTTAACTATATTCCTAGTTATTTTATTCTTTTTGATGTGATTTTAAATGGTATCGTTTTCTTGCTTTCTTTCTGAGAGTTCATTATTAGTATAAAGTAATGCAACAGATTTCTATATATTAATCTTGTATCCTACAACTTTGCTGAATTCATCAATTAGTTCTAAAAGACTTTTGGTAGAAGTGTTAGGGTTTTCTATATATAGTGTTGTATCATCTGCAAATAGTGACATTGTACTTCTTCCCTTTCAATTTTGATGTGTTTTTTTTTTCTTTTTCTTGCCCCATTTCTTTGGCTAGGACTTTTAGTACTGTGGCGAGAGTGACCATTTTTGTTTTGTTCCTGATTTTAGAGGGAAAGCTTTCAGCTTTTTACCATTGAGTATGATATTAGCTGTGGGTTTGTCGTAAATGGCCTTTATTATGTTGTGATATGTTCCTTCTATGACAACTCTGGTGGGATTTTTTTTTTTATCATGAGTGGATATTGAATTTTGTCAAATGCTTTTTCTGTGTATATTGAGATGATTGTGTGATTTTTATCCTTGGTTTTGTTAATGTGGTGATTGGTTTGTGGATATTGAACTATTCTTGCATCACTGGAATAAATCCCACTTGATCATGGTGTATGATCCTTTTAGTGTATTGTTGGGTTTGTTTTGCTAATATTTTGTTGAGAATTTTTGCGTCCATATTCACCAGAGATGCAGGCCTGTAATTTTCTTTTTTTGTAGTGTCTTTATCTGGTTTGGGTATCAGGGTAATGGTGGCCTCATAAAATGAATTTGAGAGTATTCCCTGTTCTTCAGTTTGGGGGAATAATTTAAGAAAGATAGATATTAGCTCTTCTTTGTATGTTTGGTAGAGTTCCCCTGTGAAGCTATCTGGTCCTGGACTTTTGTTTGCTGGAAGTTTTTGATTACTAATTCAATTTCAATGCTAGTGATTATTCTGTTCAGATTGTCTATTTCTTCCTGATTCAGTATTGGAAGATTGTAAGTTTCTAGAAATTTATCCAGTTTCTTTTAGGTGGTCCAATTTGTTGGCATATAACTAGTCATAGTATTCTCTTATGATTTTTTGTGTCTCTGTGATATTAGTTATAATTTCTCCTCTTTCCTTATTTTTTAGTTTACTTGGGTCTACCCTCTCTCTCTCTCTTTTTTTTTTTAACTGATAAGCATGGTTAAAGGCTTATCAATTTTGTTTATCTTTTCAAAATACCAGCTATTGGTTTCATTGACCTTTTCTGCTGCATTTGGTCTCTATTTATTTCTTCTCTGATCTTTATTATTTCCTTCCTTCTGCTGACTTTGGGCTTTGTTTTTTATTCTATTTCTAATTCCTTTAGATGGAATAGCCTGTATCGCTATATACTTCCCTCTTAGAACTGCTTTTGCTGGGTCCCATACATTTTGGACAGCTGTGTTTTATTTTCATTTTTCTTGAGGTATTTTCTGATCTCCTCTTTGATTTCTTCATTGATGCATAAATATTTAGTAGCATGTTGTTTAGTTTCCACGTGTTCTTGTTTTTCCCATTTTTCTTCCTGTAATTGATATCTAGTTTCATACTCTTGTGGCCAGAAAAAATGCTCAATATAATTTCTGTCCTCTTAAATTTGTTGAGACTTGTTTTGGGCCTAGCATGTGATGTATCCTACAGAATGTTACATGTGCACTTGAAAGGAATCTGTATTCTGCTGTTTGTGGATGGAATGTCCTGTAGATATTGATTAAGTCCAACTTGTCTAATGTGTCTTGTAAGGCTTGTGTTTCCTTATTGATTTTCTGTCCAGATGATCTGTCCATTATGTAAGTGGGGTATTAAAGGGCCCTACTATTATCGTATTATTGTCAATTTCTCCCTTATGTCTGTTAAGGTTTGCTTTATATATTTAGCTGGTCCTATATTAGGTACACATATATTAATGAATATTATGGCCTGTTCTTGTATTGATCCCTTTATAATTATATAATGCCCTTCTTTGTCTTTTGTTATAGACTGTGTTTTAAAGTCTATTTTGTCTGATAATGAGTATTTCTATCCCAGCTTTCTTGTCGTTTCCATTTGCATGAAATAAAATTTATTCCATCTTCTCACTTTCAGTCTGTGCGTGACTTTAACTCTGAAGTGAGTCTCTTGTAAGCAGCATCTAGATGGGTCTTAAATATTTTTTCCAATCAGCCACCCTATGTCTTTTGATTGGAGCATTTTGTCTTTTGACATTTAAAGTGATTATTGATAGGTATGTACTTATTGACATTTTGTTAACTTTTTTCTGGTTGTTTTTATAGTTCGTCTCTATTCTTCTTTTAGTTTCTTCCCTCTGGTTTGATAATTGTATTCATATGCTTGTGTCCTTTCTCTCTAGTTCTTCTGTATCTATTTTAGGTTTTAGATTTTGTGGCTACCATGGGCGTCATATATGTTGACCTATACCTATATATACTTGTTTTAAACTGATAGTCATATAAATTCAAACACATTGTACAAGATCTACATTTTTTACCCCTGTTCCCCACATTTGTTTTTGATTCCACATTTTACATCTTCATGTTTATCCCTGAACTGTTTATTGTAGTTATAGTTGATTTTACACTTTTTGTCTCTTAATCTTTGTACTAGCTTATTTAAGTAGTTGATCCACAGCCTTTACTATACATTTCTTTTTACTGGGGGATTTTTTCTTTCCTATAAATTCTTACTTCCTGTTTTAGCCTTATCTTTTCCACTTAAAGAAGACACTTAAACATTTTTTTAGGGTAAGTTTAGTATTGGCAAACCCTTTTAGTTTTTGCTTGTCTGAATTTTTGCTTGTGTTTATCTCTCCTTCAATTCTGCCCTTGCTGGGCAGAGTATCTTAGGTTGCAGGTTTTCCCCTTTGGGCACTTTAAATATATCATGCCACTCCCTTCTGGCCTGCAAAATTTCTGCAGAAAAATCAGCTGATAGCCTTATGGGGCTTCCCTTGTATGTGCCTCTTTGTTTTTCTCTTGCTGCCTTTAGAATTCTCTCTTTAATTTTTGCCATTATAATTATGGTATGTCTTGGTGTGGGTTTCTTTTGGCTCATCCTGTCTGGGACTCTCTGTGCTCCCTGTATCTTGATATCTGTTTCCTTCTTCAGGTTTAGAAAGTTTTCAGCCATAATTTCATCAAGTACATTTTCAACTCCTTTCTCTCTATTTTCTCCTTCTGGGACCCCTATAATGTGAATGTTAGTACACTTGATGTTGTCTCAGAGGTCCCTTAAACTGTTCTCATTTGTTAATTTGTTTTTCTTTTTGCTGTTCTCATTGGGTGGTTTCCATTATTCTACCTTCCAGATCACTTATGCATTCTTCTGTACCACCTTGTCTGCTCTTCATCCCTTCTAATGTGTTTTTCGTTTCAGTTATTGTATTCTTCATCTCTCACTGGTTCTTTTTTAGTTCCTTGTTAAATTTCTCACTGTATTCATCTCTTCTTTTCCCTACTTCAGTTAGCATTCTTACTACTAATGCTTTGAACTCTTTAACTGTCAGTTGTTTATCTCTTTTCCATTAGTTGTTTTTGCAGGTTTTTTTTCTTCTTGTTCTTTCATTCAAATCAAATTCCCCTGTCTTCTCATTTTGCTTAACTTTCTCTGTCTCTATAAAATTAGGTGAAACTGTTACCTATCCTACTCTTGAAGGGGTGTCTTTGTGTGGCAGTGTCCCTGTGCAGTTTGTGCCCAGTGGCTTTGGTGAGAGAGCTGGATCTGGAGTGAGCACAGTCTTGTCTTGCCTCAGTTTGTATGGGTAGCTATCACCTTTGTGGGAGGTGGGGCTTGAAATGAGGTAGGTGTGAGCCAGGCCTTCTCCTATGCTCAGTGGCCGACAGCACCCTATCAGGGGCAGGGTTGGGTCCCAAGGTGCTGGAGCAGAAGCTTTGAGGATTAGATGCTAGCTGGTTCTGTTTCCTCTGTGTTCTTTCTCACCCCTCACAGTATCAGCACCTTTGTTCCAGAGTGTAACAGCGCTGGAGCAAGAGTGGGTGCCTGGTATGGGCTGTGGGGCATGCTGAGTGGTCCAGACACACCAGTCAGAGTTTCAGACTGCTCCCTCTGTTATCTCCACAAGAGCCAACAGTGGCTGCCCCACCCCCTTCAGGTGCAGTGCCATGTCTGAGCCAGCTCCATCCCCCACAACTCCGCACTTTCCTCGGTAACAGCAGCCTTTGCCCTAGTGGGGAGCTGTGCCGAACTAGAGTGGTTCAGGGCAGGTGCTTGACGTGGTCCGGGGCACAGGCAGGGGCAGTTGTGGAAGACTGGCCAGAGTCCCAGACAGTTTCAGTCTGCTTCTTCTGACTTGTTCCTGGGAGTAAGCAGCATATGCACACTCTTCATGGGCAAAATCTAGGTTTCTAACAGCCCTCCTGTTAGTCCCACTGGTTTTCAACCCACCTAATGGGACTCATCTTCCTGGTGTCAGAGCCTAGGGCTGGGATGCCCAATATGGGTTGAACTGCTCATACCACAGGGAGGATCTCTGAGCCTGTGTATTCCCCCTCTTCTTCTGTGTCTCCTCCTAGCTGCCCAGGTCCTGACCTGATCACTTCACTTCCTTTCCTACCTGACTCTGTGTGGATCTTTCTTTACAGACTTGGTTGTATAAGAGTCTTTCTTCCAGTCTCCAGTTTGTTTTCAGGGAGACCTGATCCACATGTAGATGTATTTTTGATGTGCTTATGGTAGGCGGTGGGCTCAGCATCCTCCTACTCTGCCATCTTGATCTCCTCCTTGTGTGAATTTTTAGTATAAGAGGAGAACTGATTTCCAGAAAAATGAAGAACAATCTCCTAATAAATTATGGTGAAGAAGATAATGCAACTGTGGGTGTCATTAGATCAGTGATGACTGAACCTGAGTAAGGTGCCAGGAATGATTAGTTACAAACTCTATTACAATTCATATCCAATCGTACCAGTTTTTCAGGTTCACATTCCTAGGACATGGTACAATGTAAAGAGACCAGGCTAGAGATGATATAATATGACAATTTCATTGAGAGAAAGGAAATAACTGATGTCAGGAATCCCATAATAAAAATGAGGGAAATAAATGAAAAGGACTTGGTCAATAGCAATACTTTGAATCCCTTTATAGTGGGGGCTGGTAAACTCTTCAACTCTGGATTCTTCCAGCAGGCAGAAGAAAAAGGAGCATTGCTTGATTCACTAATTCAAATGGGGAGTAATGTAAACTAATGAGTCAGGCTGGGCTGGGTGCAAGACTGGTAGGGATTGGTGGGGAATGTGTGGTGTCAAGAGTACATGCTTATCTAAAGCCATTCAAATTCAGATTTTCTTAAACTACTATGGCAGCCAATCAAAACACGTGAATCTAGACCCTGGACAACTAGTTGCAACTCCTAAAATAAAGAAAAATGGGGAGAAGAGAGAGAAGAGAGCAACAGAGAAAGGGTGAGGGAAAGGGAAGGGAGTCAGAGAAACAGATGAAATCATGCTATTTGATAAAAATTACAGAGAAGGCTAGTGGAGTAAGCACAGGGAAAAAAAAACCAAACTGGAATTGAACCCTAGCAAATTCCAGTGACACCCCTTTATCTTATGCTGCTGTTTTCCCCACAAGAGGGTCTTCCAGTAAATTGACTCTACCAAGAAACTGCATCCCCAAAGCCCCCTTAGAGAGTAGGGTGAGTTGAATAGGGGAGAGGATAAGACTGCTGCTTCTTCATCTAATTGGTCTGGAGGTAGAACTCTGACTTCTGAATCAGTATTTCTTGTTAAAATGTGGATTCTGATTCAGTAGGTGTCTGAGGTTGGGCCTGAGATCTTGCATTTCAGTAAGCTTCCAGGTGACACTTGTGCTGTTGATCTCTGTAGAGCACATTTTGAATAGCAAGGTAGCAAGTAACTCTTGGATAAACGAAGCAATGCAAACTACTGCATCAACATATTTAGCACATCATAAACAGTAAGGATATGGCACAATTTCCCCTTTCTGGGTCAGGCCACTCTTTGAATTTTGTAGTCCTAATGAGATAGACATTAAGAGGCAGAGACCAGTCAAAAAGAGGTCACTGTTCCTAGCAGCCAAGTGTGGCCATGATTCAGTTCTGGCCAATGGGATATGAGCCTCAGTCACCTATGCAACTTTTGGGTTATGCCTTTGAAGGGAAGGATGTTCCCTCCACTTCTTTCTGGCTGGAATGCAGACACAGTGGTGAGCTGTTTTGGAGCATGTGGGCAATAGCTGAGGGATATCAGAACAAACAGATAGAAAGGGCCTAAACTTTGCAGAGCGGAACAGCCATGCCAGCTCAGATGTTTATATTAGAAACACAGTTCTAACTTTTTAAAGCCAGTGCTTATTTTGGGTCTGTCAAGGGCAACCAACCCTGTATCATAAGTAGTATGGAACCATACTGCTAATTTCATTTATTATATTAGTCATGGTTCAGTTACAGAGAACAGAATTCATTCTGGCCAGTTTAGGGAGATTAGTATAGGGAATTAAATGGCTTTTAGTAATGCTAAGAGTGTGCTGAAGACCAGAGGCTAGGTTGAACTTTCAGAAATGACTCTGAAAACCACACTGCAAATGGTGTCACCAAAACAGCTGCTGTGTCTTCCACCCCATAAAAGATGGTGCTACAGAAACAGACTCTCCTGGGGAGGATGCCACCAAAACAGGAAACTGTTTTTGCTACTGGGGGCTCCAGAGCCACACAGCCTCAGCTGTGATCTGTACCAGTACAGTGATGCCCTGTGCCTGCCTTACGGCATCCCTAAAACTAGTGACTGGCACCAGGACCTCTGCTAATTCAGCTACAGAAAAATTAATACCATGCCCAACTGCAGAAGCAGCAGAAGCGCTGCCTCTGCCTTTCTTCTGCTTTCCAAAATTTGCATGCTGCATCTGATTGGCCAAATCTAAATCTCTTTCAAAACGCTATCTCCTAGGGAATCTGGGAAATGTAGTTTTTAGCTTTCCAGGCTCTGCAGTTCAGGAAAGCACAACAGAAGCACAGTAGAATGATTATTAAGTATTAATCTACCATATGCACTGTAGCCTGTCACACATAGAAAATGGTACCTGTCAAAACTTATGGGATACACCAAAACTGTACTTGAAGGGAAACTCATAGACTTAAATGCTTTAATTAGTAACCGGGAAAATAAAATAAATGAACTAACTATTCAACTCAAGAAGCCGTACAAAGAACAACAAAATTGACCTAAAAGATACAAACAGAATGAGTTATTTTTTAGATAAAAACTTAAGTTACTCACTTTTAAAGCAAAATAATTAGTAAATAAATTTAAAAGCTTGTTTTCTAAGACAAAAATATCTCCAGAAGATTAATCTAGAACAAATGGAGAGAATATAAATAACATTCAGAATGATAAAAGGGATAACCCATAAAGAAGAGGGAAAAATTTTAGACATTTCAAATTTTTTAAATAATACAATGCATTCCCATGTACTGTCAGTCAGCTTCAACAATTATCAACATTTTGCCATTTTTGTTATTTTATTCCTCTGTTTTTTACTCTCTCTACTCCCCACTTCTTTTTCCCTTAGAGTATTTTAAGGAAATCCATATACCATAGCCTTTTACCTATAAATACTTTATATCACTAACAAATTAGGACTTTGAAAATGTAAACCTTAACCATAATGTCGTTACACTGAATAAATTAACAATAATTTTTTTTTCTTCTTTTTTTTTTTTTTTTTGCGGTATGCGGGCCTCTCACTGCTGTGGCCTCCCCCGTTGCGGAGCACAGGCTCCGGACGCGCAGGCCCAGCGGCCATGGCTCACGGGCCCAGCCGCTCCGCGGCATATGGGATCCTCCCAGACCGGGGCACGAACCCGTATCCCCTGCATCGGCAGGTGGACTCTCAACCACTGCGCCACCAGGGAGGCCCAACAATAATTTTTAATATTATCTAATATCCAGCATGTGTTCAACTTTCCCTGATGATATCAAACTCTTTTAACAATTGTTTTATTCAAATAAGTGTCCAAAGAAGATCTACACATTGCATTTAGTTAAAGTGTTGCTTAAGTATCTTTTGTCTATATCAGTTATCCCACCCCTTATTTCCCACGTGCCATTTATTTGTTAAAAAAACAAAGTTATATGTCCCTAGAATTTTCCACATTCTTAATTTGGCTGATTGCATCCTCATGAAAAAGACAATTTTTAAAGTGAGAAAATATGAGATACGTTCTATAATGATAAATTTGAATATCCTAAGAAAATTCAGGATTTTCAAAGAAAATATTTCCAAATTTACTAAAAAAGCAAGTGAAAAGCATGAATAAATTCAGAATAGACATTGAAAAAAATATAAAGAATTATCCAAAACCTCCATACCCAGAAGGTTTTATAGGTAAATTGTTCCAAATATTCAAGGAGCAATTTTTTTTTTCATTTTTAGGCTATTTAAGAGCATGGAGGGAGTATAGAAATCTTTCCAATTTATTTTACAAAATTACCATGGAAACGATTCAAAAATTGAAAAAACAGCATAAAGACAAAACTACACACAACTTTCTTTCTTTTCTTTTCTTTTCTTTTTGGCTGTGCCTCAACATGCAGGATCTTAGTTCCCCAACCAGGTATTGAACCTGTGCCCCCTGCAATGGAAGCGTGGAGTCCTAACCACTGGACCACCAGGGAAGTCCCCACACAGCGTTCTTATGGAAATATATATATGACTTAAAATTGGAGAAGAGAATAATAGCGAAATATTAAAAGAACTATACAACCTAAGCAAATAAGTTTTATTCTAAGTTTAGAGATGGTTCAGTATTAGCATAACATCCTCAAGCCTCATCCATGTGGTACTGTGTAACAAGATTTCCTTCTTTTTTAAAGGATGAATATTGTATTGCACACTACATTCTATTGTATACCACATTTTCTTTATCCATTCATCTGTTGATGGACATTTGGGTTGCTTCCACCTCTAGGCTATTGTGAATAATGCTGCAGTATACATGAGTGTGCAAATATCTCTTTGAGATCCTGCTTTGAATTCTTTTGGGAAATTTTTGTTTTTTTATGGAAAATAAAAACCCTCTGAAAGCCAAATGAAATACAGCTTCCAGCCAGAATCAGACTATAAGCTGCCAATTTGCA
Organism: Mesoplodon mirus; assembly: GCF_964341445.2. NCBI lineage: Eukaryota > Metazoa > Chordata > Mammalia > Artiodactyla > Ziphiidae > Mesoplodon > Mesoplodon mirus. The sequence goes on along the minus strand of NC_138985.1, from coordinate 21,713,851 downwards.
ATCCCTATCATCTTTTATTTATTTATCTTTATAGTGGGGACAATGGAAGGGCAATCTTAGCCCTGGCAGAGAAGAGGAAGCTCTAAACAGAGTCTAGTAGGATGAGAAGGCATTATCCAGATGAAGATGTTAAAGGTAGTTTATTCCAGGCAAAATGAGCAGTATTAAGAAGAAAGTATGGGAGAAGGCGGTGGCTGGAGAGGTCTGAATCTGGACTGGCAGTGAAGGATAACCATGATGAAAGGCAGGATTTTTGTTTACAAGTAAATATCGTTGGAATTAAAGGCCTCTGAACTTTGAGGATAGTATCTCTTGTGCTCCCAGGTTAAAAGAGTCTTGAGGTGAGGTAAGGTACTAAGCGAGGCATCTAACCCCTAAAGAACATAGCAGAGGGAAGAGTAGACACAGATGACAGCAGCAAGTGATTATGGATGAAATAATCCAGTAAGAGAGTTCCATGTGGGCATGAGGCATTAATCTAGATTTGGAAATGGGGAGAAAGGTGAACGTGGTCCCTGGGAGGAAGTGCTCTGAGAAGAACATTCCTGGGCAAAGCAGAGCCCTGGTTAATTGGGCTTCACCCAATCTTATTCTGCAGAGAAGCCAACTGCCCACTCAGGACAAAGGAATATAATTCTGCTTTGATGGTGTCCGTAGGTAGGGAACAGGGACCAACTGGAAGCAAGATGGAGTCAGAGATGTATGGTGTGGGGGGCTATGGGGTGGAGTATCTTGTGGGCATTCCTCAAGGGCAAGATGGATGTTCCATTTTGTGGTTCGTGTGTCAAGACTGATGTTGCCACGTGGACCGAGAGGATATGCAAGGTTTATCACTCATGCAATAAGGCTTTCTTGGGACAGTAGAGCAACTCCCAAGTGGGTCTGAAAATAGCTTGAGAGATCAGGGAGGTGAGACTGGCTTGGGCTTTTATAATTGTTAGAAGGTGGGGCTTGGGTGAGGGTTCCCTCATGCTGGCAAAGATTTGCCAGGTTTGAACTTCCTACCACTGCCAAAGTTGAGAGCATATGGGCTTTCTTATCAACTTGCCCAGATGGGGGGCATAGGGGAAGGGGGGGAGAGTTGCAAGGTCTGAAAACTGTCAGTCATCAAATATCAAAAATGGGATCAGACTCTTTATTATAGAGTACCAGAGAACATTGGTGAGGCTGGACCTCAAGAGAATTAAAAGCACAGAGCTGCCCATCAGACATATACTTAATCTCTTACAGGACATCAGTAACCAGGAACTCTAGAGGCCAAAACTATAGCCCATGTGAAATGTGGAACTTTTATTATAATTTTCCATTTTTCTCATTGATATTATTTCCAGTTATCAGAAAATTCACATAACAAAAAGGGCCAGTCATCTTGTCATCATGGATTGTGTGTGTGTGTGTGTGTGTGTGTATGTTGGATATAGCTGATTGGTACTCAGCATCTATTTCCATCTTGTTTAGGTGGTTTCCTATAGTGCAGAGGCTGGAAAGAAGGAAACCACATTGCCTGACTCTTTTGGATGAATTTTATTATGTACATATTGCTTTCCATGTAGAAAGCAGAAGTGAAGCAGAAGCCATCTTCCTTCTATTTTTTTGACTGATTTTCGGCTAGTGAGCAAGATCTTGGTGTTCTCTTCTGAAGTGGTTCTAGTGTCCAGCCACTAGCTTTATGTGGGCAGTTCTGTGGCAGCAGTAGCTTCCTCATCCTTCCTTTCTGATCCCTGCATCACAGCTATGGTTGTGAACCACATGATTTATGAACTCAATAGCTCATAAAGAAATTTCTGGAAGCTTATGTTACAGAGTCCAAGCTTGTACTGTTCATTGCATGACAGGCCAATAAATGGAGAGATGAGGTGCTGGGGCAGGGAATAGCGACTTTATTTGGAGAGTCAGCAGACCAAGAAGATGGCAGACTAGCATCCCAAAGAACCACCTTACCTGAGTTAGAATTCAGGCTTCTTTTATACTAAAAGGGGAGGACGAGTGATTGGTTGTTGCAGATTTCTTGGTTCTGGCCAGACCCCAAAGTGGATGTAGTAATCCCTTGTTCTTACAGCTGTCCAGGTAGGTCAGGTCACGGTGTTCCTGTAAACCTCCAACAAGACCAATGTTATTCTCTGTTCTACAACTTTTTATCTCTATATGAATGAAAAGTGTTACACCTTAACAGGTCAAGGATATGGGAGGCAGAGTCTTGAGAAAGGGCTATTATGTATATTTCAGGCTCTAGGCAATATTCCTTTTCAAAGGTGCAGGGCCGGAATGACTAAGCACAGCAACAGAGCACAAAGGTTAGGGCTAAAGGAATAAATCCAATATTGAGTCAGGTTTGTTCTGTGTTACACTTATTCTTCTGAGCAGTTTTAATATTCTTAGTGTAATCACAGTGTACTTGAAAACCTCCTTTTTCTTTTTCTCCTCCATAGAAGAGAGGTAACTTGAGTATGGTCTCCATTTGAATGCATACAGCCATTCCTGAATTGAGTAGAAAAAAAATGAAAATTGCCTAGGGCAAATGTAGTGACAATTTCTAACATTTTTAAGGTTATGTTGATACCTTAATGCTATCTCATACAGTGCTAGCAAGAGAAGTAGTTCTTTGATTCAGTTCAACAAATACTTTTGATGTGTATTAAGCCCTGGAACTTTCTGGGCCTCCACCACCTCTCTCCCCACTCTACCTCAGCCAGCCATTCTCATGATAGACCTTGGAAATTGATTTCAAGGAACCAGACCACCTTTGTAGTGTTTACCTTGGACATAATATAAACTCCTTAGCAGATGGCTTTGCCTTCTGTTTCAATGAAAAAGCTGAGGTTTTCAGTTGAGAATTTCCTCAATTTTTTTTACCCCAACCAGTGAACTTATTTATACTTACAACCTCTTTCACTTCTTTTATTGTTTTAGAAATTCACTGTTAAAAAAATCTTTATTGAAATATAATTCATGTACCGTACGATTTGCCCATTTAAAGTGTACAATTTTGTGGGTTTTAATATATTCACAGAGTTGTGCAACTATCACCACCATCAGTTTTCAAAAAATTTCATCACCACAAAAGGAAACCCCTTAGCCAGCACCCCACCAGTTTTCCCAGTGCCCAATTTCTAGGAAACTGCTAATCAAATTTCTTTTTCTATAGATTTGCCTATTCTGAGCATTTTGTATAAATGGAATCACACAGTATGTGGCCCTTTGTGACTAGTTTCTTTTACTTAACATAATGTTTCCAAGGTTCATTCACATTTTAGCATGTATCAATACTTTATTCTTTTCTATGGTTAAATAGTATTTCAATGTATGAGTATACCTCATGTTTTTATCCATTCATCACTTGATGGCCATTTGGATTGTATTCACCTTATTAGGAATAATGCTGCTATGAACATTCATGTACAAGGCTTTGTGTAGACATATATTTTCTTTTCTCTTGAGTATATACCTGGAAGTAGAATTGCTGGGTCATATGGTAACTCTATTTGACTGTTTCTGGAACTGCCAGACTGTTTTCCAGAGTGGCTGTACTATTTTATATTTCTACCAGCAGCATATGAGGGTTCCAATTTCCTCACATCCTTGTCAACACTTGTTATTATCTGACCTTTTGATAATAGCCACCATCATGGGTATGAAATGGCATCTTATTATGGTTTTTCTCTGATGACTAATGATGTTGAGCATGTGTGTATCAGTCATTTGTATATCTTCTTTTGAGAAATGTCTATTCAGATCCTTTGCCCTTTAAAAAATTGGGTTGTTTATTTATTTTTGAGTTGTAAGTGTTCTTTATGTAATCTAGATACAAGTCCTTTATCAGATATATGTGAGTCACTGTTCTCCCTAGCGGAAACCCCGGACCAGGTTTAAAGAACTCATATCCACTCATGCTTACAGCTTGAGCCCAAACCCTTTGGTTCTGCACCTACAGAGGCCAGTGGTAACCAAGAGAGGAGAGCCTTGCAACAAGCATTTAGCTGAAGTTGTGAGGCTTTGCATATGATAGCAAATATGGGAGGAGAATAAGGGTGGCACAGCCTCCTAGGGGATGGGACAGATTTTTCTCAGGGAGCTGAGTTGAGTCACCAACCTGAGATCTTGAAGGGGAGACTGGGTGATGGGAGATGGGAGATCAAAGTGAGGCAGAAAGGTTGGGGTACAGGTTAACAAGCAGGAAGGAGGTGATGTCCTTATGAAAGCTGGCCTGGAAGCCTTCTTCTCTGGGGTGATGAAAAGGAATAGCCATGTTTGCTATTAATTTAATTTTTATTTGCCCTACCTGCTGATGTGGAGAGGGGGTGGAGGTTGCCTAGAAGTTGATATGGAGATGGAGTTTGGGAGGCAGAATATTTATTAGAGATCAACATCTTTGAAAGGAAAGGAGGGTAAGCAAGATGAAGTAAAAAGTGAACTGTAATGCAGGCTCAAGAAAGCTTCAGGGAACTCGCATGGAAGCTCTGGACCAAATATTGCACACCAGAGCCATCTCACATCGGAGCAAAATGTCCAGAATTTCATACCCCTGCTTCAAATGTGGTGTGAGGTCAGGTAAGGAAGCTCTCTGAAGCTGACTCAGACTCTGAAAAATATGTCAGCTGGAGGCTGTCTGCTGCTTGCACTCCTGGATGTTCGGCAGCAAATCCTTTCCTAAAGGGGAATTTGAGCAATCTCTGTATCTCTTTATAGAGCTGTATCCTATTGGAAGAACAGAATCCACCTACGTATTGGTCTAAGTGATCAGTGTGGTGAAGGCTATTGGGTCAGGCTGCCCCCCATTCATTTCCTTGTGAGCTTTTGTAGCAAATGAAGAACAGACTAGAGGAGAGGTCCACCCTAGCCATGCTCTGCTTCCACCAGGCATGGATGATGATGTGGAAGCCATCTTGTTTGTGGGCAGTGAGAGATACCCTCAACCCTTAGACAGGGAGAACCCCTCTCTTTCCCTCTGTGGTTTCTACAAACACATTCATGCCCTTGAGAAGTACCATGGAGGAAATATCCATCCTTCTCTCCATCCCTTTCTTGGCTCTTCCTCATGTTTTCCTACCAGACAGGGCCTTATCTCCTGGTTCTTGATCTCCAACTACTTGGCTCAAAAATGAGTAAGGGCTATGGCTCTTTCTCATGTTTATCTCCCACTTGGTGAGCAGATGGGGCAGGGTCTAGCTGGGAGTGCAAGTTCAATTCAGCCTCAGGCCCAAGTTGTTTTCTTCATGTCTGTTTTACCATTAATAAAACGGATACTTTGATATCCATAGGTATCATGAGTATGTCCTTAACTTGGAAGGAGCTGGAAGTGATGAGGGGGTGAACGATTGAGTTGCCCTAAACCCCAACAGCCAGGAGGTGCTTAGGGAGACCCCAGGTGCAACAATGAGGTTAATTTTTAAATTAACCCTCTACTCTGGTGGTAAAGGCCTGGCCACCCTAAGTTACACTTACAGCAAACAAGTTGTATATAAATCCATCTGGCCAGATGAGGAAACTCAGGCTCTTAGAGGTTACCTTACATTTAAGATGAGGCTAAACTCTTTGAAATCACAGCCTCCTGTTCACTTCTCTGAAATTGCCTTTGCCAAGGTCACCAAAGGGTTTTTTTTTTTGGATGTTGGGGGTAGGAGTTTATTAATTAATTAATTTATTTTTGCTGTGTTGGGTCTTCGTTTCTGTGTTGCTGTGTTGGGTCTTCGTTTCTGTGTGAGGGCTTTCTCTAGTTGTGGCAAGCGGAGGCCACTCTTCATCGCGGTGCGTGGGCCTCTCACTGTCAGGGCCTTTCCTGTTGCGGAGCACAGGCTCCAGACGTGCAGGCTCAGTAGCTGTGGCTCACGGGCCCAGTTGCTCTGCGGCATGTGGGATCCTCCCAGACCAGGGCTCGAACCCGTGTCCCCTGCATTAGCAGGCAGATTCTCAACCACTGCGCCACCAGGGAAGCCCCAAAGGGTATTGTTTTTGTTGACTCTATCAGACACTCTTTAAATCTTACCTACCACTTCCGGGAAAGATGGCGGAACAGTAAGACACGGAGATCACCTTCCTCCCCACAGATACACCAGAAATACAGCTACACGTGGAACAACTCCTACAGAACACTTACTGAATGCTGGCAGAAGACCTCAGACCTCCCAAAAGGCAAGAAACTCCCCACGTACCTGGGTAGGGCAAAGCGGAGAGATTCCCGCACAGAGGATCGGTGCCGACCGGCACTCACCAGCCCGAGAGGCTTGTCTGCTCGGCCGCCAGGGCAGGCGGCGCTGGGAACTGAGGCTCGGGCTTCGGTCAGAGCGCAGGGAGAGGACTGGGGCTGGCGGCGTGAACACAGCCTGAAGGGGCTAATGCGCCACAGCTAGCCGGGAGGGACTCCGGGAAAAAGTCTGGAGCTGCCGAAGAGGCAAGAGAATTTTAATTCCCTCTTTGTTTCCTGGTGCGCGAGGAGAGGGGATTAAGAGCGCTGCTTAAAGGAGCTACAGAGACGGGCGCGAGCCACGGCTAAAAGCGCGGACCCCAGAGACAGGCAAGGGACGTTGGGGCTGCTGCTGACGCCACGAGGCCTGTGTGCGAGCGCAGGTCACTGTCCACGCCCCCTTTCCGGGGAGCCTGTGCAGCCCGCCACTGCCAGGGTTCCGGGATCCAGGGGCAACTTCCCCAGGAGAACGCACGGTGTGCCTCAGGCTGGTGCAACGTCACGCCGGCCTCTGCCGCCGCAGGCTCGCCCGGCACTCCGTGCCCCTCCCTCCCCCCCCACCCCCGGCCTGAGTGAGCCAGAGCCCCTGAATCAGCTGCTCCTTTAACTCCATCCTGTCTGAGCGAAGAACAGACGCCCTCGGGCAACCTACACACAGAGGCGGGGCCAAATCCAAAGCTGAGACCCGGGAGCTGTGAGAACAAAGAAGAGAAAGGGAAATCTCTCCCAGCAGCCTCAGAAGTAGCGGATTAAAGCTCCACAATCAACTTGATGTACCCTGCATCCGTGGAATACATGAATAGACAACGAATCATCCCAAATTGAGGAGCCAGGAGTCAGTGTTGTGCCTCTGAGGTGGGAGAGCCAACTTCAGGACACTGGTCCACAAGAGACCTCCCAGCTCCACATAATATCAAACGGCGAAAATCTTCCAGAGATCTCCATCTCAACACCAGCACCCAGCTTCACTCAACGACCAGCAAGCTACAGTGCTGGACACCCTATGCCAAACAACTAGCAAGAGAGGAACACAACGCCACCCATTAGCAGAGAGGCTGCCTAAAATCATAAAAAGTCCACAGACACCCCAAAACACAGCACCAGACGTGGACCTGCCCACCAGAAAGACAAGATCCAGCCTCATCCACCAGAACACAGGCACTAGTCCCCTCCACCAGGAAGCCTACACAACCCACTAAACCAACCTTAGCCACTGGGGACAGACACCAAAAACAATGGGAACTACGAACGTGCAGCCTGCAAAAAGGAGACCCCAAACACAGTAACATAAGCAAAATGAGAAGACAGAAAAACACACAGCAGGAGAAGGAGCAAGATAAAAACCCACCAGACCTAACAAATGAAGAGGTAATAGGCAGTCTACCTGAAAAAGAATTCAGAATAATGATAGTAGAGATGATCCAAAATTTTGGAAATAGAATAGACAAAATGCAAGAAACAGTTAACAAGGACCGAGAAGAACTAAAGATGAATCGAGCAACGATTCAAAACACAATAAATGAAATGAAAAATACTCTAGATGGGATCAATAGCAGAATAACTGAGGCAGAAGAACGGATAAGTGAGGTGGAAGATAAAATAGTGGAAATAACTGCTGCAGAGCAAAATAAAGAAAAAAGAATGAAAAGAACAGAGGACAGTCTCAGAGACCTCTGGGACAACATTAAACGCACCAACATTCGAATTATAGGGGTTCCAGAAGAAGAAGAGAAAAAGAAAGGGACTGAGAAAATATTTGAAGAGATTGTAGTTGAAAACTTCCCTAATATGGGAAAGGAAATAGTCAAGTCCAGGAGGCACAGAGAGTCCCATACAGGATAAATCCAAGGAGAAATAGGCCAAGACACATATTAATCAAACTGTCAAAAATTAAATACAAAGAAAACATATTAAAAGCAGCAAGGGAAAAACAACAGATAACATACAAGGGAATCCCCATCAGGTTAACAGCTGATCTTTCAGCAGAAACTCTGCAAGCCAGAAGGGACTGGCAGGGCATATTTAAAGTGATGAAGGAGAAAAACCTGCAACCAAGATTACTCTACCCAGCAAGGATCTCATTCAGATTTGATGGAGAAATTAAAACGTTTACAGACAAGCAAAAGCTGACAGAGTTCAGCACCACCAAACCAGCTTTACAACAAATGCTAAAGGAACTTCTCTAGGCAAGAAACACAACAGAAGGAAAAGACCTACAATAACGAACCCAAAACAATTAAGAAAATGGGAATAGGAACATACATATCAATAATTACCTTAAATGTAAATGGACTAAATGCTCCCACCAAAAGACACAGATTGGCTGAATGGATACAAAAACAAGACCCACATATATGCTGTCTACAAGAGAGCCACTTCAGACCTAGAGACACATACAGACTGAAAGTAAGGGGATGGAAAAAGATATTCCATGCAAATGGAAACCAAAAGAAAGCTGGAGTAGCAATTCTCATATCAGACAAAATAGACTTTAAAATAAAGACTACTAGAAGAGACAAAGAAGGACACTACATAATGATCAAGGGATCGATCCAAGAAGAAGATATAACAATTGTAAATGTTTATGCACCCAACATAGGAGCACCTCAATACATAAGGCAAATACTAACAGCCATAAAAGGAGAAATCAACAGTAACACACTCATAGTAGGGGACTTTAACACCCCACTTTCACCAATGGACAGATCATCCAAAATGAAAATAAATAAGGAAACACAAGCTTTAAATGATACATTAAACAAGATGGACTTAATTGATATTTATAGGACATTCCATCCAAAAACGACAGAATACACATTTTTCTCAAGTGCTCATGGAACATTCTCCAGGATAGATCATATCTTGGGTCACAAATCAAGCCTTGGTAAATTTAAGAAAATTGAAATTGTATCAAGTATCTTTTCCGACCACAATGCTATGAGACTAGATATCAATTACAGGAAAAGATCTGTAAAAAATACAAACACATGGAGGCTAAACAATACACTACTTAATAACGAAGTGATCACTGAAGAAATCAAAGAGGAAATAAAAAAAATACCTAGAAACAAATGACAATGGAGACACGACGACCCAAAACCTATGGGATGCAGCAAAAGCAGTTCTAAGAGGGAAGTTTATAGCAATACAATCCCACCTTAAGAAACAGGAAACATGTCGAATAAACAACCTAACCTTGCACCTAAAGCAATTAGAGAAAGAAGAACAAAAACACCCCAAAGTTAGCAGAAGGAAAGAAATCATAAAAATCAGATCAGAAATAAATGAAAAAGAAATGAAGGAAACGATAGCAAAGATCAATAAAACTAAAAGCTGGTTCTTTGAGAAGATAAACAAAATTGATAAACCATTAGCCAGACTCATCAAGAAAAAAAGGGAGAAGACTCAAATCAATAGAATTAGAAATGAAAAAGGAGAAGTAACAACTGACACTGCAGAAATACAAAAGATCATGAGAGATTACTACAAGCAACTCTATGCCAATAAAATGGACAACCTGGAAGAAATGGACAAATTCTTAGAAATGCACAACCTGCCAAGACTGAATCAGGAAGAAATAGAAAATATGAACAGACCAATCACAAGCACTGAAATTGAAACTGTGATAAAAAATCTTCCAACAAACAAAAGCCCAGGACCAGATGGCTTCACAGGCGAATTCTATCAAGCATTTAGAGAAGAGCTAACACCTATCCTTCTGAAACTCTTCCAAAATATAGCAGAGGGAGGAACACTCCCAAACTCATTCTACGAGGCCACCATCACCTTGATACCAAAACCAGGCAAGGATGTCACAAAGAAAGAAAACTACAGGCCAATATCACTGATGAACATAGATGCAAAAATCCTCAACAAAATACTAGCAAACAGAATCCAACAGCACATTAAAAGGATCATACACCATGATCAAGTGGGGTTTATTCCAGGAATGCAAGGATTCTTCAATATATGCAAATCAATCAATGTGATACACCATATTAACAGATTGAAGGAGAAAAACCATTTGATCATCTCAATAGATGCAGAGAAAGCTTTTGACAAAATTCAACACTCATTTATGATAAAAACCCTGCAGAAAGCAGGCATAGAGGGAACTTTCCTCAACATAATAAAGGCCATATATGACAAACCCACAGCCAACATCGTCCTCAGTGGTGAAACACCGAAACCATTTCCACTAAGATCAGGAACAAGACAAGGTTGCCCACTCTCACCACTCTTATTCAACCTAGTTTTGGAAGTTTTAGCCACAGTAATCAGAGATGAAAAAGAAATAAAAGGAATCCAAATCTTAAAAGAAGAAGTCAAGCTGTCACTGTTTGCAGGTAACATGATACTATACATAGAGAATCCTAAAGATGCTACCAGAAAACTACTAGGACTAATCAATGAATTTGGTAAAGTAGTAGGATACAAAATTAATGCACAGAAATCACTGGCATTCCTATACACTAATGATGAAAAATCTGAAAGTGAAATCAAGAAAACATTCCCATTTACCATTGCAACAAAAAGAATAAAATATCTAGGAATAAACCTACCTAAGGAGACAAAAGACCTGTATGCAGAAAATTATAAGACACTGATGAAAGAAATTAAAGATGATACAAATAGATGGAGAGCTATACCATGTTCTTGGATTGGAAGAATCAACATTGTGAAAATGACTCTACTACCCAAAGCAATCTACAGATTCAATGCAATCCCTATCAAACTACCACTAGCATTTTTCACAGAACTAGAACAAAAAATTTCACAATTTGTATGGAAACACAAAAGACCCTGAATAGCCAAAGCAATCTTGAGAACAAAAAATGGAACTGGAGGAATCAGGCTCCCTGACTTCAGACTATATTACAAAGCTACAGTAATCAAGACAGAATGGTACTGGCGCAAAAACAGAAAGATAGATCAGTGGAACAGGATAGAAAGCCCAGAGATAAACCCACGCACATATGGTCACCTTATCTTTGATAAAGGAGGCAGGAATGTACAGTGGAGAAAGGACAGTCTCTTCAATAAGTGGTGCTGGGAAAACTGGACAGGGACATGTAAAAGTATGAGATTAGATCACTCCCTAACACCATACACAAAAATAAGCTCAAAATGGATTAAAGACCTAAATGTAAGGCCAGACACCATCAAACTCTTAGAGGAAAACATAGGCAGAACACTCTAGGACATAAATCACAGCAAGATCCTTTTTGACCCACCTCCTAGAGAAATGGAAATAAAGACAAAAATAAACACATGGGACCTAATGAAACTTAAAAGCTTTTGCACAGTAAAGGAATCCATAAACAAGACGAAAAGACAACCTTAGAATGGCAGAAAATATTTGCAAATGAAGCAACTGACAAAGGATTAATCTCCAAAATTTATAAGCAGCTCATGCAGCTCAATAACAAAAAAACAAACAACCCAATCCAAAAATGGGCAGAAGACCTAAATAGACATTTCTCCACAGAAGATATACAGACTGCCAACAAACACATGAAAGGATGCTTAACATCTTTAATCATTAGAGAAATGCAAATCAAGACTACAATGAGATATCATCTCACACCAGTCAGAATGGCCATCATCAAAAAATCTAGAAATAATAAATGCTGGAGAGGGTGTGGAGAAAAGGGAACACTCTTGCACTGCTGGTGGGAATGTGAATTGGTACAGCCACTATGGAGAACAGTATGGAGGTTCTTTAAAAAACTACAAATAGAACTACCATATGACCCAGCAATCCCACTACTGGGCATATACCGTGAGAAAACCGTAATTCAAAAAGAGTCATGTACCAAAATGTTCATAGCAGCCCTATTTCCAATAGCCCGGAGATGGAAACAACCTAAGTGTCCGTCATCGGATGAATGGATAAAGAAGATGTGGCACATATATACAATGGAATATTACTCAGCCATAAAAAGAAACGAAATTGAGCTATTTGTAATGAGGTGGATGGACCTAGAGTCTGTCATACAGAGTGAAGTAAGTCAGAAAGAGAAAGACAAATACTGTATGCTGACACATATATATGGAATTTAAGAAAAAAATGTCATGAAGAACATAGGGGTAAGACAGAAATAAAGACAGACCTACTAGAGAATGGACTTGAGCATATGGGGAGGGGGAAGGGTAAGCTGGGACAAAGCGAAAGAGAGACATGGACATATATACACTACCAAACTTAAGGTAGATAACTAGAGGGAAGCAGCCACATAGCACAGGGAGATCAGCTCGGTGCTTTGTGACTGCCTGGAGGGGTGGGATAGGGAGGGCGGGAGAGAGACGCAAAAGGGTGGGGATATGGGAACATATGTATATGTATACCTGATTAATTTTGTTATAAAGCAGAAACTAACACACCATTGTTAAGCAATTATACTCCAATAAAGATATAACACAGCCAAAGGAAAAAAAAAATCTTACCTACCTGTTCAAACTTTTACTTCTTAGCGGGTTCTAATGCTGCTTTACCACTCATTTTTTCTTCTAAAAATTCCTTTCTCTACTGGCTTTCCTTGTAGTGTGCTCACCGTGGTGCTTACCATTCTGACCATGCCTTCTCTTCCCCTGATTGATTTCTCACACTTTCAATGTTCTCTTTCCCCAGTGTTCTGTTTTTATCCTTACGGTAGGTAACGTGGTTTGGCTCATTCATCATGCATTTCAGCCCAACCTCCTTCTTACACATGAAAGCCAGAAAGCCAAATAAACCCCCCCAGATCCCCACCACCCAGCAAACAACAACAACAACAAAAAAAAGTTTTCTAGATATCCTAGAATTTTGGATATAATTTAAGTTCTGCCAGTCAGGTAGATACATTTGTGCAAGACTTAGATTTGAAACTAATTTGAGACGAGGGACTCAGGCCATGAGGCTTTTTTATTTTTATTTTTTGCTGGTGCAGATTTTAGTGGACATTGTGGGGTTCTGGAGCAGGTGGCTGTAACAATAGTTTCTGATGTGGTAGACAGTTTCCTGATTTTACAGATGTCTGATAATGTTAAAGGCAGCAGCTTCTTCAGCTGCCCAGTTCTGCAGTGTGCCTTTGAGAATTGTTTCTAAAAGCTTAGGAGAGAGTCTTTTTCATTAGTTTTCCTAAGTAAGCCACTTAATATTCTGTAATAAATCTGTTTCCTTTTAAACTAGTCACAGTGGATTCTCTTCTTTGTATGTTCGTTGTGAATACTAACCAATACAGTACTGGTTGTTAAGGGGTTTTTGTTGTTTTTTGTTTGTTTTGATTTGGTTTCTGGCTGTCCATGGGCAATATCATCCAGTACCATAGATTGATGTCTCCTAATTTTATATCTGCAGACTAAGCAACTCTATTAAGCTCCCGATTTATGCATCCAACTGCCTACTGGACAACTCTGTCTGGATGTCAAATGAAACCTCAAATTTGCTGTATCCAAAACTTGAACTAATTTTCCCCCTAATACTTTCTTTGCTCCCTATCCAGATATATAACCTAGAAGTCCTACAGTCATCCTCTACTCCTTTTCTGCCCCCATCCTCAAACTTTCTATCAATACCAAGACCTGTTGATTGTAATTTCTAAATATGCCTTGTGTCCATTTTCTTCTCTGCATCCTCACTGCTTGTGCCTTAGTTCTTGTCTGGATTATTAGAATAGTCTTTCTCTTCTCTTTTTCTTCATCCTCCTTCTATTCTTCTAGTGTTTAAAGTCTGTATTGAAGGTAATTATGGAGCTTTTTTGTTTTTATATTTAACATGTCTGAAGTTGGGATACACTTATAATTGATGGTGTCCTCCACTTGCTGTCAGCCAGGAAGTCATTCTAACATAGTGATTATTATCTGCTTGCACAAACTTGATTATTATTTAGGGTGATATGATTGGACAACTGCAGCTCTCTGGTGTTTTATTCAATAACCACTGAAGGACCATTTGAGGAAGGAATATAATCAACTTTTATTGACATCTTCTGGTAAAATTAAATTATGACAGTATGAAAAGCTGCAGAGTGGGTGTCAGCAGCTCGGAAGAAAGCCCAAACACAATATTAAAATATTAAGTGGCTTACTTAGGAAGGCTAAGTAAGCACTCTTTTAGTAGATGCTGTGTATTGCTAATACTCTGGTAGCACAGAGATCAATACTGTCTGGAAAAATATGGAGATCAACAACTTTGAGTCCAAGACAACTCAGAAGAGTTGGACTCTCTAAGGAAGTTTTAGAAATACTGTGGTTAATTTATTTAATTTACATGTTCTTTTTTATGTATGTATAATACTGAGATATGAGAAGAAATCTAAGCCAAAATAGCTCTTTCAATCAATATAAAAAATTCTAAGCTATAGGACGGCATTTTGTCCTAATTTTTCAGCATTGTTTTTCTTTGTGGTACATAAAATAATAATGCATCTTAGTACATTGAAATTCAGTGAAATATGGTAATTCTCCAAGTTTTCTTTCTTTTTTTTTTTTTTAATAGAAGTCAGGTTTCTTGTAGGCACATACCCCCATTTCTGCTTCTTGGAGGCAACTACTTTCTAATCTTTTAGATGTTTCTCCTGGTATTTGCCCCTTTTTTTCTAAGTAGCATCCTTATACTGCTTTCTTCTGATTTTCTTTTCCAGTTAGACCTATCTATTAAATTCTCATTATAGAAAACAAGTGTTTAATAAGTATTTCATGCTCTATGACCACCTCTCACCCTTCAAGACATCTTACACATCCTCCTCACTTTCCTTTTCCTCCCAGTATGGTTATAATTCTTAGATTAGTATTCACCATTTTCAATATTATGGTTGTGTATTCCTACCTGAGCCATGTAGTATACTATTAATTCATTTCTTTTCTTGTATAATTTTTTGATCTCCTTAACTAATAATCTCCTTCACTTGTTGGTTTAGTTTTCTATTTCTCTCACTATTTCATGTTCAAATTGTTTGGAAAATCGGTATTTTTTCTCAATACATTTAAACCCTCAGATATCCTATTAATTTTATTTTGGGGATAATATTTCTTTGTGTGTGATTTGTTTTGTTCCCATCTGGACTGGGTGTTCTCTAGGCCTATATTAACTGCCATCCTGACATTTCCATTTGCTATCACCCTGTGGTTTCCCTCACATCTCTCCTCTGTTAGATCTCAACATTCTTGTATTGCATGCTTTCCTCTTTTTTGCCTTATTCTTTAGTTTTGGTGAAGTGCATATTCCAGTAGCAATCTCAGAAAGGATGGTGGAGAAGTAAATGTTTTGAGACCTTGTATGTCTTAAAATGACTCTAGTCCCCTCTACCACTTGATTGATAGTTTTTCTGAGTATAGAATTCTAGGTTGAAGTAAATTTTCCTCCAAAATTTGGGAGCAGTGTTCATTAATTATCTTTTTGCTACCAATTTTGCAGTGGAAGTCTGATGCCATCTTGATTCTAGATTATTCAAATTTAATCCCCCCCCAACCCCTACCCCAGGGACTTTAGAGATTCTCTTTTCTTCTGGACTCTGAAATTTTGTGATGCTGTGCTAGGCCCTCATTGGACTCTCATAATTTGGAAACTTTTATCTTTAAATTCTGAAAAGTATTTCATTGATTGTTTCCTTCCTTTGTTTATTCTGTTCTCTTTTTCTGGAACTCTTGTGATTTGAATGCTGGATCATCCAGAGTCCAACATCTAGAGTTTTACTTTCTAGGATATTTCCTCACTTTTGTCATTTAACTCTTCTACCGAGTTTTGTATTTCTAGTATCACATTAAATTTCTTTTGCTCTCTGAATGTCCTTCTTCATAGCTTTCCATCCCTATTTGTGAATACATCCACTTTTCTTATTTTTCCTAAGAATATCAGTTATGATATCTGGAAATCATTTCTCTTTAAATTGTGCTTTTTCCCAATTTGCTCTTGGGTTGTTGTTGTTTGTTTTGGATTCTGTCTTTCACCTTGGAAGCTTTCCTCAAATATTTGGTGATCCTTGGCTTTCTGCCCATATTTATAAGCAGGCACTAAATGCTGATTTGAGGCTCTGTGTAGGGAGGCTGGGTTTTTTCATGGAGGCCTTTGCTGTAGGGCCATCAGGCAGAGCCCAGACAGTTTTATTGTGGAATGC
Organism: Mesoplodon mirus; assembly: GCF_964341445.2. NCBI lineage: Eukaryota > Metazoa > Chordata > Mammalia > Artiodactyla > Ziphiidae > Mesoplodon > Mesoplodon mirus. The sequence continues at coordinate 21,697,573 of NC_138985.1, read as the reverse complement.
TCAACTATCTCATTATCTAGATGTCTCTTCTCTTGGTCTGATCACTTTCCCCAGTGACACCTCTTGTAAAGTCCTTTCTGACCCATTGAACCCATTGGACATTTCAGCATAGTTGGCACTCTGTATATTTTACCAATTTCTGATGCAACATCTATAAAATCTAGGTGTTAATGTATAGAGCACATCATTAAACTGTTTATTTATAGATTTTTTTTGGTGTTAGTCTTTATACTCTCCAACAGGAAGTAGATACCTTCTTACTCATTCCTGTGTCCCTGTCCCCTAGCAAATGCCTGGCACACATTTGTCCTCTATAAATATTTCTTGAATACATATGCATCAGGCGCTGTATTAAGTTGTGGAGTGGGTGAGATGGGGTGGAAGTGGAATTTTAAAAGTTGGCCAAAAACCCTTTACGCTCAGAAAGATTGTCTATTCATACCCAAAGGATTCTTAAGACCAAAATTTTAATCTCAAGTTAGCTTTGGCTTTTGCTTGTATTTTTACAATTTAAATTCTTAATTTTTTATTTAAGTTAATTTTTAAAGTAATTTAAATTTTACACTCTTCAAATTTTTCAAGAATGTTCTCAAGTATTCAGAAAGGCAGGCTATCTCCAAATTGATGAACATATCCTTATTTGAGATATTTTCAGTAATGATTGTTTTGTTTTCTTTATCTCCAATAGACTAGACATGGCACTCAACAACTTGAGTTGTAAAATTTTAAAAATAATAATGGAATGGTAGTATACCCTTACACAACAAAGGCAGAGGGTGTTAAATATTTTTAAGTGTTGCAAAAGTATTTATCACCAATTGCCTACACTCATGCTTGGTAATTTTCTCCCTGCTCTTACTCTGCTCAGATATCATTAAAGGAATGTAGCAAATTTCATAACCCATTATGAAACTGAACATGTTACAGCATAAAAATAATAATAAATGCTACTTTCTAAATCATAGTACAAGGTGTTTTTTAAAATTACTAGCTTATCTTTTTCTTTCATCTTCTACCCAGTCCCACACCCTTCCCCCACACATGACTACTAACTAAGTCAGAATGCTCCTGTTGCTTCCTGCTCAGCTGAATCAACACTCCTGGAGGCTGTGACTAATAAAAGCCACAGCCCATGGTTACACTTGACTCTTGAAAATCCTCGTTTGCTTTAAGGACATAATTATAAGTGTCCATACTTACAGAATGAGTAAGTTGATACAAAAACAAGGTAGACTTGATTCAATGATTGTTATCTTATTTGGCTTTATTTTTTGGTATTGACTGATTACTTAGCTATTCTGAGATCATGAGGGTGTAAACAAAAGTATTTGGCTTATAAGCTCCTTCATGGCCCTTTGCTTTCCTATTCATGGCTCAAAATAATGAGGAATTTAGAAAAGGGAAAATATGATTGCTGAAAGGCAGTCTAGCAGAGAGCATGTCTCTGAACATTATTTCAACAGCTAAATTATTGGGGAGATACATCAATCTCCAAGAAAAAGGGGAATGTTTCCTCCATCGAAAAATATAAAATCTCTTCCAATAGTGTCACTGTGCTTCTGTCACTGAACCATGAGCAGACTTTTAATTTCCCCCAAGAAGAGGTTCCACCAAGAGCAAGTCAACGTTATTACTTTAGCTGTCCCACCTTGATTGATATCTGTGCCCATAAAGTTCACTTCCCTTTTCTAGTGCCCACCCCACTCCAATAAGCAAGGCAGGGTCCCTATACACTGGCCACTCATGGAGGCCCTGGGCCTGGTAGAGGTGATAGGTTTAGTGAATTGACTTATTTTCTTCTACCACAGGCAAATGTCTTGACAACATAATCTTAAACTTCCGGTTTTCAGTTCCCTGTATTCCCTTCAGATCTCGGCACCTTGCACTCTTGCTTCTGCCTTCAGTACTCAGTTGACCTACTCTCCAAAAGTCATTTTTGATGTCCTAGTTGACAAACACAGCAGACTACTTTCTGCCCTTATGTTTCTTGAGTTTTTAAAAGCAATTGGTATAGTGGACAACCTTCCCTTCCCTTAGACCTCTCTGTTGGTTTTCCTTCTGATGCCTCAGTCACTTCTTCCTAACCTCTTCTCTTTCCCATTTTTTCAATTTTTCTATCACTATTTTCTCCATAGCCTTTTACTATGCTAAAGTTTCTACCATATTAAAGGAAATTTCTCTCCCCCAAACTTGTAATCCCTCTTAGAGATCACCTTATATGTTATCCACTTCATTATTTAACCCCATAAAAGAATATCAAACATTCCCTCACTTCAAACATTCTCATTCACTTTACAGCTCCCCATAATAAAGCTTATAACCCATCAATCTGGTGAAATGGCTCTGGCAAAGTCCTTAATGACTTTCTAACTCTTTAAAATACTCACCTTATTTAACTTCTCTTTCCAGCACTTGACCATTTTGACGACTTCCTTTTAGAAGCTCTCTCTTCCTTGGCTTCCATTCCATTGCTCTTTGCTGGTTCTCTTCTTGTGTCTCTGGGCATTCTTTTTTCAGACTCCTTCTGTTCTACTGTCAAACCCTAAACACTGATGTTTCCCATCATCTTGGCCCTTTTCTCCTCTTACCTTATAAGCAACCCTAGAGTAAGTTCACCCTTCCCCATGGCTTTAACCACCCTACACATGCTGATGACCAGTATGTAATCTACAGAGCTCAGACTCTTATACTTTTGTTCTCTGCTATGCAGTCTTGCTTTTGACTGCTGCCAGCCGCTTTGAGAGACATATAGCAATGCCTGTCCTAGCATCCCTCTTGTTTTGCAGATTTTTTTTTTCCTCAGGGGGCCCTTTTCCTACTCTCAAAGGCCGTGGCACTTCCTTTTTATTTCCTCTCTCAATCCCCAGGGCCTTTTTTTCCCTTTAGAAATATAGCTCTGTTATTCTTATGGATTAAGGATTGAAAACAAAATTCTCTTCACTCTTTTCTAAGGCAAGGAACTATCAAACCTAGGGATACACTACTTGGTTTCTGGGATAGGTTTTTGAGGCTAGGGAAGGAAAAATGTCTATCTAATTGGATGCTCTCCCATCACTTCAAATATAACATGTCCAAAATGAATTTTGCTACCCTCTCCCATCATATCCTAGGCTGTATCTGCTTCTTTTCCTTTATTTACCAGGCTGGTAAATATCATCACCATCTATTTCATTACCAGGCCAGAGTCCCGTGTGCCATCTTGGGCTCTGCACTCCTCCTCACCTGCTTTGTCCAGTCAATCCTGCTAATTCTGTTGTCTAAATGTCTCTTAAACCACTTCTTTGCATGGTCCTTGGTATCACTGTCTCTATCCAGGCTCTCTTTGTCTCCTTCCCTAGCTGTTTCCTCTAGTAGTGTGTCCTCCCATCTGTCCTGCACACTGTTGTCAGAGGGATCATTTAACTACAGGTCCAGTTATATTTATCTCCTACTTAAAAATCTTCTGATGGTTTAACTTTCCAGTGATTTTTATGGGAAGTTTGACCTTTGTGTGCTGTGCTAAGACTTTCATACTCCTAGTCTCCTCTCTTGTCTCATCTCTTACCATTCTCTGTACCTCTCATATCCATCATTATCTCTAGCCTCTGAGTCTTCCTCTTTATGTTGGTTTCCCTGTCTGTAATGACCTTCCTCCTCCCACCCTTCCATACCTGTTGCCTCCACCAATATCTACTCATCAGGAAAATGCAAATTAAAACCAGAATGAGATACCATGATATATGACATATCTACCAGAATGGCTAAATGAAGGACACTTACAATAGTAAGTGTTGGTGAGGATGTGGAATCACTAAAATACAAATACATGGCTGGTAAGAGCAAAGTTCCCAACCACTTTGGGAAACTGGTATTTATGAAAGCTAAACATATTCATAAGCATTCAAGAATCAGTTCCTATTAGAAAGAGTTGACTTCAACTCCATGATCCCATAGCAGTTTACTGCAGCATTTATCGTACTTCATTGTACTTGTTCATTTTTTTTATTAGTCTTTCCCACTGGACTGCCAGATATTTCAAGAACAAGATCTGTCTTTTCATGTCTGTGTTCTGAGAGACAGGGACAGGTCTGGCACATAATGGATACTCAATAAATGCTTGCTGAATGGATTGCATGTATACTTAAAAGAAATAGAATCAAATGCTTGCTTGGCAGTTCTAAGTAAAATTCCTTAGTTTATGAACTTGTATGATTTCTGATAGGAAGTGAAAACTGTAGCTCCAAACACCTCCCCCTTTACATTAATTTTCAGAAAACTGTACAACTTTAAAAATCAGGCTTTTAAAATATCAGTGCCAACTCACCTTTCTATAAAAGGAGCAAATAAAATGAACTGAATTCAACATGTCGCACCACTCACCCAGCAAAAATCGTCAGATGGAGAGTAAAGTGGCATCAAGAGCCATGTAGGGAAAGGTCAGCCTGGATTAGTGACATCAATAGAAGCATCAATACGTAAAAAGTGTTTTAGATTCATACATGATGACTTTATCTGGTTTACAACAGACAGAAATATAACATGAGACACTGACAATCAAACACAGTAAAGATCATCTTGGGAAACAAAGGGAAAAGACTCTACCAGCTCCCTGAAATGACTCATCTGGTACAACAGAGTGATGGTTGAGCTCCCAATTTTCTGCAGACTAAGGGGAAGAAAAGAAGCAATGAAGTTAACATAGCTTTCAGTTTCTGTTGAAAGGACACGTAAATTCACACACAAAGAAAATCAACCGGCTCATAAATGACAGAGCCAGAGTTTGAACTTATCTGCTCCCAGAGCTGGTGTTCCGTCCAACACTCCAGGCTGCCTTGTCCTCCACAGTGGGAGGTGTGTCTGCACTGGTCACAGTGCATCTAATCTGGGGAGCAAGGCTGCGTCCCAGAATAGTGAGGTTGGTTACATAAATTTCAGACTTAATCAGTGACAAGGATGTATGATGAAAAGAGTAAAGGACTCTCATAAATGAAGACTAAAGTATACCAAGTTTACTTAAGTTACATCTATTAGTTTTGGTAAAAGAGTGGAATCATAAAATTCATAATCCCTTGCTGTTCTGTGGCATTTCTAAGAGTGAATAAAAGATCTGGATGGGAGACCTTGACGCATGACTGCACTGAAGAACTTTTCTCTCCCTAGTCACTGCACCTGTATCTGAAAAGAGGAGATGAAAGGAAAGAGAAAGAAGGATTTGACAAGAGATGTGTCTCATCCCATTCTTCCTTATGGAAAACTCTTTTCTACTCCAGTCACCGGTGTTTTGCCCACATCTTTCCTCTGCTTCCAGGTTGCATTTAGTAAGATAGTACAGACATCGAGTCAGGAAATTCCTTCTTTCTTTAATTTTTAAATTTACTTTCAGCCATGCCATGCAGCGTGTGGGATCTTGGTTCCACGTCCAAGGATTGAACCTGTGTCCCCTGCAGTGGAAGTGCAGAGTCCTAACCACTGGACCGCCAGGGAATTCCCTGAAAATCCTTCTTTCCAACCTGCTTCCTCATTTTCTTGCATTGCACCCTGCACCTGATGGCAGCTAATCTAAGTACAGTGAGGAAAGGAAGCCAGTAAAGCAACTACAAGTTCACTTCTGATACAAAAAGGACATACAGATTGACTACAAGGCAGGCACTGCTAGACCAATGCATTAGATAACTTGTTTTCTACTTTGCTGTCTGCATTCTCTTTCAGATCCCAAGTTATGCTTGGGAACAGCATATCTGTGTGCTGTATTGAGGGCACAAAGCCATGGGGAGGGAGTGGGGAAGAAAGGAGGAATACACCCTCCAATGCAATCCTGCTTTCTCACTGTTGAGAATCTAGAAGAATTTAACTGAATTAAAACCAGTTCTCTAATGAATTAGACAAAAATGCTGTATTGATAACTCAGTACCAAACTGCATTTAAAAATACCACCCGTATGAAACCTCACGCCGATTTAAGCAGCTGCCCACCCTAAATTTATTGCACAGCACTGGAATTGAGGATTGAAAATTCATTTGTGAAAAATCATACGTAAAAGGTGGCATTAAATATAATCATTTTAAAAGCTTAAAAAACATGGCATCTATTAACCTCTCCACCAAAATAAAACCCCACCAAAATAAAAATTTTAAAGACCCAAATCCCCAAAAGACAAGGAGAATTAAAGAGAAGGTGATTACAACAACATTTTGGGAGGAAAAAACAAATAGTGGGACCACAGAAAGCTAAAGACTAATTTTACAGTGAAGAGTGCTCAGGAGCGGGTAAACTTTTATTGCGGAGCCTCCAAAACACCCAGAAATTGAATCTGAAAGTGAATTGGATTGAAACTCCAAATGAGAATTACTCAGGACCTCTTCCCATACTCCATACCAGGCAACTACTCCTCTCTTAGCCTGACAGAAGATGGAAGGTGACCCTTTGAATCAGAAGGACTCTGGCCTCAGGGACAGTAGACACACCTGTAGGCAGACCACTGCCCTGAAAACAGGGTAAATCTATGTATTAAATGGATGCAATTCTTTCTTCCTGCAGACTACATGGCTCCAAACAATGTTGACAGAGAGGCTTGCACACCCTAGGCAGGAATTTGGAGAATTCCTCTTCGTGGGGGACTGATCAACCCAAGAGAAAAACCAGCAGATACTGATGGTTTGGGATTCCCAACAGATGGCGGAATCCCTGTCCAATCAGTGAAGTCTTAAAGCCCTATCCACTCACTATCCATTTTTCAGTGCTTCATCTTTAAATCTGATCAAAGATCCAAGGGTCACCAGAAAACTGAGGAAAAAAACTGTTTAACATGAAATAGTGTGTACAGAACTGAAGGGGAAATTTTTAAAAAAAAGGAATTTAGAAGGTACACAGGCAAGGCAGGGAGCAGAAAACACTAGAAAATTATAATTAAAATTTGAAAGGTAAGAGAAAATAATACATACTTGAAAAGAAACATTCAGAAGATGACAATGACAATATCTTAAAAATGAAGTATATGATAGCAGAGGTGAAAAATATAACAGAAGAGTTAGAAGATGGGGAAATATTTCAGTATGTAGGAAAGTAATAGAGATAGAAAGAAAGGAGAGAATAGTATGTAAAATAGCCAAAGGAAAAAGTTCCAGAAATAGAGAGGTAGGAAAATATAAGGGAGAAAATTAACTAAGAAATAGCACAAAAATCTCTCAGAATGGAAAGGTTTGAGTTTCCATATTAAGTACCCAGCATGAATAATGGGGAAAAAAACCCCACAGCAAAACAATAATCATTAATTTTCAGGCCTCTGAGAATAAAATAAAGATGCTAACGCTTCCAGAAAGAAAGAACAGATCATACACAAAGGTTTAGGAATCAGAATGGCATTCAGTTTCTCAATAGTAACACTGGAAACGAGAAGAAAATAGAACAATCTCCCTAAAATGCCGAGGGAAAGTGGTTACCAACCCAGAATTCCATTCCCAGTCAAACTTTTAATCAATTGTGAGACTTAGGTACAAAGCTCTCCAGATCTTTGACCCACATGCACATTTTTTTCAAGAAACTACTGAAGGAGGTGTTCTTCTAATATAAGGAGTAAGCCAAGAAAGAAGATGATGACATAGGATTCAGATATCCAAAGAGATCCAACACAGGAGAAAGATGAAGGAAATTCCCAAAATGATGGTAAAGAGGGAACCCAGAATGACAGCAGAGAATCAGGTCAAGAGAAACAGTAATTCAGTTTGGCACAAAAGGGCTGAGGAGATCAAGAGGGAAGTCTCTAAGAAGTAATGAAACTGACATTTTGCCAGATGTGTCTAACAGTTTTGAGAGAGTATTTATAGTTCTGTTGAAAGTCTGTGTATGAATAAGAGGTATACATGGAAACTAAAGAAATGAAAAAGAAGCTATTAATAACTCCAGGAATAACAAAACATAAGCAAGCAAAAATATATAGTCGTATTACCTTACATGTTCAGCTGGAAATAATAGTCATATAGTCATTTAATGTAAATAGCAATAATTGATTTAAATAATTTTAATATTAATGGGATTAGATGTTAGAGTAGGGTGTGTGTGTGTGTGTGTGTGTGTGTGTGTGTGTGAGGTAAGAGAGCTAAGTACTCAACTTTCATTAAAAAAACCCAACAGATAATATTTAAGATAAAAATGTCAAGAAACAGTATAAGCATACTATTTTGAAATATGGAGCTAACTATGAATAACAACTATAAACAGAATGAACGATTTCTTACCTCTAAATTAATGTAAGCATTTACTTCCCTTAGGGCATGGAAATTGAAAGGGAAGAGGTAACATTTAGAATTTTGATCTTTTTTTTTAAAAATTGTAGAATTATTTGTTTTAAAACTATATACAAGTATAACTGATACAAGGTAATTTAAAAATCATGAAGAAATTAGAAAATTTGAGAACTGTGGAATCTCAGTATTGGAAAAGATTTTAGTAGATCATTTGTTCAGTGGCTTTCAAACTTTTTGGACCCCTACTCACCATTAGAATCTATTCACGTAACAACGTAGGAGACACACACACACACACACACACACACACACGCTCATCCTGCCTCTCCTCCCACACTAGTACATATTTCATGAAACAGTGCTTTGGCTTACTGTTTATAATATGCTGACACCCCCCGTCCTCTATTCTGTTCTATGTTTTTTAAAAATGTGTTGGGTTGTGACATTAATTGATATTGTAACCTGCATTTGAAAAACACAGATCTAGCCAGATCATTTGATGTTGTGGACCCTGCCCCTCACACAAAACTTACTGATTCCCACTTAGTACTGATTTTTTGGCCAGTTGTTCCAATCAGACTCTTATGGATTGGGCTTGGGCAGGGTCCAATCGGACCATCTCACATTGGACCAGACAACTCTCCTTCAGGTCCTCTGGAGACAAGCCTGGAGGTTGGGGTATGTCTCAGTGAATGGAATAGCTTTCTGGGTCCTACAGTAATATAAACATTTTCATTAATGCTTTTGTACACAGAAGGTGCTCAATAAACATTTGCTGAGTTAGCTTGACTTGTTCTGAAGACCCACTAAAACCTCATCATGAGCATGCATTTATTCTCTTCCTTTCTTCTCCGGCCACATAGCTAGAGGTGATAGTTTATGTTTGCATTGCCTTTTGTCTTGGCAGAGACTGCTCCACTGCATCTTGAAGGGTTTGATGCTTAGAATGGAGCTGAAGCTCCATCACCAGTGCCTTTCTTTTTAAGGGTATTCATACATCATTGCTCAGTCAAGTGCATTCAACTTCATTCACAGGGGATGGACTCTGGCAGACCAGCCATGTGGGGCTTTATGTTCAGCACACCCAAAGGATGCACATTTCAAACATCTTAATGAACCAGATCCTCACAAAAGAATGAAAAGCATTTGAAAACAGGAAACACAGAAACATAGAAGAATTTGGTTTAATGAAAATATAGGCTTTTGGAAAATCTACTCTGCCTTTAATTCTCATACTTCTAATATTACAAGTGAAGGCTGAACCCCTAATGCTTTAAAAATTAGAGCCTGTCTTTGATTGGATAGTGGGTATAGCTGCAAAGTAATCAAAGACCTACGGGAAGCCTGCTTGCTGTGCAGTGAACCTAGGATATAATCTTAGCTGACTTAACGCTTTTGTCACCTGTGAATTTTCTTGGAAGTTTTGTAGAGGGAAACACTGATCATGAGTTTTTAAGTATTTACTTTAAATTAGGCAGACATTCATAAATGTGTATTACATTATGAAGTTGTCAACCATTCTGTTTTTCCTTTTCTGTTCAAGGTTGTGGAAACTGTACATATTTTGTATGTCTCCAAATAAAGTACATATCAAAGGAAAACATTTCTTTACATATGAACAATTTAAAATCCATTAGAAAAGCTTTATACAATCCTGAATTTCCATGGGGCATAGCACAAAAGCTGCTGGTCTAGAGGAAAGCATATGGGAGACATTTAAAACAGAAGGATAATAGCTATATGTCTGTGCCTAGATTGTATAGAAAACTAAGTTATAACCAAAGAAGATTCCTAAAGAATGTGTGGAGATCTGGGAAAAGGGAGGGAAGATTGCTAGTGGATTGCTGCCATAGAAAACATGCATAATAAAGAATAATTTAGTCTCAAATGAAGAGTTTCTCAAAGTGTTCTCTGTGGGCCACTTTCCTCAGAGTCCCTTGAGGTGCTTCCTTTAAAAAAATTTTTTTTTTATTTATTTTTGGTCGCGTAGTTGCAGCGAGTGGGGGCTACTCTTTGTTGCCGTGTGCAGGCTTATTGTGGTGGCTTCTCTTGTTGTGGAGCACAGGCTCTAGGTACATGGGCTTCAGTAGTTTTGGCATGCGGGCTCAGTAGTTGTGGCTCACGGGCTCTAGAGCACAGGCTCAGTAGTTGTAACACATGGGCTTAGTTGCTCCGTGGCATGTGGGATCTTCCCAGACCAAGGATTGAACCTGTGTCCCCTGCATTGGAAGGCAGATTCTTATCCACTGCACCACCAGGGAAGCCCTTGAGGTGCTTCTTAAAATCGGAGGTGAACTGGATCCATCCTGTACTTACTCAGTTAGAATATCTGGGAGCAGGGTCCAGGGATGTGTGTTGGACAAGCTTCTCAGGCAATTCTGATGAACACTAAGTGAAAGAACCATTCTGATGATGGGTTGTGCCCACAGACTGGTCAGTGTGACAAATGCAGCTAGAGTACTTCACGCCTGGTCACTGTTATACAGCAGGTTGACGATGTAGCAGGAAGGTCCTGGTGGCGCAGCAAGAAATAATGTCAGCCATCTAAATAGGAGATCCAGGGGACCTGGCCTGTGAGAAGCAGCTTTTTATTTACGCAGGCCAGTTAAGGTAATTATGCTGGAGTTTCAGAGTGACATGATTGGAGGGTACTAAAGTCTTGATTAGGTTCAAGTGCTTCCTGCACCTGGTAGGACCTTACCTCGGAGAAGCAGGTTGTTACTGCCATCAACTGAAGTCTCCCACTGTAAGACTGAAAAGAACACACTGAAATACTGGTGTTCTTGGCTAAGAATCTACCTTTCATGCTTATTGCAGTGAACTGTAACTTCCCTAAGCTTCTTGGGCCAGGCTGGGCATTTTGTCAAGCCTAAGGCCCAGTCTTCAGTGGGATGATGTCAGCCGCATAAACATCTTTAGAGGGTGCCAAGTGAAAGGAGATTGTAGGGAAAGCATGGGCATGCACACAGACATACACACATGTGCATGCGTGAGCGAGCGCAGACTTGAAATTAAGGAAGAGACCAATTATTTAGATTGTTTTACGATCCAAGTTTTAAAATTTGAACATTTGAGTAGTAATAGTTAATTACCTCAAAAGTTGCCTGTTGTATGATTAATGAATTGATATATTCATCCTTTCAACAAATATTTCCTGAACACCCAAATACCAAATACTATGTGAAGAGCTGGGGATTCAAAGGAAATTGGACTTGATTATGTCTTCAAGACTTTTAGGAAAGAGAAACATGGAAGCAAACTAAAAAATATTGTGTTAAGTGCTAAAATGCAGATATGGATAAAAAAATTACATAATGAGTAATGCTAATAGTCTTAACAAAATAAGATAAGAAAGTTCCCTCTTTACTATAATTCTACCTATTTCTGGTGGGTAGTAATGCTTAATTTTCTCTTTAGCATTTAAAATATATTAAAGAACAGCCTCTACCGACCCATATTCAGATTGTTCACTGGACATCCTGACTTCAAGGGTGGACGAGAAGTATTGACACACTGTTATCGACAGACTCTGCATTGAAGTTTCTGGTTTTCAAATCAAGTCCTGGGTTTTTTTTTTAGTGATTTACAAAGATCATTAGGGAGTTCAGGGAAATGCTGTCCTGTGGTTTTAATCATGTACTATGGTAATACTTTTTATAACATTAATCATTTACTTAATATATTCCTTATTGGTATCCTATCAAAAGAATATTTTCTCCATTGGGTTTCTGCCCTACTTTTTTAATAGAATCGATGCCCCATTGGGGCTTTTTCCTCATAAATATAGTCCAAACATTCTGCAAATAAGCAAATACATGAAAACGGAAGGCCAATTTCAAGAAGATGGGAGTTAAAAAAGTGAATTGCTGGACATCATCACGACAAAGCTGTGTCCATCGCAGTGTGTTAAAGTCTTCTCTATTATTATTATTCCTAAATATACGCCCTGTTTCTCAAAGCACCAAAACGTTAACTTCTACTCCCTGAAGCTACCCTAAGTAGTGGAGTGGGAACAAATAGTACCACCGGTATTAAGACCATAAACTTTGATCTGATAATCTTGAGATTTCCTAGAGCCCAAGGATTGCAGACCCACACGTTACTGAGGGCACACAGATTACAAAACCTTCTCAGCTCCAGCCCTTGTGACCATGTTGAATGAGGACCCATTAGTGACAGAAGTAACATTTTTCAAGAACAGCAAGAGAACCGTAATTCTTTTAAACTTTCATGGTTATTGAAATTCTGTGCAAGTTCAGTTGAAGCACTCTTGTAGGTTTGCAACCCCTGACCAAGGCTATAGTCCTGTAACAAAATAGGAATTAGTCTTATACAAGATCTTGGGAGAGTCCATGTCCTGTCACTGAAAAATAATCCTATAACTCAAAGTTAAGAAAGTTTCTGATTGTCTTTTTCTTGGTTTTCATGGTATAGTACTTAAATTCATGTGGTAAAACATCTTACTCAGAGGCTGGCACTGTGTTGAATAAAAAATAACACCCTCTCCTCCTCCCCCATTTTATACTGAGAGACAAATTGTTAGACTAAATAAATGTAATTTCGGGTAAATGAAAGAGTCATCATTACTACAAAGTAAAGCAAAATAATGATTATAAAATACCAGTAAAAAAACTTATTGAAAAGGTGGTCATGCTGTAGGTCCAGATATTATCTTGAAAGTTACATAAAGGCCCTGGCTTGATTCTGCTCTAGCTCTTAGTTACATAAATTTTTCTCTGGTTCTACACAGAAACCCATTTCCTGCTTTGCTCCAAGTTCTGTCTGAACATTAGTAGAAATCCAGGCATTCTGTTAGATTTATATGGCATTCCAATAGAGAGAAGTGAAAATGTCCTAAATCTAAGTTAGACATCCTCTCTTCACTTGCATCCAAGCCAGCATATCTGTGCGCCGTGACACATGGGTGCTATATCTATCCACACATTCAGGACCTTGGGATGCCCTTTGGAAGCCTGAGGCGCTGGAGAGTTTGTACAGCTCTTCCTCTTTTCTACCATTCTCTATAATCTCAAATCACAATAACACTAAATTGCTAACTAAGAGTCAGGAAACCTAACAGAATTCTGATTCTTTTTTTCCCCATGAGGCTACTTTGATGCTTTCTTGGGAAATAGTAAGTGCCAGACTCTTTCTCAATAAACATTCCCATTTAAAGATTACCTCACATATACTGGCACTGTAGAAGGTATTGGAGATACAAAGATAAATAAGAAAATATCTGCCTTCCAGGATTTACAGGAAGTTATTTACAGGAACACACTAACCTTACAAGATATTTTTCTATTTTTGGAAGGCTTTAGTGGTTAGAAAGTTTGCTTTATTTGCATAGTCATGGCAATGTAAATGCCAGATACAGATTTAGCAAAAATATGTGATATAAATATGTTAAGAGGTAGGGCAAAGAAGAATCCACATCTGGCATAGCAAGAAATACACGAAAAATATTTAAAACTGAAGAATCAAGCAATAGCAGTATAAGCATGTTATTTCGAAACATGGACAGGAGAAATGCCAGAAGTGTTGAAAATGGTTGCTTCTGGGAAATGAAAATCAAAGAGTGAATTTTCTTTTCCAAAATCTGCTTCTTAAAAATGAGCACTCACTCTTTAAATCCCTAATTGCACCCCCAGTTGCTGGTATTTGTGAGCAGAAGAAAATTAAGGTAACTGGACTTTTTTTCGTGATTATTTCATGATGTATGAAAATATCGAACGACTATGCTGTACACCTGAAACTAATATAATATTGTATGTCAAGTATAACAATAATTTTTTTAAAAAGTGTTGTAGGTCAGGAGTTAGTAAACTTTTTCTGTAAAGAGCCACACAGTAAATATTTAATGCTTTGCAGGCCATACAGCCCCATTGACACTGGTCAGCTCTGCCATTATAGTGGGAAAGCAGACATAGACAATACAGATGAGTGTAGCTGTCTTCAACAATATTTTATTTACAAAAACAGGCCATAGGCTGGATTCAATCCATGATCATAGTTTACTGACCCTACCATGGAGCTAGGGCCACTGCATAAAGTTGAACAATCTGTGCACAAAAATAAGTGACCGAGGGGATAAGCGGGGTCTGAAATGCAGCTGTACTCCCTTTGCCATATTCTGTACAAAGTGTGACAATCTATTTGCCCAGAGACAGGAACACTTTTTTCTAATTCATTTGCCCAGTGGGAATGCTTTTTACTAAACATACAATAGCGCTCCATAGCTAGTTGGTTCCCTGTTTAGAACCTTAGAGAACATGCAAATATTAAAATGTTTGCAAGTCCTTAATAATATCCTACATGAGACTTCTATTCTCCAAGGAAAATAATCCAAGCCATCTCTCCATTCTTCCCATGACCCAGTGTTGAGTCCCTTTCTCTTCCACATCATTCTTCTGGGGAATAGGCTCCCATGTGCCAATGTCCCAGGACTATACATAATACTCCAGGAATGGTCTGAAGAGTGCAGAGCAATAGTGATTATGACGGATACAGTTGTAGGATCACATAAGGTCTTGGGCAAACGTATTGGACTCATATTAAGCTTGCTACCAACTGAACCCTCTTGGTCTTTTAAACATGTGTTGCTATTAAGTGTAGTTCTTTTATGTTATACTTCTATGGTTGAGTTGACAGACTCCTGGTTTAGACTTTATACTTGCTTCTATGAAATTACATTTTTAAAGAATTGGTTCACTGTTTTAGATGGTTTAGAAGGAGGTATCAGCTCTCTCCTATCTCTCCATGGAATCTCTAAGTTTGATAAGCCCACCCACCACTCATCATCTTATCTAAAGCACAGATCAAAATGTTGAAAATGGTAAAAGACAGAGCATAGGAAATTGCTTGTTCGCATCTTAAACAGAAACTTGTAATTTAAAGCAAGGTATATGCCTACATAAGTGCAATTATAAGAAACTACCCTTTAAAGAAAACACCGCCACTGCAGATCTTAATTCCAGATTTCAACGAATATATACAAGATATGTCATAAAAGAATTATTTTAATGGCACACTAGACAAATATATTTTCTTTTAAGTGTTTACTACCAAGAGACCACAATAAATAATTGTGAGAGACCATGAAGGGATAATTCAAATAACAGTAAATATAAGTTAAGAAGTGTAAGAGAAGATGTTCACTCTCACTAGTAATAGAAGAAATGCAAGTTGAATAATAATTAATAACTAAGACAGGCAAAAATGCTTAAAAAATATAAAACAATTCTGGAAAGGTTGGGGTGAAACACATACTCATATTGCTGGAAGTATTGTAACTTGGTTGTGATCTTCTTAGAAATCAATATAACAATATGTATTAAGAAGTCTCAAATTTTTTCTTACTTCTTGACCAAGGAAATTTATCCTAGGGAAGTAATGAAAAGAAGAAAAAAATGCTGAAGGGGTGCATTTGAACATTGTTTATAATCCTGAAAAACTGAAAACAGTCTCCTTATGGCCTAAATATTCCACAAATATTATATTTGAACATCTTGGTAGAAGAAATATTATATTATGATGAAGAAGTAAAAGTACGGTGTATTAAGATTGTGTAAAAATACAAAGGAATATTTATATGTTAAGTGAAGAAAACTATGACATATAAAATTAGAACTAATGAAACATGAAAATAGATATTTGAATATGGATATTATGGAGTGGGCTTTTTATTTACATTTAAAAAATAAATGTTAATGTAATATCGTTTTCACAATAAACGTATTTTATGTTAAAGTTTACTACCATATAAAATATATCCTACTGTCTGATTAATTTGAAAAATCATTGGTGGGGACAGTGCAATAAAAGCTAGAAAACCCGTTTGGGAGAGGATCCTTAATTCTCTTTATCTGTATAGGAGGGAAGAGTCACTGAGCTACAGTCTAGATACTAAACAGAGAGTGGGAGTAGGTTGATAAGATAGTGGAAATATCTTCCTGGCCACAATTTTGGGAAAACAGTTCCAGTAAATCTAGCTACAAATCTTCAAAACTAAGAGTTAAGTAACTTAAATGGAAATATTTTACAAATGACATAACCCTGTGGTCTTTTGGTCTTTTCTTGTCCAACATATTTTTGTAAATTAATCGTGTTTTGCTTGAGACAGTGATTATTTATTACGAGCTTCTGCTTGAATGTGGGGGAATTTCTCAGGAAATATTTTGAAATCTAAAATAATTTTGGCAAAATCTCTAACACTGGTAGTCAATGGGGGCAGGTGCATAAGGGGGCGTCTATTGGGGGCGGTGTGCAGTGCATGTCACAGTCACCTGGGGTCTGTATCAGTTACGTTGTGTTTGGCTTCAAGTAACAGTAGTTTAAGTCATAGTGACATTTACTGATTCCTTAACTAGATACCCAGAGGCGGGCAGTCTCAGGGTTGGTGTGATGGTTCAACAATGTCGTTGAAGATCTAGACTCTTTTATTCTCGTCCCCACTGCCCCATCCTCAACTTGAATTTCATCCTTGGGATTTTGCAGAGAGAACTGCTTCTTCACTGCCCAGCAGGGATGAGATTTGTGGTTCCCTATTTGGTCTTCTCTGACATCACCCCCAAAGGAGTGGTGGGGTGCCTAGTTATAGCCTGGTGAGGGTAAAAGCCATAGTGTTTTTGGGGGGTTGGTGGTGTTTTGCTGCAGTAGATCAATAATTTTCTAAAAGTTTCTGTCTTGCTAGGCTACTCCTTTCTTGGTCCTAAAGCTAGAGAGAACAAGGTTTTGTTGGCGCTTTTATGTCTTTTATGTCTGTTGGCATTTCTTGGTTGCTGGCTTCTCCAGCGCTCAGTCTGAGATGTGTGCAGAAAAGAGAAAAAAAGAGAACGCAGGGAACTCACTGCTGTGTTGTTCTTTGGGTTCTGAGATCCTTAGCCTGTCTGCTTTCTCTTCTCCCTTCTTCAGTCTTCTTATGTTCATTTTATATATAATGTCCAGGGTTTTAAATTGAAAGTAGCAAGACGAATAGGAAAGGTACAGGTATTTCATCTTCCTGGAAGTGGAAGTTCTGGCCTCTCAGTTTAAGTGTGTATTTTGTGTATTTTACATTAAGCAGTTTTAGAGCATATCAGAGCTTCGAGATAACTTTTATAGAAAGATCTAAATTACTTTATGATGATTCTAATGAAAAGGCTGAAATTGATGAATCATGTCCTATGTAATTTCACTTGAACTAAAAATTAATGCTATCTCCTTGGATTAAATACAAGAAAGTTAGAAACAACTCTGGATTAACAGTTGGAGACCTAGGTTCTGGTTCAGAGTACTCTACCATTCAGCTGTGTGAACTTGGGCATATCTCTTGGCATCTCAATATTCTCATCTGAACTAAGAATGTTGGACTCATTACATGATCTCTAAATTTCCTTCTCGCTCTAACATTTTGATTTTCCTCTCATCAATCTATTACTTAAAAAAAAATCTATAGACTCCCACTGTAATATAGGATTTGAAATACACAGGTTAAACCAAGTAAAATCCTCAATTAGATAAGACAAATAAAGATAACTATTATTTATTGGCTGCCTGCTGTGATCTGGGCACTCTAGTAAAAGTTTTACTAATGTTCACTCATCCAATCCTCAAAACAATCTATTGTAGTAGAGATTATGCCCATTTTATAGATGAGGAGATAGGCTCAGAAAGATAAAAAATGTATCTAAGGATATTTTGTTATAAAGATCTGTTTGATTCCAAGTCTGTTTGATTCCAGAGTGGATGCTCCCAGCCACTTACAGATACTTTTTTATTTTTTGGCCACTTTGCAAGAAGCAAATTATTTCATAGAAGTGGAATCTTAAAGCACAAGTTCTGGATAGCTAAGAGATATATGTTATTTTCAATTTCTCCAATCACTGCTTGGTTTCATTCTTAAACTACAGAAATTATAAATTCAGAAAATATACACATAGAGGTAGTTTTTTGTTGTTTATTCTTATTATCCACTACTTATCAGATATATAGGAAGCATCGTTCTCCTTGAGAGGTAAAGGAATAAACTCAGCATTTTAAACAGTGTTTCCTCAAGAACAAAATTTCAATTTGCCAACTTTCCAAAAACCTTATAGTGTCTTAGGAGTGTCCCAGGAACTAGAAGAAATATATTATCTTTATGTGTAAATTTTACTCACTTATGGAGAATGGATAAGAAACATTTGTAGGACTATTTAAGCTAATCAAAAGGTAGAGATCAAGAAGAAATGTAAAAATAAACAGTGAAAACAGAAGAATAGAGAAATCAAACAATGCCAAATTTAAAATTATACAATAATTTAAGTAGTTTGACATGATATTAATTCCTAAAAATATTTCATAAAGATATTGTTTGGTTTTAAGTAAATTAAATGAGTATGTATTATAAAATGAACTTTTGAATGCTCTGCAATTTGTTGAGACCTTATGTTTTTTTAGAATAAGAATGGTCTTATAAAAAGATTCATCCTTTTAACTGAAATCAATTCGCTAAGTTTGTGTAGATGCCTGGTATGTATTTATGTGGCAAAAGACCCTAAACATTTCCATAGTTAAGAACCCTAAGTACTTATCATATGATTAACATGGAAGGGAGGAAATAATATGAGAAGCCAGGAGTACATAAATCCTTATTTTACCCTTTTCTTTCACTATGAAGTCCCCTTACTACTCTGCTGGCTTACTCTGTGAGATTTTCTATGTCTATCTTGCAGGGGCATTCCAATGGAAGTTATACAAATTTCACATTCGTGTGTGTTCCCAGAATTACCCAGAGAACTAATTGTGATATAAAGAGTTATTGTAATGACATTTCTTTATAAGGACTTAGGAAGCTGGTAACTGGCTCCATAATCTTGTCCTGAGATCAGGGTGTGCTTTTCTAGGAAAATGATTTTCTCTTCAGAAAGTTACCATGATTTTGGTAAGTTGAAAACTGGTCTCCTGGTAGGATGTTTGGTTTTTACCATAAACCCAGTGTGTGAAGACTGTGCTCTGGTGTAGAGAAGCAACTTTCAAAATATTTTAATTTTATTTATTCATTTTATTTACTTTATTCCTTTGTTTTGAAACTAAACGAACAAAATCTGGTTCTAAGAAAATATCTGTAAGTCCAATATAGGGCAGATAAAAACTGCTCAATTCTGAGAGGAGTGGAAGTGGAAATACTCCGTCCCTTAGTCACTCCACTCTTGCATAAAGCATTTTCTATTTAACCTCTTTGAGTCTGAGCAGTACAATTTGAAAAACCTCCAGTGAAATATAAAGATCACTAGATTAGAAATCCAAAGACCTAAACTATAGTCCTAGTCCTGCTATCAAGAAGCTGTATTACTGAACCTCTGTGGGTCCAACTTTCCTCATCTGTGAAATAAGGAGATTGAACCTAGGTATCTTTCAGCTCAAATATTCGAGGGAACCATTAGCAGCTATGTGCAAATCACAAAACTCTGCTTTATTAGTTCTCTGCTGCAAATAAGGTGCTCACTGAAGGGTAAAATTTGCATGCCTACCTCAAAGTTCTAAGTATTAGGAGATTTTTTTAACCTTAAAACTTTAATGGAGTTAAGAGAAAACTGCAATGTAAAATATGAAAAATAAAATTGTCCTGTTCTTAGCGATTTCAATGTATCTTTCTTTCTCACATCATTTTAAATTATCAGTGGTATTTCATCGATTCACTCAACAAACATAGAGTGCCCACTATCTGACAGGTGCTGAACTAAGTACTGAGGATTGAAAAGATGACTGAAGACTGTCCATTACTCTATAAACCTTCATAATCCCCTCCTCTCAAATACAAAAGGTGATGGGTTCTTAACAATGTGTTCTCTTCAGCAGAACCTTTTTGATTGTGAAGCTGCATCCTTTCTCAATGATAGAGATGGTGCTGCAAAGGGACATATTAAAACTAAATGAAAAGTGAAGTGCATTCATTTAAAAAACAATTATATATTCAAAAATGCTGTTTTCCAGAGGGAGAATGGCTTTGTTGTAATTGATCTTTGATCAACTTGAGCAGAGTATTTAGTTCTACGGGTATAAAAGGCTTTGCTTTCCCGATAAGCAGAGTATCTCTTAAAGGTGAAGATGGTTCCATTGTCTAGAAGGAAACAATGCCATTGATGCCATCCATATTACCTGAATGATTCTGGATTACTAGTGTTGTTTGACATGGATTGGGGTCAAAAGCGGGAAGAGCTGGATGAAGATGCAAAAGAGGGTTCTGAAGGTTTAGAAGGGAATGGTGAAAGGCCCATTCCCCCTGGACTTAGACCCAAATTCCCTTTCTGTGTTACAAACCACAGCCTTTGGGCACGTCTCTTTGTTATTCAGACTGGTAGACCTCCAAGCTCAGTCTTCAAATGCACACCCACTCACTCCGAGAGTGACTCTCCCCAAGGTGGAGCTGATGTCCACCCCTTACTCTAGACAAGGCACCCTCCCCATACACCCACCTAACTGTTGACTCGCGTTCAAGGGCCACCACCATCACCCACCCCAGCACCATCTACCAGAAACTGGCCTCTCCCCCATTAGTCCCCGCCCCTCTTCTGAGAGCACCCAATGGGTGGAGTCGGGGCTGCGGTGGGAGGGGCCTGAGGCGGGCACATTTAAAGAAAGGCAGAGGGCGAAAGGAGGCAAGAGAGGAGAAGAAAGAGAAACCAGGGGGGCGAGGCGCCGTCCAATGACAAAGCCCAGGGGTGGGCGCCGGCCGCCATCTTGTGCCGGTCAGCAGGATCTTCACTCGCGTCCTCCGCCCTCGGAGGGGGAGGGGCGGCGGCGGCGAGAAAAGTAGCTAGAGACGCGCCGGGCGGGAGGCGCCAGCAGCTGCTGCTGCCGCGGACCCGAAGGCGGGCGGGGACGGCGGCGGCGGGACCCGGCGAGCGCGGGCGGCCCCGAGCGGCCTCCGATGCGGCGCAGCGTGAAGAGGCGGCGGCGCCGGTCCCCGGCCGCCCCGGCCGCGGCCGCCTGGGGCGTCGGCTTTAGGGCGGGAGGAGGGGCCGCGCTGGAGGCGCGGGAGGAGAAGGTGGTGTATTCGCGGTCGCAACTCTCGCTGGCCGACAGCACCAAGGCGCTGGGCGACGCCTTCAAGCTGTTCATGCCACGCAGCACGGAGTTCATGAGCTCGGAAGCGGAGCTCTGGAGCTTCCTCTGCAGCTTCAAGCACCAGTTCTCCCCGCATATCCTGCGCAGCAAGGACGTCTACGGCTACTCTTCCTGCCGGGCCCTGGTCCCCGATCCCCCGGGACCCCATGCCGCCCGCGGCCCGACGCGCAGGCCGATCTCGAGCGCGGCGGCCAGGAGGAGGCGCCGCGGAGCCCGGGCGCCCGCCGCCCGCCGGAGGAAGCCCCCGCCGCCGCCGCCGGCGGCGGACCCCGGGGAGAGCCTCCCCGCCAAGCCCGCGGCGCCCGAGCCCTGCTTCGGGGGCCGCACCCTGGAGGAGATCTGGAGGGCGGCCACCCCGACGCTGACCATCTTCCCCACCATCCGCGTCGGCGACGACGTGTGGGGCGAGCGCAGCCTGGCGGCGGCGCGGCGTAAGGCGCACCAAGTCCTGCGAGTGAACCTGGAACCCGTGGTGAGGCTCCGCCGCTTCCCGGTGCCTCGGGCGTGAGACGCGGCCCGCGTCGCCCTCCCAGCCGGCGACGGAGCTTCCGCCCGGAGGGATGGACAAGTGTCAGTCGAGTGTTTACAGATCCGGCCTGGACCCCGTCCCCTCGTGCACTTTACGGGCGAAGAAGTCACCGGCTGGTGTTCCCGGCCCCGCGCCCCGGGCTCGCGGCGGCGCCGCCGTCTGGGACTCCGGGGCAGGTGCGTCCTCCGCCCCTTCCCGGCTCGTGGCTGCGGAGGAGGAGGCCGTCGGACCCGTGGGGGAGGGCCCTTTGCTTCCATACCCCGGACTGAGACGTCTCCAGGACTGGAGGGGCAGATCCGTTTTCTCCCTTTGGACTCTACCTCACTGGTCTGGAAGTCCTCCGAAGAAGTCGTTATTTTTTCCAAAGGAATTTGGTTTCATGCTTGTGTAATAACGCCAGAATCGACTTGCTTTTCACCCCGCTCTTCTACCCCCACCCCCGTTTTTGTTTTTGACTGCCACCCCTCTTGCTGGACGAAAGATCGAACCTGTTTTGTGCTGTTGCACCCGTTTGTGCTCAGGGTATTCTGAATCCCACTCGTTTCCTAATTTTAACCGGATTCCAAAGCTTTGACCAAGGATATTTTTCTAAGAGATTCAAGCTTATAACTGATAATAGTGCAAGGATTTGTATGCTGTGAATTCCATGGGCTCAGTGATTGCAAACAAAGAGATGCAAACTACAACTGTTTAAACATTTTTGAGGTGTTTCTAAAGATTTTATATTGAGATTTAATGTTTATATTTGCTGAGCTCCTAAAGAAAATGGTTGAAACTCATATAAAGTTCTGCTTAGGAAAAGTTGAGTTGTTAAATTCTTTTTGATTAAATAAAAATTAAAGTGCATTGAAACCACATGGCTTGTGATAAAGAAAAAAAGAGCTATAAAGAACTGGTGTTGGTTAAAGAGATGGATGGAATCCTATTGGAAATGATTTGGTCTCCTTGTACTGGTCTAACATACAAATCCAGGTATAGTTCAAGGATAACCTATTTTAAATTGGGAATCGCACAGGAGAAATAAATGTGTGTAAACCTTGTGATTAAAATGATAAACAGAATACCCATTAGAATTCTCAGAACTATTAGTGATTTCGAGGGGGTGGGGACATTTCTTGGTATCATATAACTGGTTGAAGTTACTTTGGGCAAAATAGATCTTTCTTTACTTTTTGTTGTTGGGTAGCAAGAAATGTCCAAACTAATATCCATCGCTTTTATATACATCATGACAATTAATTGTCTTTTTTGCTCCACGAGTTTCCTTTTTTTATCTTAATTCCATTCATAATTATGTTTGCAGTTACCGGTCTTTTTGTTGACAGCTGAAGACCACAGGAATCGAACAGGCGAGTCTCAGAGTACTGACCCTTCTTTTACACTTTTATGATAGCATTTATATCATACGGCCCGGTGTGGAATTCTTGATTATCCAAGTGCCTTTGGTCATTGGTGGCAGCAAGACTTAATGGTTTTTAGCCGGTGGTGCCACAGCCAGATTTTACTGCAATAGCTAAAGGGTCAAGTGGTGTTTTTGTACCACTGTTTTTCAAATTTAAGTATTCTGCTATGGAACGATTCATACTGGCTGGAACTCGACATATGAAATCCTCAGTATTAAGGTTTATCTCTGCTTGGCAGCTTCGTAGGAGAATAATAAGAGTTGAAGTTTTGACTCTTGTGTTCTTAGAATTCAAATGGCATAGCTTTCTGGATTGAGTTTTTCAAGTTGAATAGTCCGTAAGTAGGAGTTTTGTGACTTTAATTTCAGTGTTCTTGTTTTGTAGAAAACAGATAGATATATATATATATATATATATATATATATATATATATATATATATATATATATATATATCTACGACTTGATGCCAGTTTCCCAGTATGCTTCATATTCTTTTATTCACTACTTAATAATAACACGTTGTTACAAACACTGTCACATGAGTAAATAAAAGTGAATCATCACTTAGTTGATGGAGAGTGTTAAATTTTATTTGTGTGATAGGAAGCTTATATATATTCTTTTGGTTATTAGCTTATTGCCAGTTGTATTTCAGATACATAGGGTTTCCCCTCCCACCCCCAAATTGTTAAAACTTTTTAGCTAACTGGCCCCTGAGGAAAAAATATGTATTGGTATCACTCACTATTGTATATAGTTTTATAATAATTAAAAAATAAATTCAGTGGCCATATTAGAATGTAATTTTAACGTACAGTTTATCTAGATAGTTTCCCAGAGGATTATGAAATTAGACTTAGCTGGGAGGATAACTGCTCAGCTCAAAACTGAAACAGCCATTGACACCATGCATTTATTTTAACTGAGATTCTTAACATTTTTTCCTCATGCCTTGTTACTTTAGTGCACTTGAACTAGCAAAAATGCTTCTTTGGATTATCTGGGCTGTCTGATTTCAGTTTGGATCTGATTGTCCATCTTGAATTCAGTATGTTATTTATCTGGTCTATTTAAAAATCATGCCATTTCTAGTTTGTGGAATAAGATGTCAAAAAATCTATTTCTGCCAACTGTTCTTTAGCAAAGCCTATGTTACAGCTTCTAAAACGTGAAGAAACAACTAATAGAGTTGGTTAGTATATTAACAGGAAAGTGAAAGTATTTTATGGGTACATTGGGCGGAATGAGAAGAGGAACTTGGCAAGGTGGCCTTTATGGTGAGGCATCCATTTCCTGTCCTCTAAGTCTGTAGCTTAGCTTGTATATAGTTTTTTAAAAGAAAACTCATGATTTTATTCATTCTCTTATAAGATTATCTTATATCTCATACGGCGCAAGTAGAGGGGGAAGCTAGGAGGAAGTTGATCACCTTGCTATGCTTTTAATTCATTTTTAACTTTTGAGTGCCTAAATGTGGTGACTGGCATCTCCACTAACCTTTGGGGATTCCTGATGTCATTTTTTATCCTCCTTCCTGTCAACCAGCAACTTATTTTTCCTTCCAGAAACCAGGAATGTCATGATCGTTGAGGGCAAGCTCCGTTGTTGATAGTGCAAAGTGTTGCTGTTGTGGTGTGTATTTATTTTGTTGGAGTTCGAGTACCCCGTTGGACACGTGTAACTAAGCTGGTGGCTGACACTTATTGATTTGCTACGTGCACATGATAGTACTATTTTTCTGAAAACTCTTCAATAAAGAAACATGAAAAATATTTGAATACAAAAAAAAAATCAATTTTGAACTGAAAGCTTTTTGTTTTAAGGGTTGCCACAGCACTCTTTAAATTGGTGGTTTTTAGTGGACGTATATGCATAATATTTACTTTATTATAATACTTTATTGGTGTGTTTTGAAACATTTTCTGATAGACTGTTATGTCTTAAGTGCAGTAGAAGGCAATTGTTTGTAATGGAACCGAATTGTTTCCTCGGACAGTTTGATGTGCATATGATTAAGATTTACAATCTGGTTGTACTTTGCTTTTTAACTTATTAACTGTAAATAAATTTTAGAGAATACACAGTGACTGGTTTTTCTAATGATGTTGAAAGTTTTTGAAATGGGATTTTATGTTTGCATGTGAGTTGGAAAACATCATAATTAACAGTGCGATCAATTTTGACTTTTTTTGTGTGTGTGTGAACTTGAGATCTGTGTTTTGTGCTGTCTTGGGACTCTATGTGACATCAACTCTTGAATGATCTAGTGAATCTCCAGAATAGTACTTCATGGCCAATCCCAAGTCGTTACCAAGTTTGCCAGCAAAAAGGACTTTTAAAATGCATCAACATTCAGTTTTGAGCCCTAGCCCCATGTCCTCCTGTGTTGGTGATTAAAAAGTCTAAAGCTCACATTCTTTCATGCTAGGAAAGGAAGTCCAAGTGCTTCATGTGAGTAGCAGCAGTAACGTCTGTTCCACAGAATGAGTAAAGCCAGAATTTTCATTACAGTCTAGAAGGTAGGAGTGGAGGTGGGAGGGCAGGATTCATAGTACTACTGTGTGGCCTGAAGTTCCTATCAATAATTAGAGGCAGCAATAGTGTAATAACTGAATTCCAGTGCCTGGAATGGAATTAAGGTTTCACCACTCATAAGCATTAGAACTTGAGGTAAGTTATGTAAACTGTCTGTGCTTTAGCTTCCTCAAGTATCAAATGTGGTTAGTAAAAGAAGTGATGAGGCTACTGAAAGGGCTAAAGGGGATGTAAATGGTAGACACATAGAAAATACTTAATAAATGCTATTAATTGGAGGCGTGTGCTGAGAATACAAATGCTGAGAGTGGGGTCCTCTGGGAATTTAGCATCCTGAGAATAGAGTGTGGTCTGGGAAAGCGAAAAGACGAATTAAGAGATGGTAATTTGTGGGTGAATTAAATCGAAGACAGAGAAATCTCGAAATGTTTTTAGCCTGTTGACAAACCGGCAGGAGGTTGGAGTAAGTTGATTTAAAAAAGTTTTTACTGTTGGAGTTTTAGACTTTCTTAAAATTTGGGGGTCTCTTTTATCATCGTGGTATCTCTGAAAGATAATTAAAATAGTAATCTATTGTTGATCCCATAACTTGCCAGATTTCCACACTAAGTTTTCCCTTGGTGTAAGTGCAGGAAGGGTTGCTTGAGAACCATATTAATTTGCATGTACAGACAAAATTAGAATTAATTTCTGTGAAGTTTGTACTTCCGGTGTTCAAGGAAACAAATGAGTGTGACAGTTATGTTTGAAGAGCAGAAAATTATTACTAAAAGTAAAACAATCTTCATCTTTGAAGCAGTGACACACTTATTTTCAGATTTTGGGTCTAAAGCCTGTAGTTTAGTTCTAATTTCTCTTAGCACAGAGAATAACAGAGCATATTCTAACTTGGTGAGCAAGCTGAGGTTTCAGTATCTAAAGATGACACAAAAGAATTTCATTAGATGGAAGTTATCCCATAGTAAGAAGCTCAAAATGGAGCCTGACTGCCGATTTGATTTCACAAGAGCGATGACTTCTCGCTGTCAATGCTCACTTGTCTTGGTAAATGTCACCCTAAACCATGATCTGTAACATGATAAGCATATCCAGAAACCAAGTGGAAGGTAACAATCATAACAACAGCAAACACTATGGCTAGCCCAGCAAGTTTGAATAAATATTCTGTTGGACTCAAAATTGGACTTCTTCTGCTTCTGAAAGTATTCATAGAAATGTTACACTGAGATTCTTCCAAGTACTGAAATTAACTGTAAAATGTATGTGTATATATAATATATATATATATATATATATATATATATATATACTCGGATTTTTTTCAAGTACATATTCTGTGTTTAAATATTTAGTGGCGAGAGTATAGAAAAAAAGTGTGGCTTAGGGTACAAAACTCTCAGGTTAAAAATAAATTATTGATGCATAATACACATACTAAAAAGTACATATATTAAAAGTATAAGCACAGCTTGATACAATTTCATAAATTCAATATACTCGTGGAACTAGCACACAGATTGAAAAAACAGAATCTGGCCAGTACCCTCAGAGGACTCCCTTATGCCCCTTTCAATCACTCCCCATCTTTCCTCCAAGATAATCTTTATTTTGACTTCTTACAGCATAGATGATTTTGCCTCTTTTTGGACTTTATATAAATGGAATTAAGTGTCACATGCCTAGCTTCTTTCACTCAAAATTATTTGTGAGATTCCTTCCTATTATTACATGTTGTTATAAATCATTTATTCTCGGTGGTGTATGGAATTCCATTGTGTGAAAATGTTTCTGCAACTCTTGATGGGCATTTAGGTAGATTTCAGTTTAGGGCAATTATGCATAAAGCTTCAGTGCACATAGAGAACAAACATGTCCTGTGGTGAAATTTTTTTTTTGGAATATTTGTCTAGGAGTGAATTTGCTGGGTCACACGCTATGCAAATTATCAGCTTTGTTGGACGCTGCCAGTTTTCTAAAGTGGTTATACCAATTTACATGAACTTTCATATTAGTGTTCTGGATACTTCATATCCTTGCCAACACTTGGTAGTTTTGGTCTTTTTCATTTCCTGGTGGGTAAACAGATTAAAAAAAAAATTAAAAACATTTTAACCCAAGTAATGTATACACAGTTAAAAAAAACACCTTAAAAAGCACGTGAGGGCTAACAATAATAAGCCGTGCCTCACCCACAAACACCCCTTCCCTACATTTTTTTAAAAGTCAGGGTTTTTTTTTTAAATAGGCTATTTTTTTTAGGGCAGTTTTAGGTTTACAGGGAAATTCCATAGAAAGTACAAAATTCCACCCCCCCAGTTTCTACAGTTATTAATATCTTGCATTAATATGAGTACATTTATTATAATTGATGGATGAACCAATTTTTAATTAAATTTTTTTAAATTAAATTTCTTTCTGCTGGTTCTATTGAGATATAATTGACATATAGCACTGTATAAGCTTAAGGTGTATAACAAAATGATTTGACTTACATACATCATGAAATGATTATCACAGTAAGTTTAGTGAACATTCATCACCTCTTAGAGATACAAAATTAAAAGAATAGAAAAAATTATTTTTTCCTTGTGATGAGAACGCTTAGGATTTATTCTCTTAATAGCTTTCGTATATAACATACAGCAGTGTTAATTATATTTATCACAGTGTACATTACATCCCTAGTAATAACATAACTAGACGTTGGTACCTTCTGACTGCCTTTATCCAATTCCCCCTCCCTCCACCCCCACCTCTGGTAACCACAAATCTGATCTCTTTTTCTATGAGTTTGTTTGTTTTTGAAGTATAATTGACCTACAACACTATGTTAGTTCCTATTACATACAGTGATTCAATATTTCTATACATTTCAAAATGATCACTATGATAAATCTAATTGCCATCTGTCACATACAAAGATATTATATAATTATTGACTCTATTCCCCACACTGTACATTTCATACCTGTGACTAGTTCATTTTACAACTGGAATTTTGTACCTCTTAATCTCCCTCACCTATTTCTCCCTTCCACCCACCGCCCTCCCCTCTGGCAACCACTTGTTTGTTCTCTGTATCTATAAGTCTCTTTCTATATTGTTATATTTGTTCACTTGTTTTATTTTTTAGATTTCAGAGATAAGTGAAATTGTATTTGTCTTTCTGTTTAACTTGTTTCACTTAGCATATATCCTCTAAGGTATGTTGTTGCAAATGGAGAGATTTAATTCTTTTTCATAGCTGAGTAATATTCCATTGTATGTCTATGTACATATATATACATATATATGTATATATATGTATATATATATATATATATATATATATATATATATATATATATATATATGCCACTTACTTTATTCATCTATTGATGGACACAGGCTACTTCCATATCTTGGGTATTGTAAATAATGCAATAATGAACATAGGGGTGCATATATTTTTTCTAATTAGTGTTTTTGTTTTCTTTGGATAAATAGTCAAGAGCAGAATTGCTGGATCATGTGGTAGTTCTGTATTTAATTTTTTGAGAATATCCATATTGTTTTCCATAGCAGCTGCACCAATTTACATTCCCACCAAGAGTACACCTTTTCTCCACATCATCACCAACACTTGTTATTTGTTGTCTTTTTGATAATAGCCATTCTGACAGGTGTGAGGTGATAGCTCATTGTGGCTTTGATTTGTATTTCCCTGATGATGATCATGTTGAGCATCTTTTCATGTGCCTGTTGGCCATCTCTGTGTTTTTGGAAAAATGTCTAGGTTCTCTGCCCATTTTTTAATTGGGTTTTTTTTTATTTTTTTTTTTTTTTTTTTTTTTTTTTTGCTGTACGCGGGCCTCTCACTGCTGTGGCCTCTCCCGTTGCGGAGCACAGGCTCCGGACACACAGGCTCCGCGGCCATGGCTCGCGGGCCCAGCCGCTCCGCGGCATGTGGGATCTTCCGGGATCGGAGCACGAACCCGTGTCCCCTGCATCGGCAGGCGGACTCTCAACCACTGCGCCACCAGGGAAGCCCTGGGTTTTTTTTTAATGTTGAGTTGTATGAGTTCTTTACATATTTTGTATATTAACCCCTTATTGGATGTATTGTTTGCAAATACCTTCTCCCATTCAGTAAGCGGCCTTTTCATTTTGTTGATACTTTTTCACTGTGCAAAAGTTTTTAGTTTGATGTAGTCCCATTTGTTTTTTAGCTTTTGTTGCCCTTGCCTGAGGAGACATATCCAAAAAAATATTACTAAGACTGATGTCAAAGAGCATACTACCTATGTTATCTTCTATAAATTTTATGGTTTCAGGTCTTACATTTAAGTCTTTAAACTATTTGAATTTATTTTTGTATATGGTGTGAGAAACCAGTCCAGTTTGATTCTTTTCATGTAGCTGTCCAGTTTTCCCAGTGACATTTATTAAAGAAGCTGCCTTTCCCTCATTGTATTTTCTTGCCTCCTTTGTCATAGATTAATTGCCCATTTAAGTGTGGGTACATTTCTGGGCTCTCCATTTTGTTCCATAGATCTATGTGTCAGGTTTTTTTGTTCTTTTTTTGCCAGTACCATACCATGTGATTACCGTAGCATTGTAGTATAGTTTGTAATCAGGGAGCACGATACCTCCAGCTTTGTTCTTCTTTCTCCAGATTGTTTTGACTATTCAGAGTCTTTTGGGTTTCCATACAAACTTTAGAATTATTTGTTCTAGTTCTGTGAAAAATGCCATTGGTATTTTGATAGGGGTTTCTTTGAATCTGTAGATTGCTTTGGGTAGTATGGTCATTTTAACAATTTTAATCCTTCCAATCCTTGAACACAGTAGAGCTTTCCGTCTGCGCCATCTTCAATTTATTTAATCAATGTCTTATAGTTTTCTGAGTACAGGTGTTTTGCCTCCTTAATTGGATTTATTCCTAGGTATTTTATTCTTCTTGATGCGATTGTAAATGGGATTGTTTTCTTAATTTCTCTTTCTGATAGTTTGTTGTTAGTATATAGAAATGCAACAGATTTCTATATATTAATTTTGTATCCTGAAACTTTGCCAAATTCATTGATGAGCTCTGGTAGTTTACTGGTGTTGTCTTTAGGATTTTCTAAGTATAGTATTATGTCATCTGCAAACCGTGATAGTTTTACTTCTTTCTTTCCAATTTGGGGTCCTTCTATTTCTTTTTCTTGTCTCATTGCTGTGGCTAGGACTGGATGAGCCATTACTGACATTTTATTATTAACTAACACTAGGGTTCACTTTTTCTGTTGCACAGTTTCATATGTTTTAACAAATGCATAATGTCATGTATCCACCATTACAGTATCATACAGAATAGTTTCACTGCCCTAAAAAGGCACTGTGCTCCACATAGGCATCACTTCCTCTCTCCCCCTGAATGCTTGGCAACCACTGTTTGTTTTGTTTTGTTTTTTTTTTTTACTGTTTCTATAGTTTTGCCTTTTTCAGAATGTCATATAATTGGAATAATAAAGTACATAGCTTTGTCAGATTGCTTTCTTTCAGTTTGAAATGTGTATTTAAGTTTCCTTCATGTCTTTTAGATAGCTTCCACCTTCCTTCCTACCCTCCCTCCCTTCTTTCTTTTTTCACTGATGGAGTTTATTTTTAAAAACAGATTTAGGTTTACAGAAAAATTGACTGGAAAGTACAGAGAGTTTCCATGTACCTCCCCATCCCTGCCACCACACACACACACACACACACACACACACACACACACACACACACACACAGTTTCCCCTGTTATTAACATCTTGCATTAGTGTGGTGCATTTGTTACAGTTTATCTGGCAATATTGATACTAGTAAAGTCCCTAGTTTATCTTAGAGTTTATTTTTTGTTTTGTATAGTTTTATAATTTTTACAAATATATAATGCCATGCATTCACCATTGCCATAAAGTAGTTTCACTGCCATGAAATCCCCTATATTCCATCTATTCATCTCTCTCTTTCTCCCCTGAGTCCTTGGCAACCACAGGTCTTTTACTGACTCAATAGTTTGAGGCAACAGTTTGAACTGTTTCAGGTTTTTATTCTTTTGTTTGTTATCTTCATAATTCTAGATAATATACTGTAGCACTGTTTATTGATTTATCAGTTTTAGGTACCATCTACTGACTTGCTATATGAAGATGAGATGTAGTTCCCTTATACCACCTTTCTTCTCTCTGCTCTCCTCCAAGTACACTTATATTGCTGAATTCCTATCTTTATTACATTTCAGTCAGGGTCCAGCCAGAAAATTATTCACTATAGGTATTTTAAATAGTTTCATAGGTGATGGGAGATCCCAGGAGCCAAAAAAATAATGATGACCAGGAATTACTCTCATCAGAAAGTGTTTCTACCCCAGGACTAGAGAAACACAGAACTGTGCCTAGTAGGAGCAGGGATCACAGGAGAAGGGGCTGCCCAGAAGGGAGATAGAATCTGGGCTTATACCTCCCTTCCTTTCTGCAGTCAAGCTACTGTTGGTCAAACCACTCTGGAAGCCAGCTGGCAAAGAACCTAGGAAATGTAGTTTGTAGGAGAAATGCAGAAATCGGATCCGAGGGCATAAGGGCATAATGGATGAAGTTCATAAGTGTATTAGTCAGGGTTCTACAAAGAAACAGTATCAGTAGGAACTGGCTCCCATGATTATGAAGGCTGAGAAGTCCAGACCCAGGAAAACCAATGGTATAGTTCTGGTCTGAGTCTGAAGGCCTGAGGAGCAGGAGAGCTGATGGTGTAAGTTCCATTTCAAGTCTGAGTCTGAAGGCCTGAGAAGACCAGTACCTTGAAGACAGTCAGGCAGAGAGAGTGAATTCTTTCTTACTCAGTCTTTTAGTCTGCTCAAGCCTTCAACAGATTAGATTGCCTCTGACATTTGGGAGGGCAATCTGCTTTACTCAGTCTACTGATTCAAATGTTAATCTTATCCAGAAAAATCATCACAGACATACTGGAAATAATGTTTAACCAAATATCTGGGCACCCTGTGGCCCAGCCAAGTTGAAACATAAAATTAACCATCACATTATGTAATTTTAAACTAGATACTTGTCTCTTTTGCTTGTTTTATCAATTTTCACTTCCTACATTGTAAGATGAATGTCTCCCTCATCCTTTCTGCATTTTTTATTTCTCTTCCACCTACTATCAGCTTTGTACTTTTATTTTGGCATTGCTGTTAACATTTTTATTCTCCCCTGCAATTGAGTCCTTTTAAAATTGTGAAAAGTTTGATTCTAAAAATTGAAAACCAAAAAATGGTTTATGTTCTTATGACTATGTAAATAGTATTCAAATCTTAGAATTACTGATCCTTCTTTGCAACACTTGGACCTCTTGAATGAGGACATCCCTAGTATCAAGGCGAAATGGATTCTTTTTCTCTGTACTCCATCAATGTTTTAAACCATGCCACATTTGGGTTGGTTCATTCAGACTAAGACCATCTTATGGTTATATATATTTTTTGGTCTCCAGGTTTTTTACATAAGAGATTTTTGTATTGACTTGGTCTGTTTCAGTGTCTAGGGTCTGGACTGTGCCAGGGAATGGATAACCTGGAGTTGCTCCCCCACCCCCCATCTTCACAGTGTACATTACACTCGAGGTGGCCCCCAACCCCACTACCATCATCAGTAGGGCTTCAAAAGGGGACTGCTATATGGCATTTAATTCACGTCAGTGGTATAAACACTGAGACATAATCCCTGCAACACCTTGCTTTCAGGTTGAAATAAGCAGATTTTGTTAGTAACCTTTAAAAAAGGTTACCCTTGAGCTTTAGCTCCACATAAACCAGGACTAAAAACACCTCATGGGGCCACTACAAATAAGTGAGCTAAAAAGGAACTGTACATATTTCATTAAATCTAAGACTATCAAGTGTATCATTTTAGTTTGTTAAAATGTGAAAAATGTCAATTAAGTTCTACATGCCAGTTTCTGGGAAAATGTGTATCTTAGAATCAACAAAACCTGCATGTAAAAGCATTAGCATTATACCCACAATGTCCCAACTACCTAAATAGTCATTCGCAAGCCAGGTTGCACTTCAAAACCACCTTAGAACACCTGCCTAGACCCCGTCCAAATATTCAAAAACTCCAGGGACTGGGGAGAAGGGGCCCAAGCACAGTACTTAGGAAATGCTCTCCAAATGATCCTATAGTTGGGAACTGCTTAAAGATATACAAAACTTTAGCTGCAACTAGAAAAGGAAAATTAAGATGCGAAGGCAGTTCTATAACTTTACTCAACAATAAGCAATTAGCTCTCATCCACATTAACTGTCTGTAGATCTTTTAAAGTGGTGACAGGTACATAGGTAACAAACATAGAGAGCTTGTTTGGTGAATCTTCATTACGTTTTCTGGACAACCACTCACGGATACGGTATGGGACATTCCTTATTCCTTTGGCCCAGACAGCTTTGTTGAGCCTGGTATCAATGTGTACATCTGGAGTTCCCATCTCCTTCATGGCAAATTTCTGGATTTCTTAGAGAGTCTGAGGGGCATCCTTCTCGAAACCCACTCCATGGATGTGCTTGTGTACGTTGATAGTGTATTCTCTGGTCACCAACTCGTTAATGGTGGACCAGGCCTTCTTCCTCTCGCCACCCTTCTTTGTGGGAGCCATCCTGCCAGGCCCTGGTTGGAAAGGAAGGGCTCGAGGGATTGTCCATCTTATGGGTATTTTTTGATTTTCCTTGATTTTCTAACTGCTCTTTGTTTTCTTGCACTCTTTTAATGTTCCCAAATCATGCCATCTACGAAGTCATCTTCTTTTCCTCCTGGAGTTGTCTCATTGAATCCTTCTCTTCTCCTGCCCCAGTTTATTATACTGATGACTCAATAGTCCTGCTTTATAGCTTTCATCCTGAGGTTTTCCTTTGCTGCTGTCCTGATTTGGTTCCACAGTTTCATGGTAACATAACTATCTGGGAAGATAGGGAGTATTTAAGATCATGGGCTCTGGAGCCAGACTGCCCAGGGTTAGATCTTAGTTCTACAACTTACCAATAACTTAGGTAACTGATTTGGCCCCTTTATAACTCAGTCTTCTATTCTATAAGATAATAATAGCAACAGTATATACTTCATAGGATTGTTGTGTGGTTAAATGTAATTATACATGAAAAACACACACAGCACAGTGCCTGGCACAAAATAAGCACTCAGTAAATGCTAGCGATTATTAGTTATCTTCTTTCTTTATTTCTCTTCTCCTTGTTTTGTGGGAGTACATCTTCAGATGACTTCCTATTAAAGAGTGAATAGATCAGATATTCTGAGGCTTTGCATCTCTGAAAATATCTTTATTCTGCTCTCACACTTAATTGACAGTTTTGACAGGTTTAGAATTCTAGATTTTGATGACTCATTGCCCCTTCCCTTAAATGACCCCAGACTATAACACTGTTAGTACTATCATATCTACTTTCTATAGTGTTTCTGACTCATATTGTCACTTATATCTTATTTTATTCTTTTGAAATGATTCACTAAGTCTAAATCACACTCAAGGCAAGGGGAACTAGGCTCCACTTTTGGAGGTCCTAAAAAAGAATTTGTGAACATATTTTAAGCCAACATGGTCTGCCCTCTGGGATCAAATTATTTGCACTCATCTCATATACAAAATATCCTCACCCCATACTGAGAATCTCTCCTCAAAGTCCCAGCCCTTTATAACATCAGCTCAACGTCCAGGATGTTACATCTAAATTAGGTCCAGGTGTGGATGAAGCTCCTCAGAGGCAGTTTCTTAAGCACAGTTTCTTGAGTACACTTCCCCTCAATTCGAATACCTGTGACTTAAAGGTACAATCAACACTCCATGATGGGACAGGCATAGGATAATCAGAATAGGCACTGCTCTTCAAAAAGTAGGAAACAAGGGGCTTCCCTGGTGGCGCAGTGGTTGAGAGTCCGCCTGCCGATGCAGGGGACACAGGTTCGTGCCCTGGTCTGGGAAGATCCCACATGACACGGAGTGGCTGGGCCCGTGAGCCATGGCCGCTGAGCCTGCGCGTCCGGAGCCTGTGCTCCACAATGGGAGAGGCCACAAAAGTGAGGGGCCCGCGTACCGCAAAAAAAAAAAAAAAAAAAGTAGGAAACAAGGAGGTACACAAGGGTCCATTGCAATTCTGAAATTCAGCTGGACGCAGCTTGGCTGTTCCTTCATTGGGATGCAAAACCTGGGAATAATTTTCCATGGCTCCAGTTCCACCCTGTGGACTCTTGATTTCATGCTTTGAGTCATTCTTCCTTTTTTATGAAAGATAGCCTGTATCTGCAGCTGCACAGTTGTCTCAGTCTTCTTACTGATTATAGTAGTTTGTGGGTCCAAAACACTCTTTCACTGTATTGTCTCCATTCTTTGAAGAAAACACTTCTCTATGTTGGGCTTCTGCTGAGATTCAGGAGTAAAACGCTCTTCAACTTCCAGTTATGTAGTAACAAAGAGAACCTGTAGGTCCTACAGTTTACTTTGCTTTATGAGGGAATGCTTATATTGCAGAACACTGGGATTCTCCAAGACTCTACTTCTTTTACGAAACTTTTCTGGCATCTTTTCTCAAATGTCATTTGTTCAATTTTGTTCTTAATAATTTCACCTTTCATAAGGCCTGCATCATTAATGTTATCTGTACCAATAAAATATGAAACTATATTTCAGTGGTATTGACAATATATCAGTTAGGAATGCATTCAGCTATAAGTAACAGAAAGCTTGCCACCAGTGGCTTAAACAAAGAGAGAGATTTGCTCACACAGCAGGGTGCAGGCTGCACTCCTTTAAGGCAGTAGTGTCATCTAAAGCAAGCTGCATGGAATGGCAGAGCTGTCGATTTCTTTATAACCTACTTTAAAACACTGTAAGAAATGTCAGTAATCATTAATACTAATAATTTCTTTTTTTTACTGATCACTTACCACTTGCCCTCTTCAAAGTACGTTACACAGATGAGCATTTCAGGCTCACAACAGATCAATGGGGTGGAACGGTTGATGTCATTGCATGTCATTCCTTTTCTTCTTCTCCAAGTCACAAACTGGCTGTGATATTTCTAGGGTATGTGGCTTCACCAAAATTCCTCCACAGACTCCTTTTGCTTATCAATGCCTCAAGCAAACTTAGAGGAATTCTAGACTCCAAGGCTTTTGGGTTTGGGAGAAACCAGTCGGTCTAGCCTTTTCAAATCCATGTTAAAGATCCATGTGTTTCAGTATTCTTTCAGGATGAACCCTCTGATGGTGCTCCTGTGGGTGGATTGACTTTGTGCTTCTGTTGACAAGAACCTTGCCTCCCAGGAGGCACTGCAACTTTTGTATCTATTATAATTATCGATTCAAATGAAAACAAAGGATTTTACTTTGTCTTCTTGTTGATGTTTTCTAACTTACGCTAAGTTACCAGATTTCGTTTTATTTAATTCTTATCATCATACAACTACTCTAACATCATTACAGAGCAATGGTGGACCGAGGTGTAGCCTCAGCTGCGGTAACTTAAGATGAGGCAATAGCAACAGTTAGCTTGGACTCCATCCAGTCCTTGGCCACATGGGTTTGTCTGCTTCTCTCCATTTTTCTCACCTCCCAGCCCCATCAGTGGTGAGAATCTGATTAGTAAGTGAGTCTAGCAGATATGAATATAGACCATCTCCCTGGTTAACCTTTGTGTTTAGCCAGGGTAGCAGGGTTAGTTCTGACAGAAGCACATGGTTTGGGGAGGCCATAGAGCAGTGTCTGTGCTCCTCCTTAGAAAGGGGCAGGATAAATTTCAAGCACTTAGGGGATTCACTGCTTCCCAAACGCTGATGTGTTTTTGTCACCTTCATCCATTTACCAAACTAACATAAACTTTATGATAAAGAAATTGGGGTTTGTGCATCCTTTGCAGAGTGGAGTCCTTGTCCTAGTTTTGGGTATCTTACCAATAAGTGGTAGGTTTCCTAAAAATATAGGAGTAGGACCTTAGAATCTGAGCACTTTATGGTTCTGATGGGGGGAAGCGGTGGAAGGGTCAGATCATACTTTGAGAAATTCTGCCTTAGAAAGTTATAGCCCTTTAGATTTTCAAAGCACCGTATACAACCTGATTAGCAAAGCTCTGAAAAGTATTCGTCAGTATA
Organism: Mesoplodon mirus; assembly: GCF_964341445.2. Classification (NCBI taxonomy): domain Eukaryota; kingdom Metazoa; phylum Chordata; class Mammalia; order Artiodactyla; family Ziphiidae; genus Mesoplodon; species Mesoplodon mirus. Next base: position 21,659,633 of record NC_138985.1, on the reverse strand, counting down.
AATTTAGAGCTTTTTTGAGATCTGGATCTTAGTCTCCCCTTTTTCATGACCTTTCAGTGCTTTTTCCTCCAGAGCTTCGTTTGCTTCCTTTGCATTATTCCATTACGTATTTGACCAAACTTGTCAAATAAACTTTTCCTAAAATTGAATACGAACATTTGGAAGAACACTGACATGTTCAATACCCACATATTTTATTATCTCTGGTAGGAGCTGGTATTTTCTGTGGAGCGTGAATAAATAAACTAATGTCTTTTTTGGTCCCAAATGAAAATATCTTCCTTATTGATCAGCAAATGTATGTGCAAGGAAACATCCTAGGTACTACAAGGAAGAACAAGAAGACTTGGTGTATAAATTATATTCCATTTGTGTCATCAAAAAAAAGATAAACTGAGACTTCCGGGTAAGATGGCGGAAGAGTAAGACGCGGAGATCACCTTCCTCCCGACGGATACACCAGAAATACAGCTACACGTGGAACAACTCCTACAGAACACCTACTGAATGCTGGCAGAATACCCCAGACCTCCCAAAAGGCAAGAAACTCCCCCACATACCTGCGTAAGGCAAAGCGGAGAGATTCCCGCACAGAGGATCGGTGCAGAGCGGCACTCACCAGCCCGAGAGGATTGTCTGCTCACCCGCCGGGGCGGGTGGCGCTGGGAGCTGAGGCTCAGGCTTCGGTCAGAGCGCAGGGAGAGGACTGGGGCTGGCGGCGTGAACATAGCCTGAAGGGGCTAATGCGCCACAGCTAGCCGGGAGGGAGTCCGGGAAAAAGTCTGGACCTGTTGAAGAGGCAAGAGACTTTTTCTTCCCTCTTTGTTTCCTGGTGCGCGAGGAGAGGGGATTAAGAGCGCTGCTTAAAGGAGCTCCAGAGACGGGCGCGAGCCGCGGCTAAAAGCGCGGACCCCAGAGACGGGCGTGGGACGCTGGGGCTGCTGCTGCCGCCGCCAAGAGGCCTGTGTGCGAGCGCAGGTCACTGTCCACGCCGCCCTTCCGGGAGCCTGTGCAGCCCGCCACTGCCGGGGTCCCGGGATCCAGGGACAACTTCCCCGGGAGAACGCACGGCATGCCTCGGGCTGGTGCAACGTCACGCCGGGCTCTGCCGTCGCAGGCTCGCCCCGCCTCCGTGCCACTCCCCCCCCCCACCGGCCTGAGTGAGCCAGAGTCCCCGAAGCGGCTGCTCCTTTAACCCTGTCCTGTCTGAGCAAAGAACAGATGCCCTCCGGCGACCTACATGGACAGGTGGGGCCAAATCCAAAGCTGAGACCCGGGAGCTGTGAGAACAAAGAAGAAAAAGGGAAATCTCTCCCAGCAGCCTCAGAAGCAGAGGATTAAAGCTCCACAATCAACTTGATGTACCCTGCATCTGTGGAATACATGAATAGACAACGAATCATCCCAAATTGAGGAGCCAGGAGTCAGTGCTGTGCCTCTGAGGTGGGAGAGCCAACTTCAGGACACTGGTCCACAAGAGACCTCCCAGCTCCACATAATATCAAACGGCGACAATCTTCCAGAGATCTCCATCTCAACACCAGCACCCAGCTTCACTCAACGACCAGCAAGCTACAGTGCTGGACACCCTATGCCAAACAACTAGCAAGAGAGGAACACAACGCCACCCATTAGCAGAGAGGCTGCCTAAAATCATAAAAAGTCCACAGACACCCCAAAACACAGCACCAGACGTGGACCTGCCCACCAGAAAGACAAGATCCAGCCTCATCCACCAGAACACAGGCACTAGTCCCCTCCACCAGGAAGCCTACACAACCCACTGAACCAACCTTAGCCACTGGGGACAGACACCAAAAACAACGGGAACTACGAACCGGCAGCCTGCAAAAAGGAGACCCCAAACACAGTAACATAAGCAAAATGAGAAGACAGAAAAACACACAGCAGGAGAAGGAACAAGATAAAAACCCACCAGACCTAAGAAATGAAGAGGTAATAGGCAGTCTACCTGAAAAAGAATTCAGAATAATGATAGTAAAGATGATCGAAAATCTTGGAACTAGAATAGACAAAATGCAAGAAACAGTTAACAAGGACCTAGAAGAACTAAAGATGAATCAAGAAATAATTAAAAACACAATGAATGAAATGAAAAATACTCTAGATGGGATCAATAGCAGAATAACTGAGGCAGAAGAACGAATAAGTAACGTGGAAGATAAAATAGTGGAAATAACTACTGCAGAGCAGAAGAAAGAAAAAAGAATGAAAAGAACAGAGGACAGTCTCAGAGACCTCTGGGACAACATTAAAAGCACCAACATTCAAATTATAGGGGTTCCAGAAGAAGAAGAGAAAAAGGGACTGAGAAAATATTTGAAGAGATTATAGTTGAAAACTTCCCTAATATGGGCAATGAAATAGTAAAGTCCAGGAGGCACAGAGAGTCCCATACAGGATAAATCCAAGGAGAAATACGCCAAGACACATATTAATCAAACTGTCAAAAATTAAACACAAAGAAATCATATTAAAAGCAGCAAGGGAAAAACAACAAATAACACACAAGGGAATCCTCATAAGGTTAACAGCTGATCATTCAGCAGAAACTCTGCAAGCCAGAAGGGAGTGGCAGGACATATTTAAAGTGATGAAGGAGAAAAACCTGCAACCAAGATTACTCTACCCAGCAAGGATCTCATTCAGATTTGATGGAGAAATTAAAACGTTTACAGACAAGCAAAAGCTGACAGAGTTCAGCACCACCAAACCAGCTTTACAACAAATGCTAAAGGAACTTCTCTAGGCAAGAAACACAACAGAAGGAAGAGACCTACAATAACGAACTCAAAACAATTAAGAAAATGGGAATAGGAACATACATATCGATAATTACCTTAAATGTAAATGGACTAAATGCTCCCACCAAAAGACACAGATTGGCTGAATGGATACAAAAACAAGACCCATATATATGCTGTCTACAAGAGACCCACTTCAGACCTAGAGTCACATACAGACTGAAAGTAAGGGGATGGAAAAAGATATTCCATGCAAATGGAAACCAAAAGAAAGCTGGAGTAGCAATTCTCATATCAGACAAAACAGACTTTAAAATAAAGACTACTAGAAGAGACAAAGAAGGACACTACATAATGATCAAGGGATCGATCCAAGAAGAAGATATAACAATTGTAAATATTTATGCACCCAACATAGGAGCACCTCAATACATAAGGCAAATACTAACAGCCATAAAAGGAGAAATCGACAGTAACACACTCATAGTAGGGGACTTTAACACCCCACTTTCACCAATGGACAGATCATCCAAAATGAAAATAAATAAGGAAACACAAGCTTTAAATGATACATTAAACAAGATGGACTTAATTGATATTTATAGGACATTCCATTCAAAAACAACAAAATACACATTTTTCTCAAGTGCTCATGGAACATTCTCCAGGATAGATCATATCTTGGGTCACAAATCAAGCCTTGGTAAATTTAAGAAAATTGAAATTGTATCAAGTATCTTCTCCGACCACAACACTAGGAGACTAGACATCAATTACAGGAAAAGATCTGTAAAAAATACAAACACATGGAGGCTAAACAATACACTACTTAATAACGAAGTGATCACTGAAGAAATCAAAGAGGAAATAAAAAAATACCTAGAAACAAATGACAATGGAGACACGATGACCCAAAACCTATGGGATGCAGCAAAAGCAGTTCTAAGAGGGAAGTTTATAGCAATACAATCCCACCTTAAGAAACAGGAAACACGTCGAATAAACAACCTAACCTTGCACCTAAAGCAATTAGCGAAAGAAGAACAAAAACACCCCAAAGTTAGCAGAAGGAAAGAAATCATAAAAATCAGATCAGAAATAAATGAAAAAGAAATGAAGGAAACGATAGCAAAGATCAATAAAACTAAAAGCTGGTTCTTTGAGAAGATAAACAAAATTGATAAACCATTAGCCAGACTCATCAAGAAAAAAAGGGAGAAGACTCAAATCAATAGAATTAGAAATGAAAAAGGAGAAGTAACAACTGACACGGCAGAAATACAAAAGATCATGAGAGATTACTACAAGCAACTCCATGCCAATAAAATGGACAACCTGGAAGAAATGGACAAATTCTTAGAAATGCACAACCTGCCAAGCCTGAATCAGGAAGAAATAGAAAATATGAACAGACCAATCACAAGCACTGAAATTGAAACTGTGATAAAAAATCTTCCAACAAACAAAAGCCTAGGACCAGATGGCTTCACAGGCGAATTCTATCAAACATTTAGAGAAGAGCTAACACCTATGCTTCTCAAACTCTTCCAAAATATAGCAGAAGGAGGAACACTCCCACTCATTCTATGAGGCCACCATCACCTTGATACCAAAACCAGGCAAGGATGTCACAAAGAAAGAAAACTACGGGCCAATATCACTGATGAACATAGATGCAAAAATCCTCAACAAAATACTAGCAAACAGAATCCGACAGCACATTAAAAGGATCATACACCATGATCAAGTGGGGTTTATTCCAGGAATGCAAGGATTCTTCAATATACACAAATCAATCAACGTGATACACCATATTAACAAGTTGAAGGAGAAAAACCATATGATCATCTCAATAGATGCAGAGAAAGCTTTCGACAAAATTCAACACTCATTTATGATAAAAACCCTGCAGAAAGTAGGCATAGAGGGAACTTTCCTCAACATAATAAAGGCCATATATGACAAACCCACAGCCAACATCGTCCTCAATGGTGAAAAACTGAAAGCATTTCTACTAAGATCAGGAACAAGACAAGGCTGCCCACCCTCACCACTCTTATTCAACATAGTTTTGGAAGTTTTAGCCACAGCAATCAGAGTAGAAAAGGAAATAAAAGGAATCCAAATCGGAAAAGAAGAAGTAAAGCTGTCACTGTTTGCAGATGACATGATACTATACATAGAGAATCCTAAAGATGCTACCAGAAAACTACTAGAGCTAATCAATGAATTTGGTAAAGTAGCAGGATACAAAATTAATGCACAGATCACTGGCATTCCTATATACTAATGATGAAAAATCTGAAAGTGAAATCAAGAAAACACTCCTATTTACCATTGCAACAAAAAGAATAAAATATCTAGGAATAAACCTACCTAAGGAGACAAAAGACCTGTATGCAGAAAATTATAAGACACTGATGAAAGAAATTAAAGATGATACAAATAGATGGAGAGATATACCATGCTTTTGGATTGGAAGAATCAACATTGTGAAAATGACTCTACTACCCAAAGCAATCTACAGATTCAGTGTAATCCCTATGAAACTACCACTGGCATTTTTCACAGAACTAGAACAAAAAATTTCACAATTTGTATGGAAACACAAAAGACCCCGAATAGCCAAAGCAATCTTGAGAACGAAAACTGGAGCTAGAGGAATCAGGCTCCCTGACTTTAGACTGTACTACAAAGCTACAGTAATCAAGACAGTATGGTACTGGCACAAAAACAGAAAGATAGATCAGTGGAACAGGATAGAAAGCCCAGAGATAAACCCACGCACATATGGTCACCTTATCTTTGATAAAGGAGGCAGGAATGTACAGTGGAGAAAGGACAGTCTCTTCAATAAGTGGTGCTGGGAAAACTGGACAGGGACATGTAAAAGTATGAAATTAGATCACTCCCTAACACCATACACAAAAATAAGCTCAAAATGGATTAAAGACCTAAATGTAAGGCCAGACACCATCAAACTCTTAGAGGAAAACATAGGCAGAACACTCTATGACATAAATCACAGCAAGATCCTTTTTGACCCACCTCCTAGAGAAATGGAAATAAAGACAAAAATAAACACATGGGACCTAATGAAACTTCAAAGCTTTTGCACAGCAAAGGAAACCATAAACAAGACCAAAAGACAACCCTCAGAATGGGAGAAAATATTTGCAAATGAAGCAACTGACAAAGGATTAATCTCCAAAATTTATAAGCAGCTCATGCAGCTCAATAACAAAAAAACAAACAACCCAATCCAAAAATGGGCAGAAGACCTAAATAGACATTTCTCCACAGAAGATATACAGACTGCCAACAAACACATGAAAGGATGCTCAACATCTTTACTCATTAGAGAAATGCAAATCAAAACTACAATGAGATATCATCTCACACCAGTCAGAATGGCCATCATCAAAAAATCTAGAAACAATAAATGCTGGAGAGGGTGTGGAAAAAAGGGAACACTCTTGCACTGCTGGTGGGAATGTGAATTGGTACAGCCACTATGGAGAACGGTATGGAGGTTCCTTAAAAAACTACAAATAGAACTACCATATGACCCAGCAATCCCACTACTGGGCATATACCCCGAGAGAACCATAATTCAAAAAGAGACATGTACCAAAATGTTCATAGCAGCCCTATTTACAATAGCCCGGAGATGGAAACAACCTAAGTGTCCATCATCGGATGAATGGATAAAGAAGATGTGGCACATATATACAATGGAATATTACTCAGCCATAAAAAGAAATGAAATTGAGCTATTTGTAATGAGGTGGATAGATCTAGAGTCTGTCATACAGAGTGAAGTAAGTCAGAAAGAGAAAGACAAATACTGTATGCTAACACATATATATGGAATTTAAGAAAAAAAATGTCATGAAGAACATAGGGTTAAGACAGGAATAAAGACACAGACCTACTAGAGAATGGACTTGAGGATGTGGGGAGGGGGAAGGGTAAGCTGTGAGAAAGTGAGGGAGTGGCATGGACATATATACACTACCAAGCGTAAGGTAGATAGCTGGTGGGAAGCGGCCGCATAGCACAGGGAGATCAGTTCGGTGCTTTGTGACCGCCTGGAGGGGTGGGATAGGGAGGGTGGGAGGGAGACGCAAAAGGGAGGGGATATGGAAACATATGTATATGTATAACTGATTAAATTTGTTATAAGGCAAAAAATTAAAAAAAAAAAAAGAAAAAAAGAATTTGTTTCCATTTGGATCTTTTCACTAGGTATATTTTCTCTCCCTGGAGTTCCCAGAATAAAATAAAGATCAAGTCATTTAAAATGAAAAAAAAAAAAACAAACAAACAAAAAAAAATGGGCAGAAGACCTAAATAGACATTTCTCCACAGAAGATATACAGACTGCCAACAAACACATGAAAGGATGCTCAACATCTTTACTCATTAGAGAAATGCAAATCAAACCTACAATGAGATATCATCTCACACCAGTCAGAATGACCATCATCAAAAAATCTAGAAACAATAAATGCTGGAGAGGGTGTGGTAAAAAGGGAACACTCTTGCACTGCTGGTGGGAATGTGAATTGGTACAGCCACTATGGAGAACAGTATGGAGGTTCCTTAAAAAACTACAAATAGAACTACCATATGACCCAGCAATCCCACTACTGGGCATATACCCTGAGAAAACCATAATTCAAAAAGAGGCATGTACCACAATGTTCATTGCAGCTCTATTTACAATAGCCAGGACACAGAAGCAACCTAAGTGTCCATCGACAGATGAGTGGATAAAGAAGATGTGGCACATATACACAATGGAATATTACTCAGCCATAAAAAGAAATGAAACTGAGTTATTTGTAGTGAAGTGGATGGACCTAGAGTCTGTCATACAGAGTGAAGTAAGTCAGAAAGAGAAAGACAAATACTGTATGCTGACACATATATATGGAATTTAAAAATAATGTCTTGAAGAACATAGAGGTAAGACAGGAATAAAGACACAGACCTACTAGAGAATGGACTTGAGGATATGGGGAGGGGGAAGGGTAAGCTGTGACAAAGCGAAAGAGAGACATGGACATATATACACTACCAAACGTAAGGTAGATAGCTAGTGGGAAGCAACTGCATAGCACAGGGAGATCAGCTCGGTGCTTTGTGACCGCCTGGAGGGGTGGGATAGGGAGAGTGGAAGGGAGACGCAAGAGGGAGGGGATATGGGAACATATGTATATGTATAACTGATTCATTTTGTTATAAAGCAGAAACTAACACACCATTGTTATGCAATTATACTCCAATAAAAAGAAAAAAAGATAAACTATTTTAATCTAATTAATGAGGATAAGTTGTGCTTTAAAAAATAAAAGGAAAGATAGCCATGAAATCAAATAAAAGTTAAATAAAATATTTTTTTCCCTATGGCAGCAAGGAGTTATGAGAAATACCATAATCTGTAAATTTTGTACTAAAACAGTTGCTGCTATATAAGACTTTTCTTTTAAAAGTTTGCTTTGGGTAGTGCTATTATTCCTTGTTCTTCAGAGCTGAAGACTTTTTTTTACTTCTGCTTTTAACATGAAAAGAAACGACATTTTCCCCCTATATTTTCTTCTTGCCATCTTAAAGCTGAGCATCTAAAAATGTGTTTTTGTATAATAATTCTTTTCTCTCCATGCTTCGTACAAAACCAGGTCTGAGAATGGGAATAGTGTTGACAATTGTTAACCCAAGCCCAGTGAATTTCTATTGTCATAAAAGTTAGCATTTGAGGAGACTCTGAGTTCATCTCTCAGAGCTCCTTTTCTAGCCCTTGGACAGGATTCCATTGAAATCATCCATAACGTAGTGGAGACCCTGTCTCTGGAAGGAACTGTCTGATTTGACCTCATATATTTATTTTTCTAGAAACGTAGGCATTGAGAGGGCTGGGGATTGGGTGGTGGAAGACAGAGACTGCAGAAGTGCAGAATATTCTGGTTTACTTGAAGCCAACTGAGCCGAGGGAAGTTCTGTCTTGGAAGGGTTTGGCTCAGCAGGGCTCAGCCCTCACATGTGTGGAATTAGTGAAAAATATACTTATGAGAACCCATGTGAAGGGTGCCTCCAGAAGTCTAAAAGGGACTTGTTCTTTTTTTTATTATTATTAAATAAAGGGTCTTGGGGGGGATATTTACTTGACCCTTGTGTGTCTGCAGTACTTCTTCACACCAATGATGGTGTAATTACCTCCTTGCTAAGTCTCTTTCTCCCCTTCTGGGCCACAAATTCCTCATTGGCAGGGCTAATCTTTTTATCATTAGCGTAACGCCAGCCATGTGCAAAGTGCTTGGTAGATACTGAATGAATGCATTGTGTTTACAGAGTTCAGACAAACCCAGACACAGGCTCCCAAATTTTAAGAAGAACTAGCTGTGTCGATTCAGTTTATGTATAACAGAAACAATCTATAATGTAAAATATATATATATGTACATATACATATATATTTGACCTCATTCTCCCAAATGTTATATATATATATATATATATATATATAAATATGTATGTATGTATGTATTTTTGATATACAAAATACATAATGTGTGTTTTGACATAGTTTTTTTTTTTTTACAGAATCCTATGTAATAAACTTCTGATGAATTCCTAGCATTTTGTGATCAAACCAATTGGCTGAAAACTTTGATCTCTCTTACGATCTTACTTGCAACCCAATGCTACCTAATAATCACTACATTACAGCCCCTTAGCAAGAGGTTAAGAGGGTGGCCTCTGGAGCCAGGCTGCCTGGGTTCAAGAATCCCATCTTCCCCTCTGACCAGCAGCAGACCTTTGGGCAAGCTACTTATTCACCCTGTTCCTCAACTGTAAAAACAGGTGCAATATAGCACCTACTTCATAGAGCTCTTATTAAGAATTAAGCGAGGTGACGCAGGTAAAACACTGGATTGTGCCTGCAACTTGGCTGGCTTTGAGTTAATACATGTTAGCTTTCATTAGTACTAATGTAAAAAACATTATAAAGCCTCAGTTTGCTCATTTGACATTTTCATATCAGCATGTGCTGAAAGCAAAGAACAGCTGCAGTACATAAAACGGCATATTAGAGCCAAGCTTATTTGGGAGAGGAGGTCAAATTCACTAAAAGTACTAAGGGTACAAACTGAGGGGAAAATGGTCAGAAATACAGAGGACAATAGAAGGAAGAAATTAATTTTAATTCTTCCCATACACCATGTACTACTGTGTGCATTTTATGCTTGTTTTTCTTTCAAGCAAAAATAACAATCCTGTGAGATAGGCATTATCATTCCCACTTAATAGATGAATAAACTAAAGCTTAGAAAGGTTAAGAAATTTGTCAAATGTCACACATCTCTGTAGCAGAGCCAGGATTTGAACCTACACCTGTTGTATCCCGCTTTCTCCACTAATCTTTATAAACACATTTGGAGGAAGTTAAGTCAATTAGTCACCCCTGGAGGAACCTATCATAGGATTGTGAAATCCCAAGGTGGAAAAAAAAATCAATTTAAGAACCCTGTTTCGTTCACCTTTGTATTTCTCCTGGTGTACAGTAGAGATGTTCAATCTTTGTGAAATGAATAAGTTTATGAATGAATGAACTAAAGCAGGAATTCCTTTACTCCTGTGATTAGATCGTTTAGTTTGGCTGAGGATCTCAGGGCAACCTGGCTGACATCTAAAGCCACTGTATGTGCCTCCTCTTCTAAATGCCATAAGCAGGTGAAAGAGAAGGTTATCGAATATAACTGTTGTCTCAAGTTACTTGTAAGCCAGTTAAAAAACAGACTTCATGAATGCAACTCATTTAGAGTTTTAAACCCTTCCTCCACCCGCCCTAGAGACTTGCCTTCCTAGAGTCTCTCGGTATTGGAATCCTGCAGGCCAACTGCAGACACCTCTTCCAATTTATAATGGTATCAGCTATGTTGGACTGCTACAACATGACAATATGGGTGGGGTTCTAAAAATTATATATTCAAATTCCCTTTTATCTCCTAAACACCTTCATAAGGGTTACGTCTGAGGTTTTACTTAGATAAACTGCAGAGCTGAAAAACAAAACAAGGCAAAATGGAATAACGGACACAGAATCAGAGATAATACTGAAATAAGAACAGGATAGGTGGGAGAAAATGGGGGAGATAAGACAAGGTGGGGAAGCACCCAGAGAGTCTTTAAATGGAAGTTCAGATTCTCGCAAAGGTGGAGAGTTGGCCCTTGCTTCCTTTGTACCAGAACTCGTGGTAGCCGGGCACTATCTGCTTCCCAGCTGTAGGATGGATCAGCTGGTCCTGCAATCACGGGGGAAAACACCACCAAGAGATTTTGCTCATTCTCTTGCCCTGTAATGCTTACTCCCTGGATGGTATTGCTAAAAGCACCTATTTTTCTCATGATAGAACAGGTAGGTTTACCTCTGCCGGACTTTACTTGCTTTCTTCTTCTTCTCAGTTCATTGATCCACCCATGGCTTTATTCAGACATTCAACAAAAATTTATCGAGGACCTCTTTGGGCCAGGATCTCTGCTAGAGGTAAACCCTGCCTCCCCGTACTCACAGGTTGGTGGGTGACGCTTATGTGCTGTGCTTGCAGCTACTACATCAGGGGGTCACTCCGTAGCCTTCTGTTGCTTTTTCATTGTCATTTGGCAGGTGTCTGCCTGAGGCTTTTCTCTCGTTACGTACAAGGTGGAATTCAGTGCTTTGGGGATATGAATTTCTATAGTGAACGGACTGCTGGATGTGTCTGTTGTCTTGGTGAATTGTATGCATTTTTTCCAAAAGCTCGTTTACTTTTGAGCTAGATTTTTTTTTCTTTTTTTAAATCCCACAACGTCCTTGTGGAGCACACCAACGCCTGGGATGGCTGGAGCCAGAGCCCTGCCCACTCAACTCCCCGTCACACTCCCCTGTGTGGAGCTAGATATTTTAAACAAGGCAAAACAAACCAGAAGGGGCTCATCAAAATTCCCAACGGATCGACGAACGTTCAGTGGTTTTTTGTGGAAAGCACTGGTCAAGGGACACAGTTGTGGGGTGAGTCCCCATGCTGCAGGGCCTTTATTCCTATTAAGGTGCAGCCAACCTGGACCTTGAAAGGTGTGGCTTAGAACAAGCTCTGAGAACACCCCAGCCCAGCCTCCTTATTTTCCTGTTTTGTCCCAGAGAGCCACAGCGCCTGCCCAGGGTTGTTCAGCTAATGAGTGGGTACAGCTGGGAGGAGAATTCTCACAGTCTGTCGTCTGTCCAGCGTTGTTTTCTGCAGATCCATTTCCTTGGGAGGGCTTAGCCCTTCTTGGGCTTTTATTGGGTTTTGCTGTAGGAATCTAACGCTAGGTAGGTTTCTCAGGTAGTTGGAGCTGGGGGAGGGGCCATGACAACTGGGTGGGGTGAGAGGCAGGGAGACGTGGAAGGAGAGAGGACCCTGAAAGACCAGGACAGTGGGCCTGGGGGACACTCTGACTCCTTCCATTTTGCTCCAGGCTGGTCTTAGTGAGGTTTTCGGGGCAGCACGGTCCTGAGCGCAGAGGGTAGGGGACGCCTTGCGTGGGTACCTGGCAGTCTGTGGGAAATGTGTGTGTGTGTGTGTGTGTGTGTGTGTGTGTGTGTGTCTGAGGGAGGGGAAGAGGCTCACGGTGGAGGGATGTGACATTTATTCTGATTCCCATTCAAGTCATTTTCAAATGTTTCAAATTATAGAGCATTTTTCTTAAAAAGAAGTAAGTCGTAAGTAATAATGATAATAACAAAAATAACACTGGATCTAGGAATTGATGTTCATTGTTCACAGCGATTCCTTCTAAATATGTTTCTTTGATTTTAGAAGTTGGCTTTGGTCTCCTCTGAATCCTGGAAGATGTAATGGAATGTTAAAAGATGGTTTGGAATGGGACCTTTATTGGTGTGATTTTTGATTCATTTCACAGGTCGAACATTCTGGCCGGAGACAACTGAAGTGTACAGTCAAGTGAGTTACAGCCAACGTGGGATAGAGAGCAAGGCGGAGTGGGGTGAGTACGGAGAGTGCAAGGTTTAGACGCTGAGTTCACAGCACAACTACCAACCCGCTGTGAGGCTTTGGGCAAATCAGGGTTCTTTCTATTCTGAAGTTTCATGATGCAAGTTCTACGTGAATTCTGTACAATCAAAATTCATGCCTGCTGGAATAAGTCAGAAAAGAGGGTTTCAGGTGGAGCCATTCAGACAGACATTCTTCATCTTTCAAGTCAGCGATGGAAAATGATCAGGACTCCAGGATCATATGGCTGAGGTTCAGAAATTTTATTCATTCACCATGAAGACGTTTTGATATTGAATTTAATGTTGTCCAGGCTTAGTTCTTCTATTTTGGTCACTTTTTAGTTAAAATGTTAGTTAGATTAGCAATGCGTTTATCTTAGTTATAGCAGAGCTAACATCTGGATAGAGACGTCGTCAGAAAATTAATAAGGTTTTTCTGTTTCTTTGGTAAAGAATAGTCATCGATTTGCATAAAACATGCCTTGATTATAGTGACCAGCACATGAAAGAATATTGTGAGCCTAGGATTCTATTGTGGAATACAGGGTTTCTTACATTGAAACATGATTATGAAAATTCCAACATTCTTACTCCTGATGGTTAAGAGGAGAGGGATAACTTAGTTGAAATAAATTATTGCTGTTGAAAATTTAAGTGTAAATCAGATTCTAACGCATTATTGTGCTAATTGTTCTGCATTATGCAAAGTATTTTGTTCTAGATGGAAAAACGAATCTCTCTTCTTGAGAAAAAATATTATTCAAGAGTTCTTTGATCATAAAGGGCCCCTGGACATTTCACAGAAAATCCTCTTTTATGTAGATTTGTTCATTGTCTCACTATCCTATAGACCTTTTTCTCACATTTTAGCTTGGTGTTCTAGATCTGAGAGTTACGGTACCGCCTCCTTAAAATACTTTGAATAAGTCTTTTCCTGTATGATTGTTCCATGTTCAGAAAAAACAGATGTATTTAAGATTTCTATTATAGACCCACTGTTATGAGGATTGGCGCATGTAAGCTGTGTTTACCTTTTCTGGAGAGAAAATTGGCAGTAAATACCCAGAAGCTTAAACTGCTGCTTATACCCTTTGGCTCAGTAATTTCACGTCTAGAATTTTGTCCTAATGCCATAATCAGAGATGACAGATGAAATTGGTGTACAGAGATGCTTGTGTAAGAATATATGTAAGAAAATTGGAAATAAATGAAGTCCAATAATGGGATGGTAATTGAGTTACAATACACCCACACAGTGAAAGTTTATGTAGTCATTTAAGTCATGTTTTCATAGCATGTTTAGTGCTCTGATGTTAAACGAAAAAGAGCAGCAGTATGTAAAGTTGTATAGAAGATATATTCCCAGTTTCATTTATATATTCAATCAAATACCTCAAAGTATTTTGAGGTATAATTTACATACAATAAAATTTTCCCTTTTCAGGTCTATATTTTGATTCGTTTTGAAAAATGTATGTGGTCATGTGATAACCACCACAATCAAGATATAGACTCTTCTACCCCAAGAAGTTTCTCTTGCCCCTTGGTAGTCGGTCCTCTCCCTCTGCTCCCAGTCCCTGCAAACTATAGTTTTGCATTTTCCAGAAAGTCAGCTAAATGGAATCACACAGTGTGTTGCCTTTTGCATCTGCTGCTTTCACACCTGAGACGCATTTATGTTGTACATCAGGGCTTCACTCCTTTTATTGTGGAGCAACATTACAGTGTATGGATGCATCACAGTTTGTTCATTCACCAGTCCATAGACATTTGGATTGTTTCCAGTTTCTGATGATTATGGATGATTTGTGTACAGGACATAATGTTTTTACCTCTCTTGGATAAACATTTTAGAAGGATTACTGGGTTGTATGATGAGTGTATGCTTAAGAAATTGCCAATGTCTTTTTCAAAGTGCCTGTACCATCTTGCATTCCTACCAGCAATGAGAAGTCCAATTGCTTTGAATCCTCGAAGCTCATGGTATTGCCCATTTAAAAATTTCAGCTGTTCTAATAGGTGTGCAATGGTTTCTCATTTTCCTAGTGACTAATGTCAAGCATCTTTTCGTGTACTTATAAGCCATCCATGTATCTTTCCTAGTACAATTTAAATCTTTTAAATCTATTTAAATCTCTTAAAATTAGTTGTTTCCTTATTATTGAGTTTTGAGAGTTCTTTATATATGCTGTATACAATTCCTTTGTCAGATATGTGATTTGAAAATATTTTTATCAGTTTATAACTTATCTTTTCATCTTCATAATAATGTCTTTTAAAGAACAAAAGTTTTAAATTTATCAGCTTAGCTGTTTTAAATTTTATGTTCCATGCTTTTTTATAATACATTTTTTGTTTAGAATAGTTTTAATTTATACAAAAAATTGCAAAAACAACACAGAGAGTTCCCATGAACCCCATACCCAGCTTTCCCTTTTATAAATGTTCATATGATTTATTTGTTACAACCAATGAATATGGCTTATGTTTCCTGTGACCCATCTAGGAAGTCTTTGCCTGTCCCAAAGTCACAATGATTTTCTGTTTTATGTAGAAATTTTATAGTTTTAGTTTTTCAGTGTAGGTCTATGATACATTTTGAGTTAATTTTTGTGTATGATCTGAAGGAATGTTGAGGTTCATTTTTTTTTTTTCTGTGTGGGCATTCAGTTGTTACGGCACTATTTGCTCAATGGAACTTTTAATTTTAAAATATACATATATGCATATATATAAAATGTATGTACATATATGTATGTATATAGTAATGTATATATTATTGAAAGATATGCTGGAATGGTGGTTTCATTTCATTTTTTACCTTGGATATTTTCTGTATGTCTCTACAATTCTACAAGCATAAGTTTTGAGTGAGCAGACACAGTGTAGGGAAAAGTGATAGTGAAGGTAAATGAAGTAGAAGCAGAGACTGAGAGAAGCTGGCCTCTGAAGGAGGGATCAGCAGGTTGTGTTGCCGAGAGAGTGATGGGTACTCAGTCACCCGCTTGTCAGTTTCTGAACTACCTGCAGAGCCTGCAAGGCGTGCCTCTGCCGTGGTTCCTCGTTTTCTCTGTAGTCTAGTCAGTCCAGTGGCTGAGAATCCTGTGGTTTTTACTTCCGCTTCTGCCCTTACAATAAATACCCACTACTCTGTTTACTGCAACCTAAAGGAAACATACCAGCCAACCTAGGCACATAGAAAGTCGGCACCTCTTTACGGGGTAAAGATGAATGAGTAAAGAAAAACACGTACCCCCCAACAAACAAACAAACAAACAAACAAACAAAGAGTTTGGCCTCCATTGTGAAATCAGAGCTATGTCTTTTATTACAATATTGAACTTCTGATGCTTGTAAATATATTGCTAAGATCAAGGGATAACATATTCATATATTAACCATTTATTTATTTTTCAATTTGTTTTTCATGTTATTCCAGCTCAGACACCAGAGATCTGGAAACAAGTGAATTGCGGTCGGGGGTGGAGAGAGGGTTGCAAGTAGAACATTTCTGAACATAGGCCACAACTTGTACTTGTGACACTGATTATCATCAGAGATGGCAAAAGCGTCCAAAGCTGAGTCTGCGTACATGAGACATAGCATGTCATGCTTAAGATCGTGGGCTGGGTCTAAAGGCCACCTCTGGGACTTTCTTAGGTGTGTGACCTTGAGCAGGTTCCAAAGCCCCCTTCAGCCTCAGTTCCTCCTTGTACGCACAGGGGTGATGGGGAGGCGTCTATCAGGTAGTGTGCCCGGCACAGAGGAAGTGCCACTTCATGTCCTTGCTCCCTAATAGTCCCCAGCGCTCATGCCAGGCACCCAGAGGCCTTGTGTTCATGCCTGAACTTTCAGGCTAATTGTTCACTTTGCAATGAAGGCCTCCCGTTTCACTGAGCCCTTGAGCCACCCCATCTGTTTAGCCATCTCTGTCTCCCTGTGTGGGTTCCTGCTTCCTTTCAAGACCCTTAATTAGGTTTGGGTGATCGAATGATCAGTACCACCTGAGCATCAGTTACTAGCAATAAACGTGGCTCCTCTGAGTAGCTATGGCATACTAATTGTTTCCACATAAAGGTAGTTTTCTGCAGCTTTGATTATACCTAAAATCATGCTAAATCATACCCAGTGCATATTTAACATTTTTTGGTTTTTTGTTTTGAAATCATTCTCCTCAGGTTCATGTGGTCAATCCAGAAACATCTGCAGTGACATTGGGGATAAAATTCTTTCGTTCTATTTGTTTTTCCAATTTTTAACTCCAGTGCATTTTTTTTTAGCATCCCATTGGGAAGTTTAACGTCCCATGGTTTCTTCTGTTTTCTGGCTCATGTTTCCTAAATAGCCAATTAATTGTCTAATAGGCACCGTCTCTGGGAGGTTATGGCTCTTTGCCAGGCATTAGTATTGTCATGCCAGGCCTAGCGTGTTAATTCTTTCACTGACTTTCCCTCCAGGTCCACAGGACAGAGGCAACAGGCCAAAGAAGCTACTGAGTTGAAACAGCTAGAAATTCAATTCAACTAGGATTAGGTTAGCACCTGCTAGAGGCAGTGTACATAGTGGTTAGGGCAGGAGACCCGGAAATGAACCACAAATAAGCACAATGGACTGGGTATGAGAAAAAAAATCCCACTATTTCCAGCACTATAATCAAACTTTTCTTATTTTCGTTATACGATGGTATATGTAACATGCTACAAATACATAATCTTTTGGAGGCTTATTTTAATTTTCACATTGGGTCTCAGTGTTGGGGATACCATAGGGAGTGGTGTACATGCCCAGTCTAAAGGGAGGAGAGCCATTTAGATCTGACTGATTTTTTATAAGGTTTTATATAATAGAAATATGTCATAATTAATTAATTTTAAGAATATATTTAAAGATTGTAATTGGGAGGAAAGCTAGTCAGGAGTCACTACAATAGTCCAGGAGAGGGGAAAGTGACAGGGATTAGAGTTGGGAGAGGAGATGGAGAGATGAGGACAGATTTGGGGTTTTTTAAAAATGCTTTTTGTTGGACTTCCCTGGTGGCGCAGTGGTTAAGAATCTGCCTGCCAACCCTATTCACAATAGCCCGGAGATGGAAACAACCTAAGTGTCCATCATCGGATGAATGGATAAAGAAGATGTGGCACATATATACAGTGGAATATTACTCAGCCATAAAAAGAAACGAAACTGAGCTATTTGTAATGAGGTGGATAGACCTAGAGTCTGTCATGCAGAGTGAAGTAAGTCAGAAAGAGAAAGACAAATACTGTATGCTAACACATGTATATGGCATTTAAGAAGAAAAAAATGTCATGAAGAACCTAGGGGTAAGACAGGAATAAAGACACAGACCTACTAGAGAATGGACTTGAGGATATGGGGAGGGGGAAGGGTAAGCTGTGACAAAGCGAAAGAGAGACCTGGACATATATACACTACCAAACGTAAGGTAGTTAGCTAGTGGGAAGCAGCCGCATAGCACAGGGAGATCAGCTCAGTGCTTTGTGACCGCCTGGAGGGGTGGGATAGGGAGGGTGGGAGGGAGACGCAAAAGGGAGGGGATATGGGAACATATGTATATGTATAACTGATTCACTTTGTTATAAAGCAGAAACTAACACACCATTGTTAAGCAATTATACTCCAATAAAGATGTAAAAAAAAAAAAATCCGCCTGCCAATGCAGGGGACCCAGGTTCGAAGCCTGGTCCAGGAAGATCCTACATGCTACAGAGCAACTAAGCCCGTGCACCACAGCTACTGAGCCTGCCCTCTAGAGCCTGTGCTCCGCAACAAGAGAAGCCACCGCAATAAGTCTGCGCGCTGCAATGACGCAGCTAGAGAAAGTCCGTGCACAGCAACAGAGGCCCAAAGCAGCCAAAAATAAACAAACAAGTAACTAAATTTTAAAAAATGCTTTTTGTTGTTTAATTCACAGACTGTAAAAAGAACAGCTTTTGGTGTATAGTGCTATGAGTCTTAACAAATGTAGAGTCATGTAAATGACCCCCCATCGTAATGTAGAATAGTTCCATCTCCCCCCCCCAAGAAACGCCTCCTGTTGTAGTCACCCCTCCCCCACCTCTAAGCCTTCACAGCCACTCATCTTCATCCCCGTAGCTTTGCCTTTTCTAGAATACCAGAGAAGTGGAGCCTTATTGTATTTAAATTTTCGAGGCAGGTTTCCTTCATTTAGCATAATGCATTTGAGATATATCCACGTTATTCACATATCAATAGTTCGTTCTTTTTTTTTCCAAGTAGTATTCCATTGTAGAGGTATAGCAGAGTTTGTTTAATCATTCACCTCCTAAAGAATATTTGTGTTGTTCCCAGTTTTTGTCAATTATGAATAGAACTACTATATACATTTATGTACAGGTTTTTATATGAATATAAGTTTCACGTCTCTAGAAAAAACACGTAGGTGTAGGATTAACGGGTCATATGACAAGTGTCTGTTGAGCTTTATAAGAAACTGCCAAACAATTTTCCAAGGTGGATGTACCATTTCGCATTTTTACTAGTGATGCGTGAGCATTGCAATTGCTCCGCCTCCTTTCAAGTATTTGGTATTGTCTTTTTTTTTTTTTTTTTTTTTTTTTTTTGCGGTATGCGGGCCTCTCACTGTTGTGGTCTCTCCCGTTGCGGAGCACAGGCTCCGGACGCGCAGGCTCAGCGGCCATGGCTCACGGGCCCAGCCGCTCCGCGGCATGTGGGATCTTCCCAGACCGGGGCACGAACCCGTGTCTCCTGCATCAGCAGGCGGACTCTCAACCACTGCGCCACCAGGGAAGCCCTGGTATTGTCTTTTAAAAAATCATTTTAATGGGTGTGTAGCAATACCTCATTGTGGGTTTTTTTTTTTTTTTTTTTTCGGTACACGGGTCTCTCACTGTTGTGGCCTCTCCCCTTGCGGAGCACAGGCTCAGCGGCCATGGCTCACGGGCCTAGCCTCTCCATGGCATGTGGGATCTTCCCGGACCAGGGCACGAACCCGTTTCCCCTGCATCGGCAGGCGGACTCTCAACCACTGCGCCACCAGGAAAGCCCCCTTCATTGTGGTTTTAATTTGCATTTCCCTAAAGCCTAATGATGTTGAGCATCTTTTCACGTACTTAAATGTGTGACATTCTGGATATGAGACCTTTGCTGCGTATATGATTTGCAAACATTTTCTCCCAGTCTGTAGCTTGTCTTTTTGTTCTCTTAGTGTCTTTGATGCAACAGAAGTTTTGGTTTTGATGAAGTCCAGCTTATTGAAGTCCGCTCTTAAATAAACCCAATTAAAACTTTTAACTTCAGACATAAAATTTGTGCTCTTTGTGGCATGCATTTGCTATTATATATATTTAGCACCAGAATGTTTTCAGGCTTGTTGCTTATGGTTGCACAGGCTGTGCACTGCACAACTCTAGGAGGTATGATTGTTATGGACCACAATGTATGGCAACCCCAAGAGCCATAAGGTGTGCAACGTTTACAACCATCTATTTTCTCCGCAGTGTCTTCTTTACTGCACAGATTGCTGTTGTTGATGTGGTTCTGTTGTACTTCTCCTGTCATTTATTTGTTATTATGTGGAATGTATGTTGGAGGTATATTTAAGAAGCTCCTCTATATGAACCATCTAAAGCTAACTTCTTCATACTGACTCTTCCTCTCCTTGGGGTTCCAGCAACATCCTGCTCTCACGATGGCTTCCTCAGCTGACTCTTTCCATCAGTTCACATTTATGGAAACTGGAAACTCCCTGCGCTTAGCCAGTTTTCACTGTCTAGACAGCCATGGTTTTGAAACTCACATCTAAACAAATGACTAAAAACCTAAGATTTGTAGCATCATCCATTACACTACTCTGGATTTGCATTTTTTAAAAGCAACAGAATATAAAAAAAGGAGAAAAAGCAACAGGCTCTAAAGACAGAGATGCCATTTGCAGGTAATATTTTGGCTATGAGTAATACATTATTAACTCCAAGTAGCTCTGGGTAAACTGCGAGGTGGCACGTGACTTCCCCCTGACCATGTGAAGTACCATTCAGTGGTAGAGATGTTTATATTCTGAATAGTTGACTGGGTGTACTTTCTTGCTCCCAGTTAAAGATGGGATCACAAGCTGGTAGTCGGTCAACAGTGAGTGTCGGGGCAGAACCAGAAAAGCTTCAACAGAACAGAATTGTTCTCACTGTGATACTATGTCATCATCTTCGTCAATTAATACAGGCTCTAAAGTGCTGCACTGTGTGAGGCAGGTTTAGGGAAGGAGGAACAGACGTCCTATTTATGAGTTGTTTTTATTCAAAATCAGGCTGATTATGTTTTCATCTAGGGAAAGTGCAGAATCTGATTGTACCTTGGGGATGAAGATAAGTTAAATGGGGAAATTGTTAAGGAGGGTATCTTGGAAGGTGTGGACTTCGAAGGCTGAAGGTTTGGGAGGAGTGGGTTTGTGTATGGTCAGGCCACTCAAGATGGTTGTTCTCTTACTCCCTGTACATCCCCTGCTCAGCCAGTCCCTACTTCACTTATACCCTACTCACATGACTATCCAATCCTCTTAATCATAGGGCTGAATCAGTAACTGCCTACATGCTTGCCCCCCCGCCCCAGCCGCTGGTTTCCCTGGTAACTGATGAACCAACCTGATGTCAATTCCCCCTATAAATGGTAGCCTCCTTCCCCGCTGAATAGCAAGGGTGGCTGCCGAGTCTTGCCCACCGTCTGCCGTACATGGTGGCATGCTGCTCCAGGGCTTTGCTTCGGACTTGTAAGATTCCCTGTCCATTAAACCACTGCTGTCTTTGTCTCTGTTGCTGTCTCCAGGCTCTTTCTTCCGTCTCATGGCTGGGCAATTACAAGGCTTGTAGGACTGCAAAGTGCAGCCCAACAGTGTGTAATATCACAGGTAGGTAAAAAGATCGTGTAAGAAGGGATTACTGCTTGGAGGGTCCAAAGAAATGGCTAGAGGAATAAGGGAAGGGAATAATTTATTTGAGGGGTCCTTGACCCTGCTCTAAGAAGTGATGAAATAAAAAAAGGTAAAACAAGCAGGTCTTCTGTTTTGTAAGTAAGCCCATGAAGATACTATAGGGAAGGTGATCTTCCCTGGATGTCTTCTACCTACCTGGCTACTTCATAATAAGCTACGGAATGATTTCAGAAAGCATCCAGTTTTCCACCATTACATATGATGTTAGCTGTAGGGTTTTTGTTTTGTTTTATAGAAGTTCTTTATCAAGTTGATTAAGTCTCAACGTAATGATTTTTTTTTATGAATGGGTGTTGGATTTTGCCAAATGCTTTTTTTTTTTGCATCTATTGTTAAGATCATATGATTTTTCTTCTTTAGCCCTTAGATGTGATGGATTACATTAATTGATTTTTAAATCTTGAAGCAGTCTTGAATACCTGTAATAAACCCCACTTAGTCATGGTATATAATTTTTTTATATATTGTTGGATTAATTTGCTAACTTTTTATTAAGGATTTTTGTATCTATATAAATGAAAGATACTAGTCTGTAGCTCTCCTTTTGTATAATGTCTTTATCTCATTTTGTTCTTAGCTGGTTTTATTAATGCTGGCCTCATAGAATGAGTTAGGAAGTATTCCCTTAGCTTTATTTTCAGGAAGAGATTGTAGACAGTTAGCATCATTTTTCCTTTAAACATTTGGTAGAATTCACCAGTGAAACCATCTAGGCCTGATGCTTTCTTTTTTGGAAGGTTATTAATTCTTGATTAAATTTATGTAATAAGTATAGGCTTATCCAGATCATCTGTTTCTCCTTGTGTAAGTTTTAGTAGGGAGTGTCTCTTAAAAGAATTGGTCTATTTCATTTAAGTTATCAAAGTTTTGGATATAGAGTTGTTCATAACATTCTGCTCTTATTCTGTTGATGTTCATGGAATCAGTAGCGATCCTTTCATTTCCTTTTTTCTTTTTTTGTGGTTCAAATTTTTTTTAATGTGTCTTTATTGGAGTATAATTGCTTTACAATGTTGTGTTAGTTTCTGTTGTACAACAAAGTGAATCAGCTATAAGTATACATATATCCCCTCCCTCTTGAACCTCCCTCCCATCCTCCCTGTTCCACCCCTCTAGGTGGTCACGAAGCACCGAGCTGATCTCCCTGTGCTATGCAGCTGCTTCCCATTAGCTATCTGTTTTACACTTGGTAGTGTATATAGGTCAATGCTACACTCTCACTTCATCCCAGCTTCCCCTTCCTCTTTGTGTCCTCAAGTCCTTTCTCTGTGTCTGCCTCTTTCTTCCTGCCTTGCCACTAGGTTCATCAGTACCGTTTTTTTAGATTCCAGGTATGGGATCCTTTCATTTCTGATATTAACAATTTGTGCCTTTGGGTTTTTTTCTTATACAGCCTGGCTATAAGTTTAACAATTTTATTGATCTTTTCAAAGAACCAGCTTTTGGTTTCTCTATTGATTTCCTTTTAATTTTTATTTTTTAATTTCATTGATCTCTGCTCTAACTTTTATTTCTTTTCTTCTGCTTGCTTTAGTGTTCACTTATACTTTTTCTCTAGTTTCCTAAAGTGAAAATTTAGGCTACTAATTTTAGATCTTTTCTAGTGTATGCATTCCGTGTTATATAAGTTTCATTCTAAGCAATGATTTCACTGAATCCCACACATTTTGATAGGTTGTAGTTTCAGTTTCATTTAGTTAAATACTTTTAAATTTCTCTCGAGACTTCTTCTATGACTCATGTGTTATTTAGAAGTATAATGTTTAATCTCCAAATATTTGGGGATTTTTCTAACTGTCTTTCTGTTACTGATTTCTAGTTTAATTCCAGTGTGGCCTAAGACCATAGTATGATTTCTGTTGTTTTACATTTGTAAAGATGTGTTTTATGGCTCAGAATGTGGTTCTTATTTTGAACAAATATTTACCTATTAGATCAATTAAGGCTAAGAAAAATACAAAACTTTATTTTACCTTCATTTATTCCTTCTCCAGTACTTTTCCTTTCTTTATGTAGATATGAATTTCTCTCTGTTGCCTTTTGGTGTTACAGGTTATTATGTGATCTCAGTTTTCTGATGGATCTAAGAAAAGTCACTGATTTTCAGTCTGTTCAGTTTTTATCTTGTTGTGAGTATAGGAGTGATGACTTCCAAGTTCTTTACATGTTAGATCTGCAATAAAAGGCCACATTGTATTTTGTTATGACTCACTTTTAAAATTTACATACAGAAAAATTCACTCTTTTGATATAAAGTTCTGTGGTACAAACACATACAAAGGTTTTGTGTCCAAATCTCTCCTTTTTATAAGGATACTAGTCATACTGGATTTAGGGCTCACCCTAATCCAGTATGACCTCATCTTAATTTAAAATCGCATCTGCAAAGATCCTGTTTCCAAAACAGGTGACCTTCTGAGGTTCCAAGGACATGAATTTGATGGTGGTAGTGAGGGGGGCACAATTCAACTGAATACATTTTAGCACTTAAAGGAGGAAGTGATCGAAATGGTGCTTGGCCAGAAAGCTTCAGGACATGTGATAGACAGAATGTCCCCTCTCCTCCTCTGGCCCCAGCAAATGTGTTCACATCCTAATCCCCAAAATACGTGTATATGTTGCTTTACATGCCAAAAAACAAGAAGGACTTTGCTGACATTATTGAGTTAAGGATTTTGAGATGGAGTGATTATGCTGGATAATCACTGGAGATACGCAGTGCAATCACAAGGGTCCTTATAAGAGGGAAGCAGGAGAGTCAAAGGCAAAAGGAGATGGAATGATTGAAGCAGAGGTTGGAATGATGAGCTCTGGAGATGAAGCAAAGGGCAATGAGCCAAGGAATGCCAGCAGCAGCCTCTGGAAGCTGGAAGAGAAAAGGAAATTGATTCTTTCTGGAGCTTCCAGAAAGAACACAGCCCTCCTAACACCTTGATTTTAGCCTCCTAAGAGTCATTTCGGACTTCTGACCCCCAGAACTGTAAGAGAATACATTTGTATTGTTTTAAAGCACAAAGTCTGTGGTCATTTGTTATAGCAGCAGTGGAAAGAGAGCTCGTTCAGCTGGTTCCTATAGATAGAGTGAGTCCTGGCTGTGGATGAAGAAGAGGTAACAGTGGAGAAATGGAGGAAAGGACTGAAGAAAAATCATGCAAGAACTAGTGAGTGTGCATCTGGGGCAAATGAGAAGTCAAAGAAAGCTTTTGTGCTTCTGCCCTGTTACATAGACATGTGTTCTAATTTGGGAGATGATTTAAAAAATTTTTTTTTAATTGAAGTATAGTTGATTTACAATGTTCATTTCTGCTGTACAGCAAAGTGATTCAGTTATACATATATACATACATTCTTTTTTTAATATTCTTTTCCATTGTGCTTTATCATAAGATATTGAATATAGTTCTCTGTGCTATACAGTAGGACCTTGTTGTTTATCCATTTTATATATGAAAGCTCACATCTGCTAACCCCAGCCTCCCACTCCATCCTCCCCCAGCCCCCTCCCCCTTGGCAACCACCTGTCTGTTTTCTATGTCCATGAGTCTGTTTTCTGTTTCATAGATATGTTCATTTGTATCAGATTTTAGATTTCTTTAGGAGATGATTCAAAAAGGCAGGCAGATTCTGTTTAGGCCTGAAATTTTTAATAACAATGATTTAAGTTTATAGAAGAGGTGGTGTTTTCTTAAATTAATGACCGAACTTAGGATGGACATGCAGTTTTTCAGATTCAAAACACTCCCAAGTGATCTTCATAATCATGTTCCTTCCAGATGGCCTCCCACAGATGCCCTTGTTCACTTTACAGAACACCAGCATGTTGAAAGGACCTCTTGACATTTTGTATTGAGGGGTGTTAAAGGCTCACTTTGCCCTGGAGAGCTAAGAAATATCTGTAGCCAAGCAGACACTTCATAGGTGGGATGATCCCTGAAAAGGACTATTTACCCAGGAGCATAGAAAAATGTCAGGGCAGGAAAAAGAAGTTGGACATTACCACTCATTATCGAGTTTGGATCAGACTCTTGGTTAAAAATAAAGTCTCTGCTGGCCAGCTCATTCTTTCATGACCCCAGACTTCTTAGGAAACAGTAATGCTGGAACTCTTTTTTCAAAGACATAGCAAATTATGAGAACATCATGCCAAACGGGATAAAAGATCAGATGCCCAGCAAAGGACTTCAAAATCATTTAAAAATTATAAAAACAATCTTTTATTTGAAAAATAAATGGTGATAGCTACAAGTTTCTTTTAACACTTGATTTTATTTATTTTAAAGAGGAACACTATTTTAAAAGGCAAGGGAGATTCTAGAATTGTGTCCCCAGAGATTCTTGAAAAAATAAAAATGAGACATTTATCTGCCTGGGATGAATACAGGAAGTCACTGCCCACTCAGGTAAATAAATAGGTGAGATCAGAGCAAAACTTGGCAGCCAATGGTTCTGAAGTCCTTTTCTCCAGTTAGAGACCTTCAAAAAATGCTGATGCCCAAGCCCCAAACCCTGATATTCTGATATAATTGTTTGAGAAACAAGACTAAATGGATCTGGAGTTCCTTGAAAAGGAGAAAATTCCTTGATTGACAGAAAATTTCTAGTTACGGTGACTTAATTTTAATAAAATGATCATATTTATGATCACTTTAATTTTAATAAAATTATGATCACATTTTATAATTATTGTCAAAATCTTATCAGTATGACCACTTGAGTGAGCCAAATTCTTTTTTTTTTTTTTGTGGTACGCGGGCCTCTCTCACTGCTGTGGCCTCTCCCATTCTGGAGCACAGGCTCCAGAGGCACAGGCCCAGCGGCTATGGCTCACAGGCCCAGCTGCTCCGCAGCACGTGGGATCTTCCCGGACCGGGGCACGAACCCGTGTCCCCTGCATCAGCAGGCGGACTCCCAACCACTGCGCCACCAGGGAAGCCCGAGCCAAATTCTTCAACAGATTTCATGTAGCCAGAGTTCATCACATACTAAGTATGCAGGATTACTCTTAAGAAACTGCAGTTCAGTAGAGAAGTGAGGCATGTAAAAAAGGGAAGAGTTCTCACGCCTTGAGATATATACCAGCATAGAATTATGTTTAAATTAAAGGAGTAGGAGACAGGGAGGAGAGGTTAGATTTATTCAGGGTCGGGTTGGGGTGATGTTGAGATAAGAGAGGCTTTTGGTCGTAGCTGAGTTTGGAAAGCCAACTGGGGTTTGTGAGGTCAACACACAAAGAGGGCATTTGCAGACCCAGGGAAAGTGGGTGAAAAAGCATAGACCTGAGACAGCATGTTTAGCAGATGATCATTCATCTTGCTGGAGGGTGACATTTGGGAGACACAGCAGGATTTGGGGTTGGCAGAAGGTAGGAGGTGAGGCTAGAGAGTCAAGCTGGACCCAAGGATAAGGCTCCCTTTCAACTTTTCAACAGGGGCCACATCCTAGAACCGATGGCCAACAGTTGGAGGGTTCTAAGACATGGGACATGAACATACTTGCTTTTTTGCAGGATCCCTCTGGCAGTCCTGGGGAGGAGGAGTCTAGGAGGAGTGAGACTGGAGGCAGGGAGACAATTAATGAGGGTGCTGCCAAACCCAGGCAGAAGAGTTGAACTAAAGTGACTAGAGAACAAGGGCTAGATCTAAACTATATCAGGGAGTCAGGATAAACAAGACCTGGCCAATGGACGATGGATACAAAGGAGATGGGGAGGCAGGTTGACTTCCAGATTCTTTATCTGACCAGCCAGATGACTTATGATACCCATTACACACTAGACACAATTGATTTTTATAGACACAGTACTACAGGAACAGACATCTTCTGCTTAGCTCAGCAGCATGGAGAGGGAACTGTGTTTCTGCAGGTCTCCCCAGCCTCCAGTGTGTGGATGGGGGTATAGGGGTGTGGAGTTTGTGCACAGGTTTCAGGGTAGCATATTGGAATGAAGTAACGCCGTCTGCTTTAGTTGTGGTAAAATAAAACAACATAAAATTTACCATGTTAACCATTTTTAAATGTATAGTTCAGTGGGTATATACCAGTGCAGTGGTATATAATATTGTTATACAACATATATACCACTGTAATGTGTATGTATATACACATACACAGTGTATATATACACTGCATATCCAGTGGTATATACACCGTTAATATATTAAGCATATTTACATTGTTGTGTAAATATTACCACCATCCATCTCCAGAACAATTTGCATCTTGCAAAAATGAAACTCTATACCCATTAAATAAAAATTCTTCATTCCCCTCCCCCCCAAGACCTGGCAGACATCATTTTACTTTCTGTCTCTCTGAATTTGATGCTTTAGTGGTCTCATATAAGTGGAAATATATAGCATTGGTCTTTTTATGACAAGCTTATTTCATTTAGTATAATAACCTCAAGGGTCATTCATGTTATAGCGTATGTCAGAATTTTCTTCCTTTTATGGCTGAATAATATTCCATTGTATTGTATACCACATTTTGTTTATCCATTCATCCATTGATGGGCACTTGGGTTGCTTCCACTTTTTGGCCATTATGAATAATTCTGCTATGAATAATGCTGCTTGAACAATATCTCTTCAACACCTTGCTTTCAGTTCTTTTGGATGTATACCCAGATGTATTATTGCTGGATCATATGGTCATTCTACTTTTAATTTTTTGTGGAAGCACCATACTGTTTTCCACAGTGGCTGCACCATTTTATTACATCTCACACAGTACACAAGGGTTTCGGTTTCTCCACATCCTCACCAATACTTGTTATTTTCTGTTTTGTTTTTCTTTTTTTAAATGACAGTAACCATCCAGTGGGTGTGAGGTGGGGTCTCACTGCGGCTTAGCAGTGGCCTTTTGCTCGCGTTTCTATTAGCTAAAGCAGCTACAACCTCAGCCCTCAAATGATCCCTATAGTTGAGGGGTCCATGGGGTTTTCTGATGTGGCTTACACCATTGTCTTGCCCTTGCTTTTTCCAACAGCCATCAAGCCCAGTGGGGACAACCACCCCCCTCCCACTGGCCATGAGTCCCAACTGAGCCTTGAACTCGAAGCCTTTTTTCCACCAGTGCCCTGAACCAATCATTTGACTTGGTCAGTCCCTTGCTGCCCCATCTCTAACTACCTGACACAGAGGGAAAAGCCAAAAAATAAGGCGGAAGGTACAAAACGGGGCATCCCTCCAACATTGTCCCCATTCGCAGGCTAAGTCTGTTTCCATCACTCCCTCCACCTCCCCAGGTGCACATCCCCTCCCCAGCCTGGATAGTGTCCTGGAGAGGAAGGTGCCCCTGGTCTCTACCCACATACAGCCTTAGCCCTACAGGAAGGCTACCAACCCCAGAGGATCCACATGAGGCTTATGGGGTTTTCCTGCAAATAAAACCCAGGTGGGCCTACTCAGGCATCCTGAATTCAACCAAGGGTACACAGGTAGGTCTTCCCTCTGGCCTCTCCCTTTATTGTCATAGAGATTTCAGGCAAATTGCTAGAATGTTAACTTAGTCTTTTGTCTAACATAGAAATACTCAATTGTACGTGTCGTATAAATCCTGGCAAAATAAATTCTTGCAGTAGCTCAAAGTAATACTTCCTGTAAGTCATTTCTGTTCACTTTTATGCTCAGACCTGAGGCTTGGGGCCTGTATTTGTTTCCAAGGGCCTGCTGCCACAAATGACCACAAACGAGGTGGCTTAAAACAGCAGACATTGATTCTCTTACAGTTCTAGAGGCCTTCAGTCGAAATCACAGTGTCAGCAGGTTTAGTTCTTTCTGGAAGCTCTGGGGAAGTATCTGTTCCATGCTTCTAGGTTCTGGTGGCCTCTGGCAACCCTTGGCATCCCTTGGCTTGGGGCAGCATGACTCTGGTATCTACCTCTGTCTCCATGTGTTCTGCTTCTCTGTGTCCCTAGGTGAAGTCTCCCCCTTCATCCTCCCTTAAGGACAGCAGTCATTGGATTGGGGGCCACCCAAAATCTGGGATGATCTCATTTCAAGATCCTTAACTACATCTGTATGACTCTATTTCCAAGTAATGTCATATTCATAGGTTTTGTTACAAAGTCCAAGCTCATACTGCTTGCCATATGACAGTCCAGTAAATCGAGAGATGAGCTGTTGGGGCAAGGAATAGCAACTTTATTTGGAAAGCCAGCAGACTGAGAAGATGGTGGACTAGTGTCCCAAAGAACCATCTTACCTGAGTTAGAATTCAGGCTTCTTTTATACTAAAAGGGGAAGGGGCGCAGTTGGTTGTTGCACACTTCTTGGTGTTGGAATCCTTTGTTCTTGCAGCTGTCCACATAGGTCATGTCACAATGTTCTTGTAAACCTCCAACAAGACAAATGTTATTCTCTGTTCTGCAACTTTTTATCTCTATATGGATGGAAAAGTGTTATCCTTTAAGGTCAGAGCCTTGAGAATGGGCTATCCTGTATATTTTAGGCTATAGGCAAAATTCTTAACTTGTAGTGAAAGAAATAGAATACAAAGGCTAAAGTAAAAGAAACAGATCCAATATGGAGTCAGATTTGTTCTTCCCTATTATAATATAGGGGGTTAGGACTTGAATATATCTTTTTGGGGCTACTATTCATCCTACTACAGGGAGATTTCCACAGGAGCCATTATTGCTCTGACAAATACTTAAGTATTTGCTCAACCAGCCTACAGATTCACTGACATATATCGGGGAGTCATGTACATTTTCCAAGTATGTGGGTCAAAAGCCACTTGTTATCATTTGGGTCAGGCACATACTATTTATAATCTTATCTTAATTTGATTTTAGTTTTTTTTTAATCCTACAGTCTCTCCAACCAAAACTTTAGGATGAGAAAATGTTTATTTCTGAATGGTATTCTTTATTATTCAAAATGCTTGTATGGTTCTTTGGAAAAATAAGATGAATATTGGTAAATGTCCTGTCAACCAATATGGAAAATATCAATAGAGGTGGAGATTCCACAATGTTTTGCTAATTTCACAGAGATTACATTGTGTAAATTGTAGACCTTTTGAAGACCTGGCTCCATCAATCCCTCCTACTAACTAGTTCTGTGATTATGGAAAACAATCTTTTACTTTTCTCATTTGTAAATGAAAGCTATAATGCCTATCTATGTTCAGGGTAGTTGTAAGATTACAGATAATGCCTGTAAAAAGTGTAGCAGAAAGCCTGGCACATCACACTCAGTAAACATTGTATTATTATTACGATTTCCTTTCCATAATCCCCACTACTTCTAAATGAACTGCATCTCAAGGGCGGGACCTTTTATTGGTCAAAATGGCATCCATACAAGGCTTAAGCTATAAAAAATGCAATATTTTTCTTCTGTGCTTGAGAGATGTGACCCTTCCTTTTTTTATACATGAATAAAGCCTACTTATAAGTAATTAATCAAATGAGTTACTACATTTGGTGGTAGAGATTATTGAGGACTTGAATCTAGCACACAGAGGTAGTTGGAATTCCCTCCATTTCAGGCACTGTAGATATATTTATGGCAAACCTTAGGTGTCAGGCTGCTAGGCTCAGGTACACAGTTATGAATCACACATATGTGGTCCATATTTTCATGATGCTTCAGGCCTTAAACACAAAAGTTACATGTATAAATACAAACTGTGCTAAGTAAGTGCCATGAAATAAAAGACTAAAGGCTAGGAGAGTGAATAACGTGGGGGACAAAATTTAGATTGCAAGATTAATTGAAGCAGGCCCCTGTGGAGACATGACCTTTAAACTTTGACCTATAATAGCTAGCCTGGAAAAGAATGGATGCCTAGTACATTCTAGGAGGAGTCTGGAAAAAGCAGATCTCGTTTGAGGAACCAGGAGAGAGCAGGTCTCAATCACCTACCGAAGGGGCACAGGAGGAAAGATGTCATTAGAGACGGGACAGGGTAGGGTCCCTCCAGGGTCTTGTGAGCATGTTACAGATTCTATATTTTATCCTGGGTACCCTGGAGACCATAGGTGTGTTTTCAGAGGAGGGGTTCTGTGCTCAGATTGAGGATTTTTAGATGACATTCTAGCTTCTTGTGTGAAGACTGGATTGGGATTGGGGTGGAAAGAATGAGGAGGGCACAGAAGTTAAGAAATAAATCAGGGAGACCAGTTGGAAGGTGGCGAAAAATGGGCTGCTGGATGGATCATAGGGAAGAGGTTGATGAGGGAAGGATGGAAGATGAGGTTTCCTGCTTGAGCAGCTGGGAAGAATGCCCTGAACAGAGCATCGTGAGAGTGGTCTTAAGTCGTTAAGTGGTCTTAAGTCGTTCAATTGCTGCTATTTGGGGGATTAATTCATATATGTAGAGAATTTTGCTCAGGATTTTTGCTCTTGATTGTTTTGTTTCTATCAAATTGCTGGGCTGTCACCATCTTGTCCACTTGATCATCCCCAATTTTTTTGGCATCTTCTAACACAGGGATAGGGAATTGGTGGATTAGAAATATACCTCATCTTCTGCTGGGCCTCAGTCCCCATCGCAACACTTCAATAACCACTGCTTTCGAAGGGTCTCAGATTCCAACAGGATTGCCCTCTTTGTTCTCTGAACATCCGCCCCTTTCTTCTGTTGCACCTTTGCTCTTATCTGAAGGGCCCTGCTCCTGCCTGCCTGTCCATGAGAAGCCCCACTATCCTTTAAGATTCAGTTCATGTCTACCACTTCAGAGAGGCCTGTACTGATCACTCAGCTCACGGGTGACACATCAGACTTGAAGTTTTCGTTTTCTTTGTATGAGG
Source organism: Mesoplodon mirus (assembly GCF_964341445.2). NCBI lineage: Eukaryota > Metazoa > Chordata > Mammalia > Artiodactyla > Ziphiidae > Mesoplodon > Mesoplodon mirus. Next base: position 21,627,080 of record NC_138985.1, on the reverse strand, counting down.
ATGGCCTTCCCCACCCCCAAAACATGATAAGTTCTTTGAAGGCAAGGATGGGGTCTTTATGTGCCTACAGAACCTTTCATGCATCCTGACAGCAGGTCAAAGTTGAAATAATGTTTCTTGGTCAAGGGGTTGAGTTCATGCCAGGTCAGTCAGTAGGGGAGGCTGGTGAAGGAGTTATTCTTGGTCCGGTGGGAACTTAAAACCACTCTCCCACTACAAATGGAAGGTATCGAACTACCTGACAATGCATAAATAATATTAAGTTTCTAACACATTCTGCACATATCACAAAAGAATTGAGTTTATGGCCTCTGTTCTCTCCTATCTTCCAATGCATATTGGAGACTGATCCCGAAGAAGAACATATTTTTAGAGATTTGTGATAGTTCAGTGCTTTCTGTTGCTGTATTTTCTAGAGCCACATTATTCATTTCTGTTTTTTCCCATCTCTGAAATACATTCATCAAGACAGCTCCTGGGCATGGGTCCAAAAAGCAGTTTCAAGAAACCAAGAAATTAAACAGTGCCAACCAAACTCTCAGCTGCAACAATGATTATTAAGCATATTTCATTTAATTCCAGGCTGACCTGGACCACAGAAAATTAACTCTTGCCTTTTTGAAGTCTCCCTGCTTATGGAGCTGGGACAGCTAACTAGTGTATGTCTCAATTTTTGAAAGCCTAATCCCCCACCCAGAGTATGCCAAATCAGGACACATGTTGTTTTTTTAATTGAAGTAGAGTTGACTTACAATGTTGTGCCAGTCTCTGCTGTACAGCAAAGTGACTCAGTTTTACACATAGATACATTCTTTTTTTTAATATTCTTTTCCATTATGGTGTGTCTCAGGAGACTGGATATAGTTCCCTGTGCTATACAGTAGGACCTTTTTGTTTATCCATTCTAAATGCAAGAGTTTGCATGTACCAACCCCAAACCCCCAATCCATCACTCTCTCTCCCCTGCCCCATTGACAACCACAAGTCTGATCTCTAAGTCTGATGACACATGTATCTTTAAAGATATGTCTAAAACATGTCTAAAATAACTTTGCTTTGAGAATCTGGGGAATTTTTGAAATAATTTGGAGGCCACTTATAGTATCATAAACCCAGTCCATGTAGTCTTTTGGTGTAGGAACTCGAAGGGGAAAAAAAAGGAAGACAAAGTCAAAATGGACACAGCTTATTTTTTACATTGGATTTTATAGTCCTCTTTCTGGAAACAATTCATTCAAAATCCGCTGAACTGGATTCCTCTCCTCCTTTTGTCTGGAGGTTTCAACATCGAGCTCATTGGTTCTTAATCCCAGCTCAGGTTAGAATTCCCTATGGAACTGGCACCCAGGCACCAGGGAGATGCCAATCTACAGTTAAGATTTAGGACCAAAGTGGCTAAACATTAACACACTCTAGTGGATATGCCTCTATCCAAGCACATGGAACAGGAATGTCCACAGCAGCCTTCATTATAACAATGCCAGGGCTTCCCTGGTGGCGCAGTGGTTGAGAGTCCTCCTGCCGATGTAGGGGACACGGGTTCGTGCCCCAGTCCGGGAAGATCCCACATGCCATGGAGCGACTGGGCCCGTGAGCCATGGCCGCTAAGCCTGCACGTCCGGAGCCTGTGCTCCGCAACGGGAGAGGCCACAACAGTGAGAGGCCCGCGTACCAACAACAACAACAACAAAAAAAAAACAATGCCTGCCAGGGTGAAACCACATACAAGCCCGTGTCCTGTCCTTTGAAGTAAAAGGCTTTTGCTTTAGTCTCCCAGGCCTCCCCTGAGTCTCAAAAGGCTGGCTCAAGAGTTAATGATTAGGAAATGTGAAGATGTAAAAACAAAGAATATCTGTTTGACTAGGAGACTGGTAACACTTTAGATTATAAACCTGCCACACAGCAGAGTCTCCGAACTCCCAGTTCCCTGAAAGATACAGATAAAGGTCGGACACACATTCCTAAGTTATTTTTACAGGAAACAGACCCACACCAACTGAAAACTGCTGGCCACAAACAGTGGCCAGATGGGTTGAAACCAGAAGATGGGTGATGCTTGAAACTTCACCTTGATGCCAACCAATCTGAGAACTGCACATGAGCTGCCCTGCAGCCCCACCCTCACGATGCCTTTAAAAGCCCTCTGCCTGCACCGAGGTGTTAAGATGGTTTTCAAGGACACTAGTCCCTCATCATCTCAGTTAGCCAGCTGTCCTTACCTCGACACCTTGTCACTTGACTTATCGGCCCGTCGTGCAGTGAGTAGCCAGACCTGAGTTGGGTAACGTGGAGACAGCTCAAAGGTCTACCAACTGTAGAATGGATCCCTAGATGGTAGAATACTCATCCAAGAGAAGACAGTACAGCAGTGGAAATAACTGAGTTTCAGCTGCACAAAGCACCACCGAGGAGTCTCATGATATTGAATGCAAGAAGCCAGGAACGCAAAACTGCATATTTTTCATTCTAGTTATATAAACTTCAAACACAGACAAATCTCACCTATGGTGTTGGAAGTCAGGATATAGGTGAAATCTGGGGTGGGAGATGGGACATTGACTGGGGGTGATCACAGGGCAAGAATCTGGTGGTGTTTTATTTTTTGAGCTTTGTGGAATTTAGAGGCCTAAGTTTATACAACATAAAATATGCTTTTGCTTTATCATTTCAGTATGTGCTAAACTCTATACACCAGAATAATTAAAGAGGTTCACCTGTCCTATCAAGCAATATAATCTTTTAGAAAAGATGTTTGGTCAAAAAAATAATGAGATTTTACAGTGACCATTTATCATAGTGGGTCTTGATTTTCTACTAGCTCTTGGTCTTTTAAATATAATACAGTCTTTGAGATGGACATTTTTAAGACAGTATTTTGGAAGGTAATATGTTAATCGAGAGTGAATGGGGGTCTAAGATGAATCTGCTCATTTAATTCTGCTCTAGAGCAAATAGATAAAACCAATTATATGACCTTCAAATAAATGTGTTATCTTACTGACTCACACTGTGATACAGACCTTAGCAGTGTTAACATTGGACTATTTTAAACCCCCCCTTAATACCTTGAGGGCACTTAATAAATTTATGCGATGAAATATTTTGTCGATTCAAGCCATACTGGACCAAATTATTTAATTCACTTCTAAGTGTTATTACTTTCTGATTATGACAATAATGTAGGTTTATTGCAGAAAAGTTAGAAACAATGAAAAGAAATAAAAACTCTCATAATTTGGCCACCTGTAGGTAAACTCTTAACACTGTAGTATGATTCTCTGGGAAGGAGGAAGAATGTATATATGCATTTAAACAAAGTTACCTATATAGCTTTGAGTCCCACTTTGTTTTTCTTTTCTTTTTTAATCTTTATTGGAGTATAGTTTGCTTTACAATGTCAGTTGCTTTACAATGTTGTGTTAGTTTCTGCTATACAGCAAAGTGGATCAGCTATACGTGTACATATATCCCCTCTTGTTTAGATTTCCTTCCCATTTAGGTCAACACAGAGCACTGAGTAGAGTTCCCTGTGCTATACAGTAGGTTCTCATTAGTTATCTATTTTATACACAGAAGTGTATATATGTGAATCCCAATCTCCCAATTCATACCACCCCTCCTCCCCCCCTTAGTATCCATACATTTGTTCTCTACATCTGTGTCTCTATTTCTGCTTTGCAAATAAGTTCATCTGTACCATTTTTATAGATTCCACATATAAGCTATATTATATGATATTTGTTTTTCTCTTTCTGACTTACTTCACTCTGTATGACAGTCTCTAGGTCCATTCACGTCTCTGCAAATGGCACAATTTCATTCCCTTTTCTGGCTGAGTAATATTCCATTGTATATATCTACCACATCTTCTTTATCCATTCCTCTGCTGATGGACAAAGTCCCACTTTTTTATCTAGTCATATAATATAAGCATTTTCCTAAGTCATAAATGTGCTGCAGAGTTATGAATTTTAAACGTCACATGGCATGCCATAATTTATTTAAACTCAACTGTTGGACATTTAGGTTATTTTTTATTTTTTTATTTTTTATTAGTTTCTGCTTTATAACAAAGTGAATCAGTAATACATATACATCTGTTCCCACATCCCTTCCCTCATGCATCTCCCTCCCTCCCACCCTCCCCATGCCACCCCTCCAGGCGGTCACAAAGCACCGAGCTGATCTCCCTGTGCTCTGCGGCTGCTTCCCACTATCTATCTACCTTACGTTTGGTAGTGTATATATGTCCATGCCTCTCTTTCGCTTTGTCACAGCTTACCCTTCCCCCTCGCCATATCCTCAAGTCCATTCTCTAGTAGGTCTGTGTCTTTATTCCCGTTTTACCCCTAGGTTCTTCATGATATATATTTTTTTAAATTCCGTATATATGTGTTAGCATACGGTATTTGTCTTTCTCTTTCTGACTTACTTCACTCTGTATGACAGACTCTAGGTCTATCCACCTCATTACAAATAGCTCAATTTCATTTCTTTTTATGGCTGAGTAATATTCCATTGTATATATGTGCCACATCTTCTTTATCCATTCATCCGATGATGGACACTTAGGTTGTTTACAGCTCCGGGCTATTGTGAATAGAGCTGCGATGAACATTTTGGTACATGTCTCTTTTTGAATTATGGTTTTCTCAGGGTATATGCCCAGTAGTGGGATTGCTGGGTCATATGGTAGTTCTATTTGTAGTTTTTTAAGGAACCTCCATACCGTTCTCCATAGTGGCTGTACCAATTCACATTCCCACCAGCAGTGCAAGAGTGTTCTCTTTTTTCCACACCCTCTCCAGCATTTATTATTTCTAGATTTCTTGATGATGGCCATTCTGACTGGTGTGAGATGATATCTCATTGTAGTTTTGATTTGCATTTCTCTAATGATTAATGATGTTGAGCATTCTTTCATGTGTTTGTTGGCAGTCTGTATATCTTCTTTGGAGAAATGCCTATTTAAGTCTTCTGCCCATTTTTGGATTGGGTTGTTTGTTTTTTTGCTATTGAGCTGCATGAGCTGTTTATAAATTTTGGAGATTAATCCTTTGTCAGTTGCTTCATTTGCAAATATTTTCTCCCATTCTGAGGGTTGTCTTTTTGTCTTGTTTATGGTTTCCTTTGCTGTGCAAAAGCTTTTAAGTTTCATTAGGTCCCATTTGTTTATCTGTGTTTTTATTTCCATTTCTCTGGGAGGTGGGTCCAAAAGGATCTTGCTGTGATTTATGTCATAGAGTGTTCTACCTATGTTTTCCTCTAAGAGTTTGATAGTTTCTGGCCTTACATTTAAGTCTTTAATCCATTTTGAGCTTATTTTTGTGTATGGTGTTAGGGAATGATCTAATCTCATACTTTTACATGTCCCTGTCCAGTTTTCCCAGCACCACTTATTGAAGAGACTGTCCTTTCTCCACTGTACATTCCTGCCTCCTTTATCAAAGATAAGTTGGCCATATGTGCGTGGGTTTATCTCTGGGCTTTCTATCCTGATCCACTGATCTATCTTTCTGTTTTTATGCCAGTACCACACTGTCTTAATTACTGTAGCTTTGTAGTATAGTCTGAAGTCAGGGAGCCTGATTCCTCCAGCTCCGTTTTTCGTTCTCAAGATTGCTTTGGCTATTTGGGGTCTTTTGTTTTTCCAAACAAATTGTGAAATTTTTTGTTCTAGTTCTGTGAAAAATGCCAGTGGTAGTTTGATAGGGATTGCATTGAATCTGTAGATTGCTTTGGGTAGTAGAGTCATTTTCACAATATTGATTCTTCCAATCCAGGAGCATGGTATATCTCTCCATCTATTTGTATCATCTTTAATTTCTTTCATCAGTGTCTTATAATTTTCTGAATACAGGTCTTTTGTCTCCTTAGGTAGGTTTATTCCTAGATATTTTATTCTTTTTGTTGCAGTGGTAAATGGGAGTGTTTTCTTAATTTCACTTTCAGATTTTTCATCATTAGTGTATAGGAATGCAAGAGATTTCTGTGCATTAATTTTGTATCCTGCTACTTTACCAAATTCATTGATTAGTCCTAGTAGTTTTCTGGTAGCATCTTTAGGATTCTCTATGTATAGTATCATGTCATCTGCAAACAGTGACAGCTTTACTTCTTTTCCTATTTGGATTCCTTTTATTTCTTTTTCTTCTCTGATTGCTGTGGCTAAAACTTCCAAAACTATGTTGAATAAGAGTGGTGAGAGTGACCAACCTTGTCTTGTTCCTGATCTTAGTGGAAATTGTTTCAGTTTTTCACCATTGAGGACAATGTTGGCTGTGGGTTTGTCATATATGGCCTTTATTATGTTGAGGTAAGATCCCTCTATGCCTACTTTCTGCAGGGTTTTTATCATAAATGGGTGTTGAATTTTGTCAAAAGCTTTCTCTGCATCTATTGAGATGATCATATGGTTTTTCTCCTTCAACTTGTTAATATGGTGTATCACATTGATTGATTTGCGTATATTGAAGAATCCTTGCATTCCTGGAATAAACCCCACTTGATCATGGTGTATGATCCTTTTAATGTGCTGTTGGATTCTGTTTGCTAGTATTTTGTTGAGGATTTTTGCATCTATGTTCATCAGTGATATTGGCCTGTAGTTTTCTTTCTTTGTGACATCCTTGCCTGGTTTTGGTATCAAGGTGATGGTGGCCTCGTAGAATGAGTTTGGGAGTGTTCCTTCCTCTGATATTGTTTGGAAGAGTTTGAGAAGGATGGGTGTTAGCTCTTCTCTAAATGTTTGATAGAATTCACCTGTGAAGCCATCGGGTCCTGGGCTTTTGTTTGATGGAAGATTTTTAATCACAGTTTCAATTTCAGTGCTTGTGATTGGTCTATTCATATTTTCTATTTCTTACTGAGTTAGTCTTGGCAGGTTGTGCATTTCTAAGAATTTGTCCATTTCTTCCAGGTTGTCCATTTTATTGGCATAGAGTTGCTTATAGTAATCTCTCATGATCTTTTGTATTTCTGTAGTGTCAGTTGTTACTTCTCCTTTTTCATTTCTAATTCTATTGATTTGAGTCTTCTCCCTTCTTTTCTTGATGAGTCTGGCTAATGGTTTGTCAATTTTGTTTATCTTCTCAAAGAACCAGCTTTTAGTTTGGTTGATCTTTGCTATCGTTTCCTTCATTTCTTTTTCATTTATTTCTGATCTGATCTTTATGATTTCTTTCCTTCTGCTAGCTTTGGGGGTTTTTTGTTCTTTCTCTAATTGCTTTAGGTGCAGGGTCAGGTTGTTTACTCGAAATGTTTCCTGTTTCTTAAGGTGAGATTGTATTGCTATAAACTTCCCCCTTAGAACTGCTTTTGCTGCGTCCCATAGGTTTTGGGTCGTCGTGTCTCCATTGTCATTTGTTTCTAGGTATTTTTTAATTTCCTCTTTGATTTCTTCAGTGATCACTTCGTTATTGAGTAGTGTATTGTTTAGCCTCCATGTGTTTGTATTTTTTACAGATTTTTTCCTGTAATTGATGTCTAGTCTCATAGCATTGTGGTCGGAAAAGATACTTGATACAATTTCAATTTTCTTAAATTTACCAAGGCTTGATTTGTGACCCAAGATATGATCTATCCTGGAGAATGTTCCATGAGCACTTGAGAAAAATGTGTATTCTGTTATTTTTGGATGGAATGTCCTATAAATATCAACTAAGTCCGTCTTGTTTAATGTATCATTTAAAGCTTGTGTTTCCTTATTTATTTTCATTTTGGATGATCTGTCCATTGGTGAAAGTGGGGTGTTAAAGTCCCCTACTATGATTGTGTTACTGTCGATTTCCCCTTTTATGGCTGTTAGTATTTGCCTTATGTATTGAGGTGCTCCTATGTTGGGTGCATAAATATTTACAATTGTTATATCTTCTTCTTGGATCGATCCCTTGATCATTAGGTAGTGTCCTTCTTTGTCTCTTCTAATAGTCTTTATTTTAAAGTCTATTTTGTCTGATATAAGAATTGCTACTCCTGCTTTCTTTTGATTTCCTTTTGAATGGAATATCTTTTTCCATCCCCTCACTTTCAATCTGTATGTGTCTCTAGGTCTGAAGTGGGTCTCTTGTAGACAGCATATATATGGGTCTTGTTTTTGTATCCATTCAGCCAATCTGTGTCTTTTGGTGGGAGCATTTAGTCCATTTACATTTAAGGTAATTATCGATATGTATGTTCCTATTCCCATTTTCTTAATTGTTTTGAGTTCGTTATTGTAGGTCTTTTCCTTCTGTTGTGTTTCTTGCCTAGAGAAGTTCCTTTAGCATTTGTTGTAAAGCTGGTTTGGTGGTGCTGAACTCTCTCAGCTTTTGCTTGTCTGTAAACGTTTTAATTTCTCCATCAAATCTGAATGAGATCCTTGCTGGGTAGAGTAATCTTGGTTGCAGGTTTTTCTCCTTCATCACTTTAAATATGTCCTGCCACTCCCTTCTGGCTTGCAGAGTTTCTGCTGAATGATCAGCTGTTAACCTTATGAGGATTCCCTTGTGTGTTATTTGTTATTTTTCCCTTGCTGCTTTTAATATGTTTTCTTTGTGTTTAATTTTTGACAGTTTGATTAATATGTGTCTTGGCGTATTTCTCCTTGGATTTATCCTGTATGGGACTCTCTGTGCCTCCTGGACTTGACTATTTCATTGCCCATATTGGGGAAGTTTTCAACTATAATCTCTTCAAATATTTTCTCAGTCCCTTTCTTTTTCTCTTCTTCTTCTGGAACCCCTATAATTCGAATGTTGGTGCGTTTAATGTTGTCCCAGAGGTCTCTGAGACTGTCCTCTGTTCTTTTCATTCTTTTTTCTTTATTTTGCTCTGCATCAGTCATTTCCACTATTTTATCTTCCACGTCACTTATTCGTTCTTCTGCCTCAGTTATTCTGCTATTGATCCCATCTAGAGTATTTTTCATTTCATTTATTGTGTTTTTAATCGATGCTTGATTCATCTTTAGTTCTTCTAGGTCCTTGTTAACTGTTTCTTGCATTTTGTCTATTCTATTTCCAAGATTATGGATCTTGGAAATAGAATCTTGGATCAGCTTTACTATCATTATTCTGAATTCTTTTTCAGGTAGACTGCCTATTACCTCTTCATTTGTTAGGTCTGGTAGGTTTTTATCTTGCTCCTTCACCTGCTGTGTGTTTTTCTGTCTTCTCATTTTGCTTATGTTACTGTGTTTGGGGTCTCCTTTTTGCAGGCTGCAGATTCGTAGTTCCCTTTGTTTTTGGTGTCTGACCCCAGTGGCTAAGGTTGTTTCAGTAGGTTGTGTAGGCTTCCTGGTGGGGGGGACTAATGCCTGTGTTCTGGTGGTTGAGGCTCGATCTTGTCTTTCTGGTGGACAGGTCCACGTCTGGTGGTGTGTTTTGGGGTGCCTATGGCCTTATTATGTTTTTAGGTAGCCTCTCTGCTAATGGGTGGGGTTGTGTTCCTGCCTTGCTAGTTGCTTGGCATAGGGTGACCAGCACTGTAGCTTGCTGGTCGTTGACTGAAGCTGGGTGCTGGTGTTGAGATGGAGATCTCTGGGAGATTTTCGCTGCTTGATATTATGTGGAGCTGGGAGGTCTCTTGTGGACCCGTGTCCTGAAGTTGGCTCTCCCACTTCAGAGGCACAGCACTGATTCCTGGCTGCAGCACCAAGAGCCTTTCATCCACCCGGCTCAGAATAACAGGGAGAAAAAGCAGAAAGAAAGAATTAGTAGAAGAAAGAAAGAGAGAGGGAAAGAAAGGAAGAAGGGAAGAAAGGAAGGAAGGAAGAAAGAAAGAAAGGAAGGAGGGAGGGAGGGAGGAAGGATGGAAAGAGAGAAGGAAAGAAAGGAGGGGGGAGGGAGGAATAAAAGCAAAAGGAAGAGTGAATGGAAGAAGGGAGGGAGGGAGGGAGGAAGGAAAGAAAGAAAGAAAGACAGGAGGGAGGGAGGGAGGAAGGAAAGAAAAAGAAAGTGGAAAGAAGAAGGGTGGGAGGGAGGGAGGAAAGAAAAAGAAGGAAAGGAGGAGCGGAGGGAGGGAGGGAGGAAGGGAAGGTAGGAAAAAAAGAAAGAGCAGGTAAAGTAAAATAGAATAAAGTATGAAATATAGTAGCGTTATTAAAATTAGAAAGTAATTATTGGGAAAAAAAAACGGACCGATAGAACCCTGGGACATATGGTGGAAGCAAAGCTATACAGAGAGAATCTTACACAGAAGATTACACATACACATTCACAAAAAGAGAGCAGGGGGAAAAATCAAAAATCTTGCTCTCCAAGTCCACCTCCTCAATTTGGGATAATTCGTTGTAAAAAGAGGAAAGGGGCGAGAAGTCTGAAATCTTGCTCTCTAAGTCCACCTCCTTAATTTGGAATAATTAGTTGTATAAAGAGGAAAAGGGGGGACAGTCTTAAATCTTGTCCTCAAAGTCCACCTCCTCAATTTGGGATGATTCGCTGTTCATTCATGCACTCCACAGACGCAGGGCACATCAAATGGACCGTGGAGCTTTAATCCGCTGCCTCCGAGGCTGCACAGAGAGATTTCCCTGTCTCTGCTCTCACAGCTCCCGGGTCTCAGCCTTGGACCTGGCCCCGCCTCTGCGCGTAGGTCGCCGGAGGGCGTCCGTTCTTCGCTCAGACAGGACGGGTTTAAAGGAGCCGCTGATTCGGGGGCTCTGGCTCACTCAGGCAGAAGGGAGGGAGGGGCGTGCAGTGTGGGGCGGGCCTGCGGCGGCAGAGGCTGGCGTGACGTTGCAGCGGCCCGTGGCGCTCCGTGCGCTTTCCCGGGAAAGCCGTCCCCGGGTCTCGGGACCCCGGCAGTGGCGGGGTGCACAGGCCCCCCGGAAGGCGGGGCGGACAGTGACCCGCGCTCGCACACAGGCCCCGCGGCGGCGGCGGCGGCGGCGGGCGGCGGCGTCGGCGGTGGGCGGCGTCGGCGGCGTCGGGCGGCAGCGTCGGCGGTGGGCGGCGTCGGCGGCGTCGGGCCGCGGCGGTGTCGGCAGCGGCGGGCCGCGGCGGCGTCGGCGGCGGGCCGCGGCGGCAACGGCGGCGGCGACGGCGGCGGCCGCGGCGTCGGCGGCGGGCGTCGGCGGGCGGCGGCGGCGCCGGTGGCCCACGCCCGTCTCCGAGGTCCGCGCCTTACCTGCGGCTCACGCCTGTCTCCGGCGCTTCCCCAAGCCGCCCTCTTAATGCCCTCTCCTCGCGCACCAGGAAACAAAAGGGAAAAAAGTCTCTTGCCTCTTCAGCAGCTCCAGACCCTTTCCCCGGACTCCCTCCGGGCTAGCCGTGGTGCACTAACCCCTTCAGGCTCTCTTCCTGCCGCCAGCCCCAGTCCTCTCCCTGCGCTCTGACTGAAAGCCGATACCCGAGCCTCAGCTCCCAGCCCCCCCGCCACGGCGGCCGAGCAGACAAGCCTCTCGGGCTGGTGAGTGCCTGAGGGCACCGATCCTCTGTGCCGGAATCTCTCCGCTTTGCCCTCCGCACCCCTGTTGCTGTGCTCTCCTCCGCTACTCCGAAGCTTTCCCCCTCTGCCACCTGCAGTCTCCGCCCGCGAAGGGGCTTGTAGTGTGTAGAAACCTTCCCTCCTTCACGGCTCCCTCCCACTGGTGCAGGTCACGTCCCTATCCTATTGTCTCTGTTTATTCTTTTTTTTCTTTTGCCCTACCCAGGTATGTGGGGAGTTTCTTGCCTTTTGGGGGGTCTGAGGTCTTCTGTCAGTGTCCAGTAGGTGTTCTGTAGGAGTTGTTCCACGTGTAGATGAATTTCTGATGTATCTGTGGGGAGGAAGGTGATCTCCGCGTCTTACTCTTCCGCCATCTTCCTCCGGGCCCCCCAACCACAATCGGACATTTAGGTTATTTCCATTTTCTTGCTTCCATTAAGTGAGAATAGAATGAGCCTTGTATGGTGGAGAAAACAGGTTAAAGAATGTCAGTTCTATCTCAATTAAAAAAAAAAGAAAGAAAAAGAATTGAAGTAGGTAATGTGAGGGAGAGGAGTGGGCATGGCCATATTTTGCTATGTCTTCCTTCTCTGTTGATGGCGGTGTTTGTGCCCACTGTCTTTCCTCTTCCTCTCTTTTTTCTCCCCTCCTCCTCTTCCTCCCTCTCCCCTTCCTCCTCCTCCTCACCTTCTTCAGCCACGCTGGCCTCCTTGCTGTCCATCAGCACACCAGTTACTCCTCTGCCTTCAGGAATTTGTGACTCCTTCTGCCTGGATTCCATTTTTCTCCTGTCAGTATGTGGCTCACTCATTTCCTTGACGTCTTTATTCAAACGTCGCCTTATTAGTGTGACCTTCTCTGGTCACCCCATCTACCTTTGACACTCATAACACCAGTTTTTCTATCATCTCCCAAGATTTATTTATCTCCTTCCCTCTAGCGTTCATTATTATCTACCATCATTTCTATTTCATTTATTTTTCCTTCTCGGTCTCCCCCACTGGACTGTAAGTGCCAAGAGTGGAGAGATCTTTGCCTGTTTTGTTCAGTGCTGAGTCCTCGCTGTCTGGACTGTGCCTGTCTCATGCTAAATGCTCCAAAAAATATTTGTTGGGTGAATCAATGGATCAGTGTTACTGCCATCATAATCATCATCAATAGTCCATCTCTATTCCTTTTTTAAATATCCAAGCTGTGTGGAAATTTATAATCTGGTCAGAGCAAGGAGTACATAATTTAACAGACTCCATTATTTGAAGTGACCCAGGAATGGGTTTATCATCAAAGGCAGAGCAAAACGTGAAGTTGAAGAGATGGTCTTTGTTTAGGTCACTAAACAGAAGAGCTGGGTGATAAGAAACTGGAAAAACTACTCTAAGTACATCATTAACGAGATTTAAATGATCCGGAGGGATCTATGAAGGAGAAGGAAGTTCAGGATTAAGAAACCTCTTAATTGTTCCAATTCTTGCAAAAGGTAAAGGGTAATTTATTAAGCTGACAATTTGTCCTCTTTGTCCAGAAGAACAAAGCCTGACCTAGTCCTGCTACAGCAACTCTGCCGATCCCCAGTATTGGATCAGATCAACAATGCATTTTCTTTATTCCTCCCTCTGCTCCAAGACCAATAGATGCTGCTGAGGAAAACTGAGTAACCAGCTCCATTGCAAATATGCAATACCCAGCCTCAGGCAGGCTCACTCCTCTGCTTAGCAACCCTGGAATGGAGTGGTTCTCAAAGTTTTTGGTCTCAGGACCACTTTTTTACTAAATTATTGAGGGCCCCAAAGAGCTTTTGTTTGCATATCATACCTATTGATGTATATTGTATCAAAATTTAAAACCAAGAAATTTCAAAAATATTTAAATCATTTAAAAGTAGCAATAATAAAGCCAATACATATTAACACAAATAACATTTTTATGAAAAATAATATTATTTTCCCAAAGAAATCAGTGAGAAGAGGAGCATGGCTGTATATTTTTGTGAAGCTCATTAATGGTTGGTTTAGTAAAAGACAGCTGAATTCTCATATCTGCTTCTGCATTCAATCTGTTGATACATAGCATACCATGTTGCTGGAAAACTCTACTGTCCACTCATGAGAGAGGGAGAGTAAAAAAGTAAATAATGTCTTATTTTTATTATATAGTTTACCCTTCAGTCTGCTTCAATTTGGCATGTGCACTGAATCTGTCTTCCCTAAGGTCCCTGATGGTCTTTGTTTGTGTTACCAATAACTTCCTAATTATCATCAAATCCAATGGTAAGTTTCATTGGCTGGAGGGATTAAGGGTAAGTTTCCTGAGCATTAAGGTAGGTATTGAAGACTGACTCTGAGTTCGCCAAGTCAAGATGAAAGAAAGGGCAGAGAGGGGTGAGAATGCAGGGCAAGCAGTCCCTGTGAAGGAGGTGAGGGTGAGGCTGGAAATGTCCAGATAAGGCATCTGCACTCTACCTGGGGGCATTAAGAAACCATAGGAGGCAACGGGGAGGCTAGCTTGGGAAGGAGGATTATTGAGCAACTCTTGTTTAGGACAAGAGGAAAGGGAGCAAAGGATGCAGATGTTGATATCGGTGGTAGTGAAGTGTAGGAGAGTGGAGAATGCCTCTTCCTCAGTTCAATACATAATGATTGAGATCCTACTAAGGACAAGATACTTGATAGTTTCTACTTACTCCATATTATAAAATGAATGCCATTAGTTAAGAATGAAGGGAAGAGGGGTGTGGTTTTAGCTTCAATGAGCAGTAAAGGTCTGGAACAACTTCTGGAATTGGACATTGTTGAGGGCCCCACGAAGACTGGCAATCATGGAACCATGACTGATCCGTGGCTAGCAATTGTCGGAGCCAGTGAAGCAGAAGCCCAAAAGGGTAGGTGAACTATGGGGTGCTCGTGAGAGCATAGTTAAAATGATTGGCCCCAGATTTCAGGCTTTTTAAAAAGAAATTATTGAGGTAAAATTCACATAAAATAAAATTAACCATTAACCATTTTAAAGTGTGTGATTCAGTGGCATTTAGTATATTCACAGTGTTGTGCCACCATCACGTCTACCTTGTTCCAACATATTTTACCACCTAAAAGGAAATCCTGTACCCATTAAGCAGTCATCCCCTATGTGCCCCTCCTCCCAGCCTTAGGCAGCCATTCGTGTACTATCTGTCTCTATGGATTTTCCTATTTTGGATAATTCATATAAATAGAACCCTGTAATATGTGGCTGGTTTTTCTCATTTAGCATAAGGATTTAAAAGTTCTTTCATGTTGTAGCATATGTCAGTACTTTATTCCTTTGTGCTGCCAAATAATATTCCATTTTATCAATATACAATATTTTGTTTATTCATCACTGATGGATATTTGGGTTGTTTCATTTTTTGGCTATTATAAATCATGCTGCTATAAACATTTGTATACAAGTTTTTGTATGGACATATGTTTCCATTTCTTTGGGGTATACATATGGGTGTGGAATTGCTGGGTCATAGGGTAACTCTATGTTTAACTTTTTGAAGAACTGCCAAACTGTCTTCCAAAATGATTCTACCATTTTACATTTCCACCAGCAGTGTATGAGGGTTCTAAATTCTCCACATCTTTGCCAACACTTGTTATTGTATGTCTTTTTTTTTATTATTATTACATCCATCCCTGTGAGTGTGAGGTTGTGATTGATCTGTATTTCCCTAATAACTAAAGCAGTTAAGCAACTTTTCATGTGCTTATTTACCATATGTACATTTTCTTTGAAGTGTCTTTTCAACTCTTGCCCATTTTCTCTTGGATTGTTTATTATTTTACTGTTGAGTTTAGAGAGTTCTTAATATACTCCGAATGCAAATCTTTTGTCTGATATGTGATCTGAAAATATTTTCTCCCAGTTTGTGGTTGTCTTTTCATTCTCTTAATGGTGTCTTCTGAAGAGCAGAAGGTTTTTGTTTTGTCGAGGCCCAACTTTCTATTTTTTAAAAGTATATGGATCATGCTTTTCATTTCACGTCTTAGAACTCTTCACCTAACTTTAGTTTCTGAGGATTTTCTCCTATGATTTCTTCTAAAAGCTGTAGAGTTTTACATTTTACATTTACATCTATGATCCTTTTGAGTTAACTTTGTATAATGTGTGAATTTAAGTCGATTTATTTTATTGTTTATAAGTATTTAATTGTTCCATTAATATTTGTTAAAAGACTATCCTTTTTCCATTAAGTTGACTCAGTACCTTTGTCAAAAATTGGCTATACTTGTGTGTAGGGTCGATTTCTGGACCCTTTATTATGTCTTGATCTGTGTGTTTATCTTTTCCTCAATACCATACTGTCTTTTTTTTTTAACATCTTTATTGGAGTATAATTGCTTTACAACGGTGTGTTAGTTTCTCCTTTATAACAAAGCGAATCAGTTATACATATACATATGTCCCCATATCTCTTCCCTCTTGCATCTCCCTCCCTTTCACCCTCCCTACCTCACCCCTCTAGGTGTCACAAAACACTGAGCTGATCTCCCTGTGCTATGCGGCTGCTTCCCACTAGCTATCTATTTTACGTTTGGTAGTCTATATATGTCCATGCCACTCTCACTTTGTCCAAGCTTACCCTTCCCCCTCCCCATATCCTCAAGTCCATTCTCTAGTAGGTCTGCATCTTTATTCCCGTCTGGCCCCTAGGTTCTTCTTGACCATTTCTTTCTTTTTTTTTTTTTTAAGGTTCCATATATATGTGTTAGCATACAGTATTTGTTTTTCTCTTTCTGACTTACTTCACTCTCTATGACAGACTCTAGGTCCATCCATCTCACTACAAATAACTCAACTTCATTTATTTTTATGGCTGAGTAATATTCCATTGTATATATGTGCCACATCTTCTTTATCCATTCATCTGTTGATGGACACTTAGGTTGCTTCCATGCCCTGGCTGTTGTAAATAGAGCTGCAATGAACATTGTGGTACATGACTCTTTTTGAATTATGGTTTACTCAGGGTATATGCCCAGTAGTGGGATTGCTGGGTCAGATGGTAGTTCTATTTTTAGTTTTTTAAGGAACCTCCATACTGTTCTCTGTAGTGGCTGTATCAATTTACATTCCCACCAACAGTGCAAGAGGGTTCCCTTTTCTCCACACCCTCTCCAGCATTTATTGTTTCCAGATTTTTTGATGATGGCCATTCTGATTGGTGTGAGATGATATCTCATTGTAGTTTTGATTTTCATTTCTCTAATGATTAATGATGTTGAGCATTCTTTCATGTGTTTGTTGGCAGTCTGTATATCTTCTGTGGAGAAATGTCTATTTAGATCTTCTGCCCATTTTTGGATTGCGTTGTTTGTTTTATTAATGTTGAGCTGCGTGAGCTGCTTGTAAATTTTGGAGATTAATCCTTTGTCAGTTGCTTCATTTGCAAATATTTTCTCCCATTCTGAGGGTTGTATTTTCATCTTGTTTATGGTTTCCTTTGCTGTGCAAAAGCTTTGAAGTTTCATTAGGTCTCATTTGTTTATTTTTGTTTTTATTTCCATTTCTCTAGGAGGTGGGTCAAAAAGGATCTTGCTGTGATTTACGTCATAGAGTGTTCTGCCTATGTTTTCCTCTAAGAGTTTGATGGTGTCTGGCCTTACATTTAGGTCTTTAATCCATTTTGAGTTTATTTTTGTGTATGGTGTTAGGGAGTATTCTAATTTCATTCTTTTACATGTAGCTGTCCAGTTTTCCCAGCACCACTTATTGAGGAGGCTGTCTTTTCTCCACTGTATATTCTTGCTTCCTTTATCAAAGATAAGGTGACCATATGTGCGTGGGTTTATCTCTGGGCTTTCTATCCTGTTCCCTTGATCTATATTTCTGTTTCTGTGCCAGTACAATACTGTCGTGTTTACTGTAGCTTTGTAGTATAGTCTGAAGTCAGGGAACCTGATTCATCCAGCTCCGTTTTTCTTTCTCAAGATTGCTTTGGCTATTCAGGGTCTTTTGTGTTTCCATACAAATTGTGAAATTTTTTGTTCTAGTTCTGTGAAAAATGTCAGTGGTAGCTTGATAAGGATTGCATTGAATCTGTAGATTGCTTTGGGTAGTAGAGTCATTTTCATAATGTTGATTCTTCCAATCCAAAAACATAGTATATCTCTCCATCTATTTGTATCATCTTTAATTTCTTTCATCAGTGTCTTATAATTTTCTGAATACAGGTCTTTTGTCTCCTTAGGTAGGTTTATTCCTAGATATTTTATTCTTTTTGTTGCAATGGTAAATGGGAGTGTTTTCTTAATTTCACTTTCAGATTTTTCATCATTAGTGTATAGGAATGCAAGAGATTTCTGTGCATTAATTTTGTATCCTGCTACTTTACCAAATTCATTGATTAGTCCTAGTAGTTTTCTGGTAGCATCTTTAGGATTCTGTATGTATAGTATCATGTCATCTGCAAACAGTGACAGCTTTACTTCTTTTCCTATTTGGATTCCTTTTATTTCTTTTTCTTTTCTGATTGCTGTGGCTAAAACTTCCAAAAGTATGTTGAATAATAGTGGTGAGAGTGGGCAACCTTCTCTTCTTCCTCATCTTAGTGGAAATAGTTTCAGTTTTTCACCATTGAGGATGATGTTGGCTGTCGGTTTGTCATATATGACATATATGTCTTTATTATGTTGAGGCAAGTTCCCTCTATGCCTACTTTCTGCAGGGTTTTTATCATAAATGGGCGTTGAATTTTGTCAAAAGCTTTCTCTGCATCTACTGAGATAATCATATGGTTTTTCTCCTTCAGTTTGTTAATATGATGTATCATGTTGATTAATTTGCATATATTGAAGAATCCTTGCATTCCTGGGGTAAACCCCACTTGATCATGGTGTATGATCCTTTTAATGTGCTGTTGGATTCTGTTTGCTAGTATTTTGTTGAGGATTTTTGCATGTATGTTCATCAGTAATATTGGCCTGTAGTTTTCTTTCTTTGTGACATCCTGGTTTTGGTATCAGGGTGATGGTGGCCTCGTAGAATGAGTTTGGGAGTGTTCTTCCCTCTGCTATATTTTGGAAGAGTTTTAGAAGGATAGGTGTTAGCTCTTCTCTAAATGTTTGATAGAATTCACCTGTGAAGCCATCTGGTCCTGGGCTTTTGTTTGTTGGAAGATTTTTAATCACAGTCTCAATTTCAGTGCTTGTGATTGGTCTGTTCATATTTTCTATTTCTTCCTGGTTCATTCTTGGAAGTTTGTGCATTTCTAAGAATTTGTCCATTTCTTCCAGGTTGTCCATTTTATTGGCATACAGTTGCTTGGAGTAATCTCTCATGGTCCTTTGTATTTCTGCAGTGTCAATTGTTATTTCTTTTTCATTTCCAATTCTATTGATTTGAGTCTCCTCCCTTTTTTTCATGATGTCAGGCTAATGTTTTATCAATTTTATTTATTTTCTCAAAGAACCAGGTTTTAGTTTTATTGATCTTTGCTATCCTTTCCTTCATTTCTTTTTCATTTACTTCTGATGTGATCTTTATGATTTCTTTCCTTCTGCTAACTTTGGGGTTTTTTGTTCTTCTTTCTCTAATTGCTTTAGGTGTAAGGTTAGGTTGTTTATTTGAGATGTTTCTTGTTTCTTAAGGTATGATTGTATTGCTATAAACTTCCCTCTTAGGACTGTTTTGCTGCATCCCATAGGTTTTGGGTCATTGTGTTTTCATTGTTATTTGTTTATAGGAATGTTTTTATTTCCTCTTTGATTTCTTCAGTGATCTCTTGGTTATTAAGTAGTGTGTTGTTTAGCCTCCATGTGTTTGTATTTCTTGCATATTTTTTCCTGTAATTGATATCTAGTCTCATAACATTGTGGTCGGAAAAGATACTTGATACGATTTCAGTTTTCTTGAATTTACCAAGGCTTGATTTGTGACCCAAGATATGATCTGTCCTGGAGAATGTTCCATGAGCACTTGAGAAGAATGTGTATTCTGTTGTTTTTGGATGGAATGTCCTATAAATATCAATTAAGTCCATCATGTTTAATGTATCATTTAAAGCTTGTGTTTCCTTATTTATTTTCATTTTGGATGATCTGTCCATTGCTGAAAGTGGAGTGTTAAACTCCCCTACTATGATTGTGTTACTGTTGATTTGCCCTTTTATGGCTGTTAGTATTTGCCTTATGTAGTGAGGTAGTCCTATGTTGGGTGCATAAGTATTTATAATTGTTATGTCTTCTTCTTGGATTGATCCCTTGATCATTATGTGGTGTCCTTCTTTGTCTCTTGTAATAGTCTTTGTTTTAAAGTCTATTTTGTCTGAGATGAGAATTGCTACTCCAGCTTTCTTTTGATTTCCATTTGCATGGAATATCTTTTTCCATCCCCTTACTTTCACTCTGTATGTGTCCCTAGGTCTGAAGTGGGTCTCTTGTAGACAGCATATATATGGGTCTTGTTTTTGTATCCATTCAGGCGATCTATATCTTTTGGTGGGAGCATTTAATCCATTTAGATTTAAGGTAATTATTGATATGTATGTTCCTCTTACCATTTTCTTAATTGTTTTGGGTTTATTATTGTCAGTCTTTTCCTTCTCTTGTGTTTGCTGCCTAGAGAAGTTCCTTTTGCATTTGTTGTAAAGCTGGTTTGGTGGTGGTGAATTCTCTTAGCCTTTGCTTGTCTGTAAAGGTTTTAATTTCTCCCTCAAATCTGAATGAGATCCTTGCTGGGTACAGTAATCTTGGTTGTAGGTTTTCCTCCTTCATCACTTTAAATATGTCCTGCCACTCCCTTCTGGCTTGCAGAGTTTCTCCTGAAAGATCAGCTGTTAACCTTATAAGGATTCCCTTATGTGTTATTTTTTGTTTTTCCCTTGCTGCTTTTAATATTTGTTCTTCATATTTAATCTTTGATAGTTTGATTAATATGTGTCTTGGCGTGTTTCTCCTTGGATTTATCCTGTATGGGACTCTCTGTGCTTCCTGGACTTGATTAACTATTTCCTTTCCTATATTATTGAAGTTTTCAACTATAATCTCTTCTAATATTTTCTTAGTCCCTTTCTTTTTCTCTTCTTCTTCTGGGACCCCTATAATTCAAATGTTGGTGCATTTAATGTTGTCCCAGAGGTCCCTGATACTGTCCTCAATTCTTTTCATTCTTTTTTCTTTGTTCTGCTCTGCAGTAGTTATTTCCACTATTTTATCTTCCAGGTCACTTATCCATTCTTCTGCCTCAGTTATTCTGCTATTGATCCCTTCTAGAGAATTTTATATTCCATTTATTGTGTTGTTAATCACTGTTTGTTCGCTCTTTAGTTCTTCTAGGTCCTTGTTGAATGTTTCTTGTATTTTCTCCATTCTATTTCCAAGATTTTGGATCATGTTTACTATCATTATTCTGAATTCTTTTTCAGGTAGACTGCCTATTTCCTCTTCATTTGTTAGGTCTGGTGGGTTTTTGCCTTGCTCCTTCATCTGCTGTGTGTTTCTCTGTCTTCTCATTTTGCTTAACTTGCTGTGTTTGGGGCCTCCTTTTTGCAGGCTGCAGGTTCATAGATCCCGTTGTTTTTGGTGTCTGTCCCCAGTGGCTAATGTTGGTTCAGTGGGTTGTGGAGGCTTCCTGGTGGAGGGGACTAGTGCCTGTGTTCTGGTGGATGAGGCTGGATCTTGTATTTCTTTTGATCAGGTCCACGTCTGGTGGTGTGTTTTGGGGTGTCTGTGGCCTTATTATTATTTTAGGCAGCCTCTCTGCTAATGAGTGGGGTTGTGTTCCTGTCTTGCTAGTTGTTTGGCATAGGGTGTCCAGCACTGTAACTTGCTGGTCATTGAGTGAAGCTGGGTCTTGGCGTTGAGATGGAGATCTCTGAGAGATTTTTACCGTTTTGATATTACGTGGAGTTAGGAGGTCTCTTATGGACCAGTGTCCTGAACTTGGCTCCCCACCTCAGTGGCACAGCCCTGATGTCTGGCTGGAGCACCAAGAGCCTGTCCTCCACACAGCTCAGAATAAAAGGGAGGGGAAAAAAAGAAAGAAAGAAGAAGATAAAATAAAGTTATTAAAATAAAAAATAATTATTAAGAAAGAAAAATTTTTAAGTAAAAAAAAAACAAAAAAACAGACAGAACCCTAGGACAAATGGTAAAGCAATGCTATACAGACCAAATCACACACAGAAGCATACACATACATCCTCACAAAAAGGGAAAAAGGGGGAAAAAAGATATATATCTTGCTCCCAAAGTCCACCTCCTCAATTTAGTATGATTCATTGTCTATTCAGGTATTCCACAGATGCAGGGTACATCAAGTTGATTGTGGAGATTTAATCTGCTGCTTCTGGGGCTCCTGGGAGAGCTTTCCCTTTCTCTTCTTTGTTCGCACAGCCCCCCGGGTTCAGCTTTGGATTTGGCCCTGCCTCTGCATGTAGGTCACCGGAGGATGTCTGTTCTGCGCTCAGACAGGACGGGGTTAAGGGAGCCGCTGATTCGGGGGCTCTGGCTCACTCAGGCCGGGGGGAGGGAGGGGTACGGATGTGGGGTGAGCCTGCAGCAGCAGAGGTGGCATGACGTTGCACCAGCCTGAGGCGCACCGTGCATTCTCCCAGGGAAGTTGTCCCTGGATCCCGGGACCCTGGCAGTGGTGGGCTGCACAGGCTCCCGGGAGGGGCAGTGTGGATAGTGACCTGTGCTTGCACACAGGCCTCTTGGCGGCGGCAGCAGCAGCCTTAGCGTCCCACGCCCGTCTCCGGGGTCTGCGCTTTCAGCCGCGGCTCGCACCCGTCTCTGGAGCTCCTTTAAGCAGTGCTCTTAATCCCCTCTCTTCACGCACCAGGAAACAAAGAGGGAAAAAAAGTCTCTTGCCTCTTCGGCAGCTCCAGACTTTTCCCGGACTCCCTCCCGGCTAGCCGTGGTGCACTAGCCCGCTTCAGGCTGTGTTCACGCTGCCAACCCCAGTCCTCTCCCTGCGCTCCGACCGATGCCCGAGCCTCAGCTCCCAGCCCCACCCGCCCCGGCGGGTGAGCAGACAAGCCTCTCGGGCTGGTGAGTACTGGTCGGCACTGATTCTCTGTGCGGGAATCTCTCCGCTTTGCCCTCCGCACCCCTGTTGCTGTGCTCTCCTCCATGGCTCTGAAGCTTGCCCCCTCCGCCACCCGCAGTTTCTGGCCGCGAAGGGGCTTCTAGCGTGTGGAAACCTTTCCTTCTTCATGGCTCCCTCCCACTGGTGCAGGTCCCATCCCTATTCTTTTGTCTCTGTTTTTTCTTTTTTCTTTTTCCCTACCCAGGTACGTGGGGAGTTTCTTGCCTTTTGGGAGGTCTGAGGTCTTCTGCCAGCATCCAGTAGGTGTTCTATAGGATCAGCTCCACATGTAGGTGTATTTCTGATGTATTTGTGGGGAGGAAGGTGAGCTCTGTGCCTTACTCTTCTGCCATCTTGAAGCTCTCTCCACCATACTGTCTTGATTACTGTAGCTTTATAGTAAGTCTTAAAATTGGGCATTATGAGTTCTTGAGCTTTGTTCTCTTTCACAACTGTTTTGGCTATTCTTGTTCCTTTGTCTTTCCATACACATTTTAGAATCAGCTTTAGAATCTATAAAAATTCTGGAATTTTAATTGGGATTATGTAGAATCTGTAATTCAGTTGGAGGAGAATTGATATCTTAAGAATATTGAGGCTTCCCTCTCTGAACATGACAGATATCTCCATTTATTTACATCTTCCCTTATTTCTTTCATCAGTAGCTTTCAGCTACAGATCCTGTACATGTTTTGTTAGATTTAAATCTAAGTGTTATATTATTTTGGTGTGATTTTAAATGGTACTTAAAATTTTTTTTCATATTCTAATTATTCATTCCTTGTATATAAAAATGGAACTGATTTTCCTATACTGACCTTATATTCCAGGGCCTTATGAAACTATTCATTAGTTCTCAAAAACTTTTTTCTTTCTTCCTTAGAATTTTTTCATGTAGATCATCATGCCATTTGGTAGTTGAGATAATATTATTTTTTCTTTCCAATTTGTAAGCCATTTCTATGTTGCTTTGGGTCCATCCCATATAAGTGCTCAGGGGAAGTGCTGGGAGTTGTGTTGGTTCATGCATAGAATTTGGGGATTCCCTTCTTTGATTCTCTCCTTTCTTGGGTTTCCCCATGCTGTCCACACTCAAAGGACCCTTATGGTTGGTCCTTTGCCCAGAAAGCTAGGATTTCTTTTGGAGTTTTAGCCGAACTGCAGTTGCACATTTCTGCTGCATTCGGCTGCCCTTGGTGCAATTGGCAAGAAAATAGAGAACAAAAAATTAATAGAGTTCCCCCTTCATACTCTTGGCGCTGCAGGACCACTTTTCTTGGTTATTCTGGCCAGAAAGATGGGTTTTCTCTTGGGGTTTTAGGTGTCATTTCACTACAGAGTAGCTCTGCAACTGAGACTATTCTTGGGGCAGGGCAAAGAGAGGACAAAAGAGTGAAAAAAAAGAAAAACCCCAGCAGATTTCATCTACATTTTTTAGATAATAAGAACTCCTTTTCCCAGTCCTCTGGCCAGGAAGACAGGCTTTCTCTTTATTTTGTAGCCCATTCCCACTTCAGAGTTTCCTACTAGGGCCAACCTCAGGTCAACCATAGGAGACAAAAGAGGAAAAAATACAAACTTTTCATATAAGAGTCTGTTCTCCAGAAAAACAGAAGCAGTAGGAGATTGACTGATTGATTGATTATGAGGAGTTAGCTCATGCAGTTATGGAAGCTGAGAAGTCCCTTGATCTGTGGTCTGTCAGCAAGAGACCCAGGAAAGCCAGTGTGTGATTCAGTCTGAGTCTGAAGGCATGAGAACCCAAGGAGCCAATGGTGTAAATCCAAGAGAGCAGGAAAAGACTGATGTCCCAGCTCAACAGTGAGGCAGGAAAAAAGGGTCAAATTCCCCTTCTTCTGCCTTTTGTTCTATCCAGACTCTCAACAGATTGGATAATGCCCACCCACATTGAGGAGGGCAATCTGCTTTACTGAGTCCACTGAATCAAATGCTAATCTCATCCAGAAACACTCATAGACACGCCCAGAAATAAGGTTTAATCTGGGCACCCCGTGACCCATCCAAGTTGACACATAATAACAACCATCACAGGGTCATTCTTCAAGTTTGGGGGTTCCCTTCCCCCACCTGCCTGCTCTTGTTAATTTTTAAGTTTCTGAAGTAGTTATTCTTCATATTTTGACCAGTGGATAGCTGCAATCCGTGGGAGAGGTAGGCAGCAGTGGGCTCCATCCTTGGTGCACCAGGAGTCTGAGCAGGTTTCTGATGTGGGCTGTCTAGGAACCATGAGACTTGAGTGTTAGATGGGTCATCAGTGAAGATGTTGAAACTACCTAGATGATGACAGGTATCTGGGTGGAGAATGCCTGGGAGTCAGGTGCCAGGGTTTTAATGAGTAGAGCTGAGTGGCTTGGGTAGGAGGAGATGACAGGGACGAGGTTGGGTAGAGGGAAGCATGAAGACTGTCAGCTGGTGAATGAGGCTCACATGAGGAGTTCTTCAAAGTGATTCAAAGTTGGTAGAGTCATAGTTTAGATGAGGTGGCAGAATCCTGTGTGAAGGTCCACCTCACCTTCTATGGATTGGGAGATAAGTAGGTTATGTGAGAATGAGCAGCCTTTGCTTTGAGAAGGATTTGAGGGAAGTCATGGTGCATCACGAGTGAGGTTTCAGGTAGTATGAAAATGTTCTGGGTGAGGGAAGGGAAGACGAACTCACTGAGGGCATAAATATGCCACATACAACCTTAACACTTATAACCCTGGGCTCAGTGGATTCTTAGCATGCAGGTGAGAAGGCAGGATAAGATTGTGATTGAGAGCATGCACATAGAAGCTGAGTTGGTGCCCTTCCCAGCTGTACCCCTTGTGTTGTATGTGATCTTGGACAAGTTACTTAAAATCTCCGAGTCTCAGTTGCCTCATCTATGAAATGGAGATAATAACAAAGGATCACGAAGATTAAATGACAGTATGGGCAAAGTGTTAACGCAGTACCTGACAACACAGAGCAAGTGCTCAATAAGTGATAGCTATTATTATGCTCATTTTTTTAACCCATTTCCCCCACTCCCTACCCCCTACCTCTGGCAACCACCAGCCTGTCCTGTGTTTCTTTGAGTTTGGTCTTTTTCAGATTTTACATATAAGTGGGATCATTTGTCTTTCTCTATCTGACTTATTTCACTTAGCATAATGACCTCAAGTTACATCCATGTTGGCACAAACAGCAGGATTTCCTTCTTTTTTCTGGCTGCATAATATTTCATTCTATATGTATACCATATGTCCTTTATCCATTCATCTGACAGTGGACACTCAGGTTGTTTCCATGTCTTGGCTGTTGTAAACCATGAAGCAATGAACATGGGGGTGCAGATCTCTATTTAAGACAGCGATATTTCTTTCAAATATATACACCCAGAAGTGGAATTGTTAGATTATATGGTGGCTCTATTTTTAATTTTTTGAGGTAACTCCATACTGTTTTCCATTGTGACTGTACCAAATGACACTCTTATCAACAGTGTACACGTGTTCTCTTTTCTCCGTATCCTTGCCGGTACTTCTTACCTGTCATTTTGATAACAGCCATCCTTACAGGTTTGAGGTGATATCTCACTGAGGTTTGATTTGCATTTCCTTGATGATTGATGATATTGAGCACATTTTCATGTACCCTCTTGGCCATTTGAATATCTTCTTTGGAAAACTGTCTATTCAGATCTTTTGCCCATTTCATAATTGGATTATTTTTTGAATGTTGGGGGTTTTGGGGGTGTTTTTGTGAGTTTTGTTTGTTTTTGTTTTTTTGCTACTGAGTTGTATGTGTTCCATATATATTTAAAATATTAACCCTTATCAGATATGTGGTTTGTATTTATCCTCATTTTAACAGCTAAGAGGGGCTAAATAATCTGTCTGAGGTCAGATACCTAAGAGGTGAGCTTCAGGTCTTCTGATTTCAATTCTTTGATATGGAGGGAGCCCAGGGCAGGGATGGCCTGATGAGTAGAAGTAAGTGGGCCAGTAAGCCAGTCCTCTCCCCAGCTCTTATTTGACAGTCCCTAGTGTCAGATTCATCTCTTTGTATTTACGACATCCCTCCATTAAAAAACAATGCAGATCTCTCTAGAGGAGATAATACAGGGAAACTTATGTATAGTATTAAGTGTCAGGCACTGTGTTTAACTGGACATGCATCATCTCATTTAACCCTGGCAGGGACCCCTCATGCTGGAGTTTTTCTTCAGGTTTGCAGTTGAAGAAACACACCTGGAGAAGTGAAGTCAAGGTCACATAGCTCATTAGTGACAGTGTTAAACTGCAACCCTAGACTCCTACCCTAAGTCCTGTGTGTTTTCCTCTGTGCCACAGCTACTCTCTCCCAAGGTGAATGATGTTAGATAACCATTTGAACAAAGTAGTAAAAAGACATACTTAAGACTACTAGTTCTCACCCAGGCACTGTTCTCTGGGTGGCTTTGAGTTTGTTACTTACTCAGTAGGTTTGGAGTTTTTCTCTCTGAGGAACAGAGATGACAAATTCCTAGGCTTTGCCTTTGTTAGTCTGCTGTGAGGACCACTAAAAATTATTAAATCCCACTGACAGATTAAAGTTTCCAAGTTGAAGAGAGTAGTTTGAATCATTCTGCAACCATATATTAGGTCTGTTAAAGGTGAGAGTTGGGATTTCCAACAGCTTTGATAATCTCCATCAATTCCTTTCTCTAGGATTTGACTGCTTGTTCTCATTCTATTTCTAATTTTTTCCCTTTTTTCTTTTTAAACTATACTTCCCATCTATCAGCTCATTCCCTCTAATTTCTCCCCATGTCTAGTGATTGTCATTCCCCATATGTCTACAGGAAATCTACCATCTAAGAAGAAAAAAATTAGAAAACAAAACCAAGAAAGTAAAACTCAATGTTAAAATGTAATTTGGAGTTAACACCTCTACTTCTAGCCAAAATGTAATAACATGGACCATATTTATACTCCTGCTGGAAACAACTAAGAAGCAGACAAAGTATACAAAACAACTCTCCTCAAGACATCAGGTGTCAGTCAATGAAGGACAGTGATCCCTGAAACTGGGAAATAAATGAAGTGATCTCTACTGTGCCTTAGCTTCCTGACTGGATGGGGTTTCGAGGCTGTGGTGTAGAGAGGAAGAAACCAGGCAGAGCCCTGCAGTTTTCCAGAATTGTGGAGATGGAGTCAGTAGTTCAGGGATGCTGCTAGATTTCACAGGGCAGAGTATCAGAGAAGAAAAAGTTGCACAGAGAGAGAAATCCAGAGATCAACAGAGTGTCTGCCTTGAGTATTCAACTGAGTATTGATCAGCTCATGTATATAAGGAAACCATTAAAGGCCAGGGGAAGAAATAATCAAAAGGATTAGAGGGAACAACACCCAGGGTCACATAAGACCAGGAATAATACATGTGCCCTACAGTCAGTGTGGAAGACCTCAAAATTTACACACCATTGGTGGAGTTCTAAAGAGAATCTTGCATCAGTAGTGGGGAAAAATTATCCTTCAACTGAATGCTGCTCTTGTGATGCCTAGAAAAGCTTAGCAGCAAGACCTGAAATAATCAGACTATTTCTAAGTAACTTAACTGTACCCCAGAACAAAGCTCAAACATATTTAGAGGAATACAAAAATATCCAGAACCCAATAAGGTAGAATTCACAACTTTGGCATCCAATCAAAAATTGCTAGACATGAAAAGAAGCAGGAAAATACAGCCCATAATGAGGGAGAAAATCAGTCGATCAAAACTGACCCAGAAATTACACAGATGATAGAAATAATAGATAAGAGCATTAAAATGGTTATTATAACTGTATTCCATATATTCAAGAAATTAGAGGGCAGATTGAGCATGTTAAATAGAGACATGCAAGTAATAAATAAGACCCAAGTCAAACTTCTAGAGATGAAAATGATAATGACTAAAATGAAAAACCCAGTCTAAGATTGCTAGATGGGACTAGTGGCATATAGACATTGCACAAGAAAAGATTAGTGGACTTGAAGACATAGCAATGAAAACCATCTAAAATGAAACACACAGAGAAGACTTCAAGTGGCCATATATACATGTAATTGGGTCCTCAAGGGGGAGGGCAGGCAGAAAAACAAATTAAATAAACAATGGATAAGAATTTTCAAAGTTGATGAGAACTGTAAATACAGATATCCAATAAGCTCAATGGACCCCAAACACTGTAAAGATGAGGAAAACTACACCAAGGCACACCATAATCAAATTGTTTCAATCAACAGATGAAGAGAAAATCTTGAAAAGAAGCCAGAGGAAAAAGATAAAAATGAAAGTAGATTTCCCATCAAAACCAATGCAATCTAGAATACAGTGGGACAACATTTTTAAAGTACCTGAAGAAAAAATCATTCTGATTTTGGATTAGGCAAAGATTTGTTAGCTACAAGACCAAAAGCATAATTCATTAAAAGAAAAAAATAATTAGACTTTATCTAACTAAGCACTTATGTTTTTCAAAACACTATTAAGAGTATGGGATAAGGCAGAGACTGGGAGAAAATATTTACAAATCATATATGTAACACAGGACTTGTATCTAGAACATATAAAGAACTCTCAAGACTCAATATCGTAAAAATTATAAACAATCCAGTAGAAGATGGGCAAAGATTTTAAAAGACACATTATCAACGATGATATATGAATGGCAAATAAGCACATAAAAAGCTATTCAACATCGTAAGGCGAAATGCAAATAAAAACTATTACACTACACATTGATTAGAATGTCTAAAATTACAAGATTGCCCTACCAAGTGTTAGTTAGAATATGAAACAATTGGAACTCTCATACACTGCTGATGGGAATGTACAATTACTTTGGACAGCAGTTTGGCAATTTCTCAAAAAGTTAAACATACACCTTGTATATGACCCAGCCAATCTACTTTCGTATATTTTCCCAAAAGAGATCAAATTCTGTATCAATACAAAGAATTTTACATAAACGTTTATTTATAATAAAGCCAAATGTGGAAAGAACCCAAATGGTCTTTCACATGTTAATGGATAAACAAAAAAGTAAAGAACTATTGGTACAATAAAAGGGATAAAATTAAAAATAATTATTCTGCGTGAAAGAAGCCAGAGACCCCTTCCCCCACCAAAAGAGAGAGAGTATGTCTTTATGATTTCATTTATATAATACTCTAGAAAATGCAAGATAATCTATGGTGACAGAAAATAGACCAGTGATTTCCTAGGGATGGGGGTTGGAGAGATGTGGGATGGAGGGATAACTGAGCACCAGGACATTTTTGGAGGTGATGGATATGTTCCTTGCCTTGATGTAGTGATATGTACATGGGTGTATACTTATGTCAAAACCTATCAACGGGATTCCCTGGTGGTGCAGTGGTTGAGAGTCCGCCTGCCGATGCAGGGGACGCGGGTTCGTGCCCCGGTCCGGGAGGATCCCGCATGCCGCGGAGCGGCTGGGCCCGTGGGCCATGGCCGCTGAGCCTGCATGTCCGGAGCCTGTGCTCCACAGCTGGAGAGGCCACAACAGTGAGAGGCCCACGTACCGCAGAAAAAACAAGCAAACAAACAAACAAAAACAACCTATCAACTTGTATACTTTAAATATGTGCGGTTTTTTTGTATGTCAGTTATACCCCAATAAAGCTGTGTATAAAGAACACATGATTAGATGTCCTGCCTCTCGACCTCCAGAGCTACTATTTCAAACCTGGTCCTCCAGCATCTACTGATTCTCTGAATCCCCAGTACCCTTTCAATGAATCACGCCATGTCTTAAAAATAAATGTAATTAGAAGAAAGGGGAAACACCCTGGCAGTTATAATGTGTAGCAATTAGAGATGTCTCATAGCTTTTGGAAGTGTGGTCCATAGATGGGATGGGCAACATATTATATGTTTGCTTTAAGCAACTCAGAACTGATGGCAGGTCCCAGATGCTGAGTCTCAGTATACCCTTTATCTTGCCATTCATTAGTTACTTGTTTACCAGTTAGTTATTCTCTGCCTCTTCCTACTTGGTCTGTTTTGATCACTTCTGCAGTTACAGTAGAACTATAAACACCACATAATAGGTGCTCATTGAATCTTCTTTTTTAAAATTTTTATTGGAGTATAGTTGATTTACAATATTGTGTTAGTTTCAGATGTACAGCAAAGTGAATCTGTTATACATATACATATAGTCACTCTTTTTTAGATTCTTTTCCCACATAGACCATTACAGAGTGTTGAGTAGAGTTCCCTGTGCTATACAGTAGGTCCTTATTAGTTATCTATTTTTTATAGAGTAGTGTGTATATGTCAACCCTAATCTTCCAATTTATCCCTCCCCCTGCCTTACCCCCTGGTAACCATAAGTTTTTTTCTATTAAATCTATATATATTAAATGAATGATTGCATTTTATTGCTTCTGTATAGAATGTATGTCCAGATATTTGACAATCCTAATGATAAAGATCCTCAAATCATCAGAGTTTCACTGGTTTCAAGGTTTTCTGGTCTTTAAGCCATTTTTAGGTTTTGTAACAACCACCACAAGGTAACCCTAAAGCTTCACTCCCTGGATCACACAATGCCCCTCTTTCCCCTCTTTGTTCATACCTGCTGCAACTGAATGATGAAGACTCTATAATATGATACTTGTTTAAAGAGGCCAGATTCCTATTTTTTTTTTAAATCAGACAGAATTAAATCTGACTGTGTAAAACTCTGCCAATGCTGTGGCAGCAGAGATAAAGAGGATCAGTTCAAGTTGAACTCTCTGGACTGATCCTTATGAGCTGCCTGGGGCATGAGTGCAGTTAAATAGAAATGGTGCATTCATAAATATGTCTACTGCTTATCCAAATAACAAAAATCAAGCATTTAAACAAGTAATTCATTTTACTGGAGAACACTTTTCTAAGAGAGTTTGAGTGACGGAAAATGGATGAATTCTTCTTTGGGGCCTTTCCTATTGCAGAAGGACAGTTCACCATGAAGGGCGTGTAACAGAAATATGAAACCCGACACAGTTGTTGAAAGGTCAGTGTTGTCTGAATAACAACATTCTCTAAATTTTGTCTTACCTTGTGACATGATAATCAACATCAGTCATTAAGCACTTATTATAAGTGGGACAGAAGTTGACAATTTCTACATGCTTCGACACCTATTGATAATATTATATTTAGTCATGTCTGCACTTTGCATGTAAACATCCATGGGTAGTCCTTCTTCTCCCTGAAAAATAGGCCTCATATATTCCAGTGGATTTGCAAATTTAGCTTTCCTGAATTGGGATAGGGAACAGCAAAAGGGCATCACTTGATACCCATTGTTTGATTTTATTGGATAGTTATGGACCTAAACCTATATAAGGATTCAGACTTTTCTCAATCTTCTCCAAATTGAATTAACAGCTATTGTCTATATTCAATTCCACTGAACAAACATGGTGTTACATACCGGACATTATGAAACATATAACTGAAGGAAAATTGCTTCCCAAAGTTTACTTGTAATGGATACAATAGATGGACCCTCAAAATCAGTCCACCTTCCTAATGATGCCTTGTTTTTGGAAGGTCATGAAACCACTCAGTGGATCAAGATCAGTGTGGTTTAAATGAAATAGAACCATAGAGAAAATATCAGAGTACATTACACTTAGTAAGGATAAATAATGTTTCATGGAATTTTGTTTCATTTATTTATTTGTATAGATGCATGCTTACATAGGGTTGTAATGAATTATGTGTTTCTTAAGGTAGGTTGGGGTCAAGACGTTGAAAGACACTATTCTAATGCACCTTCCTGAACTGTCTGCCTCTGTGAAGCTACGGTTCTGGTTGGGACTTAGGTTCATCCATTTGGACATACTTGCCCAAGATTTGGAAAGTGTGACAGTTAATTTTATGTGTCAACTTGACTGGGTCACAGGGTGCCCAGGTATTTGCTTAAAGAAAGTGTCTGTGAGGGTGTTTTGGATGAGATTAACATTTGAATTGGTAGACTGAGTAAAGCAGATTGCCCTCCATAAAGTGGGTGGGCCTCATCCAATCAGTTAAAGACCTGAATAGCATAAAAACGCTGACCCTCCCACAAGTAAGAGCTGACTGCCTTCAAACTGGAATATTGGTTTCTTTCTGCTTTCAGACTCAAACTGAAACATCAGCTCTTCCTGAGTCTCAAGGCTGTGAGCTCTTCAGACTAGAACTACACCATCAGCTCTCCTGGGTGTCCAGCTTACTAGCTCACCCTGCAGGCCTTGGGACTTTTCAGCCCCTACAGTCATGTGAGCCAATTCTTTATAATAAATCCCTGTCTACCCGAATAGCCAAAGCAATCTTGAGAAAGAAAAACGGAGCTGGAGGAATCAGCCTCCCTGACTTCAGACTATACTACAAAGTGACAGTAACCAAGATAGTATGTTACTGGCACAAAAAACAGAAATATAGATCAATGAAACAGGATAGAAAGCCCAGAGATAAGCCCCATGCACCTATGATCACCTTATCTTTTTTTTTGTGTATGTGTGGTACGCTGGCCTCTCACTGCTGTGGCCTCTCCAGTTGCGGAGCACAGGCTCCGGATGGGCAGGCTCAGTGGCCATGGCTCATGGGCCCAGCCGTTGCGTAGCATGTGGGATCTTCCCGGACTGGGGCATGAACCCGTGTCCCCTGCATCAGCAGGCGGACTCTCAACCACTGTGCCACCAGGGAAGCCCTGGTCACCTTATCTTTGGTAAAGGAGGCAAGAATATACAATGGAGAAAAGACAGCCTCTTGCTGGGAAAGATGGACAGCTACATGTAAAAGAATGAAATTAGAACACTCCCTAACACCATATAAAAAAATAGATTCAAAATGGATTAAAGACCTAAATGTAAAGCCAGATACTTTAAAACTCTTAGAGGAAAACATAGGCAGAGTACTCTATGACATAAATTACAGCAAGATCCTTTTTGACCCACCTCCTAGAGAAATGGAAATAAAAACAAAAATAAACAAATGGGACCTAATGAAACTTCAAAGCTTTTGCACAGCAAAGGAAACCATAAACAAGATGAAAAGACGACCCTCAGAATGGGAGAAAATATTTGCAAATGAAGCAACTGACAAAGAATTAATCTCCAAAATTTACAAGCAGCTCACACAGCTCAACATCAAAAAAAAAAAAAACAACCTAATCCAAAAATGGGCAGAAGATCTACATAGGCATTTCTCCAAAGAAGATATACTGATTGCCAACAAACACATGAAAGGATGCTCAACATCACTAATCATTAGAGAAATGCAAACGAAAACTACAATGAGATATCGTCTCACACCAATCAGAATGGCCATCATCAAAAAATCTAGAAACAATAAATGCTGGAGAGGGTGTGGATAAAAGGGAACCCTCTTGCACTGTTGGTGGGAATGTAAATTGATACAGCCACTATGGAGAACAGTATGGAGGTTCCTTAAAAAACTAAAAATAGAACTACCATCTGACCCAGCAATCCCACTACTGGGCATATACCCTGAGAAAACCATAATTCAAAAAGAGTCATGTACCACAATGTTCATTGCAGCTCTATTTACAGTAGCCAGGACTTGGAAGCAACCTAAGTGTCCATCAACAGATGAATGGATAAAGAAGATGTGGCACATATATACAATGGAATATTACTCAGTCATAAAAAGAAATGAAATTGAGTTATTTGTAGTGAGATGGATGGACCTAGAGTCTGTCATACAGAGTGAAGTAAGTCAGAAAGAGAAAAACAAATACCACATGCTAACACATATATATGGAATCTGAAAAAAAAAAAGGTTCTGAAGAACCTAGGGGCAGGACAAGAATAAAGATGCAGACGTAGAGAACGGACTTGAGGATATGGGGAAGGGGAAGCGTAAGCTGGGATGAAGTGAGAGAGTGTCATGGACATATATATACTACGAAATGTAAAACAGATAGCTAGTGGGAAGCAGCCACATAGCACAGGGAGATCAGCTCTGTGCTTTGTGTCCACCTAGAAGGGTGGGATAGGGAGAGTGAGAGGGAGATGCAAGGGGGAGGAAATCCCATTTATGTATAACTGATTCACTTTGTTATACAGCAGAAACTAACACACCATTGTAAAGCAATTATACTTCAGTAAAGATGTTAAAAAATAAGTAAATAAATCCCTGTCTATATAGATATACATCTTATTGGTTTTGTTTCTCTGGAGAATCTCATCTAATTCAGAAGGTGAAAGATGCATCTACTGGTTCTACTGCTTTTTCTGGTAAACACAATGCGGTGAGCAGAATTCTAAATATAGTCCCCAAGTTCCCATACCCGAATCCTGGGAACCTGTGAAAATGGTGAGATACCACTCCCATGATTATGTTATGTTATATGGCACAGTTGATCTTAAAATAGAAAGATTATCTGGATGGGCCTAATCTCATCACGTAAGCCCATCTAAAAGCAGAGAGTTTTCTCTGGCCGAAGGCAGTAATGGAAGTCAGAGGGATTAGTGTGAGGGGGATTCCATTTGAGGGATCTTGCTGCCAGCTATGATGCTGTGAGAGAGCCTGTAAGGAGGCCCATGGAAGAAGCTGTGTATGGCTTCTAGAAGTTAAGAGTCACTTCTAGCCAATAGTCAGGAAACAAAGACCTCAGTCCTACAACCATAAGGAACTGAATTCTGCCAAACCCCAGTGAGCTTGGAAGGAGATTCTTCCTCGGAGCCTCCAGATGAGAATCCAGTCTGCTGACACCTTGACTTCTGCCTGGTGAGATCCAAGCAGAGAATACTGCCTGGACTTTGGACCTATCAAATTGGGATAATAGTTGAGTTTGGGGTAAGAAGTTTACGGTAGGTTGTTATTACAGCAGTAGAAATATACATAGTCACAGAGATGTATTTTCCTTGGCAGTATTAGCAGTGATTTATGGGCAGTCATTGGTATCCAGAGGCAGGGTGTAGGACGTCTGTTTTGGTTGGTGCAGACCTAGCAGGTGCACTGGCTCAGGAGCCAGCAGTTCCGGTGATAGCCTTCTTGTTTTCAGCTTTCCCACTGTGGCAGAGGTTGGAGCCACTCTGGCAGAACAACAATCCTGCCATGTTGTCCTGGAGTCTAGACCCCACTTATCCAGCCCTTCTAATGTTCCTCCTATTAAATCACTGCTTACATATAAGATAATTTGTTATATGCTACTGAACCTTGACTATTATGTCTCTAAATCTCCTTAAATGTAATGAGAGCTGTCAGCTTATTTAAATCTCTCAAGTACTCCTTACTTCTTGAAAACCCTTTTGGTTTTAAAGACATCTCACTCTCCTGGTTTCTCTTATATATTTTTTCTACTATTTTTCTGGCTCCTTTTCATTCAACAAACAGGCATTCAACATCTACTAGATTGAAGACACGGTGTGTGCAAAGTGCAGGGGTCCCATCAAGAATTGGTCATGCACAGATGTAGAGAACAAACATATGGACCCCAGTGGGGGAAAGTGGTGGGGGGGTTGGTGGTGGTGGGATGAATTGAGAGATTGGGGTTGACATATATACACTAATATGTATAAAGTAGATAACTAATAAGAACCTGCTGTATAAAAAATAAATAAAATAAAATTCAACAACAACAAGAAAAGAATTGGTCATGGACCCTGTCCTCCAGGGACTTGACAATATGTAAAAGATAAATATATAAGGTGATAAAATCTATAGTAGAGGTGGGTAAAATATACTCTGGAAGCCCAAAGAAGAAAACATATCACTCTCTGGGGTGGTCAGGGAGTAATTTATAAAGATGATGGCACTTGAGCTGAGTCCAGAAGGTTGAGTAGACCTGTTTCAGACAGACGAAGTAAGGAAGGACATTCCAGGCAGAAGGAACAGAGAGGGCAAAGGCATGGAACTTTGAAAATGTGACATATCACAGGAGCAGCAAGGAGTTTGCTGTGGCTGGATTTCTGGGTGCAGATGGGAGATTGGTAGAGAACAAAAGTCAGGATTTGTATAAAATGTGACATGTGAATTGGATCCTAAAACAGAGAGTTTATTGGAGATAGTTATCATAGGAAAGTTCTTCAACTTTGAGGACTACCCATTGTATTCAAATAAAGTCTGAACTCCTTGGCTTTGTTAAAAAGGTTGTTCATCCCCTGACTCACTCTCTAGTGTCACGCTCAAACCAGCTTCCTCTCAAACCAGCTTCTTCTCGCCTAACATACACCCACTTACTCCTTTACTCATTCATTTATTTTATTTTTTATTTTTTTGACCACACCACATGACTTGCAGTATCTTAGTTCCCTGACCTGGGATGGAATCTGGGCCCTGGCAGTGAGAGCACTGAGTCTTAACCACTGGGGAATTCCTTGCTCCTCCATTTCTTTAGTCAGAGAGCTTGGGTGGTTGGGGGGTGGATGGGAGAGGCAGGTGGCTGGGAGGCATAGGTCATTGAAAGGACTTTCGCTTTTATCCTAGGCGACATGGAAAGGCCGTTGAGGGTCCTGATCTATTTTACATTTTAAAAGAATCACCCTGGCTACTCTCTGGAGAGTTGAATGGGGTGGGAGGCAGAGGGTAAGCAAAGAAACAAAAAAGAAAGTATTGTAATAATCCAGAAATGACTGTGGCTTAGACCAGGATGAGGGTTGTAGAGCCAGTGAGAAGGGTTATGATTCTGTGTGTATTTTAAAGGTGGAGACGATAGGATTTGCCAGTGGATTGAATGTGGGGTATGAGAAAACAAGAGGCGTCAAGGATGACACCAAGGTTTTTGGCCTGAGCTACAGGTTGGAGACCGTTTCAATTTGCATTAGATAGAGATCGTGGCAAGGGTGGGTTTTAGAGAAAATAGCAGGAGTTGTTTTTTTAACATGGTGGTTTTGAGAGGCCTGTCAGACATCCAAGCTTACGTTTTGAGTATGCGGTTGGCGTCTGGAGTTAAAGGAGACGTTCGGATGGGACTCATGGGTGGTTTACTTGGTATTTAAAGCTATGAGGGGAAAAAAGTAAAAAAAAAATAAAGTTATGAGATTGGATGAGATCACCTAGGCAGTTCGAGTAAATGAGGAAGACAAGTACAAGTACTGAACCCTGGAGGTTCTAGCTCTTAAAGTTCTGGCTATGTGGAGGAACGAGCAAAGGAAGCCGGAGGGAGTGGCCACCGAAGGAGGAGGAACGATCTCAGGAGGACGTCAAGTCCTGGAAGCCAAGTGAAGAATGTGTTTCAAGGAGGGCGAGAGCAAATGGGTCAAGTGCTGATGGCAGGTCAAGCAGGATGCGAGGTCAAAGAAATGATCACTGGATTTTGCAAAGTGGAGACCATTGCCACAGGGCAAGGGCAGTTCCCGCGGCATTGGGGAAAAGCCTAATTGGAGTGGGTCCTACAGAGAATTGGAGGAGACAACGGATAGGCAGTTCTTTCAAGGAATTTTGTTACAAAGTGAAGGAGAAAAATGAGGCAGTTGTGGGTGGGAAGGGAAGGAAGTGGGGTCAAAAGAGGGCTTTTTTTTAAGACTGGAGAAGTAACAACCTTTTCATACTGTCCATTTTGCTGATGGAAATGATGATATGGGAGAGGGGGGAGAATTGCTGGCAGCAGTGTCCTTGAGAAGGCAAGAGTGCCTCAAGGTCAGTGTCCAAAGAAGAGTTGGCTCAGACAGGGATGAACAGGTCATCCGCACTAATGCTGGTGAGAGAAGAGGACATGGGAATAGTTACAGGTAAGATGGTAGATGTGGTAGCAGGTGATTTTGCAAGTTTTCTTCTCGCTGGTTCCATTTTCTCAGTGCAATAGGAAGCAAAGGTACAAGAAGAGAGTGAACAGTTGGAGGTCTGCAGAGAAAGGAGTTGGGAAGTATGGGGTTGGGCAGAAAGTTCATTCGGGTTTTTCCCTAACATCCCAGTAGTAGTCTAGAGGTGTAAGTGAGTAGCCCTGTGACCTTACTTGAGGTCAACGGGCCTGAGATAACTGTTGTGTGTCTTTCTCCAATGACATTGGATGTTGATATACATAAGAGGAGAATTAAATTGAATTTCTTGCAGTTCCCTACCCCTTTACCTTTTCACGGACTGTTCCATCTGCCTGGAAAGTCCCCTCTACCCTGTTTAGTCATCTTCCAACTTCTGGCTCAACTGCCACTTACTTAAGCCTGCCAGGCAGAGTTCATTACTGCCTTCTTTGAGCTATCGTGGTATCTGTTCATCCCTCTCTTATAATAGCTGCTATATGGCACTGATATATTTCCCTGTCTCCCTAGTTAGTTTGGCTGTTCCTCGAGGGTGTTGATTTAGTAATCTGAAATCCTAGTATTGTATTTGGCCCATGGTTGGCATTCATTAATCGCCTATTAAACTGCATTGAATTCCAGGGAGAGAATCAGCAGAAAGGGTCGGCAGGTAAGAGAGGTAGGGTCGAGAGATATAAAGAGTGGTGACATTTAGAACCAGGCTCAGCTGCTCTACAAGGAGGGGAACTCCTGCCCCTGAGGATGAGTAAGATAACCGCTTCCTCAGCTTTAGTGGTGGAGTGAAACTGAAGCCCATGTCAATTGGTTCAATAATACTTCTACGCAGTTTGCTTTGAGGATCAAATGACTTCGTACGTGTGGAAGAATTTTGTAAATGAACTACACAATGTAAGATGTTATTTCTTACAACACTCTATGTCAAGGTAGTAGAAATGTGTTGAATTTGTACATTTTACTAGCATGTAGGCTGCATAACAAAGGAAGAGCAGAATGGGTTAAAGGTGAA
This sequence comes from Mesoplodon mirus, assembly GCF_964341445.2. Taxonomy (NCBI): domain Eukaryota; kingdom Metazoa; phylum Chordata; class Mammalia; order Artiodactyla; family Ziphiidae; genus Mesoplodon; species Mesoplodon mirus. Next base: position 21,587,882 of record NC_138985.1, on the reverse strand, counting down.
AACTATGATGATAGTTCGAATCTTCTTTTGGCCTTCTTACTCATAAAAGTCTCTACAGAAGATACTCCACACGGTCTCTTTCAGTTACAGCATGTTCCTGGGCCGCTCCCTGTCTCTGAGCCAGAAACCCTGGTGTGACCTACTTTGTTAAGCCAGTTGGTGTCGTAGACAGACAGATGTGCCAGCTCATCGTGCAAGATGCGGGAGATGAAGAGCCTGCTGATCTGACTGGCTGGCGTCACAATGCACAGGTTTGGGACATGTCTGTACTCAGCAAAGGCCAACCTTCTACAGCATTCCAGCACTTGAGGGGACTTTCTAACACATTAGCAATATTAACAATGCCAAAGCAGTAAAGTGTTTAACCCTTGATGCTGACAGGAAGTAGTATTACTTTAACACAGGTTCTGACTTTTATGGTTCGTTCATTGTTTGTGTCTATTTGTCTTAGGTTTCCCTTAAGTTTCATGTTTCTTAAAGCAGGGACCATATTTTATACTTCATATCCTCTGCTTACACATGTCTGCCACCATATTTTATGGGTACTCAACTTCCATCTGTTATAGATTGGGTTGTTTTAGTAGGTGTCCAGCAGTGTTCATGGTGACCAGGTACATACAGAGCATGAAGAGGAAGGCAAGGCTGGTGCTTTTCTACTATGTGAAGCACATGTTGTTTAACCTGAAATCCTGGGAACTTATGATGTCCTGCGTGAACGACTGTGGGTTTAGGACATTGTTATTCTACCCTTTCTTCCTATCAACTTAAAATATCTTTCTGGCAGTTTATCTTTCTTTCCCTCCCTAACTTAAAATAAATGACAGCATTGCCTTTGGGCTACCTGCTCATGTGGGGTTTCAATTCATAAAAGAAGAAACTCTAGAACACAGAGAGCTTTGTGTTTTGAGGTACACCAGGAAGGCTGCCTTCTTGCTGACTTCGTAGGGTGGGTTGGGTTATGCTGTTATCTTTCTGAGAGGATCTTCCAAGATGCAAATATATTTATTGGGAAGAGTAGCATGTCAGTCCATGATTGACTAACAGGAAATTCAACTTACTTCCCATAGACTTGTTGCTACCAGTCACAGTAAGGAGGGAAAAACAGGATAGATTAGTTTTGATGAGAAAATGCATCATAACTTTCTTAGAACATGGAGTTATGCCCATAGAAAAACAAAATAAGAGCATGAGACTGGGGACCCAAAAGCTGATTCTGAAAGCGGAATCCTGGTGCCAGAGCAAAGAGCAAAGATAAAGGCTGTCTAATCTCTTTAGGTTGAAGGGTTGGCTCCAGGAGGGGAAAAAACTCCTTCAGAGTTAGGAGAGAGGCTGGTCAGTGTTCTACAGGCTCCCCATGACCGCCTCCTGATGCTGACCTTTCAACTCTGCAGAAATCCTTTCTACTCTCCCTTGAATTTCTTGCCTTCCTCCTTCTCACTCTACCTATTTAATCCCTGAGCACCATTCACTTTCCTTTGAACTTTCTGGAATCCTGTTCTTACTCTTCTTTTCACCTTGTTCCTGCTTCTGTTATGGGCAATTTCAGAGTTCTGGGACAGTCGGTCCAAGAACGTAGCTTCAAAGTTCTCTGACTGTTCGGACGCCCGCAACCTTACTCGCCAGGTCCCTTTAGCAGCTACCTTCCGTGGCCACAGTCTGGACTCTGTCACCACCCAGACATCCAACTCATGAATCCCCTCCCCTGACCGGGTGTCCCACTATCTTACCCACAACTTCTCTTCTTCAGCCTGAGGGAGACTTGTAGTCCTCACTCCCTCACCCTGGTTTGTCTGTCTCTTGTCCATCATGGCTCCACTTCCCTTCTTCATCCAGTCTACACTCCACTTTGCTTCAGAGCCTCTCGTCCTCGGACGAATCTGCCTTGCTGGCCTTGAGCCTTGGATGAGTTTCACTATCAGTCCCCTCCTCTCATACTCAACCCACCGAGCTGCTGGAGGGAATCACATAGTCTTCAGGGTCACTGCCACAATCACTTTATCGCTGCCAATGTTAGCTGGACCCTTTGAGCTCCTTGACAGTCTTAAATAGGTCTGGTCACCTTCCATTCCCACTCCTTCCAGAAGCTCTTCCAACCTCCATCATTTTCCTCCACATGTCTTTCTCACCCTTCTTTGTGGAAATGATTCTTACTTCATAGATAGAAGTTAGATCATGGACACCTTCAAGCTCTCACAGAGCTCTCTACACCTACAACCTTCAACATCCTCCAACCTCCACTCCAGTCTCAGAGAAAGAAATATTCCTTCTCCTACTCAAGACATTCATTCAACAACCACTGAGAGCCTCCTCCATCTTAATATACATCCACTGTGCTGTATATTGGGGATATTAGACATAAGGATGTAGACCCTACCAACAAGGAAATTAAAATCACATAGGGAAGACAGACCTGTAAATGAATTATAATTCCGTGTACATTATGGTGTACTGATACAAACAAGCATAGAGCATTTTAAGAGCATGAGGGCAAAAACACCTACCTTGGCTTTGTGAGAAGGAGATGATGTGTCATGAGGGACTCTTTGGATGGCGTGTTACCTGAGCTAATCCTTAAACAGTGAGTAGGAGTTTACTGTGCAAAACTGGAGTGGGAAGGAGGCAGGTGGGTCAAGGATTAGAGGGCAGGGAAGAGAGACTGAGTAGAGGAAGAAGATACAAGTAAAAGCGTGAACTTAAGTTATTCTCATTCTTGATGGTGTCCTAGATTTCGTTATGTGACCATCCCACAAATAACCTGAAACTCAACATATTTTCCCCAAATTTCCTTCTCTGTCTTTATTCTTTATTATAGCATATGACACCTCCACCTGTTGGGTCACCAGAAAACTAGATTTCTTCAGTTCTTCCCATCCCCTCTCTCCCATCATTTAAATAGTAACTAGTTGATTCTACTGCATTAACGTTCCTTGCATGCCTCTCCCTTCTCCAGCTTTGCTTAGTATCAGTGCAGTAGTCTCATCTTTGACCTCACCCTCCATACCCCACGTAGAGTGATCTTTCTAACATGCAGTGGTTACATCACTGCCCGGCTGAACCATGGTTCCCCACACTTTCAGCATGATAGCAAAGGCCTTTCCCATACAGCTGACCCCTCCCACTTTTTCTTCAAATTGCGTTCATGCACATTTTAAACTAAATTCTTCCAATACCCCAGTAGGTGAGTCCGATATTTCCCAGAGCCGACAGTAACATGACATATTCAAAGACATCTAGAAGCCAGGAGTACAAGTGAGCTGGAACTCTCCTTACCGTGGTGCCCCCAGCTCAGTGACTGCATCCTTATAATTCCCTGGCCATTTGTCCATGCCTGTAGGCTCTAGCCCCATCAACAATCAGCAGTTTCTTTAATATGCCCTATTATTTCATGCCTAGATGTCATTTCCCCCCCAACAGGTACAAGAATGTTAAGGCAGCATCTTAGTATGAACACATTTTAATGCAGTCTAAAACAACAGACAAATATTTATTCTTTTTTTTTTCTTTCCTGAATAATGACTGTGATAGGCACTCTTAACCCATTCCTCCATCTTCCCCTTTTGATTCTCTCTAGGATGAGAATGACACCAATGACCTTCAACATATTGACTTCCTGTGTTAATCTTCCATCAACAGTTTTAAGTGACCTTAAATGTCCTGCTTCAAGTTGTATTGCTTCTGCTATTTTACATGCTCTTCCCTTTCACTTGTCCTCCTAGGACACCCTCACCACCTTTTATTACCACCACCCCTACCTCTCATACTCTTAGGTAGTCCTTCTAGTCACCCATCCTGGTTCCCGAGTACGATCATCCACTCTCTCTCTGAGCCCTGACTCTAATCTCTGTATTCACTTCTATTGGCACCTCTTACAGTTTTGTGTCCCCTCCATAAGAATTAATCTTTCAAGGACAGGGTTCACTCATTTTCTTAATTTCTGGTACCTCCTAGGGTTTTGGAACAGGGCAGGTATAAGCAGATAGGGTAGGGGGTCCCTGGAGGAAAAGAACCAGATATAGCTTTTTCACGTTAGAGAAGCCATTTTAGGCCTGAGCCATTTTGTGATCTAAGCCTGGCTACAATGCTCGCCCTTTGACAGGTCTCAGTAATAATGATCCTAAAGGAACAAAAGAATAAACCACTGTTACCAGGCAAGAGAAGGAACAATAGCAAAGATAACAAATCATTTGTAAAGACTCCCCTTTCTGTTTCAATGGTAAAGCTTAGCCTGAAGCACTTTCCTGAGCTGTTTTGCAGAAATTAAATCCCCCTTGAGAGGTCAACAACCAGATCAACTGGAACCTAAGGGATGATGATGTTGACCTTTTCTGACCCTCATGGCTTTAGTCATCTAAAGCTTGGGCTCTGTCGACCTTTGCCCCAACTCTATGCCGCATTCTCATCTGCTCAAGCCCCTTCATGAATATGCCTACACTCCTCAAATCCCTTCATGAATATGCATGTGGCCTTAGCTTAAAATTTCCCCACTTTTGCTGTTTGGGGCAACACTGCTTTGGGAAATCTCTCCGGTGTTCTCCTTACTTGCTCAAGTAATAAATCCTTCCTTCTCCTGATCTTTGGCTTGGTTGTGTCTTTTGGCTTGATACTCACCAAGAGGTGAGCCCAGTTTTTCAGGTAACACAGGTGCTCCATATATTGATGCTAAGTCAATAAATGAAGGAAGAAATGGGATCCAAAGACAAAAGCCACACCAAGACTCTGGTACTTTTGAATTCAACCAGAGGGTCCTTTTGGTGAATCCTAGCAGAATTCACCATGTTCCAAGAGCTGTAAACCAAGAGTCAGATCTCTTTTCAGAAACCTGAAAGGTAGTTTAATTTCCTCAGAGGCTGGTCCTTGAAAGGTTAATGGTAAGAACTATAAGCAGGTAAGAAGATTCTGGATCATGGAAAAGCTCGAATGTGGTGAGAGCAATGGCCACCTGGGGAGGGCCACATTAAGAACTACTCTAGCCTCAAGGGGATGAGGTGCTGCCCTTTCTTAAAAGGAGGGTTCTCGGTGTGGCCCTGTATAAGGGGAGAAGACAAAGGGAGGACAGAGAGTGGAGAGGAGAGGAAGTTGGAATCCCGACTGAGTAATGGAGTATCCAAGGAATGTTATCGTCCTATTCCTACATTTCCCTATATGTGTCCTGAGGAAAGGAATATTTTTTTCCCTAACTACTTTTGTTTTTTAGGGTAATAATACATGGTAAAAATTCATATAGTATAAAAGGATATTCAATAAAAGTAAGTCTCTGTCCTGCCGTGGGCCTCCATTATTCTTCTCCAGAGGTAACCACTCTTATCACTTTCTAGGTTTTTCCCACAAACCTCTAAGTATATAAATGCATATTATGTATAAAACACACATCTTAGTATATAAAGGCATATATATAAAACACACATGTACACCTATCTAAATATACATTTATATCTACATTTTAAAACTAGTCAGTAGCATCCTACCATCAAGAGCTCTCCATTTTAGCTCCTGGAGACCTACTTTTTAATTGTGGTAAGAACGTATAACATGAGACTGACCCTCTTAAAATTTTAAGTGTATAGTACAGTGAGACATTATTTTTCAAACTGCTACATAGTATTTCTACTCTGATTATATTATATGTATTTAATCAGACCCCTATTGATGAATATTTAATTTGTTTCTAATCTACTGCAATTTCAAGCAATGCTGCAGTAAAAATCCTTGTACATATGTGTATCAGCCAGAGTCCAGGGGGAAGCAGGTGGTACCTCCAAAGCTTAACTGAAGACAGTTTAATGGAGGGACTGTTGATACAGGCGCTGGCAGGATTCATGAACCAAACATTACATGGTTAAGTGGTCAGGAGCTAGCAAGAGTGAGAAGCCCTCACCTCCCCTAGGCACAAAAGGACATGGGGAGGGAGCAGTGTTGGTAGATGCCAGTGAGCCCTTTGCCCTACGAGAGGGGTTACCCAACAGGAGCTGTGGCCATAGATTGAAAAGTGTAGCCACTGCCAAAACTGTAGCCATCAGAGTAAATATCCTGACTGCACTCTCCTCTTGCTCTCTGGTTTCCTGCTGGTACCTCTGCTGAATACAAGTGGAATCCAGAAGACAAGAAAGCCCAAATGATGCTGATCCATGGAGGTCAAGTCCCAGGACACAGGCTGGCAGAGCAGGGTCAAAAATATATCTGGATAAATTGAGAATAATCAGTATAATATATTTTTGTACAAATGTGCCATTCGTCTGTTGGAAATTTTCCTAGAACTGGAATTGTGGTGTCAGTAGGAAGGACAGAGACCCCTCAATATCCATTCCCCTCCTCTTCCTTGGTTATTATTGATGCTTAGCTGTGCCTATGGCTGCTCAGAATTAAGACATTTCCCAGCCTCCCTTGCAGCCAAAGCAGTGTGGCAGCTTCTGAGAAACTTCTTTGAGACAACTGGTGTGTGCCTTTGTCCTTTATTATTTATTCCTTCCTGTAATTCACCTGCTGCCTTGGACTATGAGCTCTAGGGCCACACCGTTTGGATGGTGAGTGGTGAGCTGGAAAGAACCAGATTCCTAAGCACTTCATATAATCAAGCTGTTCTACCAGATCTGGACTGGACTTTATTTACATGGGAGAGAAATACACTTTTACCTCGATAGTTATTTTCTTTTCTGTGTTGTATAGCCAAACCTAATTCTAATGAATGGGTATAGATAATAAGTGTAAACATTTAAAATTTTTATGGACATTGTTAAGCTTGGCATTTTAAACTGAACTTTTCAGACTCTTTGAGTTTAAATCCAGCTTCTCCATTTACTGGACATGCGATCTTGAGCAAGCTTCTTGATCTTTTTTTTCCCCTTTCAGTATGATTCATTTATTTTTTTCACATTAAAAAAAATGTATTGAAGTATAGCTGATTTACAATGTTGTGTTAATTTCTTCTGTACAGCAAAGTGACTCATTTATACTTATATTGTTTTTCATATTCTTTTCCATTATGATTTGTCACAGGATACTGAATATAGTTCCCAGTGCTATACAGTAGGACCTTGTTGTTCATCAAGTTTCTTAGTCTTTACGTGCCTCAGTTTTCTCATAGGGATAACAATAGAAACCACTTCATTTGGTTGTTATGAGGAGTGCATGAATTAAAATATCTAAACACATAGACCATTGTTTGTCCAACATAGCAAATACTCAATAAATGTAAGCTGTGGAAAAAAAAGAACAAGAAGTGTCACTCATCACCCAGTTAAGGGTTAAGTCACAATCCACTGCAGTCACCCAGGACAGTGCACCTGCACCTGAGGGGAATTCAGGATGAAAAACAGGATAGGGCACTCTGTGCTTTAGATAAGGGGGCCCCTAGATAGTTAAGATGCATATCTCAGGAAGACTTTCAATGACCTCAGATTCTTACATCTTCCCATATATAGAAAAGCACTAAATCATTAACTTGAGATATGTTGTTTGTGATTAGCAGTAATCTTTTACCAAGATGTATGCTTGACAGCATGTATTTTCTAGCCAAAAAATTCATATCTACTGGTTCCTCCCCTACTTCTCTGGAGCAGTTTACTCAGAGCTCCTGAGTGGCTGTCTCCTGGGCTATAGTCCTCACTAAGACCCTGAATGGAACTTAAACTCACAACTCTCATGTTGGGCATTTTTCTTTCAGTCGACAAAACTATTGCTATTATTATTATTACTATTATCATGTTTCATTGCCCTCCAAAAAAGAGGTACCAGTTAATCTACTCAGTGTCTGAAAGTGTCTCCTTCCTCTTCCCTCACCAATATTGTGCATTAGCAAAGATTTTTGTCCAATAGATGAATAGTGGTGTTTCATTTTTATTTTAAATTGCTTTCTAAAATTATGAGGTTGACCATCTTCTCATATTTGTTAAGCCATTTATATTTCTTTTCTAGTGTGCTTCTTGTTTGGGTCCTCTGTTCATTTCATTGTTTTGGTTTTTTTAAATTGTTTTGTATTGCATTTTATTTTTGTAAAGTTCTTAAAGTATTATGGAAATTAGCCTTTTGTCTGCTATGGGTGGTACAGATGTTTTCTCTAATTTTCATTTGCCTTTTGATTTTATTTTTTCTATACAAAAATTTTAAATTTTAATAAAGTAAAAATGATCCCTCTTTTCCCTCATAACATCTGAGCTTAATGTTCAAGTTTAGGAAATATCTATTTCACTCTGGATATTAAGAATAATTCCACCATGTTTTCTCCCAGACCTTTATAGATTGATTTATATCAAAAATCTTTTTTCCATTGGGAATTTAATTTGGGGTAGGCAGTAAGATAAGTAATTCTTCAGAGAACTGGGTTGGAGGGTTAACAAAAACGAGCCCCCGATACATAAACCCTACAGAAGTTGTAGTTTACTATTGTTAAAATACAATTCAGCTGAGTTAATTTGAAGATCTAATTGGCTTTATTAGCAGACTCATGAATCAGGTAGCGTTCCACCTAGTAAACAGTAGGACTCCTAGGAGGAATACAAAATGGAAGACTTTTATAGAAAGGGGGTTGAGGCAAGGAAGTCATTAGCAAAAGAAAAGAAAGGGTAATTTTGGGCCAGGACTTCTTCTTTTTGGGGGGAAGGACCATGATTTTTTCATGAAGATTGTCTCTTCTTTTTCTGGAATGGGATGGAGAGGGCCAGCTGATGTGACATTACCTCATTGGTGCTGACCAGAAAGCTCCAAACTGGTTGATTTAGAGTACATTTCTGGGGAAGGTTGAAGTTGTAATTAGTCAATTATCATAGACTTGAACACAACAAATTCATGTGGTTTTTCTCTTTAACACAATGACCCACACAATAGACAGGCTTTAAACAAAGCATGCCAGGTACCATCAGGCATGCAGATGTTGGGTATGCTTGCTCTTCTTTGTGGGAAACACATGGGTTATTTATGATGGGATTTTGTATTTCCAAGGTAAGGTCCTGCCAGGTCCAGCATAATTACTATACCAGATTGTAAAACTGCTTTTCCCACATTGTATCACCTGATTCTTCCTTCCTGCTTGTGGGCACAGTTTCCCTCCAGCAGGGCCATCCTGCTCCCTGTTATCACAGGTTAGATAATAATGCCAAGGGGACTTCCCTGGTAGCACACTGGTTAGGAATCCGCCTGACAATGCAGGGGACATGGGTTCGAGCCCTGGTCCGGGAAGATGCCCTTGCGCCACAACTACTGAGCCTGTGCTCTAGAGCCCACAAGTCACAACTACTGAGCCTGCATGCCACAACTACTGAAGCCCGCACACCTAGAGCCTGTGCTCTGCAACAAAGAGAAGCCACCGCAATGAGAAGCCTGTGCACCACAACGAAGTGTAGCCCCTGCTCACCGCAACTAGAGAAAACCCACGTGCAGCAACAGACCCAACGCAGCCAAAAATAAATAAAAAAACAAAAAATATTTTTAAAAAAAGATAGTAATGCCAAGACATTTTATACCTATGCTAACAGTGACTCATCTGTGAACATATGCGGTCAGATATTGCCCATGTTTCAAGGTCAAGGACGGATTAAGCCCAGCAAGCTGGACCATCACTGGGCTCCATCTTTGTTTGTTTCTTTTCCAGGTCATTTGTCAGTTGCTTACACAGCTAGCTTATCATGATGGTTGAGAACACAAGCTTCAGAGTAAAACTATCTAGTTGTATACTTCCACTCTGCCACTTTTGAGCCATGGGGTCAAAAGCCAACTTTCCTTCAGCTTCTCGTGCTTTGCTTTCTCCTTTGTCAAATGGGGATGATAACATAGTGTGGGGATCAAATAAATAAATATATGTATAGTGTTTAAAAAGTCCTTGAAGTCCTTGGCAACAAGTGCTCAGTAAATATTAAAAAGGCTTTACCCAATCCATAATATAAAAGTAATTTCTATTTTCTCCTAGGAATTTAGATTCTTTTATACAAACATGTGTAACATTCATAACAAATGTTATAACATATAATAACTATATAGCATTATAACAAAAATGAAAACATTCATAAGAAAAAGGTATTATAACTGTATGAAGAATTTTATTATTACTATTATTTGAATAATGCATTTGCTTTGAAATGTCACCTTTGTCATATACTAAATTTGCATATGTATTTGAGTCCAGTTCTGGATTGTCTCTCATGATTCATTCATCTGGTTTAATCACATTTGCTTTGTAATCTATTTCATTATCTGGTAGAACTTGGCCTAAATTCATCATGTGTCCTTTTCAGAAATTTTTTTCTGGCTGAGCTTGAATTTTGATATTTACACAAAAAGCTTAGAACCAGCTACTCTAATTTTAAAAATCAATTAATATTTTCTTGGGCTTGCAACAAATTTACATATTAATTTAGAGAGAATTGACATTCTTACAATATTAGCTTTTCCTATTCTGATACAAGGAATAGCTCTCCATTTATATTCAAGCTGTTTTTCCTTTTTAAATGTCTCTCAGAAGATTTTTAGTTTTGTGAAAGTCTTCTTTATATAGTTCCTGCATGTTTCTTAAGTTTATTCCCTCCTTCCCTCCCTCCCTCCCTCCCTCTTTCCTTTCCTCCCTCCTCCTCCTGTTCTTCCTTTCCCTCCTCCTCTTTCTCCTGTTAGGGTAAATGACACCAGCTCTTTCATTATATTTTCTAGTTACTTCTTGTTTGAATGGGAGAACTATCAATTGTCCCTTTGGGAGCCTGGATCACATAACTGGTTCAGAAAAATCTAATCTCCCCTCCATCAATGCAATTATATCTAATCACCTGATGCTGGAAGGAGATAAAGAGAGTCAAGAGAATACCCGTTTTATAAGAGAGGCCTCAGAGGAAACAGTAGCCAGCGGGAGCAAATGCAGAAGGAATAAATGTGACTGAAAAAGGGGCTGATGAAGGGTGAACAAAGTGATTGGGGTAACACCTCAAAAGCAGGTTGGTTAGGAATAGCACAAATAAAAAAAAATGTTTATCTGATCAAAGGCATACACAGGAAAGGTTGTGATGCTGGATTAAAACGAGATAAATGTGGCCTTTTATTCAAGAAGATAGATATAAAAACCCAGAAATCAGTTATTTATAAAACAGAAAATAAATAGCATTAAGAGATAAATTCAAGGACTGGTTTCTTTTTAAATAACCAAAACAAAATCAATAAAATCAAAGCTAGTGTATTTTTTGTATAAACAGAGAAAATTCAAAAAAATGAGGAAAGTAAAAGGTGATAACTGTATAAAACTTTCTATTATTAAAAAAAATTCTGTGTGCCTATGCTAATAAAATAGAAAATGAACGATTGGGAGAAAATAGAAATGACTAAAATAGATTTAAGAAAAACTAGCAAGAGAATGAAAGCTACTCAGGTCATTTTTTTAAACTGGCATAACCCTGACTCCAAAGAGGTAATGGATAAGACCCGCAACCGGATAGCCTGGCTAGGATCTATTTAAGATACACTTATGTGGTCCTTAGTGTCAGGCATGATTCTGAGCACTTCACAAATATTAATTCAGGCAATTCTTCTGACAACCCTACAAGGGAGGGATAACTATTATCCTCATTTTACCAGTGAGCAAACTGAAGAAATCAGAGGTTAAGGAACTTATTTATCTGCTACCCAGGGTCACACAGGGGGCATGTGATGGGACTGAGAGTGGCGGGGTGGGATGAAATAGTGCTCCCAACGTTTCCTCCAGCGCCAGTTACTGGACTTCAGATCCTGTCTCTCCCATGCCCTAGCTCTGTGACTGCAGGCAGGCTTTTGTGCTTCAGTTCCCATTATGTGTAAGACTGATAAATAAATGAAATAATCATACAAGGGGCTTCGAACAGTATCTGGAAGATAAACACTCCTTAAACATAATGCTATTATTTTTTTTGTCATTACTAAAGTAGGACAGAGAGTACATAGAAATACATCATTCTAAATGATAACTGTAAATGCAAACTGAACTCAGTAAAACAATAAAGGGATTACCCACCAACTTTAACCTAGGAATAAATACAAGGATGTTTTATTCATTCACTTTAATATATCCAATAAGAATATATATGTGTATATATATATGTGTGTATATATATGTATCTCAATAGCTAATTGCAACACTTACTAAACAAACAAACAAAAAAACCCCAAACAAACAAAAAACCAAATCTTAGGCTTGTAGGACAGCAAATCCTTCCTAAACATGATAAGGAATATATATATTAAATAAGCAGCTAACATACTTCATGGTAAATAACCTGGAGCTCTGGGGTCTTAATTCTCTGAACATAAGAATCACCTGGAGAGCTTTTAAAACCTACTGAAGCCTGAGATCTGCCCCAGACCAATTAAATCAGAATCTCAGGGGGTTGGGACTCCAGCAAAAAAGTAGAGAATAACTGGTCTAGAAGAAAGCTAATTAAAATCAAGACCTAAACAAGGATGTATACCAGGACCGTTTTTAAATAACATTATTTTCAGGTCCAGTGCGTACACTAAAACATGAAACAAATAAGAGATTAAAATATTGGCTAGGATGAGATAAAGTCATCTTTTGTAACCAACATGATTATGTACTTGGAAAACCCTAGGAGAGTAAACTGATACATTTGAAGAATTTTTAAGAGAATTTACTTATCTACAAAGGCAGCTTTCCTATGTAACCAACAACAAAACAAGTCAGAAGATGTAATGACAAAGGTTTCATTTATGTTGTTAACAAACAGAAAATAGAACAAAAGTACGTGGAACCTAGATAAAGGATATAATAAAATTTAGTTTTGAGAACATAGTCTAGATCTGTGGTTTCAAGCTGCACTTTTTGGAGTCTCAGGGCAAAGGTGAGCTGGCATGTAATGAAGGGAGCAAATGCATCTGAGTAAGCGGGCCACAGACCCTCAGCCCTGCTCTAACTGAAGCAGCTCCATTTTTCTTATTTTCAGTGTTGACTTTTTTGCGTATGATTTTGCTTGAGGAAAGGTTTTTGCCACTAACAGCAACAACTAAAGGTTTGAAAACCTCCAGCCTAAATAACATATTCCTTGAGAATATCCGGTTCCTTTTGTTCTCCAAGGAAAGTTTATTTATTCATTTATGCATTGTCACGTGTTCAGTGTTTATTGAGTACCACAATATACCCAAAATACCAACAGTTGTTGGGCACCTACTAGGAGCCACTACTGTACAAGATGGTGTACATACTTGACCTCACTTAATCTTTGCAAACACCATGTGAGGAAGGTAGGATCCCTATTATTTACAGATGAGAAAAAACATTCAAGATGAGGAACTTGCCCAAGCTCCCATAAATGGTGAGAGATACAGCTGTAATTTCAGAGTATTTCAGCCTGACTTCAGAGCTCCTTTTCTTTTTCCAACATACCATGCAACTTCCTAAAATAGTGATGGCATTTGAGATAATGAATTTTAAAAATTTATTTATTTATTTATTTATTTATTTATGGCTGTGTTGGGTCTTCATTTCTGTGCGAGGGCTTTCTCTAGTTGCGACAAGAGGGGGCCACTTCATCGTGGTGCACGGGCCTCTCAACTATTGCGGCCTCTCTTGTTGCAGAGCACAGGCTCCAGACGCACAGGTTCAGTAATTGTGGCTCACGAGCCTAGTTGCTCCACGGCATGTGGGATCTTCCTAGACCAGGGCTCGAACCCGTGTTCCTTGCATTGGCAGGCAGATTCTCAACCACTGCACCACCAGGGAAGCCCTGAACTTTTTTTTTTAATTTAATTAATTAATTTATCTATTTTGGGCTGCATTGGGTCTTTGTTGCTGCACGCAGGCTTTCTCTAGTTGCGGCAAGTGGGGGCTGCTCTTCATTGTGGTGCACGGTCTTCTCATTGCGGTGGCTTCTTTTGTCGTGGAGCATGGGCTGTCAGCGCGCGGGCTTCAGTAGATGTGGCACGTGGGCTCAGTAGATGTGGCTTGCGGACTCTAGAGTGCAGGCTCTGTAGTTCTGGCACACAGGCTTAGTTGCTCCGTGGCATGTGGGATCTTCCCGGACCTGTGTCCCCTGCATTGGCAGGCAGATTCTTAACAACTGCACCACCAGGGAAGTCCCAGTGATAATGATTGTGTTGATGTTTGTGAGCCATTGGAATATTGATGTGGAGGTTCATGTTGGTGGGTATGGAGAGGCAATGAAGGCGATGTTGCTACTGGGGAGGGTGATGTGTATGGGATGAGTAAGCTTCTGGTGGGAGAGCTGGAGCTGTTCTCTATGATGACTCATCCTTGTGTCAGTTGAGATGCAATGATAGGGGACTGGGTCAAACACCTTCTGTCAAGAACACAAGTCCTGACTGTTGGGTCTGGAGAGTTGAGTACATATATTTGAGGCAATTGAGAGAGTAAAGGAGAGGAGATGTGGGGTGAGGGACTCAGGTCAAAACTTAATCACCAGCAAAGACTGCTTGGGCAGTGCAGGTAGCTTGCGTAGAAAAACTTTCTCCACCTGCGGCAATTCTCAGAATTACTTTGCTCTTACATCTATTGCACATGTGCCAATAGACCCTGCCCCTGTGCTTATGTACAAGGAAGGGAAGCACATGGTATAAAAGGTCATTCTGCATTTCTCCAAAGAAGACATACAGATGGCCAATAGGCACATGAAAAGATACTCAACATCACTAATCATTAAGAGAAATGCAAATCAGAACTACAATGAGGTACTACCTCGTACTGGTCAGAATGGCCATCATCAAAAAGCCTACAAACAACAAATGCTAGAGAGGGTGTGGAGAAAAGGGAGCCCTCTTACACTGTTGGTGGGAAGGTAAATTGGTGCAGCCACTATCAAGAACAGTATGTAGGTTCCTTAAAAAACTAAAAATAGAATTACCATAGGACCCAGCAATCCCACTCCTGGGCACATATCCATATTTGAACTCTAATTCAAAAAGATACATGCATCCCTGTGTTCATAGCAGCACTATTTACAATAGCCAAGACATAGAAGCAACCTGAATGTCCATGAACAGATGAATGGGTAAAGAAGATGTGGTATATATATACAATGGAATATTACTCAGCCATAAAGAAGGAATGAAATAATGTCATTTGCAGCAACATGGATGCACCTAGAGATTATCATACTAAGTGAAGTAAATCAGACAGAGAAAGACAAATATCATATGATATCACTTATATGTGGAATCTAAATAAATGATACAAATGAACTTATTTACAAAACAGAAACAGACCACAGATATAGAAAACAGACTTATGATTACCAAGGGGAAAGGGTGGGGAGGATAAATTAGGAGTTCGGGATTTGCAGATACACCCTACTGTATATAAAATAAACAACAAGAACCCACTGTATAGCACAGGGAACTATCAATATATTCAATGTCTTGTAGTAACCTGTAATGGAAAAGAATCTGAAAAAGAATATATATATATATATATATATATATATATATATACACATACACACACACACACACATGTATATCTGAATTACTTTGCTGTATACCAGAAACTAACACAACATTGTAAATCAACTATACTTCAATTTAAAAAACGGTCATTCTGATCACTGAATGTGTCAGTCTGAAATCTTGAAATTAGGTAAGACATGCTTTGCATGGTAGACATAATGGTTCTTATCACTTGAATGGGATATTTTGTTGTGAATAATTACTGGTGTACAGCTTGTACCAGGAACTGATCATTTTAAAATAAAATATCCACTTAAATTCTAGATTCATAGAAGTGAGTAAATAAACTTCAGGTTGTAGTAGCTCTACCAATGCAGAGCGCCCCACCCCCAGGATCCTAACATCCTGCTTAAAGCAAAAAGTCCACTCAGTCTTTATTACCGTATGACCCAAGGAAACTTATAGAACATATTTTCTGATGAAACAACAATATGAAATAGAAAACATGAGGTCATAGACTCTATGAAATAAAAGTTCTTTTTTTTTTTTTTTTTTTTTTGCGGTACGCAGACCTCACACAGTTGTGGGCTCTCCCATTGTGGAGCACAGGCTCCGGACGTGCAGGCTCAGCAGCCATGGCTCACGGGCCCAGCCGCTTCACGGCATGTGGGATCTTCCTGGACTGGAGCACGAACCCGTGTCCCTGAATCGGCAGGCAGACTCTCAACCACTGCACCACCAGGGAAGCCCAAAGTTCTTACTTTTAATGAAGTCTATCAGCATTTCAGACCTGCATGAAGTTGAAATAAACAAACACTCTGAACACTAGTGTGTAAGAACTTACAACTGAAAGTGTAATTGGAGGGGACCAGCTGATTTAGTTGTGTCCCAAGCAAGATGTCCTAATTTCAAAGCTATTCGTGTATTCAAAGCAACAGAATAAATACTTATTCTGTTTAAGAGGAGTCGCTCTTTCTACCCAAGGAAAAACACAGCACATACACCCAAATTCTAGATTGAAAATAGAAGATTATTAGCATTGTCATTTATGTAAATGGCGCTCTATTCATGTGAAAGTCATTGGTATCTTTCAGTCATATTTTAATTATTACAAAAATAGGTTATAAATAATCATGTGAGAAGACTTCATGTTTAAAGCTGAAACCCTACTTGTTTAAAGGGTCTACTATTTTCTTATATAAAATGTGAAAAGAATGACTCATATGTGTTCCAGTGCTTTAAAAATAAAATTTCTCTTTGGTGGTCTAAAAATTATATTTAAGGTTTGGTAGGCATAATATATATACTTGTGTTCTGGAGTGATCATTCCCAATCTTACTGGACTTTATTGAATATTTTTCTCTTGGTGGCAGTCCTTGAGAATGTAGGGGCTCAGAACAGGCCTCCCCGATTTTTGCTCTTTTGGCGTGTGGAGTACAATTATCTGAAGGTAGTGAAGACCCTGTGGACTCAAGAGAAAACAACTGCCTCTCCCTTAACTACCTAAAGGAATTTAACCTGTTTTTAGGTTTTCTTTTCCCAGAAAAGGAGTTATTACCAGAGATAAATTTTATCGAAGTGGTCCCACGTATATGGCAGGGCAAACATCTAATTACCAAACATGTGCTCTTCTTATCATCCTGTGAATGACCCTCCCTGGCCTTGGAAGCCCCAGAACCCTGTTCTGTTCCTTAGCTTAGGATGGCATGTAGACCTTTTTTTTTTTTTTTTTTTTTGCGGTACGCGGGCCTCTCACTGCTGTGGCCTCTCCCGTTGCGGAGCACAGGCTCCAGACGCGCAGGCTCAGCGGCCATGGCTCACGGGCCCAGCCGCTCCACGGCATGTGGGATCTTCCCGGACCGGGGCACGAACCCGCGTCCCCTGAATCGGCAGGCGGACTCTCAACCACTGCGCCACCAGGGAAGCCCGTAGACCTCTTTTTATCTTTCTTGAACCTGTCGTTCACATTTGATTTTCGCCTGTTAATCTGTCTCATGTCACTTTAATTCTTAGACCAGTCAGAAAAACCTAGAAGGGTAGAAGAAAGTTTTTTTCTTCCCCAACAGGAGGAAGAATGGGTATAAAACTCTCAAACTGAGCGCATCGGAATCGCCTACAGGGCTTGTGAAACAGATTGTTGTGATCCACCCCAGAGCGCCTGATTCAGTGGGTCCAGCTGGGCCCCAGTGATTTGCATTTCTAAGGAGTTCCAGGTGACTCCAGCATTACGCTTTGAGAGTCAGCACTTATAAAGGATGGATGTGAGTCAGACGCTGAGGACTGCGGGTGTGAGCGGTGTCCGCGGCTTTGGGGACCCTTTTCTCCGGACGGTGAGTGTGGGCAGCTTGTGTGGAGGGTATGTCTTGTGGCAGAGGCCTTGCCTTTGAGGCTGCCAGGTGTTCTGGGGGACTTGTCGACCAGGGGCTCCTTTTTATGCTTGTTTATTTGCTTGTTGTTTGCCTGCTCTAACCTGAGCTGGGGAGGCCCATGTTTATGAATTCCCAGAGCCTTTTGGTCCTCAATTCAGAACCAGGACAAGACAGGCAAGTTTCTTTGCGGTCTCCCTTTGCTTGTGGATGGAATTTTTTTCTAGTCCCCTTTCTCCACTGAAGTTGTACGTCTTCCAGGGCTCTAGCTTTAGGGGGCGTGCATGTGTTTTGTTTTATGTTAATTTCCGCTCTTTGTTACTTTCTTAGGATTTAATTTGTGGTTAATTTTTCAACATGGATGCTTAGATCATTGATTTTTTTTTTTTCTTTCCAGCGTTTTTTTTTTTTTTTTTTTTCCCTAATACAGGCATTTAAGTTCCAACTTTCTACCTGGAGTGAGTTCAAGGCTTGGCCTTCCTTTTCCAAGTGACTATTAAAATCCAAACCCCTTGGTTAGGAAAACCAGCCAACATCCTAGGGCAGCCAAAGCCGTTTGGGCTTGCTTACCACCCTGGCCTTCAGCTTCTTCTACGTTGTTGTTTGCGGTCCTAGGGAATTTTGTCTACTTCTCACCAGCTCAGATTTGCATTGACACATCATTTTGTTATAGTTTGAGTCATTTCTAGGTGTCTTGCAGTAAGAGATTTTTCAGGACCTCCATTCTGTCATAGTGCATCATAGTGACATCTAGAGATAACAACAGCTACAGACTGAGAATAAAATGAGATAATAGTTCTGTAAAGCCCTTAGTGCCTGCTAAATAAGAAGATCTTGGTAAATATTAGCTGCTTTTATTATTATTAGCATACCTAGATCTCTGTGGGTAACTAGTGTCAGAGGTAAAAAAAAAAAAAAACTTAGTGCTGCAGGAAGCAAATCCTGTAGAAATGGTGATGGAGAGAGAAGAGATCATGTAACATCAAATTTGGACAAGATTATGATAACTGATTAAGGATATATATGACTTTTTGGGGAAATATTTTGGTATTTATAGAACATGTATGTGACTTATGAATAGACCCAGAAAACTGACCCAATCAAGAGAAAAACTTTATTTTTCAAAAAAAATGTTTATTGAAGTATAGTTGCTGTATAATATCTCAGGTGTACAATACAGCGCTTCACAATTTTGAAGGTTAGATTCCATTTATAATTATTATAAAATATTGGCTATATTCTTTTTGTTATATATATCCTTGTAACTTATTTTAGACCTAATAGTTTGTGTCTCTTACTCTCCTCCCCCTATCTTGCCCCTCCCCCCTTCCTTCTCCCCACTGGTCCCCACTAGCTTGTTTTCTATTTATCTGTGAGTCTGCTTCTTTTTTGTTATATTCACTGGTTTGTTGTATCTTTTAGCTTCCACTTGTAAGTGATACCATACAGCATTTCTCTTTCTCTGTGTGATGTAATTTCACTTAGCATAATGTGCTCCAAACCTTATACAGAGGGAGAAAGCTGGAATCCAGTTCAGGGTCCCGTCCACAGCTGCTGGGGCTCAGCAGGCAGAACTCTTGGGGCACCATTTGTAGGCTGAGGTGTCACAGTGACTGTGGCCAGACTGAAGACACACCTCTCCGAGCATCACACTTTGGCAAAGTTGACAACAGGAGCAAGGACATTTTTTAAAGCTGGGCATTTTTTAAGGCGGTAATTAGGAGGGTCCTTGCTGCCTCACAGGTACACACACTGTGTTAAATTAATAGCTGTGAAGCGGTAGCTTTCTGTGTGTTTCCTCCTGACCTTGCTGGCTCTCAAAGCCCTGGGATTCCCCTGATGAATCAGGTGGGTAAAATCAAGTTGTATTCAGTCCCTCAAAACTACTTGAGGCAGAAGAGCTAAGGACTGGATTCCCAACAGCTGTGCTATTTGGCGTCTCTCCAGCTCTCTTTTTTCCCCCATGGATGCTCTTTGCCACTCTGTCCTTTGCTGCTCTTTCTCTTTTCTTGTCCCTTCTCTGCTGACCATTCCCCCTCACCACCACCCCGGTCTCCAGCAGGGAACACCAGCCTCTCCTCACCCCGCAACACATCATACATCTAGTTCTGGCTGGGTTTTAGGATGGAGGCTGCGGTCCTCGGGAGGGCTGGGGGCACGAGGTATCAGAAAAATGATCAAAAGGGCATGCCGGTGGACCTGGGAACAGGTGGGCCCTGTAACCATGAGGAGGTCAGTTATCAGAATGAGGAAACAAGGTCAGAGGAGTAGGAACAAGGAGCTGGTCACTCCAGCTGGGGCACAGGCTCCTTGGGTTTCCTTGCCCACGTATAGGACTGGCCCGTAGCAGACAGCAGTGATGACCAGGAGGGGGGATGCAGAACTGGGGCCGGGAGGCCACTCCCAAGGACCCCTGGCTGGGGCCTTGGTTAAGCAAGGAGCAGAGGCCTTGTTCCTCCTCTTGAGCAGCTCCTCTAATCCAGAGTTGGAGAAAGGCCAGACGGGGTGGGCGTGAGGAAGCTCAGCTTGGCTGGCACGGTGGTTCCCCTCACTTGGGCTTTGGATCCCCTCAGGGAATGTGTGTCTTTATTTCCAAAGAACTTCAACATAAAGCCTTTCAGAAAGATAACAGCTTCTCCCCAAAGTCAAAGATCTAGATCTCACCAGGCCATTTCTGAAGAAGAAAAGAGGTGAGCCGTGTGGGCATTTGCCAGAGGGCCAGCAAAGAGGGAATAGTAGAAGGGGGTGAGGTGAGTGCCTTGGGGTGCTGGCCTGGTGGAGATGCCGAGGTTGGCGCATGGGCACCTTTCTCTAGAGTACTGAGCAGGGCCAGTGGGTGAGGTAGGTAATGAACTCAGGCTTGGGGCTCCCTGTGAACACACAGCCAAGCCAGGAGTCACCCCACAGAGAAGCATCATCATCTTTTGGGTTACTCTTGCAAACAGGGATGGTTTCATTGCAATCTTGGTATTAAATAGCCTCATAACACACCTGTGCAAGCATCATTTCTTGACCACTACTTTGACTTTTTCAGGAGTTAATGGGAGTCTGAGAAAGGGGATGGGGCAGGTGCTGGGGTCCCCAGTAATTCTTTTTCAGCCTTTTCAACTCATAATGGTGGCACATGGACCACGTAGGAGGGAAGGAAAGAGAAGAAAGCATGTAGGCGCATCCACTCAGGATCCTGATCAATACTGAGGGAGAGGGCTTCCCTGGTGGCGCAGTGGTTGAGAGTCCACCTGCCGATGCCGGGGACACGGGTTCGTGCCCCGGTCCGGGAGGATCCCACATGCCACAGAGCGGCTGGACCTGTGAGCCATGGCTGCTGAGCCTGCGTGTCCGGAGCCTGTGCTCCGCGACGGGAGAGGCCACAGCAGTGGGAGGCCCATGTACCACAAAAAAAAAAAAAAAACAAAAAAAACTACTGAGGGCTTTTAAATGGTGAGGAAGGTACTCAGGATCTAAAGATAGTGTTCATCCACCAAGCAGTCAGATTGCAAATTAGTTATACTGTAAGCTATTCGCAGAGCGATTAAAATTAGAGCATTTTACAAAGTGGGCTCCACTTAGCATTTGCTCAAGATAACTGCCATTTAGAGAATGTTGACTGTGAACTCAGCCTTCAGTGCAAATTCTCATTCAATTTTCACAGCTTCTTTTCAAAGAAGGCCTTGCAATTATCCCCAACTTTATAGGTGAGGAAACTGAGGCCCACTAAGCATAAATAACTTGTACAAGGTCCACACAGCTGGTAGCCAGAGCTGGGACTCTAACCCAGTTATATAACCCCCACAAGCTTTAAACCATGATGCTAAACTTCCTCACAGCAGACCTGGCAGGTGGAGATTAATAGCTGCATTTCACAGAGCAGGAGACTTTAAAGGAGGTTAAACTATATGAAATTGCTGATTTTTTTCATTTTTTTTTTTTTTTTTTTTTTTTTTTTTCTTGCGGTATGCGGGCCTCTCACTGTTGTGGCCTCTCCCGTTGCGGAGCACAGGCTCCGGATGCGCAGGCCCAGCGGCCATGGCTCACGGGCCCAGCCGCTCCGCGGCATATGGGATCCTCCCAGACCGGGGCACGAACCCGCATCCCCTGCATCGGCAGGCGGACTCTCAACCACTGCGCCACCAGGGAGGCCCTCATTTTTAACTTACAAAAATGACAATGCCATATCCTGCAACCTGAAAGATACTAAGTGAATTAGCCAAAGTTATCTCAGGAGGTGTGTCCTCCTAAGACCCCAAACCCACATTCTTTCTACTACTGCACTCAATCTGGGAGTAAATAACTAGTTAATAAGTAGTAAATAACTCCCAAATGACTGAAGGTTGTCACCCTTTGAGGTCTGCCCACTTTGTGGGCCCAGGTGTCATGACAAAGATACAGGGTTTGTAAAGAGGCTGTCAGTAGAAGTCTTTAGCTGAGGCTCTGAGATCACAGAACAAAGTCCTAGAGAGGGCAGGGCTGGCTTGCAGCCCACATTCCAGATGCAGGGAGCAGCTCCTTCTGTCTCAGACATGAAGAATCGTGCCTTCAGGAACTTGAAATAGTCGGGTTTGGTTAGAACATCAGCCTTTGACTGGGGAATGGGGCAATATTGTAGGGGTACCTCACAAAGTGCCTGGAAATATTACTGAGGTTTACACTCCTACAGAGCAGTGTTTAATTATTTTAAGCACTGAAGTGACCCAATCAGGTTTGTGCTTAGAACACCCTCCCTGTACGTGTTTGCAGGCTGGATGACAAGGACATGCCTGGGGGACTAGGTACACGGAATCCAGATG
Organism: Mesoplodon mirus; assembly: GCF_964341445.2. NCBI lineage: Eukaryota > Metazoa > Chordata > Mammalia > Artiodactyla > Ziphiidae > Mesoplodon > Mesoplodon mirus. The sequence continues at coordinate 21,565,372 of NC_138985.1, read as the reverse complement.
GGACATAAAGTGTGCCTGACCTATGTCTCAGAGGGGGCAGAAAGCAGGAATGATTTGGGACTGCTTAGGAAATAGAATTGACAGACCTTGGTGACGGGTTTGGGAGCAAGGGGCATTCTACAAGTGATAATCGTGTTTGGAATCTACAAATAGATTCTCAGCCTTCACCGAGTCTAAAGAGACTGTCACACAAACTTGCAGGAGAGGGAAAGGTGAATCCTCTAACAGAGGCCCAGGCCACAAAGAGCTATGCCCTGTCTTCAAGAAAGACGGTAACAAGGGGGGAATCTTCCAATCTGGACACTGGTCACCAGAGGACATCTCTCCACTCGTGATGGGGCCGACATTCTGCAGTAGGTACTTAGCTGACATAATGGCCAACATTCATTTGGATTGCTGACTGCCGTGCTTTGTGTTGTCAGATACTCTGATCATCACCCCTGCTTTTTCACTAAGTGGGTAAACCAGCCAACCTAGCTTTATTGGTGTGCTACGTGAGGATATATTACATCCTGAATCGTTAGTTACTCATTGGAAAACATTTTCGAATATCCCTAAATCCTTGGGAGGAAAGGAAGGTTAGGCGCCAGAATCTAAGGACAGGGCTTGCTGGATGGTATTAAGTGCCCAGGAAAAAAAGTGCAGAGGTATCTTGTGTAGGGTCATAGGGCTTATTTGGTTACTGGAAGAGAAGGGAGGTCTAGCTCTGCTGGAAGCAGCATGGCTCTCACTGTGAATCTCAGTTGCTCTGAGCCCTCTGTGTGGGTTAGTCATTAATCTGTGCATATCGTTCCTATTCTTGGAACCTTGTGGCAGTGTCTGCAGCGTTCTGGCTTCCTTACAGGAAGCAGCAGAAGGGCTTTCATTCTCCCACTGACCACCAATGTAGTGTAACTCAATAGAAAAAGTAATTTTATATGTACTCAAAGGAGAGTTATGGGACCTTCGCTGTGATGGAAGTTGAGTTAAAACTCAACCTCTTGAAAGAAACTCAGTCCACTTAAGGAAAAAAAAAGCCACTCAGCCTCTCTCTGCTGGAAAGTAAGTTAAGAGGAGGCTATGTTATCATTAGGCAAGCCCTTTGACCAGTTAGCAAAGCAGATTTCTGAAAAGTAGCCCACAAAAGAAGTTAAGCCCATTTGAAACTCGTCCTTGGAAACCTTGATTTCTCTTCCCCATATGGTCCATAAGAATTTTCAGAGGGCTTGAAAATATGAAGAAGACTTCTTAATCAACCCTCCTAAGCAGCCTAGTGGAAAGGTTTCCAAGGCTGGGAAGATGGATGCATTAATCAATAGGTTTCAGAGTAGCAAGGCTCCCAGTGATAATCAGGAAAGACATCTATCATCCATGGTGAACTGCTTGATGGGAGCAGAAAACGACAAACTGCCAAACTAAGTCATTCCAGACATCTCTGTGTTGGAAATGCCTCATGTTCCATGTCTCCCACAATTTAGATATCTAGGAAATGACAGATCAACTGGCATGAATTCTCACGTTTTACTCTTTCTCTTGCCCTGTTCTCTATTGCTTGGTGCCTGTGTTTCTGACGCTGTGATATGTTTATCACACATACACACAGTGAGTGTCTCCTCCCATGCAGCCAATAATGCACTTGGTCAAAGACTAGCCATCAAGGGAGGCTGATTGTACCTGCCGTTGCCCTTGGTGAAGCCTGAAACTAGGGCAGAGTGAAGGCAACAGACTGCCTCAAGCCCAGGATAGCACTGCATCCATCTTCATGTATCTTGTGAACATAACCGGGGCCACATAGTCTCCAGGAGCACAGCTCCTGCAACAAATAAAAGATGAATAGGCTAAAATGGGATGGAATGTGGTCATCCCCCTCTGGGGCGCCGTATTCTCCAAGTCACAACCTTATAGTACGACTAATACCTTAGACGGGAAGACTTTTTTTCTGATGCAAATGTAGGTCACCCACATGGCTCAAGAGGGGCCCCCTTTCCCTTCAACATTTGCTGTTTCAGGAGGTCCCTTTCTGTTCCTAAGATACGGTCTGCAGTCATTTGGTGTATACTTTATCCCTTGAAATGATGGAATAAGGGGTTATGGAGTACAGATGAAAAACCATATTTCAAAGACACTGTAAGCTAAAACAGATTTTGTTTATTCATCTGGGAATATAATCCTCAGAAACAATATTGCTTCTGTGAGGAATTTCTTTCCAGGTTACAAACAATTGAGCATGTAAATAAAATTGAGAGCACAACTCATTTGAAAGTTAAAGGATGCCCTTACTGACACTGAGTAGAAATATGTAACAAGATGTTAAACATTCTTTTTCTCTGTTTTCCAAATTCAGTAGTAATCCAATTTGTAGTGAAGTACTAGGCCTCTCAAAGTAGATTCCCTTTCTGAGTCTTCCTTGCAGCTAGGTGTGGCTGGCAAGAGGGTAATAAAATGACAGCATTATATAGTTTCAGGTATACAACCTAGTGATTGAATAATTTTGTAGATAATACTCCATTTAAAGTTACTACAAAATAATGGCTATATTTCTCTGTACTGTACAATATATTCTTGTTGCTTGTCAGTTTTATACATACTAGTTTGTGTCACTTAATTCCATACCTCCATCTTGCCCCTCCAATCTTCCCTCTCCCCACTGGTAACCACTAGTTGGTTCTCTGTGTCTGTGAGTCTGTTTCTTTTCTGTTTTATTCATTCATTTGTTTTATATTTTAGATTCCATCTGTAAGTGATAACATAGAATATTTGTCTTTCTGTCTGACTTACTTTACTAATCATAATACTCTATAGGTCCATCCACATTGTTGTAAATGGTAGAATTTTATTTTTTATGGATGAATAATACTCCATTGTGTGTGGGTTTATATATAGCACATCTTCTTTATACATTCATCCATTGATGGACACTGAGGTTGGTTCCGTATCTTGGCTATTGTGAATAATGCTTCTGTGAACATTGGGGTGCCTGTATCTTTTCCAGTAAGTGATTTTTCCTTTGGATATATACCCAGAGTAGAATTGATGTGTCATATGGTAGTTCTATTTTTAGTTTATTGAGAAACCTCCATTTTTTTTTCCATGGCTGCACCAGTTTACATTCCCATTAACAGTGTAGGAGGGTTCCCTTTTCTCCATTCCTCTCCAACATTTGTTATTTGTGTTCTTTTTGATGTTGGCCATTCTGACTAGTGTGACGTGATAATCTCATTGTGGTTTTGATTTGCATTTCTCTGGTTAGCAATGTTGAGCAACTCTTCACGTACTTGTTTGCCATCTATATGTCATCTTTGAAAAAATGTCTATTCAGATCTTCTCATTTTTAAAATTGGGGGTTTTGATATTAAGTTGTAAGAGCTGTTTATATACTTTGGATATTAACCCCTTAGTCATACAAGATTGCAAATATTTTCTCCCAATCAATAAGTTGTCTTTTGTCAATATTTTCCTTTGCTGTGCAGAAGCTTTTAGTTTAATTAAGTCCCATTTATTTATTTCTGCTTTTGTTTGCCTGAGGAGACAAATCCAAAAAAATATTGCTATTGCTATGATTTATGTCAGAGTGTTCTGCCTATGTTCTAGGAGTTTTATGGCTTCAGGTCTTTTAGGTCTTTTAATCCTTTGAGTTTATTTTTGTTTATAGTGTGAGGAAATGTACTAATCTCATTCTTTGACATGTAGCTGTCCAGTTTTCCCAGTACCACTTGTTGAAGAGACTATTTTTACTCCAGTGTATATTCTTGCCTCCTTTGTTGTAGATTGATTGACCATATGTGCATGTATTTATTTCTGAGCTCTCAATTCTATTCCACCAATCTATGTGTCTGCTTTTGTGTTAGTACCATGCTGTTTTGATTACTGTAGCTTTGTAGTATAATCTGATGTCAGGGAGCATGTTACCTCCAGCTTTGTTCTTTTTTCTCAAGGTTGCTTTGGCAATTTGGGGGTTTTTGTGGTTCCATATGAATTTTAGGATTGTTTTAGTTCTGTGAAAAATATCATTGGTATTTTGATAGGGGTTGCATTAAACCTGTAGATTGCTTTGGGTAGTATGACCATCTTATTTTTCCAATCCAAGAACACAGGATATCTTCAAATTTATTTGTCACATTTTCACATTCCTTCATAAGTGATTTATGGTTTTGAGAGTATAGGTCTTTCATCTCCTTGGTTGGTTAAGTTTATGCCTAGGTATTTTATTCTTTTTTGATGCAATTTTAAATGGGATTGTTTTCTTGTTTTCTTTTTGATTATTCATTATTAGTGTATAGAAAAGCAATAGATTTTTCTGTAAGTCTTGTACCCTAAAACATTGCTGAATTCATTTATTCTAATATTTTGGGGTGTGGTGGAGACTTCAGGGGTTTCTATATAGTATTATGTCAGCTGCAAATAGTGACAGCTTTACTACATTTTTTCCAATTTGGGTGCCTTTTATTTTTCTTGTTTGATGGCTGTGGCTAGGACTTTCAATATTGTGTTAAATAGAAATGGTGAGAGTGGGCATCCTTGTCTTATTCCTGAATTTAGACGAAAGGATTTCAGCTTTTCACCATTGAGTGTGATGTTAGCTGTGGATTTGTTGTAAATGGTCTTTTATATGTTCCCTCTATACCAACTTTGAGTTTTTGTCACAAACGGATGTTGAATTTTGTAAAATATTTTTTTGTGTCTATTGAGATGTTCGTGTTATTTTTATTCTTGGCTTTGTTAATGTGGTATGTCAAATAGATGGATTTGTGAATATTGAACCTTCCTTGCATCCACAGAATAAATCCCACTTGCTCATAATCTATGATCTTTTTATATATTATTGAATTTGATTTGCTAATATTTTGTTGAGAAATTTTGCATCTATATTCATCAAAGGTACTGGCCTGTAACTTTCTTTTTGTAGTGTCTGTCTGTTTTTGGTGTCAGGGTAATGGTGGCCTTGTGGAATGAATTTGGGAGTGTTCCCTCCTCAATTTTTTGGAATAGTTTGAGAAGGATAGGTATTAACTCTTTATATGTTAGGTAGAATTCTCCTGTGAAGCCGTCTGGTCCTGGACTTTTCTCTGCAAGTTTTTTATTACAAATTCAATTTCACTACTAGTTATTGGTGTGTTCAGACTGTTTATTTCTTCCTGATTCTGTCTTGGCAAGTTGTAAATTTCTAGAAACTTGGCCACATCTTCTAGGTTGTCCACTTTGTTGGTGTATAACTATTAGGCCATAGTAATATGATTCTTTGTGTCTCTGTAGTATTAGTTGTTCTCCTCCATTTCTTCTTTGTTTTATTCAGGTCCTCTCTCTTCTTGACAAAACTGGCTAAAGGCTTGTCTATTTTTTTAATACTAAAAAAACCCAGCTCTTGGTTTCATGGATCGTTAACTTTTTTGGGGGGTGTCTGTTTTATTTCCTCTCTGATCTTCATTTCCTTCTGTTGACTTTGGGCTTTCTTTGTTCTTTTTCTAATTCCTTTTAGATGGTAAGTTAGGTTGTTTGAGATTTTTTTGGTTTCTTGAGGTAGGCTTGTATTGCTATAAACTACCCTCTTAGAACTTCTTTTGCTGCATCCCATAGTTTTTGGTAAGTTGTTTCCACTTTCATTTGACTTGAGATATTTCTGATTTCCTCTTTGATTTCTTCATTGACCTATTGGTTTTTTAGTAGCATATTGCTTAGTCTCCATGTGTGTTTTTCCCATTTTTCTGTCTGCAATTTCTAGTTTCATACCATCATACTCAGAAAAAAATGCATGATATTTCTATCCTCTTAAATTTGTTGAGACTTGTTTTGTGGCATAGCATGTGATCTCTTGTGGAGAACACTCCCTGTGTTCTTGAAAAGACTGTATTCTGCTCGGTTTTGTTTGTTTGTTTGTTTTTGATGGAATGTCCTATAGATACCTAAGTCCACCTGCTCTGTCACTTAAGACCACCGGTTGCCTTACTGATTTTCTGTCTGGATGATCACTGCATTGATGTAAGTGGGGTGTGAAAGTCCCCTGCTATTACTGTATTACTGTTAATTTCTTAATATTTGCTTTATATATTTGGTGCTGCTGTATTGGATACATATATGTTAATGAGTATAATGTCTTCTTGTATGGATCCCTTTATCATTATATAATGCCCTTCTTTGTCTATTGTTACAGACTTTGTTTTGAAGTTCAGTTTTTCTGACATGAGTATTGCTACTCCAGCTTTCTTGTTTCCATTTTCATGAAACACCTTTTTCTGTCCCGTCACTTTCAGTCTGTGTGTCTTGAGCTCTGAAGTGTGCCTGTTGTAAGCAGCATGGGTAGGTGGGTCTTCTTTTTATCCAGTTAGCCACCGTATGTCCTTCTGAGTGGAGCATTTAGTCCATTGACATTTAAAATAATTATTGGTAGGTATGTACTTATTACCATTTTATTACTTGTTTTCTAGTTTAACAGTTCTCCTGTGTTCTCCTTGTGGTTTTTGCCTTGTGGGTTTCTTTTTTCTTTCTTTCTTTCTTTAGTGGTATGCTTGTGTTCCTTTCTCTCATTTTTATTTAGGTTTTTGATTTGTGGTTACCACGAGTTACATATATATTGACCCATAACTAGATGTATTTGTTTTCAACAGGGAGTCCTTTAAGTTTAAACACTCTAAAAGATCTACATCTTTTTTATTCCCCTCCCCCACATTTTGTTTTTGATGTCATATTTTACATTTTCATGTTGATCCATTTACTGATTATTATAGTTATAGTTGATTGTACAGTTTTTTTGTTTTTTTAATTTCGTACTAGTGTATATAAGTGTTGGATCCTCAGCATTTACTATGTATTTGTCTTTACTAGTGGGATTTTTTTTCCTTTCCTGTAGATTCTTAGTTCTTTTACAGCCTTTCTTTTCCACTTAAAGAAAACCCTTTAACCTTTTTTTTTTTTTTTTTTTTAGGGTAGGTTTACTACTGATGACTTTTTTTTTTTTTTTTTTTTGGCTTGTCTGTGAGGTTTTTTCTCTCTCCATCAATTTTAAATGATAATCTTGCTGGGTAGAGTGTCCTAGGTGCAGGGTTTTCCTTCTAAGCACTTTGAGTCTAACATGCCAGTCCCTTCCATCCTGCAAAGTTTCTGCAGAGGAAGCTGCTCATAGCCTTACGGGCATTCCCTTGTGTGTGACTCTTTTCCTCTTGCTGCCTTTTGAATTCTGTTTAATGTTTGCCATTTTAATTATGATATGTCTTGGTGTGGGTCTCTCTGGGTTCATCTTGTTTGGGACCCTCTGTGCTTTCTGTACCTGGGTATCTGTTTTCTTTTCCAGGTTTGGGAAGTTTTCAGCCATAATTTCATCGATTACATTTTTGACCTCCTTCCTCTTCCCCTTCTGGGACCCCTATAATGCAGATGTTGGTACACTTGGTGTCCCAGAGATCCTTTAAACTGTTCTCAATTTTTTTGTTTTTACTCTTCTGATTGGGCAATTCCCATTATTCTATCTTCCAGATCACTTAATGCTTTCTTCTGTATCACCTAGTCTATTCTTTCTAGTGTATTTTTCATTTCAGTTATTGTATCAATATGATTCCATTCTAACTGGTTCTTTTTTATATATTCTAGTTCCTTGTTAATTTTCTCACTGTGTTAATCTATTCTATTCCTTAACTCAGCATTCTTACTACTAATGCTTTGAATTCTTTGGTAAATTGTTTCATTAATTGTTTTTCTCAGGGTTTTTTGTTGTTGTTGTTCTTTCATTTGAAACAAAATCCTCTTATTTTGCTTAACTTTCTATCTCTGAGAGATGAATGAAAGAGTTAGCTCTTGTGGTCTTGAACGGGTGCCCTTATGTGGGAACATCCCCATGCAGACTGCATGCGCCATCTCCTTTGGTAGGAGAGCTGGATTTGACATGAACACAGGTCACGTCTTTACACGGGGTTTGCTGGCAGCTATCACCTTGGTCAGAGTTGGGGTTGGAGGGCCTAGGGCTGGAGCCAGGTGTGAGCCAGGGCCTCCACTGTGCTCAGTGGCCTTCACCACACTACTGGGGGCAGTGTTGGGTCCCAAGTTGCTGGAGCTCCATTCCCTTTAAGTGTAGGCACTCTCCTCTCCCAGCACTGGCACCCTCATCCCAGAAGGGAGCAGTGCTACAGCACGAGGGGCTGGTTGAGGTTGGTCTGTAGTGGTCCAGCTGGGGTCAGAGCCCTAGCCCACTTCTGATGGGCTGCATGTATCAGCACCCATAATGACTGCTCCCACTCTGTTTAGACACTGCCCCAGGTCTGAGCCTCCTTTGTCCCTCACAGCTGAGCTCTCCCCTTGGCCTCTGCTGCCCTCACCCTGGTGTGGAGCTGTGCTGCAGGGGAGGCAGGGCCTGTGTGGGATCTCGGCATGGGTAGGGCTGCGGGCTCTGGTGGTCAAGCCTCAGACCAAGGTTGGGGCCTCTCATATGTTGCCTGTGTAAGTGCCAGGAATAGATGCCTCTGCCTGACTCAGAAGCTGCTTCTGGTTTGAGCCACCCCTGTGTCTCCCAGATGAGTTTTCTCCTCAGCCGTGGCAACTCATGCTCCAGTGTGTGCTGTGTCCTGAAGCAAGCCGAGCTGGTGTGTTTGCTCTGCTCAGGCTGAGGTGCATGCCAGGGTGGCTGTGCAGTTTTCAGTCCACCCTTCTTTGGGAGCAAGTAAGTATCTGCATGCCCCTCGTGAGTGGGGTCCAGGCTTCCCACAGCTCTCCTGTTCATTCCACTGACCCTCCAACTAGCCAAGGGGCTCATCTTCCCTGTGTCAGACCCCACAGCTGGACCACCCAATAGGCGGCTTGAACTGTTCCCTCCCCAGGGAGGATCTTTTCCCTCTGAGTCCCCTCCCAGGGACACAGGTCCGAACCTGACGGCTTCTCTTCTCTTCCCTCTTACCTGATTCCATGTGGTTCTTTCTTGCAGCCTTGCTTGCACAGGAGTCTTTCTGCCAGTCTCTAGTGAGTTTTCAGGATTGTTCCATATGTAGATGTATTTTTGATGTGCTCATGGGGGTAGGCAGGTTCTGCATCCTCCTACTCTGCCTTTTCCCTTTTATCCCCCTCTCTTTATCTTCTTGCTTGGAATGCACGGGCTGCCATCTTGGAGTCAAGACCATCAATGGCAGTGCAACAAGATAGAAGCCTGGGCCCCCAGCCCTGTGAAATCCTGATCTTCTTTCCTAGGTGTTTGTGTAAGGGAAACTGCAATCCAGTTTAACCTATTATCATTTGGGGATTTATGTTGCTCAGAGCTGAACCTAATTCTGACAAACATTTATCACAACTTTTAAAAAACAAATTTATTTATTTATTTTTGGCTGTGCCGCATGCAGGATCTTACTTCCCTGACCAGGGATCGAACTGTGCCCCCTGAAGTGGAAGTGCAGAGTCCTAACCACTGGACCACCAAGGAATTCCCTATCATAACTCTTAATTGTGACACTCTTGACTCTGCCATTTTGGTAATCAGTCAGCACCTGGATTAAGTTGCTTTTGTAAATGAGCCTTGCAACCATGCGTACTCTGTTCCATATAAAGCAGCTCAGGTTAGTAAGGTCTCTGAATATGCAACTATTATCAATTGCTTCCGATTGCTAGTAAATGTGGAAAAGAATCAATCAAATTTTCAAGTGGATTGATACTTTTGAACTCATCCCCGAGGTCTGTGTCAAGGAAAAATATGAGGACTTGATTATTTTCCCCTTTGACCCTTCTAAAATAATCGATATTCTGGTCTGATTGAAGGTAGATTGTAACTAGCAGAGTTAGTGACAGTGAAACTGTTTTTAAACATTCTACATGTATCAGTTAGCTATTTCTGGAGCTGCTGGTCTAGGATGGCCTCACACATCTGGCAGTTGGCTGGCTGTCAGCTGAGTCAATGTGTGACCAGGCCACGTGTCTTTCATTATTTAACAGGCTAGCCTGGGTTTGTTTACATAGTGGTGGCAGCATTCTGAAAGAGTGTGGAAATGTGCAAAGTCTCTAGAGGGCTGAGCTCAGAACCAGCACACCATCACTTCCATTGCATTCTGTGCCAAATCAAGTGCCAAGGCCAGTCCAGAGTCAAGGGGCGGGGGAAGTAGACTCCACTTCTTGATGGGAGGGGCCACAGGGTCACATTGCAACAGTTACAGTTTCAGGGAGGGGTTAAGAATTGTAGCTGGTTTTGTAATCTAAGACACTCTGAGTTTTTGGTGGGTTTTTTTTTGCATAAAAACTCTTTGATTAGCACAGCTAAACAGGGCACTCCCAAGAAGGCAGATCACTTTCCTCATGGATTGTCTTAGTCCATTTGGGCTGCTGTAACAGAATACCATAGACTGGATGGCTAGTAAACAAATTTATCGCAGTTCTGGAGACTAGAAGTCCAAGATCAATGCACCAGCAGATTCAGTGTTGGGTGAGAGTCCACTTCCTGGTTCATAGATGAGTCTTTTCACTGTGACCTCACTTGATGGAAGAGGGCAGGGGGGCTCTCTGGCGTCTTTTGTAAGGACACTAACTTCCGTCATGAAGGCAGAGCCCTCCTAATCCTAATTAACTTGTAAAAGCCCTGCCTCCTAATACCATCACCTTGGGGGTTAGATCTCAACATGAATTTGGGAGGAATGTGAACATTTAGACCATGTCAGTAGAGTAGTTGGAATTTCTTAGTTGAGAATTAGGGGATTATAGCTTTAGTTCTCAGGTTTTCAACCAAAGCACTGTAATCATTTAGTCACGGTTTCTAATCTCTTACTTCAGACCACACCAGCCAGGTGATGATCGTCAGGGGGTCTGTGTACCAGTGGAAATAGTAATTAAAGTAGCCTTTGCCCCTGAACCACACTATTCATTTAACTAAACTTTATAAAGTTCTAGGTTCTTTGCTAGGGGGTAGGGATGCAAAATGAGTAAGACTCAGACTCAGTCCAACTACTGATGGAGCCATAGTCTAGTCAGAGAAACATGGTAGCAACCTAGAATAATTTTGTCTAGAAACAAAAATGCCATGGGAGGTTCCTCCCTGGAAGCAGATAAGGGACAACATTCTCAGTGCTCCTACACGTATGCTTGCTTTCCTGACAGTCCTCGTGGCCCCTGGTAATTTTCTCAGTCTAGACCACATACTGTCCCCAAATTGCAGTTGAGACCAAACCATCAGGCACCTCTGTCTGGGCTGCTCTCAGAGCTCCTGTGGCTGTTCACCCTCGGGTGATGGAAGATCCACTCTGATCAGAGTTAGAAGGTTCCAATCCAGGATAGGCTTGTCTTGGGAGTGTTTTTACAGCAGCCCTGATGTTTCAAGTCTTTAAATCCATCAGTACTTTGATACTCCCTTTCTCTCTCAGATATGGGGGCAGGGGTGGGGGGAGGATTAGGGGAAGCTCCTCTGAGGATGGGAGGACATTTGAGAGAGTCTTAACAATGCCACTCCCCAAAGTAACTCTTCTTAACAAGCATTTGGTGACCCAGGATGAAGACAGACATCAGCCTCAGGCTGAGATCTCTCCATGGCTGGAGTGTCCTTTGTCACTCTGTTTTTCAAGACTCCTTATTGGCCCAAGAGTCCTTTCCCAAATTCTTTACCTTCTTCTCTTCCAGGGAGCCCTCAGACTCTTGTGCTATTGTAACAACATGACCAGGCCATACCTCCTGGATAGGTTGCCCCTTGGGGCACTCATCACACTTATTGTGTAGTTAGATTTCTAGTTCATGTAATTGCAATTTTTAAATGCAGACTCTCTGTTTGAACCAGAAGCTCTCCCCCTTCTAATAAATAGCCACAGGTGAATACTTTCTGTTCATAGTGGGACCTGCTTGGAGCTGGTGTCCTCAGACTCTATAGATGGAGGTTAAATCCAGTATCGTGGAGATTTTAAGAACTAGTAATGCAGTCTTATGTACAAAGCTTTTGTTAATTAGATACTTTTCTTTATAGGTTGGAAGTATTTATCATGTGGTCCATGGTTTCCCATCTCACACTATCTGTTTCCTTGATAATGAACCATCGTTGTAGTTTCTTTGGTTACATAAATACAGAGAACTGGGCCTGGTGACTTACTGGAAAAACAAGCAAGGAAGCCCTCAAGCACATGAAAATCAGATACATCACACTTGATCCTTTCCCGACAGGTTTTAAAGATACAGGAGTTAGACATAAGTACTGAGGCTTGTCTGAGCACATGTTTGCTACTCTTGTCTGCTGGAGAAAATGACTGGGAAGGAACATGAAATCTGAGAAGGTAGGGTGAAAGGAGGATGGCAAATTATCTGGGTAGAGTTAACTTTGGAGCTCTAGAGATGCTGGGCTGGAAAGGTAGGTGCTGGATAAGGCAATTTTCTAGAAGAGTGGTCAAACATGAGTGTGTATACAAATAACCTGATTCTGATTCAGTAGATCTGGGTTGAGTTTTGAAATTCTGCATCTCTATAAAGCTTCCAGGTGGTAATGCTGGGGGTCTTGGCACAACACTTTGATAGCAATATTCTAGACTGATCTGTCTCCCCTTCTACCACCATTTCCCTGGAGAAGAGTCTGAGTGGTAGACCAGTGGGCTGGTATTAGAAAGAGCACTTTCTTGTGAAATACCTACTCTGTGTCAGGAAATGTGCCCAGGGTTTTCTGTGTACTAGCTTGTTCTGGTTACAACCCTGTATAATAGGCAACATTATCTCTATTTGAGAGATGAAGAAACTGAAGTGCATGGGTTTTGGGTTGCCCATATGCTACGTTTTAGTGAATAAAGAATGACAGCACTTAAAATACTGGGCGTGGTGCCCTGAGTGTAACAAACACTTAAATATGTTGACTTGATCCAATGGCTGGTCAGGCTTATATTTTTTTGAGTGAAATAAATCCTCCCAAACCTAATCAAGCCTATCTCTGTCTCGATACCTAAGTTTATATGTTCGTTCAGTCAATACACTACTCCTACTAGAACAACAAATCAAAGAAGACCGCCTTCTACACTGTCCAAACTTCCCAGGGAGTTTCCTTGGGATTACCCCCATAAGAGTCTTTGAAGTCTGGAATCATATAATTGTATAATGTACAACCTATACAAACATACATGTTCTGGAAATAAGGAATGACAAACTTCAAATCCACAAATGCTAAACCCAAGTTACAGAGAAGGAATTCAACCCATTTTTGGTGCTCTTTATTCCTTTGTGTAGATCTGATTATCTGTTTTTCATGGATTGTGTCTTTGGTGTTGTATCTAAAAATTCATTGCCATACCCAAGATCATCTAGGTTTTATTCTATGTTCTAGGAGTTTTACAGTTTGGCATTTTACGTTTAGGTCTGTGATCCATTTTTCAGTTGTTTTTGTTTGTTTTGGCTTCCTGTGCGGCATGCGGGATCTTAGTTCCTTGACCAGGGATCTAACCCGCGTCCCCTGCACTGGAAGGTGGATTCTTTTTTTTTTTTTTTAATTTATTTTATTTATTTATTTTTGGCTGCATTGGGTCTTCATTGTTGTGTGTGGGCTTTCTCTAGTTGTGGCGAGCGGGGGCTACTCTTCGTCGTGGTGAGCGGGCTTCTCATTGCGGTCGCCTCTTGTTGCAGAGCACGGGCTCTAGGTGCACAAGCTTCAGTAGTTGCGGCACGCAGGCTCAGTAGTTGTGGCTCGTGGCTCTAGAGCACAGGCTCAGTAGTTGTGGTGCACCTGCTTTGTTGGTCCGCGGCATGTGGGATCTTCCCGGACCAGGGCTCGAACCCTTGTCCCCTGCATTGGCAGGCGGATTCTTAACCACTACACCACCAGGTGAAGCCCTGGAAGGTGGATTCTTTACCACGGGACCACCAGGGAAGTCCCTCTATAAATATTCTTGATGTTTTGTTCTGGGATCAAAGTTATTGGGAGACAATTTTAGCCTTTCACATTTTACTCTTAAGCTTTTCTTTCCTTTCTTTCTCTTTCTTTGTCCTTCTTTGTCCTTCTTTCTTTCTTTCTTTCTTTCTCCTTTCTTCTTTCTTTTCAGCTTTGAGATATAATTGACAAATGAAACTGTAATATATTTAAAGTGTATCTTGTGGTGATTTGATAAACATATACATTGTGAAAGAATTCCTACCGTCTAGTTGACACATTTATTACCTCATATAATCAGCCAAATAGTCACCATGCTTTACTTCAGATCTGTAAGACGTACTCAGCTTACAGCTGAAAATTTGTATCCTTTTACCAACCTCTATTTCCTTTACCTCTCTCACTCCACTCCCTGCCAGCCACTTGTCTACTGTTCCTTATATGTTTGACTTATATGTGGAATATTTCTTTAAACTGATATCATGTGTTATTTGTCTTTCTCTGTCTTATTTCATTTATCATAATGCCCTCAAGGTCCATCCATGGCTCTTAAGCATTTTTAGGCAAGACCAAAGCAGTGTTTTGTCTAGAGTCAATTATTTATTATTATTGAGGCAAACTTTTTCAGTACTCTACCTAGGGCCCCATGAATTTTGAGATTCTCTTCCAGTCTGGCTTGTAGGAATACTACTCTAATTCTTTCAGGTGGTTCTTTTCTCAGCTTCCAACAATTTCATCACATGCATGTGAGTAGTGTGCTGAATACATGAGGAGGACCCTCTGCAGCCCTCTCTCATGGAACATTCTCCTCTCCAGCACTCTATCCAGCAAAGTTGAGCTGCCTTGGTCTCCCCAGACTCAGCTCTGTTTTCTCCACCCAGGGAGTCTACTGGGCTCTGTCTGGGTTCCCTCTCCCTGTACCATGGCCTTAAACTCAAGGCAGTAAGCCCGGACAGTTGTAGGGCTCCCCTTATACCCCTCCTCCCCAGCCTCTTTAGGTCACTGTGCTTACTTGCCTGATGTCCAAGTCTTGGAAACCACTGTGATACATACTTTACTTTTTTAGTTTTATCAGGTGGGAGGGTAAATCTGGTCCGTGTTGCTTATGTTGTTCAGAGGCCAAGTTCCTGTAAGAGCATTTTTTTCCCCCAAGTTAACTGACAACACAGTGCAATATAATGGAAAACAATTGCCAAGTGAAATCACTAATCATGCAAAAAAAGCCCTGGCAACTGTGATCTTGGGGGAAATGCTCAAAGAATACACAAATTTGTCGATAACATTTGTTAGGCCAGATAAAAATATGCTATATGTATTTCTTGATGGAAGGATCATATCAGATCACAGAACGTTTGTCAGTGGCTCTGAAAAAAATGATTATTACACTGTACCAGTACTTACTCTTAACTTCCAGTAGACCCTGAACTACCATGAGTCTTATCTCCATAAATCAAATTTTCCAGGACCTGATAGTCTCTGGATTAATCATACTCAAGTTTTTTTTCTTTATTTTTACCTTTTGACTCCCTTCATGCATTACCGCCTCCCCCCAACCTCTGGCAACCACCAGTCTCTTCTCCATATCTATGATCTTGAGGTTGGGTTTCTGTTTTATGTTTGTTTTTTTTAGATCGCATATAAGAGAGATCATAGGGTATTTGTCTCATCTGACTTCACTTAGCGTAATGCCCTCAAAGTCCATCCGTGTTGTTGCACATGGTATGATTTCCTTCTCTTTATGGCTGAATAATATTCCATTTTGTGTGTGTGTGTGTGTGTATATATATATATGTGTGTGTGTATATATATACACATATATATATATATATATATAATCTGCCAGATTTCTTTATTCACCTACTGATGAACATGTCAGTGGTTTCCATACCTTGGCTATCGTAAATAATGTTTCAGTGAATATGGGGCTGCATATCTTGTTGAGTTAGTTTTCCCTTGCTTGAGATAAATGCCCAGATGTGGACTGCTGGATCATATGGTAGTTCTGTTTATTTTTTGAGGAACCTCCATACCGTTTTCCATAGTGGCTGCACCAATTTACATTACCACCAACAGTGCACAAGCGTACCCTTTTCCCCCACATTCTTGCGAACACTTTTTTTTGTTTGTTGTTTTTTTTTTTTTGTGGTATGCGGGCCTCTCACTGTTGTGGCCTCTCCCGTTGCGGAGCACAGTCTTTGGATGCGCAGGCTCAGCGGCCATGGCTCACGGGCCCAGCCGCTCTGCGGCACGTGGGATCTTCCCGGACCGGGGCACGAACCCGTGTCCCCTGCATCAGCAGGCGGACTCTCAACCACTGCACCACCAGGGAAGCCCCCCATTATGTTTCTTTTCTTGTTTTGTTTTGTTTTTGTGGTATGCGGGCCTCTCACTGTTGTGGCCTCTCCCATTGCGGAGCACAGTCTCCGGACGTGCAGGCTCAGTGGCCATGGCTCACGGGCCCAGCCGCTCCGCGGCACGTGGGATCTTCCCAGACCGGGGCATGAACTCATGTCCCCTGCATCGGCAGGCGGACTCTCAACCACTGCGCCACCAGGGAAGCCCCTTCATGCCATTTTAATAGAGAAGAAAACCTAAGCAAGTGGTCAGCTTCATTCATGTTTGTTTAGCTTTGAGATCTGAAAAAATATTGGACTTTCAGAGGCTTGAGACATTCAGGGAATTGGCTTTTATTACATCCATTTTTACTTCCTTCTTTGTTCTTAATGCTGTAGCATTATTGCCAATAACCTGAGGGGTTATCAGCCACAATCATAGCCAATGGAATAGGGCTCAAAACAGAAGAAAAAAGGACAATTTTTAAAGAAACTGAGGTAATTTGACAGGTAATCAAAGAGAAATGGGAAAGAACACAGGAATAAAAGGCAGAGACGTGTTTGTGCTAAAGAGGTTACCCAAGGGATCGCTAATAGAGCTGAGAAATAAGGAGAATGTGAAGAATTACCCCCATAGAGGTGGCAGGACAGACGTACGCAGAAATCAAAATCACAGTGTCTCCCGGGACCAGGTAGGTGAGTGAAAAAAGCAGGCTGGGTACAAAAGAATAGGAAATACTAGAGACTGAGGCCAACTACAGAGTTCAGGAAATACTAATTTCATTTTTTTTGAAGTATCAGTGAGAGTCAAAGCAAATCCAAATGTAAACTGAGTTTTGTCTGCTGGCCACCTTTCGGGATCTTTGGCAAAGATAATAAATGCAGGACATCTGGAGTCAAGCTATATGGTTTCACATCCCTGCTTCATCACTTAGTGGTTCTGTGACCTGTTTTCCTGGCCTGTATAAGACTGTTCCTTCTTCACAGGATTGTTGTGAAAATTATGTAAGCTACCATAGGGAAGGGGCTCTGTGCCGGGCCCAGCAGGCCTCTAATAAGTGCTCAGTAAGCATCCTCTAGAATGTAATCCCCTCGTCAATCAGTCTGTTGCTGTATCCCCAGTGCCTAGCGTAGTGTCTGGCACACAGCAGGTACTCAATACTTATAAGATAACTGAATAGTTAGATGACTGAATAGATGAAGGGAAGAGAAGTGATTATAGGGAAGGGATGCAGGGTTATAAAGTTCTCCACACTGACTATGAGGCACTTCAGGTTAGAGTGATTACTAGGCTCTAACCTGAGTATACAGTATAATGATTTCATGAATCCCCAAACATTTAGAACTAGAATGCAGTGCATCTTACTTCTGGTCTGTGATGGTTAATTTTATGTGTCAACTTGACCAAGTCATGAGATGACTAGATATATGATTAAACATTATTTCTTAGTGCATCTGCAGAGGGTGTTTCTGGAGAGATTAGCTTTTGACTGAGTTAGCTGGGCTGAGTAATGTAAATTGCCCTCCCCAGTGTTGGAGGTGGGAGGGGCCATCATCCAATCTGTCAAGGGTCTGAATAGAACAAAAAGGCAGAGGAAGGTGGAACTTGTTCTCTGCCTGACTGCATGAGCTGGGACATCAACATCAATCTTTTCCTGCCGTCAGCACTCCTGGTTCTCAGGCCTTTAGACTCACACTGGAATCTACACCATTGGCTCTCTGGCTCTCAAGCCTCTGAACTACACCACCACTCTCCTCATTCTCCAACTTGCAGATGGCAGATCATGGGACCTCTCAGCATCCTTAATCACATGAACCAATATATTATAATACATAACTTCCTGAATTTTTATAGATCGATAATCTACTGGTTGTTTCTCTGGAGAACCCTGACTAATACATAGTCCAACACTTTCATTTTAGAAATAAGGAAACCAAGACCCAAAGAGACTAAACCAGGTGTGCAAACCAGGTAGCCATGATGAGGAAGTAACTTTTTGTATTTCTGTGTGCTTCAAAATGCTCTTTTGCATCAGGGAGATGCAAATTAAAACCACAATGAGCAATCATCTCACACCTGTCCAAATGGCTATCAACAAAAAAACAAGTGTTGGGGGTTTCCCTGGTGGCGCAGTGGTTGAGAGTCCGCCTGCTAATGCAGGGGACACGGGTTCGTGCCCTGGTCTGGGAGGATCCCACATGCCGCGGAGCGGCTGGGCCCGTGAGCCATGGCTGCTGAGCCTGCGCGTCCGGAACCTGTGCTCCGCAACGGGAGAGGCCACGACAGTGAGAGGCCCGCGAACCGCAAAAAAAAAAAAAAAAAAAGCCCTATAGAGAAATGAGAAGTTTTGATGTTTTCCTGCTTTATTTTAATCATATTATCTCTGGGCTCGCCTGGGAAACAAACTGTAGTTGATAATGTTTTTACGAAAATCCATTTCAAAGTCCAAACAACTGACTGTAGTGTTGAAACCATCCATTTGTCTTTCTGTGCAAAGCACTTCAGAGTTTGAACCTTCTCTCTGACTGAACTCTGAATTCCCTGACACCTTCTACATGATACTCTGAAATCTCTATGTAAATTACAAATGGAGGTCTTTCAGTTAAAAATTCTTATTTTTACTTACTGTATCCCTCCTCCATCTTACTGTTTCTGTAACAGATATCTCACTGATGTGTCTGTCCCCAGTAGCTTATTAATTCTATTTCTGAGCCATTGTGCTTACATTCTGAGCACTGTACTTAGTACATTAGGTTAAGCAACGTAACCCAGATCAATTTCTCGGGCTGTCATTGGTTTCGTTTTTGTTTTTTAACATTTGAAATAGCCACTAACTACCAGTAGCTAGTCCAGATGGAGAAGTGTCATAAGTTAGAATGCACACAGGATTACAAAGACATAATACCAAGAAAAAGGTAAAATCTCTTTAATAATTTTATATTGATTACATGTTGAAATGATAAATTTTAATATACTGGGTTAAATAAGAGCATTATTAAAATGGAAAAAAATTGAACGTGATGAAGAGATATTTTTAGCTCAAAGCAAAGGAGATGAATTCTTTTTTTTTTTTTTTGGCAACTAAATAATGTTATTTATTTATGCTGTTAATAGTTTAAGACAAAAGTGGATTGAGCCAAATGAACTTTTTTAGACGGCCTTTCATATCTATATTTGGGGTCAAAAAGTCATTTACTTGCGAATCATGGTTACTATTTAGGGCAAACTATTTTTATTGAATAATTGATCTTCAGGAGTTCATGGAGGCCATATGATTAAAATCAGTTCATAGGTAATAGGTAATTAGCAAGGGGAAGAGACAGTCAAGTTACCAACTGTAGTCATTTAGCTTCACAATAATCCTACTTGAACTGAAATCATCTACGACCTTGCAATCTGATACCTCTAGGCACACAGAATCCAGTACAGTGAAATTAATTTCCTTGTGTTGTTTTTCTGAAGTATTCAATACAGCTTTTCACAGTACATGATTATATTTATTTTCAATAATCTTTGCATTTTATTAAAATTTAAATAAAGCTGCATAATCAGTCAGTCCTTAATGATAGATAGCAAAATATTAACAAATAACTTACCAGACAAGGAAGGCACTTGTTAATTTATGGGACTTGAACACTGTAGCAGAATTTTCAAAAGCAGCTTTAATGTAATAGAACTTGTCATATTAACTGAGCCCTTTTTTATGTATTGTTAACAGCATTATATCATTCACACACCTAATTGAATTCAATTTCTAAGACGTACTTTCTTCCTTAACAATTTTTTTTTTTTCAGTTTTACAATACGGAAAAATAGTGCTAACTTCAAGGTTTCTTACTTCTCACTACTTTTTTTTTTGTTGTTGTTGCTTTATAACAAATTTAATCAGTTATACATATACATATGTTTCCATATCCCCTCCCTTTTGCATCTCCCTCCCAACCTCCCTATCCCACCCCTCTAGGCGGTCACAAAGCACCGAGCTGATCTCCCTGTGCTATGCGGCTGCTTCCCACTAGCTATCTACCTTACGTTTGGTAGTGTATATATGTCCATGCCGCTCTTTCACTTTGTCACAGCTTACCCTTCCCCCTCCCCATATCCTCAAGTCCATTCTCTAGTAGGTCTGTGTCTTTATTCCTGTCTTACCCCTATGTTCTTCATGACATTTTTTTTTCTTAAATTCCATATATATGTGTTAGCATACAGTATTTATCTTTCTCTTTCTGACTTACTTCACTCTGTATGACAGACTCTAGGTCTATCCACCTCATTACAAATAGCTCAATTTCATTTCTTTTTATGGCTGAGTAATATTCCATTGTATATATGTGCCACATCTTCTTTATCCATTCATCCGATGATGGACACTTAGGTTGTTTCCATCTCCGGGCTATTGGAAATAAGGCTGCTATGAACATTTTGGTACATGTCTCTTTTTGAATTATGGTTTTCTCAGGGTATATGCCCAGTAGTGGGATTGCTGGGTCATATGGTAGTTCTATTTGTAGTTTTTTAAGGAACCTCCATACCGTTCTCCATAGTGGCTGTACCAATTCACATTCCCACCAGCAGTGCAAGAGTGGTCCCTTTTTTCCACACCCTCTCCAGCATTTATTATTTCTAGATTTTTTGATGATGGCCATTCTGACTGGTGTGAGATGATATCTCATTGTAGTTTTGATTTGCATTTCTCTAATGAGTAAAGATGTTGAGCATCTTTTCATGTGTTTGTTGGCAGTCTGTATATCTTCTGTGGAGAAATGTCTATTTAGGTCTTCTGCCCATTTTTGGATTGGGTTGTTTGTTTTTTTGTTATTGAGCTGCATGAGCTGCTTATAAATTTTGGAGATTAATCCTTTGTCAGTTGCTTCATTTGCAAATATTTTCTCCCATTCTGAGGGTTGTCTTTTGGTCTTGTTTATGGTTTCCTTTGCTGTGCAAAAGCTTTGAAGTTTCATTAGGTCCCATGTGTTTATTTTTGTCTTTATTTCCATTTCTCTAGGAGGTGGGTCCAACAGGATCTTGCTGTGATTTATGTCATAGAGTGTTCTGCCTATGTTTTCCTCTAAGAGTTTGATAGTGTCTGGCCTTACATTTAGGTCTTTAATCCATTTTGAGCTTATTTTTGTGTATGGTGTTAGGGAGTGATCTAATCTCATACTTTTACATGTCCCTGTCCAGTTTTCCCAGCACCACTTATTGAAGAGACTGTCCTTTCTCCACTGTACATTCCTGCCTCCTTTATCAAACATAAGGTGACCAAATGTGCGTGGGTTTATCTCTGGGCTTTCTATCCTGTTCCATTGATCTATCTTTCTGTTTTTGTGCCAGTACCATACTGTCTTGATTACTGTAGCTTTGTAGTATAGTCTGAAGTCAGGGAGCCTGATTCCTCCAGCTCCATTTTTCGTTCTCAAGATTGCTTTGGCTATTCGGGGTCTTTTGTGTTTCCATACAAATTGTGAAATTTTTTGTTCTAGTTCTGTGAAAAATGCCAGTGGTAGTTTGATAGGGATTGCATTAAATCTGTAGATTGCTTTGGGTAGTAGAGTCATTTTCACAACGTTGATTCTTCCAATCCAAGAACATGGTACATCTCTCCATCTATTTGTATCATCTTTAATTTCTTTCATCAGTGTCTTATAATTTTCTGCATACAGGTCTTTTGTCTCCTTAGGTAGGTTTATTCCTAGATATTTTATTCTTTTTGTTGCAATGGTAAATGGGAGTGTTTCCTTGATTTCACTTTCAGATTTTTCATCATTAGTATATAGGAATGCCAGAGATTTCTGTGCATTAATTTTGTATCCTGCAACTTTACCAAATTCATTGATTAGCTCTAGTAGTTTTCTGGTAGCATCTTTAGGATTCTCTATGTATAGTATCATGTCATCTGCAAACAGTGACAGCTTTACTTCTTCTTTTCCAATTTGGATTCCTTTTATTTCCTTTTCTTCTCTGATTGCTGTGGCTAAAACTTCCAAAACTATGTTGAATAAGAGTGGTGAGAGTGGGCAACCTTGTCTTGTTCCTGATCTTAGTGGAAATGGTTTCAGTTTTCCACCATTGAGGACGATGCTGGCTGTGGGTTTGTCATATATGGCCTTTATTATGTTGAGGAAAGTTCCCTCTATGCCTACTTTCTGCAGGGTTTTTATCATAAATGGGTGTTGAATTTTGTCGAAAGCTTTCTCTGCATCTATTGAGATGATCATATGGTTTTTCTCCTTCAATTTGTTAATATGGTGTATCACGTTGATTGATTTGCGTATATTGAAGAATCCTTGCATTCCTAGCATAAACCCCACTTGATCATGGTGTATGATCCTTTTAATGTGCTGTTGGATTCTGTTTGCTAGTATTTTGTTGAGGATTTTTGCATCTATGTTCATCAGTGATATTGGCCTGTAGTTTTCTTTCTTTGTGACATCCTTGTCTGGTTTTGGTATCAAGGTGATGGTGGCCTCGTAGAATGAGTTTGGGAGTGTTCCTCCCTCTGCTATATTTTGGAAGAGTTTCAGAAGGATAGGTGTTAGCTCTTCTCTAAATGCTTGATAGAATTCGCCTGTGAAGCCATCTGGTCCTGGGCTTTTGTTTGTTGGAAGATTTTTTATCACAGTTTCAATTTCAGTGCTTGTGATTGGTCTGTTCATATTTTCTATTTCTTCCTGATTCAGTCTTGGCAGGTTGTGCATTTCTAAGAATTTGTCCATTTCTTCCAGGTTGTCCATTTTATTGGCATAGAGTTGCTTATAGTAATCTCTCATGATCTTTTGTATTTCTGCCATGTCAGTTGTTACTTCTCCTTTTTCATTTCTAATTCTATTGATTTGAGTCTTCTCCCTTTTTATCTTGATGAGTCTGGCTAATGGTTTATCAATTTTGTTTATCTTCTCAAAGAACCAGCTTTTAGTTTTATTGATCTTTGCTATCATTTCCTTCATTTCTTTTTCATTTATTTCTGATCTGATATTTATGATTTCTTTCCTTCTGCTAACTTTGGGGTGTTTTTGTTCTTCTTTCTCTAATTGCTTTAGGTGCAAGGTTAGGTTGTTTATTCGAGATGTTTCCTGTTTCTTAAGGTGGGATTGTATTGCTATAAACTTCCCTCTTAGAACTGCTTTTGCTGCATCCCATAGGTTTTGGGTCATCGTGTCTCCATTGTCATTTGTTTCTAGGTATTTTTTAATTTCCTCTTTGATTTCTTCAGTGATCACTTCGTTATTAAGTAGTGTATTGTTTAGCCTCCATGTGTTTGTATTTTTTACAGATCTTTTCCTGTAATTGATACCTAGTCTCATAGCATTGTGGTCGGAAAAGATAGTTGATACAATTTCAATTTTCTTAAATTTACCAAGGCTTGATTTGTGACCCAAGATATGATCTATCCTGGAGAATGTTCCATGAGCACTTGAGAAAAATGTGTATTCTGTTGTTTTTGGATGGAATGTCCTATAAATATCAATTAAGTCCATCTTGTTTAATGTATCATTTAAAGCTTGTGTTTCCTTATTTATTTTCATTTTGGATGGTCTGTCCATTGGTGAAAGTGGGGTGTTAAAGTCCCCTACTATGATTGTGTTACTGTCGATTTCTCCTTTTATGGCTGTTAGTATTTGCCTTATGTATTGAGGTGCTCCTATGTTGGGTGCATAAACATTTACAATTGTTATATCTTCTTCTTGGATCGATCCCTTGATCATTATGTAGTGTCCTTCTTTGTCTCTTCTAGTAGTCTTTATTTTAAAGTCTGTTTTGTCTGATATGAGAATTGCTACTCCAGCTTTCTTTTGGTTTCCATTTGCATGGAATATCTTTTTCCATCCCCTTACTTTCAGTCTGTATGTGTCTCTAGGTCTGAAGTGGGTCTCTTGTAGACAGCATATATATGGGTCTTGTTTTTGTATCCATTCAGCCAATCTGTGTCTTTTGGTGGGAGCATTTAGTCCATTTACATTTAAGGTAATTATCGATATGTATGTTCCTATTCCCATTTTCTTAATTGTTTTGGGTTTGTTATAGTAGGTCTCTTCCTTCTGTTGTGTTTCTTGCCTAGAGAAGTTCCTTTAGCATTTGTTGTAAAGCTGGTTTGGTGGTGCTGAACTCTCTCAGCTTTTGCTTGTCTGTAACCGTTTTAATTTCTCCATCAAATCTGAATGAGATCCTTGCTGGGTAGAGTAATCTTGGTTGCAGGTTTTTCTCCTTCATCACTTTAATTATGTCCTGCCACTCCCTTCTGGCTTGTAGAGTTTCTGCTGAGAGATCAGCTGTTATCCTGATGGGGATTCCCTTGTGTGTTATTTGTTGTTTTTGCCTTGCTGCTTTTAATATGATTTCTTTGTGTTTAATTTTTGACAGTTTGATTAATATGTGTCTTGGCGTATTTCTCCTTGGATTTATTCTGTATGGGACTCTCTGTGCCTCCTGGACTTGATTAACTATTTCCTTTCCCATATTAGGGAAGTTTTCAACTATAATCTCTTCAAATATTTTCTCAGTCCCTTTCTTTTTCTCTTCTTCTTCTGGAACCCCTATAATTCGAATGTTGGTGCGTTTAATGTTGTCCCAGAGGTCTCTGAGACTGTCCTCTGTTCTTTTCATTCTTTTTTCTTTATTTTGCTCTGCAGCAGTTATTTCCACTATTTTATCTTCCACCTCACTTATCCGTTCTTCTGCCTCAGTTATTCTGCTATTGATCCCGTCTAGAGTATTTTTTATTTCATGAATTGTGTTTTTAATCGATGCTTGATTCATCTTTAGTTCTTCTAGGTCCTTGTTAACTGTTTCTTGCATTTTGTCTATTCTATTTCCAAGATTTTAGATCTTGGAAATAGAATCTTGGATCATCTTTACCATCATTATTCTGAATTCTTTTTCAGGTAAACTGCCTATTACCTCTTCATTTATTAGATCTGGTGGGTTTTTATCTTGCTCCTTCTCCTGCTGTGTGTTTTTCTGTCTTCTCATTTTGCTTATGTTACTGTGTTTGGGGTCTCCTTTTTGCAGGCTGCAGGTTCGTAGTTCCCGTTGTTTTTGGTGTCTGTCCCCAGTGGCTAAGGTTGGTTTAGTGGGTTGTGTAGGCTTCCTGGAGGAGGGGACTAGTGCCTGTGTTCTGGTGGATGAGGCTGGATCTTGTCTTTCTGGTGGGCAGGTCCACGTCTGGTGGTGTGTTTTGGGGTGTCTGCGGACTTTTTATGATTTTAGGCCACCTCTCTGCTAATGGGTGGTGTTGTGTTCCTGTCTTGCTAGTTGTTTGGCTTAGGGTGTCCAGCACTGTAGCTTGCTGGTCGTTGAGTGAAGCTGGGTGCTGGTGTTGAGATGGAGATCTCTGGAAGATTTTTGCCGTTTGATATTATGTGGAGCTGGGAGGTCTCTTGTGGACCAGTGTCCTGAAGTTGGCTCTCCCACCTCAGAGGCACAGCACTGACTCCTGGCTCCTCAATTTGGGATGATGTGTTGTCTATTCATGTATTCCACAGATGCAGGGTACATCAAGTTGATTGTGGAGCTTTAATCCGCTGCTTCTGAGGCTGCTGGGAGAGGTTTCCCTTTGTCTTCTTTGTTCTCACAGCTCCTGGGTCTCAGCTTTGGATTTGGCCCCGCCTCTGCGTGTAGGTCGCCGGAGGGCGTCTGTTCTTCGCTCAGACAGGACAGGGTTAAAGGAGCAGCCTCTTCGGGGACTCTGGCTCACTCAGGCCGGGCGGGAGGGAGGGGCACGGAGTGCGGGGCGAGCCTGCAGCGGCAGAGGTCGGCGTGACGTTGCAGCAGCCCGAGGCGCACCGTGCGTTCTCCCAGGGAAGCCGCCCCTGGATCCCGGGACCCCGGCAGTGGCGGGCTGCACAGGCTCCCGGAAGGGCGGTGTGGGCAGTGACCTGCGCTCGCACACAGGCTTCTTGGCGGCGGCAGCAGCAGCCCCAGCGTCCCACGCCTGTCACTGGGCTCCGCGCTTTCAGTCGCGACTCGCGCCCGTCTGTGGAGCCCCTTTAAGCAGCGCTCTTAATCCCCTCTCCTCGCGCACCAGGAAACCAAGAGGGAAGAAAAAGTCTCTTGCCTCTTCGGCAGCTCCAGAGTTTTCCCGGACTCCCTGCCGGCTAGCTGTGGCACATTAGCCCCCTTCAGGCTGAGTTCTCGCCGCCAGCCCCAGTCCTCTCCCTGCGCTCTGACTGAAGCCCGAGCTTCAGCTTCCAGCGCTGCGCGTCCCGGCGGGCGAGCAGACAAGCCTCTCGGGCTGGTGAGTGCCGCTCGGCACCGATCCTCTGTGTGGGGATCTCTCCGCTTTGCCCTACCCAGGTATGTGGTGAGTTTCTTGCCTTTTGGGAGGTCTGGGGTCTTCTGCCAGCGTTCAGTAGGTGTTCTGTAGGAGTTGTTCCACATGTAGCTGTATTTCTGGCGTATCCGTGGGGAGGAAGGTGATCTCCGCGTCTTACTCTTCCGCCATCTTACCCGGAAGTCAGGAGATGAATTCTTGACGTAGTGTATAGAATTACGAAACTTGACAAAGGTGAGGGGTGTTTTGTTACACAGTAAAACAGTAAGAAACAGGAGAGGAGAAATTTAGTTCTTTGAACAGAAAACTTTTAAATTCAATCTTTTGAGTTATAACGCCAGTAGGAGAGAAGAAAGGAGAAACACGTACTGAGTCCCTCTTTTGTGTTCTTGGTGCTGGGAAAGCAATGAAGCTCTGGGAAGGTGTGTTCACAGCACACTCACCTTTCAAGAGGTGAGAGTTGGCAAACTTTTCTGGGGTTACTACTTATAAAGAGTGCCTACTGTGGCTAGATACTGTTTTATGGTATTTGGCTTTTTTTTCCCTCCGTGTATTTTTCTCCTTCCTTCATACAAACTGAGAGTCTATTCCATGGTCCTTATCTCAGGAGGTATAAGGCAGGCTGGAAAGTGAAAGTAACTTTGAAGTCTTTCTAGCTTTTGTTTGCCAGAGCTCTGATTCTGGGGGGTCTGAGAAGAGTTAAGAGGCAGAAGAGGATTTGCTGATAGGAAGAGGATATCTTGAAGGGGTCGGTTAGCTTAGAGCTTCACTGTCACACTGGAGAAAGGCTACTCTCTCCGGATTAGGAGGGAGAGGAGAGAGGACGGTGGGTCCAGGCACTGCAGGAACAAAGCCCTGGGAAATACCTTGGGAGCAGCAGGACTCCAGAGGGGTGTATTTAGGCAAAAGGGCCACGGGCACCCTTGTCAAAAAATTCTGTGCCACAAGTGTGGGACACAAGCAGCAGAGACCACCAGACCATGGCCCCAGGTGGACCTGGACAGTAGGTGTCTCACTCCCACTCTAGATTTTGCTGGAATCCAGAATGAAGGCACATCACAGGTTAGAGAAGGAGCCCTAAGGTTACAGTTCCTCCTGGTATAGTGGAATGTGGGCTTCAGTCAGAAATGAATTCAAATCAGAAACCGTAAAGCCAGTGATGTCTATTTTACAGTCTGTTCACAGACAGGAGGGTCACCCCCTACTGCAGCGGTGATGGAAAATGTTTGGGGCTATGAACTCCTTTTCTCTCCTGCAGATTTTCTCTCTGTAGATTTCCTTCTCAGTATATAAGCATGTAGGGTCACAGGGTAAGAAGATGAGATTGTCTTTTCCATGGACGCTGTGAGTTGTACCTCTAGAAACCTGGAATTTACAAAACTTCACAATCTACCCTTGGCAGGAAATCTGGTAGCCCTTCAGAATGGGCTGGGGAGCTGCATCCTGAAGGGGTGATGGCCACTGAACTAGAATCTAACTCATTTTACTGCCTGTAAATGACAGTAAGGGACATTTTTCCTTTTTATAAGATAGGATTTTACCTATCAAAAAATCAAGGCTGTTAAAAAAATAAAAAAATTTTAAAAACCTTAACTGGGAAAGACTCTTACTTAGCAAGACAATCAAGCCCCACCCCCAGCACAGCTGATCAAGCCACCTAAGGTAGAAATTCCCACCAAGTGGGAAAATGTCAAGTCGATGCTTTGAACTGAGGTTGGGGGCATTCTTACCCACATTTCCCACCACCTAGAGTATTCTGTGTTCTGTGTCTCTCTCTCAACCTTCCTTCCCTGGTCTAAGCCCAGTGGAGAAAAAAAAAAACCATTGCTCATCTAATACATACTGCTATTTCTACTAGGAAGGAAGAGAAGCAATAATGACAAGTATAGGATCAAAAAGCAGTAAAGACCAAGGTATAGGATCAATATCCATACCTTGGGATGTCAGGAAATAGGGGAGATAGGAAAGCCAAGGGGCAGACAGTGGAAGAACTTCCATTCCTTGGCTGTGTATAGAACAACAAACAGAATTTGTTAATGATAGATTGCTCAGTTATTTAATTGCCTTTAACCAATGTAATGCCTCTGGTGCTACAGAGAATTTAGATCTGGTCATTGGCCTCTTAGGTCACTACATCCATACAACAAGTTCAGGGATTGGAGTCTGAGTCCTTGTTCTTCCTAGGCTGTGCGGGTGCTGCTGGGGCAGGCACTCAGTGAATGTCTGTGACTGCCACCACCCAGAGTGGCCAGAGAAGATGCTGGGAACCACTCGTATCCCAGTCACCAGGACAGCAGTAGTCACTGCATCATCGAAACCCAAATTACATGCTGGTGATAGGGTAGTGAACCGTCACTAATCAGTGATAGAACCGTGGTCCACTAGAGCACGAGTCCTTGGAGAGAGTCTAGTATCACCCCTTGATCCTGTTGACAAGGAAAGGGGGACCAAATGAGGTCGACCAACCAGTCCACAGTTCTTTTGCTGGTGATTGGAAGAATTGCGGGCCACAATCTTCTAATATCCAGCCATGCGTTCTTGCTCTTCAATTAGTAACTTGAATGATGAGAGTGGCTCAAGCAGGGGTCACAAATGTAGCAGAAACAAGCAAATCAAGACTAGTGGTGAACAATCAGAAGTAATAGGCCTGACTGGGGAGGGGGGTGTCTGCCTTGCCTAAGACTTTCAGATTTTTCTCCTGTGTTGGTTTTCTGTAACCAATAGCTACAGACTTAGTGGCTTAAAACAATATAGATGTATTATCTAAAGGTCAGAAGTCTGAAATGGGTCTCGCTGAGCTGAAATCGGGGTGTTAGCAGGGCTATGTCCCTTGTGGAGGCTCTAGGAGAGAATTTGTTTTCCGTTTCTAGGGGCCACCTGTATTCCTTAGCCCATGGCCCCTTCCTCCATCTTCAAAGCCAGTGATGGACGATTGAGTCTCTCATGAGGCCATCTCTCTGGTTCTGATTCTGTCTTCCCCTTCCATTTTCTATGCCTGTGATTACACTGGGACCACGCAAATAATCCAGGATCTTC